>NC_069380.1:130842500-131507500 GCF_027475565.1 Acinonyx jubatus | reverse complement strand
TTTTTACTTAGAAAAAGAGAACATGGGGAGAGGGCTGGGTAGAGCGGGGGAGAGAGAGAGAGAGAAAGAGACAGAGACAGAGAGGATCTTAAGTAGACTCCACGCTTAGCATGGAGCCCAACTTGGGGCTCCATCCTACAATCCTGGGATCACGACCTGAGCCGAAAAAGAGTCAAAGGCTCAAACAACTGAGCCACCCAAGCACCCCTAAACCATAGTGTTTTAGAAGAAAAACCTTAAGCAGGGGATCACCTATACTTTTTTATTTTGATTAAAAAAAATGTTTGAATACATGCATGTAATTCAAAATTCAAAAGTTACAAAAGGGTTAAAAATCTCTCCCAATTCCTATTTCCCAGCCACGCAGTCTCCCTTTCATGGGAGAACATATTGTACTGTTTGATTCACAAGGTTCTTGGCCTAACACTCAACCAGGTGCCTAATAGGTTTTAACAAAGGTATTTCAAAGGAACCACATTCACAAGGTACAGTGTTAAGACCCATATAAAAAGAGACAGGATTTTTTTTAAGCTTCATTTTTTTTTTTTTTAAATGTCTATCCATTTATTTTTGAGAGAGAAAGAGAGCCTAAGTGCATGAGCATACACCATACAAGTTGGGGGTAGGGGGGGCGGGCAGAGAGAGGGTGGGAGAGAGAATCCCAAGCAGCCTCCCTGCCACCAGCCCAGAGCCTGATATGGGCTCCATCCCATGGAACTTTGAGATCATAACCTGAGCCAAAATCAAGAGTCTGATGCTTAAACGACTGCACCATGCAGGCACTCCATATTTTTTAAATAAAAACAGTACATGTTTATTTCTCAGTCATGCTATACATGCAAATGGGTGTCAGAGAATTCTGCTCACTGTAGTCCTCACTGTATATAAATATGCAAGATACAATATTGTATATACAACATGCAAGATACAATAGGGATGACTTCTTAGCCTGGTATAGAGCATGGTCTTCTAATAAACTGAAACAAATTGAAGAAAAAGCTTTTCCTGACCTATTTCAGGAAGTTTGGGAGGTAACATCAAAGAAACATTCACTGAAACATCTAAAGAATAAACATTCTTATCTAATTAATTCCCACAAAGCTTCATAGAAATATTTGCAAATTTTAGGAGCTGACATTTTAGGGACACCTGGGTGGCTCAGCTGGTTAAGTGTCTGACTCTTGGTTTCAGCTCAAGTCATGATCTCACAGTTTGTAGGATCAAGTCTCATGTTCAGCTCTGCACTGACAGCCAGAGCCTGCTTGGAATTCTCTCCCTCTCTCTCAGCCTCCCCGCCTCTCTCTCTCTCTCTCTCTTTCTCTCTCTTTCTCAAAATACACAAATAAGCATTTAGAAAAAAACAAGCAGAAATTTTACACTCTTGCCCTGGTTGACTATGTAGACCTAGTTGTTCTTCTTAACGACTTAACGGAAGAAGAAAAATTAAAGCAGAACTTTTCACTATGAAATGCTTAAAGCTCTTCACTCTGCCCTCGAGGAGAAGCATTGCTAGAGGTGGGTTCAGTTGATTTTTTTTGAATAGGGGGTACAGTTGATTCTTACTTCAGTCTAGTTCAACTAGCCTAGAGCAAAGTATCAGTAAATACCAGTATATATACATCTGTCCAAACCTGTTCCCTGGAAGTCTCTCTCTGGGGGACTTCATGGATTGGCAGGCACTGGGAGGCTGGCAGGAGAAATACAGATACAATGGGAAACTCACCAAGGGCTCACAATATTTGCATGCAATTTCATGATAGTCACTTTCCCCCCTTTTTCTCTCATTCACCCTGGAGACAAAACTAATAACTAATTTCTTTATGTTTAAAGGTAAAAAAAACTTCTTAAAGTTTCGGTATTTAATAGAGACTGTATTTTCTTTAATATACCCTACTGGTTGAATTAGGTTTAGCTTACTGATTTATTTTTTTGTGAAGGTATAACTGACACAGAACATTATATTAGTTTCATGTGTATAACATAATTATCCAATATTTGTGTGTATTGTGAAATGATAATCACAATACGTTAACACCCATCATCATAGTTACACATTTTTTCTTATGATGAGAACTTTTAAGACCTCCCTTAGCAACTTCCAAATATGCAATACAGTATTGTTAACTATTGTCATCACGCTGTACATTACAACCCTGTAACTTCTTTATTTTATTACCGGAAATGTGTACCTTTTTGATCCCCTTCACCTATTTTGCCCACCCTACCCCCCTCCTTCTGGCAACCACCAGTTTGTTCTCTATGAATGAGGTTTTGTGGGGGTTGTATGGTTTTGTTCTTGTTTTTCTTTAGATTCCACAGGTAAGTGAAATCAAACAAGAGTGCCTAGGTGGCTCAGTAGGTTAAGCATTAGACTTTAGCTCAGGTCATGATCTCCCACATTGTGAGTTTGATCCCCACATTGGGCCCTCTGCTGTCAGTATGCAAACCCCACTTCAGATCTTCTAGCCCCTCTCTCTTTGCCCCTTCCCCACTTATGCACACACAAAGGCTCTCTCTCCCTCCCTCAAAAATAAGTACACATTTAAAGAAGTTAAAAAAGAAAAAAGAATCATATATATTTGTCTTTTCCTTCAAGGTCCTTCCATGTTATAAATCTTGTCACAAGATTCCCTTCTTTTTATGGCTAAATAATATTTGATAACTGGATTTTTTTTAACATTTATTTATTTTTGACAGAGACAGAGACAGAGTGTGAGCTGGGAAGGTCAGAGAGACAGAGGAAGACACAGAATCTGAAGCAGGCTCCAGCCTCTGATCCATCAGCACAGAGCCTGATGCAGGGCTCTAACCCACGAACCATGAGATCGTGACCTGAGCAGAAGTCAAACGCTTAACCAACTGAGCCACCCATGCACCCCATGAGAACTGGATTTTTTTAATGAGTTTTTTTGGACCTCTATCTACATGAAATTGCATGAATTAGGTAAAACAAATTAATCATCTTTCCTCCCCAAACTGAAATCTCCTTCCTGATTTTCCTGGTTTTGTATTTGGAGAAACAGGAAAACAAGAAGCAATATAAACTAGAGCTGAGAGAACGGAGTGATTTAGTCTTACAGTTAAAATTAAGTGAATAACAAACTGGGGAAATGAAGTAAAAAGAATACAGGTGTTCATGGTACTAGGTTTTCAATTTTCTTCTAGGCTTTATTTTTTAAAAGTAAAAAAAAAAAAAAATTGAGAAAATAAGCCAAGTGTCACAAAGGGTATCTAATTTTAAAACATCAAAATATCATTCAGTTATGTTGTGCTTTACCTAAAACCAAAGGAGCAAACTAAACTTCTACTTTAAAACCAATATAAATTAAGAATGATTTTTAAGTGACAAAAGGGATCTTAACTTTACTATATGATTTCTTTAAATGCCAAGCTTCCTACATGCTCATATAATTTATTGGTTTACATAGAACACATGTTCAGAACTGGATTCAGTGAGGAATATCTAGATTAACATCTGAATGAGATGGGCTTCCCACATATATCTGAGGTCTTGAATTAGAAAATTTGAATTAAAATCAGAATTTGCAAAATAAATTTCACGTGGACTTCTCTTTAAACTCTACATGGAGCTATACTTTTTGATAAATCAGACTTATTTCTCTACCTCTAGAGACAAGAGTGTATTTGTTTGAAGCAAAGAAAACCAAGCGAATAATCCTGGAAACAGAAAATGACTGTGAGGCTTTCAGACCTGAGTTTAATTAAGACCTGATTATTTTTAGCAGTGAGTTAACTGAGAGTTATATATAAGGAGTTGAGAAATAGGAAAAGAGCAGTGATTTTTTTTTTTCCTCTCTGAAAGTAACACTTACAAAACCTAATTACAAAAAGGGGCACCTGGGTGGCTCAGTTGGTTAAATGTCTGACTCTTGATTTCAGCTCAGGTCATGATCTCCTGGTTGTGGGATCGAGCCCCACAGGGGGGGCTCCGAGTTGACTGTGGAGCCTGCTTGGGATTGTCTCTCTCCCTCTCTACTTCTCCCCTGCACACATGCTCTCCCTCTCTCTCTGTCTCTCAAAATCAATAAAGAAACGTTTTTTAAAATCTAATTTACAAAAATAACACACCTTCAATATTTTAAAAATATACACGGGGGGCACATGACTGATTCAGTTGTATAGCTGTGACTCTTGATCTCAGGGTTGTAAATTTGAGCCCCATGGTGGGTGTAGAGATTACTTAAAAATAAAATCTTTTTAAATAAATAAAGAAGCTATTGTAACTATGTGCCATGAGTTAAAGGTTAGCACTGTTGAAATGAATCAAAAGACAGAAGTTCTTAGCAGAAAAATAGGAACCAAAACATAGAACAAAGCAGACATTTTGGAACTGAAAATACGACATTTGAAATAAAAATGCTCCCTCAATGCAGAATAAGGTAACAAAGGAAAGACTTGATGACAGAAAAATAATTTATCCAATTGCCCACAGGTTTGGTGGGATGGGGAAGGTCTCCTTCATGGGCCTGGTTCACAGATGCCCCCTCTCCTCACTATGTCTTCACATAGCAAATGGGGACAAGGGAGTGTTCTGCAGCCTCTTTTGTGAGAGCATTACCTCCTAAAGGACCCACTTTCTGACACCATCACCTTGGGAGTTAAGATTTCAACATATAAATTTGTGGGGGGACATAAATATTCAGCCTGTAGCCTCAAGTACTCTTGGGTTGTATCCTAGATATTTGGAATACTGCAGTGTGAGAGCTCGGATCCTGATAAAACCATATGAAGGATGTCTTTACATACCTACATATACATATCCTTGTTTGGACTTCAACTCTGTCTCACTTTGTATCAGTCATGGTTCCTATATGAGTTCAGTTTTCAAAACCTCTGGTAGGCTGCTTTATAGCCATCCAGGTTGTTTATCCCTCTCAGGGGTAGGTTGGGACTGGGGGTGGCAGTTTTTGTTATAGTTCAGTTTTCAAATCTTTTGCTATCCTGCCAACAAGAAACAAAAAATGAATGAGCTAAGTCTCTGATCTTAAGGGACTCACCATTTATCACTCAGTACATTTGTTTAACAATATTTTGCTAAGATAAATTTGTTACATTTGAAAAATCATCTACCAAAGTGAACAACTGTGAGGAAGGAACACTTGGAAAATGTTTTACCAATGATACACCAGTAAGTGGTAGTCAATGTCTCTCTCATTACTGGATTATTAAACTGAGAACAAAAAAAATAGAGACCAAAATAGACTCCATGTGCTCTGGACACTGGCAACAGTATGACTACCATGCACACGTGCTGATCACTGTGTCACAGATGAACGAGGGCCACGTTTTGATTTGCCACACAGGTATCCAACCTGAGACGTCTCAGAATCAGTTTAGTATTTAGCTGTGTTCAAAGATCTTATGGAACACAATTAAACCAAATTAAATTACTTTTTTTTGTTTTAGTTTAGAAAGTGCCTCTGGAACAAACAGGTCAGACAGGACCTGTGATCTAGTGGAAATATATGGAAAAACAACTTTCAATGGCATATGGCAGAGCCCCTTCAGGCTTATAATTAGTCTATAATAAACCAAAGGTCACCATATGTTGTGGCACAGTGGGTGTTTGTGCAAACATCCCAGATGATCAAGTTGAATTTCAAAATGGATATATTGATTAACTTACAGATAAACTAAAAATATGAAGACTATTGGAGAAAGTAAGAAAAACCATTTAGTAGGGAAAATTCCTTTCCTGCATAAATTCAAAACTTTTTATGGAAATATTTCAGTCCTTTTCAAAAGTACCTTAAATATCATATGTGGTTCTCATTTATATGCAATGTCTGCTTTTATTTTTGTTTTTTTTAAATAATTGCATGTTGTGAGCGTGCATGTTTGTCAAGCTTTACAATGGTTATTGCATATAGATGTTTAACATCTAAGTTAGTATGCTCTTTCCCATTAAGTGTTCTGATTTTCAAGGATTACTTTTTCATATTATCAGAAAATAGATTTGAATTTAACATTAAAAAAAATCTTGGCAACTTCCAAGTTTATAATACAGTATAATTAACTATAATCACCATGCTGTACATAGGGTCCCCACAAGCTATTCAGCTGATAAATGGAAGTATATGCCCTTTCATCAACATCTCCCCATTTCCCACACCCCCTCAGCCCGTGGTAATGACTGTTCATACTTTCTGTTTCTAAGTGTTTGGCTTTTTTAGATTCTACATGTAAATGAAATCATATCGTAGTTGTCTGTCTCTGTCTTCTTTCACTCGGATGATGCCCTCAAGGTCCTTCCATATTGTCACAAATTGAAGGGTTTCCTTCTTTCTCATGGCTGAATTGTATACACGTACCTCACATCTTCATGCATTTATCCGCTAACACGTAGGTTGTTTCCATACCTTGGTTGTTGTGAATAATGCTGCAATAAACGTGGGAATGCAGATATTCATTTTTAGCGGGGGACATACCCAGGAGTGGAATTGTTGAATCATATGGTAATTCTATTTTTAACTTTTTAAGGACTCTCCATACTGTTTTCCACTGTAGCTGCACCGTTTTGCATCCCCACCAAAAAGGCGCAAGTTTCCCTTTTCTCCACATCCTCACCAATGCGAGTTCTCTCTTGTCTTGTTAATGACAGCCATTCTTTTTTTTTTTTTTTTTAATTTCTTAATGTTTATTTATTTTTGAGAAAGACAGAGACACAGAGTGCAAGCTGGGAAGGGGTAAAGAGAGGGAGACACAGAATCTGAAGCAGGCTCCAGGCTCTGAGCTGTCAGCACAGAGCCTCACACAGGGCTCAAACCCATGAACATGAGATCATGACCTGAGCCAAACTAGGGTGCTTAACCAACTGAGCCACTCAGGCGCCCCTAATAACAGCCATTCTGACAGCTGTGAGATAGCATCACATTGTGGTGGTGATTTGCCTTTTCCCAAAGATTACTGAAGTAAAGCACCTTTTATGTACCTGTTGGCCATTTGTATCTCTTCTTTGGGAAAATATCAATTTAGTTCCTGGGCACATTTTTTAATCAGATTGTGTTTTTTGTTTGTTTGTTTGTTTGTTTGTTTTTGCTGTTGAGTTGCTTGAATTCCCTATATACTTTGGATATTAGCCTCTTATCAGATATATGATTTACAAATATTTCCTCCTATTATATAGGCTGCCTTTTCATTTTATTGATCATTTCTTTGGCTGTGCAAAAGCTTTTTCACTGGAAGTAGTCCCACTTTTGTATTTTCTATTTTGTTGCTTGTGCTTTAAGCATCATATCCAAAACATCATCTTTCATTCTGCTAATGTAGTGTATCATTTTTGGTTTGCATATGTTAAACCATTTTTAGATCCCAGGGATAAATCCCATTTGCTCATGATATAGGCTCTCTTAATGTGTTATTGAACTCAGTTTTCTGATATTTTTTTTTGAGAATTTCTGCAACTGTGTTCATCAGGGATACTGGCCTATAATTTTCTTGTCCTGTGGTATCCTTGCCTGGTTTTGGTAGCAGGGTATTGCTGTCATTGCAAAATGAGTTTGAGAGTGCTCTGTCTTCAGTTTTTTGAAATAGGTTGAGAAGGATCGATATTAATTTTTCTTTAAATGTTTGGTAGAATTTTTCAGTGAAATCACTTGGTCTGGGCTTTATGTAGTACACGGGAGGTTTTGGATTACCTAGTCAATCTCTTTCCTAGTTATAGGTCAGTCCAGATGTTCTACTTCTTTCTGATTTAGTCTTGGTAGGTTATATGTTTCCAAAAGTGTATCTGTTTTTTCCCTGGTTATCATTTGTTTTTTTTTAAATTTATTTTATTTTTTTTACATTTTATTTAGTTTTGAGAGACAGAGGCAGACTGCAAGTGGGGGAGGGGCAGCGAGAGAAGGAGACACAGAATCTGAATCAGGCTCCAGGCTCTGAGCTGTCAGCACAGAGCCGGACACGGGGGTCAAACTCACAAACTGTGAGATCATGACCTGAGCCAAAGTCGGACGCTCAACCTACTGAGCCATTCAGGCACCCCAAATTTTGTTTTTAATGTTTATCCATTTCTGAGAGACAGAGACAGATCCTGAGCAGGAGAGGGGCAGAAAGAGGCAGAGACACAGAATCTGAGGCAGGCTCCAGGCTCTGGTGTGTAAAGTTTAGTCGTTTGACATCTTTTATTTATTTATTTATTTATTTATTTATTTATTTATTTATGAGAGAGAGAGAGAAAGTGAGGGAGGGACAGAGTGAGAGGGGGACAGAGGATCTAAAGCAGCTCTGTGCTGACAGCACAGAGCCCAACGAGGGGCTCCAACTCATGAACCGTGAGATCATGATCTGAGCTGAAGTCAGACACCTAACCAACTGAGCCATAATTGTTCATTATATTCTCTTAGGATCCTTTGTATTTCTTTGATATCAGTCGTAATATCTCCTCTTTCATTTCTGATTTGATTTATTGGAGTTTTCTCTGTTTTTTTCTTAGTCTAGCTAAAGGTTGTAAATTTTGTTTATCTTTAAAAAACAAACAGCCTGTAGTTTCAGTGATCTTTTCTTTTTTTTCTGTTTTTTTTGTTTTTGTTTTTTTTTTTTTTTTGGTCTCTATTTCATTTATTTCCCGTCTCATCTTTTTTATATCCTTCCTTCTGCTAACTTTAGCTTTAGTTTGTTCTTTTGCTAGCATTTTGGTGTATAAAGTTAGGTTGTTTATTTGACATCTTTAATTAATTCATTCATTTATTTTTGGGTGGGGTAGAGAGAAAGTGGGGGAAGGGCAGAGAGAGAGGGGGATAGAGGATCTGAAACAGGTCTGTGCTGTCAGCAGAAAGCCCAATGTGGGGCTCAAACTCAATGAACCATGAGATTCTGACCTGAGCTAAAGTCAGATGCTTAACTGACTGAGCCACTCAGGCGCCCCTTTATTTTTTCTTAATGTGGGTATTTAGCACTAGAAAACTTCCCACTTAGAACAGCTTTTGCAGCATCCCATAGGTTCTGTGTGTTGTTTCTACATTTTTGTTTTTTCAAGTGATTTTTAACTTTTCTTTTCAGACCCATTAGTTGTTCAGGTAAGTGTTGTTCAATGTCTACACATTTGTGAATTTTCTAGTTTTCCTCCTTGTATTGATTTCTAGTTTCATACCATTGTAGTCAGAAAAAATACTCTGTATGGTTTCAGTCTTCTTAAATTTGCTAAGATTATAGGAGACTGTTAAAGACTGAGAACAAACTGAGGGTTGATGGGGGGGTGGGAGGGAGGAGAGGGTGGGTGATGGGTATTGAGGAGGGCACCTTTTGGGATGAGCACTGGGTGTTGTATGGAAACCAATTTGACAATAAATTTCATATATTAAAAAAATAATAAAATAAAACAAAAATTAAAAAAAAATAAATAAATGTTACAAAAAAAATTTGCTAAGATTGTTTTGTGCCGTTGTTTATGATGTCTCCTAGAGAATGTTTCATATGTACTTGAGAAGAATGTGTATTCTTCTGCTGTAGGATGGTGTGTGTCTATTACGTCCACTTTCTCTAAAGTATGGTCTGAGTCCAACATTTCCCTGTTGATTTCTGTCTGGACGATCTATCCATTGTTAAAAGTGAGGTGTTGACGTCCCCTACTGTTGTTTTATTATGATCTATTTCTCCCATCAGATCTGTCAGTATTTGCTTTATATATTTAAAAGCTCTTATGTTGTGTACATATATACTTATGATTTTGTATCTTCTAGATGAATTTATCTTTATACCGTTATATAAATATCTTCTTTGTCTCAGGGTGCCTGGGTGGCTCGGTCAGTTGGGCATCCGACTTCGGCTCAGATCATGATCTCATGGCTCGTGAGCTCGAGCCCCATGTTGGGCTCTGTGCTGATAGCTCAGAGGCTGGAGCCTGCTTTGGATTCTGTGCCTCCCTCTCACTCTGCCCCTTCCTCGCTCGTACTCTGCCTCTCTCTCTCTTTCAAAAATAAATAAACGTTTTAAAAAATTAAAAAAAACCAACTTCTTTGTCTCTTGTTACCATTTTTGGCCTATAGTCTATTTTGTCTGATATAAGCATAGTTACCTTACTCTCCTTTGGTTTTCACCTGCATGGCATATGTTTTTCCATCCCTTCACCTTGAGCCTATGTGTGTCATTAAAGCTGAAGTGAGTCTTTTCCAAACAGTATATGATTGGGTCTTATTTTTCTCACCCATCCAGCTGCTCTATGTGTTTTGATTGGAGAATTCAATCTATTGACATTTAAGGTAATTATTAACAGGTAAGGACTCAGTAATGCCACCTTAGTGTTTTCTTGCTGTTTTGTAGTTTCCTTATTCTTTTCTTCCTCTTTTGCTCCCTTCCTTCAAAAATTGATAGTGACATATTTGTTCCCTTTCACTTTATATTTGGAATCTACTATAGTTTTTGCTTTGTGGTTACCATGAGGTTTACAATAAAACATCTTATATTTGTAACAGTTTATTTCACACTGACAACCACTTAACTTCGATTGCATATGAAACTTCTACGCTTTTACTCCCCATCTTTTATGAGTTTGATGCACAATTCACCTCCTTTTATACTGTATAACAATATAACATTATAGACAGTGTTACACAATATGACATTAAGAAATTGTTGCAGGTATAGCTATTTTTAATACTTGGGTCTTTTAGTCTTTATACTGGAGTTAAGTAGTTAACATAGTTAAGTAGAGTTAAGTAGTTAACTGTATTGGAGTATTCTGAATCCGACTATACGCTTACCCTTACCAGTGTGTTGTATATTTTCATATGTTTTCATGTTACTGAGTAGCATCCTTTCATTCAACTTGAGAAACTCCTTCAGCCTGTTTTGCAAGGCAGGTCTAGTGGTAGTGAACTCCTTCAGCTTCTGTTTGTTTTGGAAATTATTTACCTTTACTTCACCTCTGAAGGGCAAGCCTTGCTGAGTAAAGTATTCTTGGTAGGCAGGTTTTTTCTTTCAACATTTTGAGTATGTCATCTGACTGTCTCCTGACCTGCAATATCTCTGCTGAGAAGTTTACTGATTGCCTTATAGGGATTTCCTTGTATGAGATCTTTTTTTTTTTTTCTCTTGCTGCTTTTAGAATTCTCAGTCTTTGCCTTTGGACAGCTTTATTAAAATGTGTGAAAGGTGATTAGATTGACATTTTAGGGTAATCTATTAACTTCACAAACTCGGATGTTCCAATCTCTTCTGGGTTTGGGCAGTCATCAGCCATTATTTCTGTACATAAGCTTTCTACCTTTTTCTCCCTGTCTTGTCCTTCTCAGATTCCAGTGATACGTACAGTAGTTCTCTTGATGGTATCCTGATATGTCCTATAGGCTTTCTTCATTCATTTTCATTCTTTTTGTTTATTTGCTCCCCTGATTGGATAATTGCAATTGATCTGTCTTTTAGCTCAACCATTCTTTCTTCTGACTTAATACTAATGTTGAAGCTCTAAGGGCACTTGAGTGGCTCAGTCTGGTAAGCATCTGACTTCAGCTCAGTTCAGGATCTGAGTTCATGGGTTTGAGCCCCACATTGGGCTCTGTGCTGACAGCTCAGAGCCTGGAGCCTGCTTCAGATTTTGCATCTTCCTCTCTTGATGCTCCTCCCCGATTCACACTCTGTCTCTCTCTCTCTCAAATAAACATTAAAAATTTGAAAAAAAAAATTGAAGCTCTCTATTGAATTTTCCAGGTCAGGCATTGAGTTCTTCAGTCTCAAAATTTCTGTTTGGTTCTACTTTATGTTCTATCTCTTTGTTGAACTTCTCGTTTTGTTCTCGCTTGGCTTTCTTGATATTGTTAACTTTTTATTTGTGTTCTTTTGCAGCTCTTTAGAACAATTATTTTGAATTCTTTGACAGTTTCTATATCTCCATTTCTTTGGGGCCAGTTGCTGGAGGCATACTGTATTCCTTTAGTGGAGTTATGTTTCCCTAATTCTACATGATCCATGACATACTCAAAATGTTGTGCAGTTGTCTGTGTGTTGAAAAAGCAATTACTTTTTCTAGACTTTATGGACTAACTTGAGTAAAAGAAGACTTTCACCAGTGGGTGACAGCATGCTGAAGAATGTTATCACCCTGGATCTGAAGCACAGAGTTCCAAATGCACAGATATGTGGTGGCACTGGGTCTGAGGGACAGCAGGGGGCATGTCTTTTTGGCTCAGGCTGCTGGGATCCAAAACAACTGTGTGGTCCTTGGTGAGCACTGTGGGGGGTCTATAAGTAGCTACAAGGGCTGCTGGGGTCTTTAGCAATGCCTCCAGGTCCAGTGGCTAGGGACCAGGGCAAGCAGCAGTGGTGACCAGAACTAGTGGTATACATATACTTGGCTGCATGTGCCAGCTCCAGGTGCCTATGTAGTGGCAAGGGCCTGTTGTAGACACACACACATAATGGTGACGGCTAGGGTAAGCAACAAGGGCCAAGGGCCAACTGCAGGCTCACTGGAAGCTGCAGGGGCCCTGTCTGTCAGCATGGTTTCCTATAGCTGCACAACCTCCCTTGGGTTTGCACATTGCAGTGGAGGCCAGTTACAAGGGTTGGATCAGAGGTGTGTAAGTATACAGCCAGAGGGGACAGCTGTAGACAAACATGGTGATGCAGGCCAGTGACAGAAATCAGGGCCTGATCCAGACCCACAAGCAACTGTCAGTGCCCTAGCTATTGATGTGCTGTTTCTTGTCTGCACAGTCTTCCCTTGGGCACACACACTGCAATGGAGGCTGGTGACAGATGTCAGGTCAGCAGCATGCCAGTGCAAAGCTGGAGGGGCTAGACTCAAGCAGGTGCGTGGGTAATAGGTGTCAACTGCCAGTGGCTAGGCTTGTGTCTTCACTTGCAAAGCTGCAGGGTCCTGAGCTCATTACCACTGTGGTTCCCAGGCTGTGAAAGGGGTACATAGAGGGGAGAGTATCAGACAGTTGGTATAAAAACTAAATACCTGTGGGGCAAAAGATAGTAAAATCTGCAGGGTGTTTCCAGGGAATATACTGGTTGTTAGTTTCTTCAGGGGAAAAATATGCTCAAAATATACAAAATATACAGGGTTTGTCAGCAGAGCTGGCTGTGAACCACAATGACTCCTGCTACTGGGAGCAACTGTTTTGCTTCCTTGCTTCTAGCCAGCTTTACATCTCAGCTTTGCCCATCTAGGAGGACTGAAACCAAAGCGGGACCTTCATGCAGTGCCCCAAAGACTGAGGAAACTGGTTACTCACTCCACTCTTCCTTTCCGGGTGAGAGGAACTCTTAAAGGCTAGGAAATTCCCTCTTGGCATCAGAAATGCTGATTTGGGGAATGGGATGATGCAGGAAAAATGAAGCTGTCTTCCTCTTCTTATGCAGTTATTCTTAGGTCTTTTGGTCCACTGTGTTGCTAAAATTTCTAAAGTAGTCTCCAGAGCTGTTTTTTTGTTCACAAATAGCTGTCTAATTGTTGATATTTAGGGAAGGATGCAGTTGGGCTCTCCTACATCACCATTTGTCCAATGTCTGCTTTCAAACTTATCCATGAGTTGCTGGTGGTCAAATATTTACTATCATATTTGATAATGACTGACCCAAGTTCACTTTTTCCCTTAAAATTTAGACAGACAACATAGCAATTACAGCAAGTTTTGATAATAAGGCCAACACAATCCATAAAGCTATCACTCCAGTCTTAAAAAAATTTTTTAAAGGTTTATTCATTTTTCAGAGACAGAGCATGAGCGGGGGAGGGGCAGAGAGAGAGGGAGACACAGAATCCAAAGCAGACTCCAGGCTCTGAGCTGTCAGCACACAGCCCGATGTGGGGCTCAAACCCACAGAGGGTGAGATCATGACCTGAGCTGAAGTCAGACGCCCACCCGACTGAGCCACCCAGGTGCCCCTACCACTCCAGTCTTTATATAACACTTCTGGAGTGGCAATCATAATATACATATATATATTTTTAATTTTTTAATGTTTATTTTTGAGAGAGAGAGAGAGAGAGAGAGGCACAGAGATTGAGTGGGGGGGGGGGGGAGAGAGAGACAGAGAGAGAGAGAGAGAGAGAGACAGAGAATCCAAAGCAGGCTCCAGGCTCTCAGCTGTCAGCACAGAGCCGGATGCAGGGCTTGAACTCACCAACGGTGAGATCATGACCTGAGTGGAAGTTGGATGATTAACCCAACAGAGCCACCCAGACACCCCCATGTATTTTCATAAATTGCCTTTCCCACTTATCATTATGTTTATTATAATCAGTTTTTGTGTTGTCCTCCTATATTTCTAATTATCATTTAAAATTTATACAGTAGACCAAGGACCTGCTTTAATTAATTATTCTCATATTATTGCTTATTTGGGTTGCTACCAGTTTTTTGCTTTAACATATAGTACTTCCATGAACACCAAAATAACTGTTAAGGCTCAGTGACACCAGTAATCCCATTTGTGTCTGATGACAACCAATTCAAAAATCAGTATTTTAATTTGTACCATGTTTGTTTCATATTTAGCAGAGTTTAAAGCAAACTAGATAATATACACATATAGAAATTGTCTGTAATTAAATAATATCCAGATTATTTCTTACAGTTATAGAGAGCTTCTTTTTTCTGGTTTTTCAGAGTGATGGAACAATTTAGAAATTTTTCTTGTTTTGTTTTTTTTTAATGTTTTTATTTATTTTTGAGACAGAGAGAGGCAGAGCATGAGGAGGGGAGGGGCAGAGAGAGAAGGAGACACAGAATCCGAAACGGGCTCCAGGTTCTGAGCTGTCAGCACAGAGCCTGATGCGGGGCTCGAACTCACGGACCACGAGATCGTGACCTGATCCGAAGCCAGACGCTCAACCGACTGAGCCACCCAGGCGCCCCTCTTGTTTTGTTTTTGACCAAAATTAAAAATGCCCAGGGACTATTAAATACAAATAAAGAAATGTTTGATTTTTTCTGATGTACTATTCCAGCAGAATCCTTCCCTCTTTTTAAGAATTTCAATACAGGGGTGACTGGGTGGCTCAGTCAGTTAGGCATCTGATTTCTGATCAGGTCATGATCTCATGGCTTGTGGGTTCAAGCCCTGTGTCAGGCTCTGGGTTGACAGCTCAGAGCCTGGGGCCTGCTTCAGATTCCGTGTCTTCCTCTCCCTTTGTCCCTCCCCCACTCACACTGTCTCTCGAAAACATTTTTTAATTAAAAAATAATTTAAAAGTTTCAGTACAAACTGGCTTTGCCAATACATTTTATAATAAACACTTGATAAAAGAAATTCTTAACTGGCTAGTAGCATATATGTATACAAAACTATAGCACAAATAACTATATTTAGAAATGTAAGATTATATACAACTGTGTACCATTTTCCTAACATGGAAGCAAGGACGATTTCATAAATATTGAAGTAGAAAAGCTGATGTTCTATTTTCTGATTTGATAGATCAATAAATAGTATTTGAAATGTAACCAGTTACATCCAATTCATTTTAAAACCATGAGCAGGATGATTGAAGTAGCAATGTTTTTGCTTTTGTCCCTAAAGATAATGAACATGCTGTTGGGTTGTGAAGAAAGTGAGGATAGAGAGCAGATGGGATTTTTGGCATAGAGCAGGCAAGCCTGACTGTCGGCAGCAGGAGCTGGCTAATGTTCTAGCATACGGTGCTGATAATACCTCAATCAATTAAAGAAGTGCCATCCAGGATTTGCCAGTCAGAAGACATCTTCACTACTTTTTCTTAAAGCCATGAACGGCTTCATTATAACCTCCTATGGGACCAAGCAGCCAATTTAGGATTCACTTTTGACAGTTGGCTGATGTCAGTTTTTCAATGAATGTATGTGCTTGCCTGGAAATATTGCTAATGTGAAATGTTGCTATTTGTATGATACTATGTCACCATCTGAACAGCACAAGCATAATTTATTCGTCACCCACAAATATTTATTGAACTTAACTGTTGACTACTTTAATATGTACATAACAAACCTTTTGTTTTCAAAGCTGATTAGACTGCAAATCAGCATGGGGTTTCCTGTGAATTCCCCTGTTACTCCTGTATCTCTCCCCATGGCATTTATCAATTTGTTTTTATAATCTCTCTCTCAGAGTAAAAACCAAAGTGATCCTTACAATGGCCTAACAGACCCTACACAAACTTCCTTATATATCTGACCTCTTCTTGCCCTCCCTCTTTCCCTCTCCCTCTGTCTGACTCTCTTCATGTGGATGAAGTATAAAATTCCACTCTATGGAAAGAAATGATCCTTTACACTAGGTTGAGCACTTACTGGATACCCAGCACATCAGAGTGGATATGAAAGATCTTCCTTCGAGGAGTTTCCAATAATTTCAGAAATGAGACTAAAAAAAAAGCAAACACACATGACAATATAATAATAAATAAATTGTTGCTGTAAGTTATAAACTGAATAAGTTTTAAATATCAAAGAACAGCAAAGTTCAGCATTCAGAAAGGGCATGAGGAAGACTATATCCTTGTACCCAGTTATCATCATGACTTTATTTACTGTTTATTGTTACTTTATTTATTTTTTATCATTAAAAGGAAGGCTTCCGAATCTTTGTTTTTCTCCCCTTACTTTCCCCTGAGTACCAGGTGGATATTTCTAAATGCTCCAAACTAAGCAAGTACGAAACTGAATTTATTAATCCTGATTTCTTTTTTTATTAATTTTATTTATTTATTTTGACAGAGAGAGAGCAGGGGAGGGGCACACAGAGAGGGAGAAAGAGAGAATCCCAAGTAGGCTCCACACTGTAAGCACAGAGTCCAACACGGGGCTCAAACTCACAAGCCATGAGATCAGGACCTGAGCCAAAACCAAGAGTCAGAGGCTTAACCAACTGAACCACCCAGGCAACCGTATTATTCCTGATTTCAATTAGTGGCATCACTACCTGTCTTCCAAGAACAACCAGAACCTGGAAGTCACCCTTCATGCCTCCTAAATGCCCCCTCCCCCGCATCTGCATCTTATTATCCTGGGACTTCTTAAGTATGTCCTAGGTATACATTTTCTTCCCTAAACTTCCTTTTTCAGCTCCTTGGCTGGTGCCAATGTCATCTCTATTGTGGGTTTTACAAGAACCTTTTAACCATGTACTAACTCTAAGTTTCTTTTCCCTAAGCCCAGTCACTACTACCTCATCTATTTTACATACAACATAGTGATCTTTTTAAAGTTCAAATCAAATCATTTATGTCACTATTGCTCTTGGAATAAAATCTTTTGCATGATATCAACGGTCCTTCTTGTCACCAAGCCTTTCCAGATGACATTCTGGATGCTCTCCTGTCTGACGGCAGACAGTAGGGTATTTTCCTCATTACCAAATCTAACAAGTCCCACTAGGGCCAATATTAATCAAGGGGGTCTGATCCAAGGGAGTGGAACGGGGTCTAGGAGAGGGACTATGGAAATGTTCTAGGGACAAAGCCAAGGCCAAAGTTTTTTGGCTCTTGGATAGGTTCTGATCCAGCTCTATTGGGGAGAATTATAGGAATCAGGGGGAGCAAAAGTAGAAAATGAACTCTGCTTGTTGCATCCAATTTCTACTGCCATGACTACAAAATTAGCAGTTCAAAACTTGACACATATACTATCTCAAAGTTCCTGGAGGTCAGGAGCCCAGGCATGGCTTGGATGGGACCTCTGCTCAGGGATCCACAGGCAGCACTGAGCACAGCTGGACTGCAATCTCATCTGGTACTTGGGGTCCTCTTTCAGGCTCGTTCAGGTTGTTAGCAGAATTCAGCTCCTGGCAGTTGTAGAACTGAAGCCCTCAGCTCTTAGAGGTTGCCTCTCTCCATAGGCAATTCACAATACGGTTGCTTCTTCAAGCTCAACAGGAGAACATCTTTCTTGCTTCAGGTCATTTAGAGACGGCCTGGTGTCTGTCTGCCTGCCTATCTCTCTCTCAAAATATGTCCTTAATTCTGTACCTCCTCTATTTTATTATCCCTCCCTCTCTGATCCTAGCCATGAAAATACAGTATGAGGGGCGCCTGGGTGGCTCAGTCGGTTAAGTGTCTGACTTCAACTCGGTCGTGATCTTGCAGTTTGTGGGTTTGAGCCCCATGTCAGGCTCTGTGCTGGCAACTCAGAGCCTGGAGCCTTTTTCAGATTCTGTGTCTCCCTCTCTATTTCTCCAGCTCCCCTGCTCACGCTCTGTCTCTCTCAAAAAAGAAACATTAAAAAATTAATTAAAAAAAGAAAATACATTATGAAAGGCAATTTTTCTTTTTTTGTATTTATGCTTTTTTTTACACTTCTTTTCTATAACTTGAGTGTGTATTGTCATCCATTAATTTATTTCCTAGTCACTATTACTATCCCTATTCCCCAGATTGGGAAATGAGGCACAGAAATGTTAAAGAACTTCTCTAAGTTCACACAACCAGTCCTAGCTAACTAGTAGATCTGGAATTCGAGACAGCTTGGGTGGGGACAGTTGGGTAGCTTATGTCGTACCCATAGTGGTAGTGAATGAGAAAAATGCAGGAGTAGCTGGAGACAGAAGTTGACTTTTTTTGCAGAGGTGGATCTGTGGGTGTCAGGAGAGAGGGTACTGACAGTAATAATATCAACCTGGGATTTCCTCTGAAATGTGACTAAATCTCACAGGTGCCTGCCATTCAAACAGGATCTACATGACAGAGACAATGATATCTAAATGTGAGGCTCTCGTGAGGCACCTGGGTGGCTCAGTCGGTTAAACATCCAACTTCGGCTCAGGTCATGATCTCACAGTTTGTGAGTTTGAGCCCTTTGTCTGTTTTGACAGCTTGGAGCCTGGAGACTGGAGCCTGCTTCAGATTCTGTGTCTCCCTCTCTCTCTGCCCTTCCTCTGCTCAAACTCTCTCTCTCTCTCTCAAAAATAAATAAACATGGGAATGCAAGCTGGTGCAGCCACTCTGGAAAACAGTATGGAGGTTTCTCAAAAAACTAAAAATAGAACTACCCTACGACCCAGCAATTGCACTACTAGGCATTTATCCACGGGATACAGGTGTGCTGTTTTGAAGGGACACATACACTCCATGTCTATAGCAGCACTATCAACAATAGCCAAAGTATGGAAAGAGCCCAAATGTCCATCGATGGATGAATGGATAAAGAAGATGTGGTATATATATATATATATATATATATATATATATATATACACATACAATGGAGTATTACTCAGTAATCAAAAAGAATGAAATCTTGCCATTTGCAACTATGTGGATGGAACTGGAGGGTATTATGCTAAGTGAAATTAGTCAGTCAGAGAAAGACAAAAATCATGTAAGTCCTCACTCACATGAGGACTTTAAGAGACAAAACAGATGAACTTAAGGGAAGGGAAACAAAAATAATACAAAAACAGGGAGGGGGACAAAACAGAAGGGACTCGTAAATATGGAGAACAAACTGAGGGTTACTGGAGGGGCTGTGGGAGGGGGGATGGGCTAAATGGGTACGGGGCACTAAGGAATCTACTCCTGAAATCATTGTTTCACCATATGCTAACTAATTTGGATGTAAATTTTAAAAAATAAAAAATAAAACAAGTTAAAAAAATAAACATTAAATTCCACATGAGTGAAATCATATGGTATTTGTCTTTCTGACTGATTACCCTTGATCTTAGCCAAAAGGCCTAGAAGTGATGTCTTTCTCTGACTGACTTATTTCACTTAGCATAATACTGTCTAGATCCATCTGTGTTGTTGCAAATAGCAAGATTTCATTCTTTTTGATGGCTGAGTGTTATACCATTGTACATATATACCACACCTTCTTTATCCATTCTTCAGTGGATGGACACTTGGGGTGTTTCCATAATTTGGCTACTGTGGATAATACTCCTATAAACACTGGGGTACATGTACCCCTTTGAATTAGTATCTTTGTATTCTTTGGGTAAATACCTAGTAGTGCAATTGCCAGATTGTAGGGTAGTTCTATTTCTAACTTTTTTTTTAATGTTTACTTATTTTTGAGAGAGACAGAGAGAGAAACCACGAGGGATGGAGGGGTAGAGAGAGGGAGACACAGAATCCAAAGCAGGCTCCAGGCTCCGTGCTGTCAGCACAGAGCCCGACATGGGGCTCAAACCCACGAACCATGAGATCATGACTTGAGCCAAAGTCAGACGCTTACTGACGCTGACTGAGCCACCCAGGAGCCCCTAAATTAACATTTTTAAGTGGAGTACAGAATAGTGAGTTGAACTTTAACAAGAGATCACAAGAGAAATTGAAATTGAGAACTCTATTACTCACAAGTTCTGGAGGAAGTATACTGAGAATTTTATTACTCACAAGTTCTGGAGGAAGTATACTGCATGCCTTGAGAGGCCGCACAGGGAGGTCAAGGCAGAGAGTAGAAAAAGAAGCAGAACCTGAGGCACTACAGTGGGGAGTGCTTTGGGGGTCCTGGGCTTGGGCCAAACTACAAGAGTGGAGTTTTGGTAAGCCCCACAGGGTTTTATCTAAGGTAGCCATAAGGCATACAGGCACTGGGAGGCAGGGAAAATTGTTGAACAAAAGGGCTGTTGGGGCATTGACACCAGGACTTAAATTTGCTGTGACTCTGTGGTTTCTCTCTAGGACATGTGCTTACATAAGGGAGCTGATATCAGATTAAGGTCCCTGTAGATTTCTTTGCTACACAAAACAGATACTGAGGCAGAAATACCCATGAAGCAACTTAAACTCTTGACAGCTATTTGCATATCTTCTTTGGAGAAATGTCTATTCAAGTCCTTTGACCATTTTTTAATCAAGTTTTTTTTTAAATTGATGGTTTATAAGTTCCCTGTATATTATAGATATTAACCCCTTGTCACATATGTGGTTTGCAATCATTTTCTCCCTTTCCACATTTCACTTTGTTGCCTTTTCGCTTTGTTGTTTCCTCTGATGTGCAGAATTTTTTAGTTTTGATGTAGTCCCATTTGTCTATTTTTTGTTAGCTGTGCTTTTGGTGTCACATGCAGGAAATCATTGCCAAATCTAATGTTTGGGAAATCTGAAGCTTTCCCCCATGTTTTCTCCTAGTCATTTTACAGTTGTAACTCTTACGTTTAGGTCTCTAACTCATTCTTAGTTTTTGTATTTAGTGTAAGGTAAATGTTCCAGCATCATTCGTTTGCATGAGATTCTCCTTTTCCCATGTGTAGTCTTGGCACTCTTATCAAAAATTATTTGGCCATATAAGCAAGTGTTTATTTTTGGACTTTCTATTCTCTGCCATTGGTTTATACATCTATCATTATGTCAGTACTGTACTGTCTTAATTTTTCCTGCTTTGTAGTATGTTTTAAAATGAAGATGTCCGAGGTCTCCAACTTTGTTCTTCTTCTTAAAGGATGTTTTGCTATTCAGGGTCCCTTGAGATCCCCTATGAATTTTAGGATGGTTTTTCCTATTTCTGTGAAATATACCTTTGAGATTTTGACAAAGACTGCATTAAGTCCATACACTGTTTTGGGCAGTATGATCATTTTAACAAGAGGACATCTTCCAAGTCACAAGCACAGGTTATCCAGTTTGGTGTATTCCATTTATTTGTATCTTTTTAAAAATTTCTTTCAGCAATATCTTGTTCTTTTTTGTGTACAAGTCTTTCACATCCTTAGTTGAGTTTATTCCTAAGTGCTTTATCCTTTTGGATGCATTAGTAAATAAAATTGATTTTTCGATCCTGTAACTTTACTAAAATTGTTAGTTGTAATAGCTGTGTGTGTGTGTGTGTGTGTGTGTGTGTGTAATCTTCAGGGTTTTCAAGAAATAAGATTGTGTCATCTGCTAAGAGATTACTTTTATTTCTTTTCTAATTTGAATGACTTTTACATCTTTTTCTTCTCTAATTGCTCTGGATAGCACTTCTAGTACTATGTTGAATAGTAGTGGTGAGAATGTTCATCCTTATCTTGCTCCTAAACTTAGATAAAAACCTCTCAGTCTTTTACCACTGAGTACAACGTTACCTATGGGCTTTTCATATATGGCTTTTATTGTGTTGAGGTAGTTCCTTTCTGTTCCTAGTTTGCTGAATGTTTTTATCATGAAAGGGTGCTGAATTTTATCAAATGCTTTTCTGCATCTTTTGAGATGATCCTGTGGTTTTGGTTTATTTTTGTTAATATGGTATAATCCACTGAGTATTTTCATATATATAACCATCGTTCATTCCAGATATAAATCCCGCCTGTCATGGTGCTTAATCCCTACATATGTTATTGAATTTATTTTCCTAGTATTTTGTTTAGGGTTTTTGAATCAGTGTTCATCAGGGATATTGGTCTGTAGTTTTTTCTTACGATGTCTTTGTCTGTTTTTGGTATAAGGGTGATGTTAGCCTCATAGACTGAGTTTGGGAGCATTCTATCCTCTTCAATTGTTGGAAGAGTTTGAGAAGGATTGGCATTAGTTCCTATCTAAATGTTTTGTAGAATTCTTCAGTGAAACCATCTGGCCCTGGACTTTACTTTGATGGGAGGTTTTTGATTATTCATTCCCCTTACAAGTTATAGGTCTATTCAGATTTTGTTTGTCTTGATTCAGTCTTCAAAGGTTGTTTCTAGGAACTTATCCATTTCTTCCAGGTTGTCCAGTTTGTTGGGTAGTTACCAGTTGTAATGTCTCTTTGTTTTTCTATTCTTTATTTCATCCATCTCTGCTGTAATCTTTACTCTTTTTTTCTGCTGCTAATTCTGCATTTAGTTTGTTCTTTTTCTAGTCCCTTGAGGTGCATGTTAGAGTGTTGACTTGAGAGCTTTGAGAACTTACCATTATGACCTTCCCTTTTAATACTGATTTTGCTATATCCCAAAAGTTTTCGTATGTTGTTTTCATTTTCACTTATCTTCACATGTTTTCTACATTTCTTTGTGATTTATTTTTGCCCCCTTTTTAATTTAAAAATACATTGTTCATGTTCAACATATTTATAGATTTTCCTACTGCTAGTAATTTCTAGTTTGATTCCATTGTGGTCAAAGAAAGCATTTCATATGATTTCAACCTTAAAACATTTTTATTTTATTTTATTTATTTTTTGAGAGAGAGAGAGAGAGAGCAAGCAGGGGAGGGGTAGAGAGTGACAGAGACACAGAATCCAAAGCAGGCTCTAGGCTCTGAGCTGTCAGCACAGAGCCTGACGCGGGGCTCAAACCCAAGAACTTCGAGATCATGACCTGAGCCAAAGTCAAACACTTAACCAACTGAGCCACCCAGGCACCCCTATACCATATTTTATTTATTTATTACTTTATTTAATGTTACCTTAGTTAGAATTTCACTATATTGTCAAGTAGTAATGATGAAAACCTTCCTTTTCTTGTTTAGTGAGGATGCTTCTAGAATTTCAGCATATTCTTATTTTTTCCATTTTGGTGTCTTCCTTGACTCATTAGTTATCAAGAATATGCTGTTTAATGTCCACACATTTGTGAATTTTCCACTAAAGTTGTTATCAGCTTAAAGAAGACTGTATATAAGATGCTTTATGCAAGTCTCATGGTAATTACAAAGCAAAAACCCACAGTAGATTCACAAAAGATTAAAAGAACAGAATCAAAGCATACCACTATGGAAAATAGTCAATACCGGTGGTACTGGAGTTGTCTCTAATCTAAGGCTAAAGATTCCTCATTACCAATGCCTTCTGTATACTCTACCTGATGCCTGTGAATCATAAAGATTTCCACAGTTGCTGATAAAAATGGGCATTTTTACTCACCCTGTATGAACACAGTGCACTCTTACCTGCAAGTGTAGGTCACTGTCAACTCAAATCCTTTTGGGTAGTTCTTTACTCTGCCCTGAGGACTTTCCTCACACATATGCTGATCAGGACTCAGCTGAATTCATGAAGGGGATCCCATGCAGATCTCTCCAGTTCTGTGCAGCTCTCTCCTGTCCTTTTGCCTGGTGGACTGTACCTCCTTTGGTTTGCCTAGAGTCTTAGCTCCACCTCCTCAATTTAGGGAGTTTGCCAGCCTTGCCTGGATTCCCCTTCTATGCTCCATGACCTGAAATTCTGGGGTGGGAAACTGGGGCATTCATGAAGTTCACCTCTTTTTACCGCCATCCTTCAGGTATCACTGTCCTTCACTGCCTGATGTCCAGTATTTTGAAAATCAGTATTTCATATATTTTGTCTGTTTTTGGTCATTTGAAGAGGGAAGATAAATCCATAATGACTAGAACAACCAATGCCAATAAATTTACTCTTAAGTGTAAATGAAAAAATAAAAAATCTACATATGCCTAAACCAGTTTTGAAAACAGGAACAAAGAGAGAACACTTACCCTTTAAGACAACAATTCTCTAAGTATTATCCCCAAACCATAAACAGCAAGCAAGTAGAAATAGAAATTCTTGGGCACAGAGTTACTTAATCAAAAGCCTGGTGGATGAGACCCAACAAGCCCTCCTGGTGAGAATCACTGCTTTAAGATATTAGGATATATAAACTTTTAGTTATAAAAGTAACATAGTATATAAAAGCAAATATAGAAAAATGTTAATGGAAGAACTGATGTTTAGGTGTTTATTATAAAACGTCCAAATTTGCTGGAAAAAAATGATACAAACATAGGAACATAAAAATAGACCAAAGAACACTACAGAAAGCTCAAGCATGTTTGCATAGGTACTTGTTATAATCAACATTGCATCACAGATCAATAGAAAAAAGGAGACATGTTTGACCTTGCAGTGAAAACATGGAGTTTGATCCCAACTTTGCCTCACATACAATGGTGGGCTCTAGCTGGATTAAAACCGAAATAAATATACCTAATACATTGGATACAAATATACCTACTAAACCTAAGTAAATATACCCAGCTAATAGGAGTGAATGTGGAAAATAATTTTTTGACTCAGGAATGGGGAAGACTTAAGAACAATGAAGCATACATGATAGATTTATCTTCATTTACGTTAAAAAATTTTTTTAAACAAAGGATATCATAAACAAAAGTAAACAGATTGTGCTCCGGGAGAATGACTAAAACGACAGAAGAGTAGTATCTCTGGACAAGAAACTTGTACAAATCAGTCTTGAAAAATCATAAAAATAGGGGATGGGAATAGGAAATTACACAATAGTAAACCTTACGGGCTAACAAGTCTATGTACTTGTCAGACACTAGTAATCAAAGGAATGGAAAGTAAACCAATGTCAAGATACGTTATTCATTAAACAAGCAAAACTTGAAGTCACATAAAACTGTTTGCAAATATGTGGAGAATGAGATCCATGTCTACCTAGTAAGAGTGTAAACTGGTGCAGACTTTCTGGGAAGTACTTCAGTAGTACTTTTTGAAATTAACAGTATCTTTGACCTAGCAATTGTACTCCTAGGCATGAAATTTTCACAAAGGTTCAAAAAATAACATGAATGAGGATACTCACCACTGTGGTGTTTATGAAAGCAGGGAGTGAAGTAGAATAATCATAGGTATTCATCACTAGAAAAACTGCTGAGTCAAATGCAGTCAATTCACGCCTTTATATATACATGTATATACATTCGTGTAAAAAAATCTATTCTTGTAAAAAAAAATCTATATAGCCTATTGCATTTATTAAATAAGATACCAACACTATTTTTATAATCATTATTCACCCTATAAATTCCAACTTAGACTTTAGTACAAGAATTTAAAATTAACTAATTAATTAACCAAAGTTAACCAATTAATGGAGAGTTTCTTTTTTTTTTTTTTTTCAAAGTACTCTACACCCAACGTGAGGCTCACCCAACTGAGCCAGCCAGGCACCCCATGCATAATTTCTTTTAGAAAAAGTATAATCCTCACTTGTAGACATCATCTACTACTTTGTATTCACTTTTGTTTTTTTACATCCTCATTCGTATTTATGATCAGCACTAATTTTTTTAACTTTTAATTAATTTTTTTACCATTTACTTTATTTTTTTAATTTACATCCAAATTAGTTAGCATATAGTGGAACAATGATTTCAGGAGTATATTTCTTAATGCCCCTTGCCCATATAGCCCATCCCCCTCCCACAACCCCTCCAATAACCCTGCTTGTTCTCCATATTTAAGAGTCTCTTATGTTTTGTCCCTCTTCCCGTTTTTTATTATTTTTGCTTCCCTTTCCTTAGGTTCATCTGTTTTGTATCTTAAAATCCTCACATGAGTTAAGTCATATGATATTTGTCTTTCTCTAATTTCACTTAGCATAATGCCCTCTAGTTCCATCCACGTAGTTGTGAATGGCAAGATTTCTTTCTTTTTGATTGTTGAGTAATACTCCATTATATATATGTACCACATCATATTTTTTTAAATTTACATCCAAATTAGTTAGCATATAGTGCAACAATGATTTCAGGAGTAGATTCCTTAATGCCCCTTACCCATTTAGCCCATCCCCCCTCCCACAACCCCTCCAATAAGCCTCTGTTTTCCATATTTAAGAGTCTCATGTTTTGTCCCCCTCCCTGTTTTTATATTATTTTTGTTTCCCTTCCCTTATGTTCATCTGTTTTGTCTCTGAAAGTCTTCATATGAGTGAAGTCATGATATTTGTCTTTCTCTAATTTCGCTTAGCATAATACCCTCCAGTTCCATCCACGTAGTTGCAAATGGCAAGATTTCCTACTTTTTGATTGCTGAGTAATACTCCATTGTGTATGTGTGTGTGTGTGTGTGTGTGTGTGTGTGTGTGTGTGTGTGTGTATCTTCTTTATCCATTCATCCATCGATGGACATTTGGGCTCTTTCCATACTTTGGCTATTGTTGATAGTGCTGCTATAGACATGGAGTGTATGTGTCCCTTCAAAACAGCACACCTGTATCCCGTGGATAAATGCCTAGTAGTGCAATTGCTGGGTCGTAGGGTAGTTCTATTTTTAGCTTTTTGAGAAACCTCCATACTATTTCCAGAGTGGCTGCACCAGCTTGCATTCCCACCAACAGTGCAAAAGAGATCCTTTCTTTGCATCCTCGTCAACATCTGTTGTTGCCTGAGTTGTTAATGTTAGCCATTCTGACAGGTGCAAGGTGGTATCTCATTGTAGTTTTGATTTGTATTTCCCTGATGATGAGTGATGTGGAGCATTTTTTCATGTGTCAGTTGGCCATCTGGATGTCTTCTTTGGAGAAGTATCTATTCATGTCTTTTGCCCATTTCTTCAATGGATTATTTGTTCTTTGGGTGTTGAGTTTGGTAAGTTCTCTATAGATTCTGGATACTAACTCTTTATCTGGTATGTCATTTGCAAGTATCTTCTCCCATTCCGCTGGTTGCCTTTTAGTTTTGCTGATTGTTTCCTTCACTGTGCAGAAGCTTTTTATTTTGATGAGGTCCCAATAGTTGATTTTTGCTTTTGTTTCCCTTGCCTCTGGAGATGTGTTGAGTGAAAAGTTGCTGCGGCCAAGATCAAAGAGGTTTTTGCCTGCTTTCTCAAGGATTTTGATGGCTTCCTTACTTTAGGCCTTTCATCCATTTTGAGTTTACTTTTGTGTATGGTGTAAGAAAGTGGTCCAGGTTCATTTTTCTGTATGTCACTGTCCAGTTTTCCCAACACCATTTGCTGAAAAGACTGTCTTTATTCCACTGCTTTATTCTTTCCTGCTTTGTTGAAGATTAGTTGGCCATATGTTTGTGGGTCCATTTCTGGGTTCTCTATTCTGTTCCATTGATCTGAGTGTCTGTTTTTGTGCCAGTACCATACTGTCTTGATGATTATAACTTTGTAATACAGCTTGAAGTCCATGATCAGCACTAATTACACTACTTTAGCTCCACTACATCTGTTTTTGGTCATTATTTCTTGGACCTCAAATCTACTTTTGAGATTTCTCATGTTGTTCAAATATATTCCTTGGTACGTTTTGGAGAGGCTCTGTGGGAGGTTAATTTTGACACCTTGATCTGCAAGTGTCATTTTGCCCTCTGACTTGAACAGCTTTAGATATTCTTGCATCCAAAGTGGGTGATTAAAGTTCTGATTTTGTTCACTTTGCAAGTTACTGCCTTCACATTGTGGTACGTAAGATGCTTCTTCGGGAACTTTTAAAAATGTTCTACATACCTGATCTGAAACTTCATATAGACATATCTGAAGTGTGTGCATGTTTATAGTTTTTGATTGGCCATGAATAGACCCATTTGGTCTGAGGACCCATGCTATGCTTCAGGTTTAGGACATTTTCTTGAGATGGTGTTTTTTTCTTGTGTATCCATACCCTTCTCTCTCCCTTTGAACTATTAGAATCATGTTGGAACACAAGACTTCTTTCACGTCTCATTTCACACTGTTTTGTGGTTCATTTGCATTACTTTCCATAGAATCCAATTCCTAAGAACTTGGAGATTTGCTCTTTAGGGGTATCCTTCTTAATCCTCAGCACAACTACTGAATTTGTGACAAATTCTACTTTGCATTATGAAGATACTTAAATGCTTCCCTAAGAGTTGATCTTGCAAATTCAATATACTCATTTATCCAGGAGAAGACACTATTTTAAAATTCTGGTTTCTTGGGGCACCTGAGTGGCTCAGTCAGTCAAGAGTCCAACTCTTGATTTTAGCTCAGGTCTTATCTCGCGGTTCATGGGTTTGAGCCCCATGTCAGGCTCTGCAATGGCAGTGTGGCACCTGCTTGGGATTCTCTCTCCCTCTCTCTGCCCCTCCCCGGCTTGTGCTGTGTCTGTCTCTTTCAAAATAAATAATTTTTTTTTGATTTCTTTAAATATTGGTACTTCTCTTTGGGGACTCTCTTCATGGTGTTGCCCTTCTTTAAATGTTCAGTAAATGTTCTCATCTTAGTATAAACTTGTCTGAGAATGTTATTGGCTTACTGCAAACTATTTGCCCCAACGATAGGCAAAAGGAAGGATACAACACTGGGTAAGACATGCTACCTCAAAATAGCCCATACAGGTTTTCGTTTCTAATATAATAACTCATTGCTCATGCCTTGAGCCATATATCACCTTTTGCTTACTGTTTGGTATTAAAAAGGTGATTATTATAAACAATTTCTAATGATGCAGTACCCCATTATCTAGAATTCTTTCTTGATCTTTTATGCTGTGTCTACTTTTGAAGCATCCCTGAGACCAAATTCACCTTTCATTGTAGAGTTCTCTGGTCCTTTCTGCCCTAGGATTTCAAAGAATTCCTTAAAATTTATCTAACAAGTGCTATCCTTTATTTCCCCAAACTGTGGAGATGAAACAATACTTTTACCTATCATAGTATGAAATAATAGTCTTTTCTGTCACTTCTAGGGATGTGGATGGGAGGAGGAGCTTGAAGCATGCACCAGAGTGCAACCTTGAACAATTAATTTACTTTTTGACAACTAAGCCTGTACATGTTTCCTCCTATTCTTGAGAAAACGAAAGTGCTTTTGAAGGATGATTCAAACATGAAAGATGTTTTAATATCCATTTTGGGATAGCATTAGTTCTGAGTATTAAGTTTTGCCTTCAGTGAAGATGAGACTTCCAATCATCCATCTTAAATATCCATGATCTCTGCATTTTCTTCCATTTCTTCAATGCTTATTTTTCTTTAGGTTTTCTGACAAGGAAGTTAGTTGGAAAGAACACATTAAAGAAAAAAGTGATCATTCTATTCTTTTTTTAAAGTTTTATTTTTTTGTGGGGGTGGGGGCAAGCAGGGGACAGGCAGAGAAACAGGGGAACAGAGGATCTGAAGTGGGCTCTAACTCTAATGAACAGTGAGATCATGACCCAAGCAGAAGTCAGATGCTTAACTGACTGAGTCACCCAGGCGCCCCAAAAAGAGATCCTTCTAGAGCTGTGGTTTGCAGGGAACAAAATTGGCTTGATTAAAGGAACATTGGTTCAGGAAAAATGTGTATAGACTTAACAATTTTTCATGGAAAATAAAGAGTCATGGCGGGGACAGGGACTATAATATTATAGTATGGACTTTTTCTTTTACTGGTAATATGTGAGCTTCTCATATTTCATTCTGCGATTGAATTAAGGGGCTGGTTACGAAGCTACACGGCCACATGAAATCCCAAGGGAGATCATGTCTCTAACTGTTACATTTGAAAAGGTAATTATTATCAACAGGATTATTTCTTTTTCAGCCCTTTTCCCAACCATCCTATAGAAAGGTTTTAGAAATGCCTTAAATTGTTGTCTAAAATAAAATGTGAGGAGATTCTACTGAGATCTTTTTCCTAAAAATTTTTTTGTTTAGAATGCAAATTGCTTCACAAAGAGAATGCATAGTTCTAAAATAAAGATGATAGCATTGTCTTAAAAATTTCCCCAAACTGTAATGGACTATGCCTACTACACCCTGGGATTAAAAATTCTGCAGAGGTAAAGAAACCGCAGCTTTAGGTATAAAATGGACAACTTTTTTGAACTCTGTATTAAGAAACAGGGGGAGGACACTTGGCTGGCTCAGTCAGTAGAGCATGAGACTATTGATCTCAGCGTTGTGAGTTTGAGCCCTATGTTGGGCATGGAGCTGGAAGGAAGAAAGGAAGGGAGGGAGGAAAAAAAGAAACAAAGGGAATCCCTAAAGGTTGGAGCAAGCTGCCCATACAATTTAGATTATTCTTGAAAAGAAAAGTGATATCAGGGCACATGGGTGGCTCAGTCGGTTGAGCATCTGATTTCTTCAGCTCAGGTCATGATCTCACGGTTCAGGAGTTGAAGCCCTGCATTGGCCTTGCTGCTGTCTGTGCAGGGCCTGATTCGGATCCTCTATGCCCCTGTCTCTCTGCCCCTCCCCTGCTCACACACTCTCTCTAAAAAATAAACATTAAAAAAATAAAAATAAAAGTGGTATCTTGTTGGTCCCTTGTACATCAATTACATGTATTCATTAAAGCTTTTGATGAAACACAAAATTATTTTAATTTCAATGTCTATTTCCTAAGAAATTTATTACTACACACCAAAAGAATAAGCTAATATGAATTTCAACAAAAGGAATGAAAAAAATACCCTTTCAAACAGATATGACTGGTCACCAATCTTGAACTGGAAAACATTTCGCATTCCAGGGGCTTCCTTTAGAAGTAAAAAACAGTAGTTTAAGGTAAATTACATTTCCTCCATACCCAGAAATGCAAGGGTTTAAATAGCTAAAAAAACAAAAAACAAAAACAGATGTATATCTTTCTATGACAATTCTTCTCACCCTGAATTTCATAAAATAAATCAAACAACTTTAAACAGAATTAGTTTATTACCTATTCACTACGTTACTTCAAGCAATCTAAATATGCACAAAAAAATTTGGAATGTTTTATAAATGCTGACTGATAAAAATATTACATGGCTGCTAATGGGATTTCTTTTTAAGCACAACAAATTAATACTTAAAAGTTTAGTTCTGTTTATGGCAATGTTTGTGTTCAAAGAATTTTTGAAGTATATACACAACTTAAGTCCAAAGAGGTGAGAAAAATATTTCCATAATAAATGTGTTGGAAATTTTAGAATTTCATGGATTTAGATGAACTGATGATTCTCTAATGCATCAGCATAAAACTTCAGTTTGTGTAAACAATTCTGTACAGAATATATTACTCTGAACATACAACTTTTAACAGTTTAAAATCTTAGGGTGGCCAATTTTAAAGTTTTTTTTTTTTTTAACATTTATTTATTTTTGAGAGACAGAGAAATACAGATCATGAGCAGGGAAGGGGCAGAGAGAGAGGAAGACACAGAATCCGAAGCAGGCTCCAGGCTCCAAGCTGTCAGCACAGAGCCCACGAACTGTGAGGTCATGACCCGATCCGAAGTCAGATGCTCAACCGACTGAGCCACCCAGGCACCTGTAGGGTGGTCAATTTTAAACGCTGTCACTAAAAATAAGACAGTTTTGGTTTTGATGGTTTGCTACATAATATTTAAATAAGGTCAGTTAAGGGTATGTATAGGTTGTGACTACAAATTACTCAACAATATGTAAAATAAAAATGTTGTTTCCTCAGAATATTTAACCTTCTATTCAGATTTTGAAAACTTATCATTACCAAAATAAAAATTCTAACAAAGAGTTCTTACTTCATTTTAATTTTCCAATATTTTAGAAGAAAATTATGGCTATTAAGTGCAAAACATTTTTGCTATTTTTTTGTTATGTACTGTATCATGTTACTCCCACTCCTTTGTAACTTTCTCACTGAACTGAGCGTTATAAGAACAGTAAAATTTTTTTTTAATTAACAAGAGGAGAATAAAATACTAGTGCATTTAACACTTGCTGCACATGTAGTAAATCAGTATAATATGCAGACAATTAACTTAAGGTTCTTTGTGGCTTATTTCCTTTTCCAAAATTATAGTCCATGTATCTGATTCAAGATAAACTAGTTGAAAATGTCACGATTATAACTATTTCATGTATTCCTTATTAATAGTAGAATATGACTGAAAATTTGAGAGCAACAAAAAAATGATGTGCCAAAATATTTTACAATAAACTATGAATAAAGGGAACATTGAGGCATGTGACTGAAAATTTGAGATCAACAAAAAATGACGTGCCAAAATATTTTACAATAAACTATGAATAAAGGGAACACTGAGGCTTGTCTTAAAGAAGCTGTTTGTCATTATTTTTTTTTAGAGATTACAACACACATACAATAAATGAATTTTATCAAAATACAGCACATTTCTTCTACTATATCCATAAAAATCAATTCCTATGTAAATAGTACTGAAAAACAACTAAAATGAGTTAAAATTTACAAAGAGTTGTTAAAGGGTTTCAATCAATATTAAAACTATACAGTACAATAACCAGTTGATAACATCTTGAAAGAAGTGCAATATTTGAGTTCACATCTTTTCAAAATTACTGCCTATTTACTCTGACTAGCAAGAAAACAAGTCCAACTTTTTTTGCAAAAATAATGTAAATTGCCATTTTTGCTAGTCCTATAAAAGTCTTAATTAAAACAAGGTTGAAGAACAAAGCATAACAGATTAAAAATTCCAAAATTATATTTCTTACTAATTAAAAATGAATCGCAATAACTGAATATTGCTCTAATGAAAGGCTCCAGACTAGCCTTGACTAAAAACAGTTATTGGTCTTCTGTGGCACTTTTTTCTGGTCCAAATAACCATGCATTAATTCTTACCATTTCATGTTACTAAAATTTTATTTAATTACACAGACAGAACAAAAACAAATAAAATTAATGGTTTGGATAAACAAATTAATGACATCTATGAAATATTTGTTACACTAACGAGGAACAAAGGCAGCTGGTGGTAAAACACTATTCTATTACACTGATACACTTAGAAACCCTTTAAAGACTCTGAAGTGTCGAGTTCACATTTAATGTTACCTGTAGGAACAGCCCTTTATTTGAATACCGTGACACACTGGAAGGCCTCAGAGACCCATCCCTTTGCTCTACAACTCTCCACAGCAATTCTCTATCACTGTGCCAATTTCACAAACTTGCTTTGGTTTCCTAGCTCCATGCGTACTGTTTCCTTTTACTTTACCAAGGCAATGTGAGACCAAACAAGATCGAGAGACTTTCCTAAATCTGCTTACGTTTTGTGTTACAGCAACACAATCTCAAAACTGGCCATTTTAGTTTCATTTGCTGCTTAAAATAAAAATTATAAATTAAGATTAAAACGGAGTACTAATTATAAAACACCACCATTTGCAAAAAATCAAAGGATTTCCATATCACAAGAAATGCATGGACAAGCATCTACAGTAGAGTTAAAAATTTCCTGTGACTAAAAAATTAAAAATTGAATCACCGGTAGCAAATGCATTGTCAATGGCTAGAACAAGAACAGATCTTGTAGAGCTCGTAAAATGCAATTATCGTCTTTTTTATTTCTTTAAAAAGACATTACATTTTTATTGCATTATTCTATTAATAAAAACACATTAACAGCTGTTTTTTTTAATCTTTGCTTCCAGATTTTTATAGGAATTGATGGTTTTAATCTGGCCTTGGAAAGTGAACCCACCAGCACCACCTTCACCTACTCACTCTTCAATTCAATATGCACATAGCAAAAACCAACACTTCAAATCTCTTGCCCACATTAAAAAAAAGTAGTTTCAGCAGAAAAACATTAATATGAGTTGAATAAAAATAAGGGCATAAAAGCTATGAGACAGAGAGCTCTGCCATCTGTCTCTGGGCTACAATCAAGGCTAACTAGAGCCTTGCACAGAGTTCAGTCATGTGTATGAAATCCAAAAATAAACCTACAATCTATACAAAAACAACATATGTTTGTTTTTGTAGCCTTGATTGCTATGTTTAAAAACCTAACAAGAAGTTTTATATGGTATGAATTCAACAGTCTCCCCTATATACTGTACAGTGGTTCTTTCCCTCTAACCACGAGTTCCATGATTTCATTAATGTACAAATTTGAACATAATTTTTGAGTTCTTCTTTACATATAAAAATAGTCAAAATATTAATTTCCCCTGCAAATATCTTCCAATAAATCTTGCTGCCTTCCCCCTCTTTTTGTCCACATTCCTTATGAGGAAACCTCTCGTACAATGATGAGCTCTACTGTGTTCTGGAAAGTTTTTAGCAAAGATACTGCTTGTCCATGTTCAATATTGATAAAACTGTAGCCATTAGCCTAGAAGAAAGAAGAAAAATATCTTTCAGAAAAACATTTCATAATAATGTATTTGCATCTGTGCACTTAAATTTCTGCTGGGTAGTCCACAAACCTGGCAGAAAATAAGAATTATTTTGGCAATTTAAAATAACATGTAGACTCCTGGGCCCTACTCCACATCTATGGAAATAAAATCTCTGAAGGTGGGACTCAGGAACCCTGTCTTCAGATGATTCTTATGTAGCAATCCAATGTTAGGAAGCACTTGTCTAAGACATAGTGTCAGACAGGTGTTATGTGTATGTGTTAATATATAAATAAGGCAACCGAGATGCAAGGATAGCAGAGGGCAAGGCCTACTCTTCATATTGCCTTGGGCCATCAATAAACACTACATTTCTTATAATTTAGGCCTAACATTTATTGAAGTCTTATTATATATCACACACACAGTTCCAAGTGTTTCAAATGAACTAAATTCTTTAATTCTTGTAACAAAAAGATTCTTTCAACCTATTTTAAAGAAGTTAGCATTCTTAAACTTAAACAAAATGCTAGGAAATATCAAACATGTATTCAAAAATATCCATATGATTTTGCAACGTACAAGGAAGAAATATTTTAAATGATGAAAATAATAGAGAGTAGTTTATAAGAAATGCCACTGTTTTTCACCCACAAATATTTAGAAATAAACTTCACAAAAGAGTTATTTTCAATATCTGGCATTTAATAATTCCTTGATGAGGAAGATGTTATAAAATGAAAAACTAAGAAAATAATAAAAAGATGTATCTTATTTACCTGAATAATTTTATCACCTGGCTGTAATAATTTTGATGCTGGTCCTTCAGGCTGTACCCTTGTTACAAATATACCCTTCAGTAACAACAAAAAAGATAAACATTTAATGGAAAACAGGATGCATAAATAACAGAGTAACAAGGAACAATTTTTCTTTAACAGTATGCAAACACTTGAATTACAGTACAATTTTTCTCCCGGTTTTCTCTGAATATTGTCACAGCCCAATGTTTTTTTTGGTGCTGATAATTCTGACTTGAGTATAGTGATTTTCATTAAAGTGATGGAATTATTTCTACAGATGTGCAGAAAAGCAATAACAAAATTTAAAAATCACTTCATAACATAATGGACATTTAAAATTGGGGGGTTTAGTTCTGGAAAACAGTGTGGAGGTTCCTCAAAAAATAAAAATAGATCTACCCTATGACTTCCAGCAATAGCACTCCTATGACTTTACCCAAGGGATACAGGAGTGCTGATGCATAGGGGCACTTGTACCCCAATGTTTATAGCAGCACTTTCAACAATAGCCAAATTATGGAAAGAGCCTAAATGTCCATCAACTGATGAATGGATAAAAAGATTGTGGTTTATATACACAATGGAATACTACTTGGCAACGAGAAAGAATGAAATATGGCCTTTTGTAGCAATGTGGATGGAAGTGGAGAGGGTTATGCTAAGTGAAATAAGTCACACAGAGAAAGACAGATACCGTATGTTTTCACTCTTATGTGGATCCTGAGAAACTTAACAGAAGACCATGGGGGAGGGGGAGGAAAAAAAAGAGAGGGAGGGAGGCAAACCATAAGAGACTCTTAAAAACTGAGAATAAACTGAGGGTTGATGGGGGGTGGGAGGGAGGGGGAAAGTGGGTGATGGGCACTGAGAAGGGCACCTGTTGGGATGAGCACTGGGTGTTGTATGGAAACCAATTTGACAATAAATTTCATACTAAAATAAATAAGAAAATAAACAAACAAACAAATAAATAAATAAATAAAATCACCAGGAAAAAAATAAAATAAAATTGGGGGTTTAATTTGCTTTCCTCAAACAATTCATATGAAGTGGTATTTCAAGACAAAAAGCTGAATAAAGAGAGAAATAAAAAAGGTGATGTGTTTTCTCTATTTATAAAAGTATCTGTTAGATTTTCACTTATGTATAAGAGCACTATGTTAGTGAATAAATCCTTATGGATATCTCAAAGACATACAAACAAACTCACATCGTCTTCGGGTCTGAATGGATTTCCTCTGCCCCCAACACCTCCTGATATGCTGAATCCAAGTTCTGGATCCTTTTCAACTCTCACTCGGATCTAAATTAATATGAAAATAAACTATTACTACTATCTCAGAAAAAGCTACACACAGTATTTAACTATTGGTAAAATACATAAAGATTCATCTAAAATAAACATTCAGGCAGATAAAGGGAAACTACAACATGGAATATCATGTTAATGAGTTAGTGAGTTAAAGGCACAGCTGAGATTATAAAGCATAGCTCCTAACTTAATCTACTGCTGTTTTACAAGGATAGGCAATTGATTAATGTTGACCCTGTGGGGTTTTTTTTTTTGTTTTTTGTTTTTTTTATATCATGGATTTTAATGATATAGAGTATACAAACAAAAAATGTATTTTAGGATAGTTTCCATCTGTAAAATATCTAAATTACATAGTATCTCTGTGTACTGGGTGTTTTAGGAGATATTTAAAAATCCCTGGGTGGTTGTTGGATTCATTTCCTGAATCTGTTTCTATGCTCGCAAGATGTTAGGATTGATGATCAATTGATAGTATTTTTTATAACCACGTTATAAAAAAAGATCAAGAACTAAACTTGTTGCAAGACCCTCCCTTTCCCCAGAGACTAAAGCAAAAGGAATAAAGCATTTGTTCTCTACCTACGTTTCTAATAGTATTATTTTATCAATAAACTATCCAAATATACAAATGTATGATTAGCCACCTTTTAAATACTACTTTGTAAGATTTAATTCTTGAAGTAGTTTGGAGACTATGGTCAAATTTCAAGCTCTCTGTGTCAATTAACAATAGGAAATCATAACATGCCAGTCAAGTTTCATGGTCTACTATTCATATTCCTGAAGGTCTGATTACTGGAATATCATCAAAAAGTTTTGGATACGCAACCACCTTAGGAAAAAAATAATCACATCCAAAACACTAAATGCTATGTCAATTAATCAGAACATGGGAGATCATAGAGTCAAGTTAAATACAAAGTTTGACACCTTATTAACTTAACATGAAACCACACCTTTAAACAAAATGGTAAAAACTATGTTAAAAATCTACACGGATTTATTGCTAATAATTAAATAACTTATAAAGTACATTAAGAGCTTAGTTTCATATTTCAAGTATTCTTGATTGTTCTTACCTCTTGCCTTGCCAGTTCATGGCCTTGTCTAGGAGAACAATGGGGCTGTGTATATGGAGGCTGGTGGGCCACCTTCAGCATCAAGTAATCAATTAGTTGTTCTCTAGAGGGATGCCTTGCCACAGAAGCCTGAGGAAGGGGGTGATGTATTTGACTATAATTTGCCTGAGGCCTGAGGGTCTGGCCCATCTGTCCATTACTCAAAGGCATCTAAGAAAAACATGAAGTGTCTTAAAATGACCAATAATAATGTCTTATTACAAATAGTTGGATTTTCTTCTTGGAGTATTACAAAAGCACTAGAGTGTAACATTCTAAATCATACATTATCAAGACACTTACACTATTCTAATTTTATACTTTTAAAAGAAAAAAAGCTATGAATTCTAAACTTGCCTGAGTCCTTGGCAGACAGATTCTCACTCTTTAAAGTTTCATATAAGTTATCATAAAATTATTTGCTTTTCTATTTGGTATGCATGGACCTGTTTTTTCTTACAATAACAGCAAACGGTGATTATGTCAAAATTTTAAAATTTAAGCCCAGTAAAAGGGTAAATTTTCCTATCTCACACACACATATAAGATGCATTTTTTCATGTTTCTTCTGAACAGAAGTAACAAGTTTTGTGGTAGAATTTTTTTACTATTCTGAGTATATTTTCTACTTTTATTCCTTTCTTTCCAGAATTAACAAGTACAAATATAGTAAAAAGCAAATTTATTCCTTGTGTGTGTATGTACCAGTTAGCAATTTTTAAACTCTCTAAATGTTAGTTCCATAAAATATTAACCACAAAAATTAAGCCGTGACATTCTGTTTTACTCTTCACAAGCTACGCAAAAAAATCTGAGGTGATTATTTTGTTAAAGAATTATCCTTGTTTTAATGCTTCTCATTGTTCAGAATGAATGAATCTGAGTTTTAGACTTAAAGCTACCTTTGTGGAAATGTGGCTGTTATGTCGGTATGAGGAATTCTTTATTTATTTTGAGAGAGAGCAAGCAAGAGTGTGAGCAGGGAGGGGCAGAGAGAGAGGGAGAGAAGCAATCCCAAGCAGGCCCATTGTCAGAGCACAGCCCAACATGGGGCTCAATCTCACATACTGTGAGATCATGACCTGAGTGGAAATCAAGATCTGGACGCTTAACCGACTGAGCCACCCAGGTGCCCCAGTATGAGAAATCTATCTGAAAAATAAGTTTACATTTCTATTATAAATATTTGCATATAGAGATTTTTGTATATAAGAGGAAATACTTTTAAGCTATTCAATCATTTAAAATTTCATTATTGATTATTAATAAAAAGGTGATCTCATCCACAAGTGAATTATAGAAAAACTATGAGATAAATACTGAGCCCCATTCTCCTAAAATTATTCCAAAGTAGAAAAGTTTGGGAAAAGATTATGGCAATTGTTTCAGAACTACATGCTTTTTTTACATCAACCTTGCTGAAGGAAACAAAGAAGCTTCCCTTTTGGTGAAGATTTTTACTTTAAAAAAAAGTTACCTTTTCACTGTGTTATATTTGAGAACTTGGTTATTTCTCAAGTTTGGAAACTTATATGGGGGTTTTATAACAGAGCACAAAGATGATATTACCCTATGACAAATCTTACACTGGTTGGAGAAAAAGAGAATGAGGTATTTTATTATCTTTATATCTTTTTTTTTTAAATTGTGGTTGCTTACTACTTGAACTCTGTGATTTGAAGCAATTCATCTGCCCAGGAGTATTTAAATGCTTGTGCTGTTATTTTATTACTTATACACAACTCAGCACATAGCTCTTGCTTTTCTCCACATTTATACCATTTATTCCTATGTGCAGATTCAATACCTTTCTCCTAAGGAAAATATTCCAAACAGTAATTACTTCTGACCCATGCTTCAGACTTCTAGACACCTAGATTCTTGGTTGTGCCTGACACTTTACATCAATGTTAAACATACCCATGGAATAAAATAAGCTATCATTAGCAGATGGCTCAGGAGAATAAAAGTATGAAAACAAACCCAGTAACCTAGAATACAAAATTGATATTAAAAAGAAAAAGAAACTGGTTAACATAGCTCAATTAAAAGAAAAAGAAAAAAAAGGTAAAATAAATAGATATGTATGAATTTATGCTGTATGTCTGGGTTCCTACTCTCAAGAACAATGCAAAAGTTTTTATATAATACGTTAAGTATGCTTCATAATTGTATCTTGTTATACAAGGGATTCGGAATTAGTTAAGAGAAAGAATAGCTGAGCGAGAATATTAAAGAAAAGAGTTAACTATCTGGTATTGGGTGACAGAAAAGTAAAATCTGTGAGTAAGTGATGCTTTAGAAACAAAAGTATTAAGAATACAATCATCATTTATCACATACAAAATGCTTTCAAGGTGACTTTTAATTACATTTAAAGAATTTTAAAATGTCTTTAGTAATGATAAAATATCTTCAAGTGAGGAATTTAAGACAGGTTCATCTTTAATTCTCCAATACCAAAAAGCCTCTGACTCAAACAGGAATGCCAAAGAGCCTCTGACTCAAACAATAAGGTAAGTAGGTGATAGTAGAGAAATCAAAAACAATAAAATGATTCTCCAGTGTGGAAAAAAAATCATGGACTAAACCAGGAAATAACAGGCCAAAAATATATTTCATATTTCTAAATTAGTTTTTAAAAAAAATCTTTACTAATCAAGGAGGAAAAGTCCTCAAAAACTTATTTTCATTGTTAAAGCACACATGATATTTCCAGTTTAAAATCTGTAAAACAGAGTAAGTTCAAAGAGATGTGTTCATTTATTTCCTGAGCACCTACTTTTATCAAGCTGTCTGGAGGAACATCTTTGTGACTAAGTGTAGCTGATGAGTAGTTCGGCTGTCCTGAAATGAATAGATCGTCTTGACAAGGATCTCCTGGACAGGATGTCTGGGGATGCTTCAAATGAGGGGAAAATAAAAAGTAAACAAACAATGTTCTTTAAGATGTAAAATCAAAATGATGATGACACGTGAAAGGAGATTAGGAAAAAATATTACTAGATCATGGGAAGATGAAGAACCCAATAAACATCACCATCATAACTGCCATTAATATCAGTACCTTGACGATGGACATTAACTAAATTTGTTGTGGCATTCATTTCACAATATATACATATGTCAAATTATTATGATATATACTTTGGACTAATACTAATATGTCAATTACATCTCAACAAAACTGTAAAAATTATTAGTACTTTTAACATACACTGTTAAGCTATTTCTTCATAATGCTTTCCGTTATATTTACAGTAATACCCAGCTTTCAATACTGTGAAGAATTTAGTTATTAATCAAAGAGTCCCAAATTTTAAGAGCAACTAAAACAATCTCTTGTTGAGTATATATAAAGGTTTTTGGGTTTTTTGAAAAAAAATTAACTGCTATTCTTTTAACAGCACAGTGCCACCTGGGATCTTCTTTTTAATGATGAACAGTATTAATAAATATATAGTCTCATAAAATTCACTTTCACTTAATTGTATCACAGTATTAGCTCAGTATTTTCAAAACCAATGGTTTGGTGAAACACTTAAAATTAACTAGAGTTCATATTTTTATATGACCAATAATATCCTTCTAGTTTACCTCAATGATAGGTTTAGAGAAAAAAGCAGACTCAGTTATCTCATTATCTCTGAATATTTTTTACAAACATGCTGGGAAGAAAGATGCCTGTACTTTTCATTTTAATCTAGTTCTAAATATACCTAGCTATATTCTTGAAAACTAAAGGGATTGTGATAAATAGCACTATTGTAACTTTCAAAACAGTATGTGGCTAGCAACACAGGTATGTAAACTACATCATCATACTGAAAAATAATCTGAAATCTACTTCATTATGATATACCACAGGATACATAAAAACCTAAGGGCTTGTAATTTAATCTTATAAACTTTATCTGCAACAGAGCTATCATGTGTAGTTAGTTGCTCATTCAAAGCATGGATTAGCATTTTTAGATTTGATCTAATTTTGTGTATTTATGCAATGAATATTTTGCCTTCCTTCCTTCCTCATTGCTGAGATGTGCTCTCAGAACCCACAGTAATCAACTTAGGTCATAGCTTCAAGTTTAAACTCCAGTCTATTCAGGTCTTTAAAAGAACAACTATATATTATGAATGAAAAAGTAAAATGCAATAGACTCAAAGGCTCTGAATGTAAGAATAACAAGCAAAAAATATTACTGTACAAGAATTTGGAAAGAATAACTGTTCCAGATGACTATAAAGATAACCCCTGAGTTGATAAAAGCCTCTTGTGTCCATTCTTTGGCTTCAGTTGGAAAGAGTACCAGAAATGCTGGGCTTAATAGCTATCACCCTTCTCTCTCCATTTCAAAGGGATAAATTACAAAACAATTGCTATCACTCTAACATGGAATCCAAGTGGTGGCAGATGACAGAGGGCAGAGCAAGAATAGTGAAGCCCAGCCACAGCGGAGTGAATCCAGGAGACTGCTCTTGCCTTAGAACACAACAGAGCAAAGCCAGCTATGTACTAAAAAGAGGATGGGGACCCTCAGGAAAAAGCAAAGGACACAGAAGTAATCAGAGTAAACATGGAAATAAAACTATGGGGAGGAGACAAGTAAGGCTGTAAAAAGGAGAAAAATCTTTTTGGAATGAAAGGAAAGGGGGAGAAGGAAGTATTTATTTTGAGGCCATACTACACCTCACGTTGTTATTAAGAGAAAAATCTTAAAATAGAGCCAGGCCAGAGCTGTTCTGTTCTTTCTCCTTCTCTGCCATTCTTAACCCTTACCCTTAACTTTCATTAAAAGAATATGCTATTGGGGAGCTTGGTTGGCTCAGTCGGTTAAACATCCAACTCTTAATCTCAGCTCAGGTCTTGATCTCATGGTTTATGGGATTGAGCCCCGTGTCATGAGTGAGGAGGAGTCTGCTTGGGATTCTCTCTTTCTCAATAAATAAATAAATAAATAAATAAATAAATAAATAAATACCATTAATGACTATTAACCATTAATAAAAGAATTTGGCTTTTGCCTTTTCATTGGTATTTCTTAGAATTTCTCCAGTCTCACATTTAATCCTATCTAGCAAACTGTGATTAAACTTACTTCCAGGCAGTGCTTTTCATCTGCCAATTCTCAATCACTAAAAATTATTCTTCCCCACAACCCCACTGTGTACTATATACAGCATAGCCTTAAACCTTGATTTAGGGAGAGTTAGTTAATTTTATTAAGAGAAAACACCATAAAGCATAATAAGTAGAAAAAAAAACAACCCTCAGTTATTCCTATTGCTCACCCCTATTTACATAAACAAGAGCAGACTACATCCTTAGCTGATGGCCAGAGAAACTTGAGAGATAAATACTAAATCGGCTTTGCAGAAAGTTTTAGAACTAAGCCATGGAAGAACCAGAAGGTTATCAAAGTATCTAACCCACAGAAAAACGTATTTTCTAAAAACACGAAAGCATTAAAATGTGGGGTCTTTTTTTCTCTTCTGTGTACTAAAAGTACTGGTCTACTACAGGTACTCACTCGAAAAATGTGCCCACCAGAACCTCTTCCGTCTGCAACACTCAAGGCAAGGCTGCCTTGGCTGCCATGCAGATCCCTAGAGCTGCCATAGTGAAAGTTGCTTACAGCAGTAAAATTGGAATTAAAGGACCTTGACAGCATGCTCTGAATAAAGAGGGGATAGATTTAACAGAGATTAGTGTAGCATGCAAAATTCACAAGACATGTTATGTACATAGACGTATTTATAAGTAACCCCAATACCACACAGGAATATCATGCACTGAATTTTCAGTGCCACTGCAAGAAATTGGCACTATATACCATATTATTTACATGACAACATACACATATACACATAAAGTACATGTAAATCCAACCATTCACATGTTTAAACACTAAAGAAAGTACAAACATATAGTGTCTTTTACAATGCAATTATTTCCTTTACTCCTAATACATCTTATTGGAAGTTTATCAGAAAACAGGAATTGATGTCAAACTTAAATGTATGTATATATGTGTAGTTCTATAAGGAATACAAGCTGATTTCTCAGCTTCAGTTTAAACATACGTACATAGCACAAAATATTATCGGCAAAAAACACTTGGCTTTTGGCCATTGCAATTTCTTTCTTTCTTTCTTTGGCCATTACCATCTCTAAAAAAAAAATTACCTTCTACATTTAGAAACATGTCTTACATTAGAAAAAAGGTTAACATAGTTTTAGTATATAACACAAAGTTTTAGTATATAGCATTTACAAGGCTCTCCCTGCTCTCAAATTACCAGAAGAAAAAACCCCTAGAAAATGTACTTGTAAAAAAAATTTCCCATTCAAATAAATAGATACTTAAGATTTTAGGAGTTAGCAGTGGCATTTGCTGCTTAAACTTGAAGAATCACTGATGGAATCTTCATGCAGACTGAGTTTACATGAATGCCCAATCACTAATCCCAGAGCTGCCTAAAAAATGTACCTCAATAAACACAATGCCTGATTTTCATTGTTCCTGCTTGTTTACTCCTAGAGCTGTTAAATGCTGTTTTTTCATGTGGATGCTTTTACTTATGTCCCTGAATATTGGATGGTCTTATGGTTAAATTGAGAGTAACCACACTTTCAGCACGGCTTGCTTATCAAGAAGTATAGAAATGCTTGTAAGCATTATATGTGTATGTTGTCATTACAAGCTTGTAAGCTTACAAGCATTTCTATATTACTCTCAGAGAACCTATATACCTTCTCCCGATTATGAAGTTGATCTCTAATATCAAGAAACATTAATATGGCCTACCAGAATGAAAGAGATCTATAAAATTACAATGCACTCTTTTAGTTATTTTGTGGATTCCAAAGTAATGAGTAAAGAAAAAGCTAAACTTAAGAGGCCACAACTATACTTTCCCAGACCATTTCACAAACAATAAGGATTTGGCAGTGGCAATTCAGAGGTTCCATAAACATCTGATTAGAATGTAAAAATAAAGAAATTACACACACTAACCCCCCCGCCCCAACATAAACAACACATACTCATGTGTTACACACAATTTTAATATGTTCTTAACTTGAATGGCCCAAATGACCCTTTTTAATTATATGTAAATCCAGGAATCAAAGCTTTTTCTGTTGTCTTTGAACATATGTAAGGTTTTTGTAAATATTTCACTGACTAAGAAGGCTGAAGCTCAGAACACATCTGGTTTGTAATTCAGGGTTGTACAAAGACGTCCATATAAAACTGCATCCTGTTACAACACAACACATTGTGCAGAGCTCAGTTAAGGAATATGTCCTGGACACTGATGTTCATTACAGGCTAATAGCTGTATAAAAGCAAATGAATGTGGCGATTTTCATGTTACATTAATCATATTCTGGTTGAGTGCTTCTTATAAGAATCATTAGTTTAATTAAACAAGTCTTGAGAAGAATGAGGTGAGATATAATCACATGTTTGGGTTCCAGGTACAGTTTTGTTGCAGGGACAGGAAGGAAAGTTACTATAACAAGGTTTAAAAACCAAGTAAGCTTTAACATATCTAATTATTGTATTAATGCTAAACAACTAAGCTGGGCAAAGTAGCAACTTATGATTTGGGGACTTACCTCTAAAGGGAGGGTTGGGCATTGTGAAATTCCCTGGGGAAATTTTTCAAATGTCTACCTGCCATCAGAATTCTATTTGGGGGAGGAAGAGGAATTGCAGAGGAGCAAAAGAGATTTTCCATCACCCTCCACCATTTTCAACCAAAGCTTTCAAGTGTTTGGTCTAAATCATGTTGCTCTGTGTCCTCACAAGGCTTTTCTTAGTTTCCTTGGACTAATTTTCACTTCTAAATTACCAGTGGGCACAAGTGGGAAACTACTGGCATGTACTCCTCAAGTAATTGTACAGCAAATTTCTAAATATCAAAAGCAGAGAGGTACAATGAACAATGGGGTAGCTGCTACCTGCTTCCTGATGACTAAAGTCTAGGTATATCTCCGTCAGACAGTAATGGGAGAATAGCTCCTGACATGTCAACTCTATAGAATATAATGATAACCAGACTCATCTCTTTATCCAAATCTGTTATTCCTTCTCTATTCTGGCAATCCCAACAACCAGTCATTCAAGGCACCACTCAAGCTTAATCCCTTTTCCTCAAAGACTTATTATTAGAGGAATATTCCAATCACGAGTCAGATATTATAAAGTGTGTTTCAAAACGGTGTCTTGAATTCTTGCCTTTGCCTCAGTTCCTTCGAAACATTTCTCATTTATTTTCTGGACCACTAGATAGCCTCCTAGCTCAATCAACTTAACTGTAGCCTCTTCCTTCTCAAAAAAACAAAACAAAACAACAACAAAAAACTATAGCCCTCCCTCCTTCCAATTCCATATTATCTCCAGAAGTTTACTTATAAAACAGCTGTGGTATTCCTCTGCTTAAGAAATTTCCAAATTCCTTAGAAAAGGCACACAAGTCCAAAGAACCAACAATTTATACAGTTATACTGAAACAAAATGGAAGAGAATGAGGTTGCCTAAGACCATTAGATGCACAGCTATTTAAAGTTGGGAAGACAGCACTGAAAAGAGCTAATAATTACAGGCAGAAGTTTAATGTGAATTGATATATGGTACTAATCATATTTTACGGGTTTACTTCTAAAAAAATTAGACCTAGGGAATTTTTTTTAAATGACTAATTGAGGTTGTATACATTTAGCTGTTTTAAAAAACATATTTAATAAGCAGATATAAGAAAATTCTTGGGTAAAAACTATTGAGAGATATGAAATTAAATCTTTAAAAATGTGCCCCATACACTTGAGCCAAAGCCAAAGAACTGTGACACTAATTTATCAGTTTTATATAATTTAAAAAAATTTTAACTCCTTTCAAAAAAATGACACCTACATGTGAAGTTAAACTGAGGAGAAGCCCAAGTTGTTTTACCAATCATTTCTAAACTTCATTAGAGCGACAGACACTTGAGGTCAGAGAAGTCAGAAATGCAGTTCAAAAAAGTCAAGAATAAATGCTGTGCCAGAAGCCATCTATGTCAGTGACAGTGTTAGTCTTTTAACATTCTCTGGGAAAAAAAAATCTTAGATGAAATATTTATATTTCTTGTTATTTTTCTAAATATATAGTTATATTTTTATACACATATTTACATAACCAACAATAATTAATAGACGAGAGCAGGAGGTCAAAAACTGCTAAAAGGAGGTACACATGTATACACATGTATTATTTACAGTATGTGTGGCAGAATCTAAAAGAGATAAACACATAAACACAGGCAATGAATTTAAGATCATTAGAAAACACTGGGGAATAAGAGGCAGAAAAGAAGCATACACTACCATCTCAGTTGTTTTTGAGTCTAAGTCTAAACTTAGACTCTATTGTAAACACTAAGAAAAAACTCCTCAAATGTTAAGTATGTATTCAGTAATTCAGAGCATCTTGTATCACCTTGTTTAAAAAACAAAGAATACCAAATATTTTTAAGAAAAATAAATTCATAGAGAGGAAAATGAAAAATTCATATTTAATTACCTTTTCTAATTTTTTGGCCTCAATGTGTCGTAGTACTTGCTCTCGCCAGTCATGAGGAACTTTACTTTTTCCTGGAGGATCTAATAAAGAATGCTCAGAACCAACTCTTGCATTTGGTCTTTTTGAAGGACTAGTCCGTGAATAATTAAAATCACTAACTGACATAGTTCTCTCTGGTATTTCACTAATGGAGGGTCGAGCACTCTGAGGCCTTGATGCATTTGGACCATCGATGCTGTATGTTCGTGCAGAAAGAGGTCTCTGTGATCCTGACATCACTGGAGTTCTTCCCACTGAATGTAACTCTCTGTACGACAAATAATCTCCTTCTGGAATTTGGGCCCGCCTTGTGGGACCTGACTCACCAAGATTTACAGAAGCTGTAGAGGACACACTACTTTGTCGCTGAATCGTAGTTCGAGTTGCTCCAGGAATGAGTCGTTCATTTGGTGAGATGGCCCACACTTCCCCATGTCTTCCTGGGCCCATTCTCTGATGTAAATGGTATCCAGTACTAGCTCGAACGTTGTTATGGTTAGAGAAATTCATATTGGCAGAATGTTTAGCGTAACCGTGATTTTCTGTGCTCTCTGATCTAGGAAGGCGCTGAGGAGGAAAACTGACATGATCTATCTGGGGATTTTGTTTGCTGTGCCACATAGTGTCCTTGACAGCAGCACTGCTACTGTATTGAATATTATATTGTGGAGGACCATATATTTGAGGTGTAGATTGTGGGCCACTTATTGTGGAGCCTCTTATTATATTTGGCTCTTCAGGATTATGATTTGAGTCAAACTTGAAAATTGCCTTTGTACCTGATATTAAATCAGAAGATGAAGAAGAACCAGTAAATACTTGCAACGGTTGATCATACAAAAGTGTAGCAGACTTGCTCCTGACAATATTTTTTCCATCAACAGTAGATGTTACTTTAACTGTTGTACTTGGCTGCTGTGGTCCATTATCACTAACAATGTCATAGATTTTTAGTCCTCCAGTCTCCATATTAGTTATACTATGAGATTTCACAACAGATCCAATTGGCCCACTTCTCTGAGGGGAGAGATCTTCAGTGCTTTTGGAAATACCCATATCAACAGACGAATCAGTGTCATGTGGTTCAGTCCTCCTAGGGGACTGTGGAGTGTCCTCAGGATGTCCATTTGTCTTATTTACACATTCCAGATTAGGATACTTATTTCCATTTTCCAAGTGCTCAGCTTCTCCTTTAGCATTAATGCTTAAAAAGTCCGTTCCAAGCACTATATCTTGTGTCTTGGATCTTTCCACTATTTCTGGTTGAAATGTATCATTAGTTACAAGTTTATTAAGATTCATATTGATATGGTCTAATTTGTGAGATTCATCAGATGTGGCTGTTGAGTCAACACCTTTCTCAATAAGAACTAATCGCTCTTCAATATTCAAATCATATTCAGGTAAGTTAAAATCTTTTTTTTCATGAACCTGGTAGTTTTCTTCTGTTGAATGATTTAAAATATCTCCATTTTGTAAAAGGCTGTTAAAATTTTCATCTTCTTGCCTAAAACAAAGATAATGTTATCATAAACATCATAAAGCCAAGTTTCTTAGTAACAAAAACATTAATAACTAATGTGTAGCTACACAAAGTTAAAAGAGCTGATGAGAGTCAAAGACGAAAGTCATTTATTAGCAAGTATGTTATTTTAAAATATTATCGAATAATAAAGTAATGTAGATTTACATTAAATGGAGACAAGTAAAACATTAATTAAAATTCACAATCAATAATACCAATCACTTTGCCACGATATAGATTAATAAGGCTAAATGGTGAAGAAAAATGGACTTATGCACGTTTTCACGAATGCTAAAACGTGAAATGCTTGAAAGATAGGTAGATACATAGAAAGCCAATGACTTCAAGTGTTGAGTGAAGAGCACAAAACATTTTTACAAATAATTGTGAAACCTTACATTAACTAGTTAATAATAATTACTAATAATTATTAACTATAGTTAATCATTAACTAAGTAATTATTAGATTCAAATACATAAATACATTATAAAAAGGTAAGAAATAAACAATTACTCAAAGATCTACAAAATGTAAAGACAATCAACAATACTAAAAACAAAACTTGTAGAACTCAACAAAAATTCAATTTTACTGTATGTTGATTTAAAAAAATAAAATTAAAAATGCAACATTGAAAAAATAATTTGAAGATCAAAAGCAAAACTAAATCTAATGATGTCTAAATGACTTCATTTTATTTGGCAAATATTTATAAATGTGCTCTTCCAAAATTACAGAAAACATTTTATTTCTACTTGGTAGAAATAAAAAAATCTATTTCACACAAATATGAAAACATATTTGTGTCATTTTGTATAAATATTCAAGTTATGTTTCAACAAGTATTCCTTAGTATTCATCTTCCCATTGGGTAATAGACTATATTATTAGAAATACAACAAAGAAAGTTGTGGATATATCCCTTTCTTAGCCTTTATTTCATTACATAAAAAACATGATTTATAAAATACTCAAGTAATTCCCAACAAAATATCAGTAACATTTTATTATTCAAGAAATTACTCATTATTTTAACATCTAAGAGGTTATAAAAATTATTATTTTACCAATAGGTTTTAGTCTCAAATTCAGAAAACATATAATCATAATTACAACTACATAACGGCTAAACTCATTTTGAGACATAAAATTCATTTTCCTTTTACAACAATTAAAATCAATAAATACAAAATTTGACTTAAGATGCCTGGAATTTAAGAATCATTTGCCTCTAAAAAATAGTCAACAGTCTCTACACAATTAGCTGTGGGTTCAGTAGAAACCCAAATCTTTCTAATAAGCACCTAGCTGATATATTATAACATGAATCTTATTTTGATAGCCAAATATATTGAGAGCTCAAATAATAGATGTTTTAAACTTCAGCTAATTTCAGCCTGTAGGAATTAAGTCTTGTTTCAGAGTCTGACCTACAAATTTAAGTCTAAGTCAAAGATACAGAAGTAATTAAAAGTACTGAATGCTCTTTAATGACACTCCCCAAAAAATAGTATCTAAAAAATACCTATTTCAACTTGAATTACTCCAAACAAGCTATTTATGTTGTAATACCTAAAAGTATCATAAAAGTGTTCAACTTTTTAATGAGGAGAATTAGGATATTTAAATCTTTTCTTCCCCATTTATATTTTTATAATTTTTTTTTCAACATTTATTTATTTTTGGGACAGAGAGAGACAGAGCATGAACGGGGGAGGGGCAGAGAGAGAGAGGGAGACACAGAATCGGAAACAGGCTCCAGGCTCTGAGCCATCAGCCCAGAGCCCGACATGGGGCTCGAACTCACGGACCGCGAGATCGTGACCTGGCTGAAGTCGGATGCTTAACCAACTGCGCCACCCAGGCGCCCCCCCCATTTATATTTTTAAAAGTTTATTTTTTTTAGTAATCCCTACACCCATGTGAGGCTTGAACCCAGAACCCAGTGATCAAGAGTCACAAACTGTTCAGACTGAGCCAGACTGGTCCCTTCTTCTTCCCCATTTAAAAAACTAATTTAAAATGGAAATGTAGAAAAGTTAAGTAATTAGTAATAAAATGGGGAAGAAACCATACACTACCTGATCTACTTCTATAATATTAATTTGTGAAATCTTTGGTTTTAGTCCATATATTGATTTGCCTTATTATCTCTATTGTACAAAAAAATTATTCTGTTAAGATGTCACAAACCTGATTTTGGAATTAATACCACCAATATGGGTTTGTTTCATTGGAGAGCAGAGTGAGGTATCTTGACTACTATCAGTATTAACAGAAACTGAATCAGACATCCGAGATGGAGAAGAACAGTTGCTGTTATTCTGATTGCTATTGTGTGTAACTTCATCTGATAAAGAATCTGTATCCTTTGTATCATCTGAAACAAAAAAACTTAAGCCGTTGATAAAGTCACTAAGAATTTGTGTTTAATACTTTGAAGTGAAGACAAATGGCATTTATATTGTACTGGTTCAAATATATAAAAAATTATATGGATAAAAAAACAACCAAAGCCACTTTTGAAAATTCAGTCCTAATACACACAAACATTAAAGAATTTAAAACTCGTAATACCATTAGTTTTTGACAAATATAACATATGTTAAGGTTACTGAGAATTTGATTTAGTTTTTACTACTGGCAAGATGATATTACACAATGTTTTTCTAAGGACATCAATTAATTTTAGTGACTATGGCTTTTCCACTCAGTTACAATTGTCTTTTGAAAGTAGGCTCTATGCCCAATGTGAGGCTTGAACTCACAACCCAGAGATCAAGAGTTGCATGCCCTATTGACTAAGCCAGCCAGGTGCCCCCACATTCATTACTTTAAAAAGTCATAATAATAAAGAATAAATAGTATAGTTCACAGCTTAGGTAAATTTATCAGGGGAAGAAATTATTTCATACATGTATGCAACCGTTTTGATCTATCCTGAAAACAAAAATGAGCAATACCGTCAATTAAAAAAAATTACCAATCAAGGAGTTTTCACAAGGTCAGCTCTCTTTTCCTGTTTTTAAGCCATTTCAAAGAACTGCATATGAAAAATAAACTATCAATATATGAAATGGCTTTTTTTTAATATAAACAGAAATAGACAATATTTATACTCCATTATAGACAGGTACATTAAAAAGTATTATTTTTTTTTTAAGTAATAATGAAAAGATAATAACTTGGGCACTTGGCTGGCTCAGTTGGTGGAGGACACGACTGTGGAACTCAGCGTCAGGACTTCAAGCTCCAAGTTGGGCACAGAGCTTACTTAAAAACAAAACAAAATAAGATAATAACAGTATTTTTACAACCCTAAAGGCTGTTTTTAACTAATGCAATTCTACCCAAATCATAGAAACTGTATATATAGACACAGAAATAGGAGATTGTATGAATTAAAAATATTTTTTTTGTTCCAAAAGGAACACAGTTCAATTAGTCTGAATTTGTGTTTACACTTGGCAGTAATAGTACATAGGGCTCAGGATCTTCAATTTTAAGGTATTTGGGTGCTGGGTTTTTAATTTTTAAAATATCGTTAAACAAGATGGCAGGTAAGTTCTTTCCTAGACATATTCCTCTTCTTCTACCTCATTGTGACAGTTAGAAAGTAATATGTAAAATATTTAGCATAGTAATAAGCAGCAACTAGTAAGTACTCAAATATCACTACCACTAGTATCATGAAACCTAAACTATCTAAGGGCCAGCTGGATAGTAAGTTTCATTAATGCCATAAAGGAAAAGGCTGGATAAATATTTGGTAGAGATACTACAGACCAGTTCAGGCACTTATGGGGAGGAGTGAGACAAGGATGAAAGGAAAGGATAGATACCCTTCAAAATTCCCTTTCATTTCTAAGAAGGGCCTGAGATTCTATGTTACGTGAAAAATGACTAGGGTGTGGGAATGGTTTAAAAAAGAGTTCTAGGACAGAAAAATAACAATAAGCAGCTATTCTACATCAGATACAGTGCTAGATCTGAGTACAATGAATAATCTAGTACATCTGATACTCATAAAGTCCTTCATTAGCCTCAGCGTATGTCAAGTCAGGTAACTTCATATGGATAGAATTAAGTAGCTCAAGGATTACATGGTAAGTAAGTGGCAGAAATGGAATCATAATCCAGTTTTGTGTGCCTGTGAAGCCCATGATCTTATAAGTAAACTTGTATGAGGGAAGAGAAAAAAAATCTAACAATATTCTTCTTTAAAAACTAGGAAGATTAGGAACAGAACTTTTAAAAAAGCATGTTTTAAAAATTGTTTCTACAAAGTGTTTTAAGTAACATAATGATATTTAGTGAAATTTATTTCAAAAAAATTTATAAATTTGATAAATCCAGCCCATTTCTATTCCTAGTGCTTTCAATATCTAACCTTTTTTGTTATTACTAAGAGCTACAACTTTTGGCTGGTTAATAGAGCTTTCAATTAATGGTGGTCGCATCTCTGCCATTTTCATCTCTTCATCAGAAGAAAGTTCTTCAGATTCCTAATGTAAAGAAAAAAGAAATAAAATATTTAAATAAATTTTGGTTTCTTTAAATGAATACATATTAACTTATAAGAACTTCAAAGAGAAAAGAGTATTTAGAACATGGATGAAACTTTTTTATGGTAATATTGACTAAAACTAGTATATGATTTAAATTTTTCAAGATATGGCAATAAAACTATGGTAATTATTAACAATATGTCGAATGGCTATGGGATAAAATTCCGTGGTAGGCCTTAATTCAAGTGTATTAATGATTACTATGTGCTGTTACTATGTCAAGTGCTACAAATACAAAAATGAATAAAACATAATCCCTGTCTTAGAAAAACTTGTTTAGCGAAGGTGCTCCAAAAAAAGTCCCTTCCGAATTTCTCAAATTTATTCTAAAATTATCAGGTTCCAAGGAATCAGAAGGACTGAGGTATTCTTCTATTAAAATGAATTCATGGCAATTTTTTCCCAATTTGAAGACAGAATTTTTTATTAATCTCCATGAATTTTTCTCTAATATTTGGCAACTATCCCAGATTATCTGCCACTGAGTGCTACTAAGTGAAAGGGGGTGCAGGGGAGGGAGGAGGGGCTGGTAGTGAACAAACATTTATACAAAAATTTTAACAATGTGCATACTCTCTATATAAAAACAAATCTTTTGCACGTTAAATTATTCATAGTTAAGGATGAAAATAAATAAAAATTCTTAAAAACTGTTCTGTTAAAGGTACTAAGACTTTTAGGTACTCACAAGTGACATAATAAAGACATGGACCAGGGTCAGCAAACTATTTCAGTAAAAATGCCAGATCATAAATATGTTACACTTCAAGGGCCCTAAAGGTCTCTTCAACTACCCAACTCTGTCACTGTAGCACAACTTTGCCACAGACAACATATAAACAAATGACTGTGGCTATGTGCCAGAAAAACTGAATTTCACCTAATTTTTCACATGTTGTGAAATATTCTTTTGATTTTTATTCAACCCTTTAATAACATAAAAGCTGTTCTTAGCTTGCAAGCCATATAAAAGACAGGCAGTGGGCCAGATATAGGCCACAGGCCATACATAGTTTGCCAAATCTCATTTCTAGAATGTACTACAATGGAAAGAGACTTCTAATTAGAATAGTCAAAGTAAAAGTGGAAGTAAGAGAAGTGAAGGGTGAGGTAAGACAGGAATGACATTCTGAACAGAGGAAAGCATGGAAATAAGAGAAGGTATGTAAAGCATGTCAACTCCATGTAGTTGGAGCTCAGATAACTGGCAGGAGACAGAAAAGTTAGGTTGGACTGATTAGGAAATTATGTGTTGGTCATTATTGGACGTTGCCAAGCCAGGAACTCGCAACATGAGATTATCTTTTAAAATGATAACTCTGGGGGCACCTGGGTGGCTCAGCCGGTTGGGCGTCTGACTTCGGCTCAAGTCATGATCCCACGGTTCGTGGGTTCAAGCCCTGTGTCAAGGTTTGGGCTCTGTGCTGACAGCTCAGAGCTCAGAACCTGGAGCCTGCGTTGGATTCTGTCTCCCTCTCTCTGCCCCTCCCCCACTCATGCTGTATCTCTCAAAAATATATAAACATTTAAAAAATACAAAAATAAAATGGTAACTCTGGTATTAAGAATATATGGGAAGAGAAACCGGCAGAAAGGGATCTAGCTATCCTAACAGTCCTAATGAAAAAACTTTATCTGTCCTTAGCCAATGGCAGTGATGACAGCTGATAAAGAAATAAAGAATTTGAAAGAAATTTTGGCACTAACAGGACTTAATGATAAAATGAATGCAAAAAACGAGAGAGCAAAAGAAAGAAGGGCAAATGGTCTGTCCTAATCTTTGACATGTGCAGTACTTTCAACTGCTGAGCAGACTTCCTTCTTCATGAATTATACTACACCTGGGTGTCTGGGAGCTGTAGTCTCCTTGATGTCCTCCTACCTTTCTGTCTTTTGTGCTCAAATCAATGAATCCTCCTGCAGTTAGCATTTATTTTTGCCTTTCTTACTCTTTCCCCTTGGATATTGCATTTTCTTCAATGATTATGTGTAATGTAGATAATTTGATTTATAATCTCGTTTTCGTTTCTCTTCTAAGCTAAAGATACCTGTTAAGTGTTCAAATTCCACATATCCAAAAACAAACTAGACCTTCTAAGCCTGTTTGTTCTTTTAACACCCCACTTCAGTTGATGGCATCATCATCCATTCAAACATGGTTATGTGACTGTCCCCTCTCCCCCATTCCTTACAGTCAGGAATATTTCCATACTAAATCTCTTACATTTGGACAACTAAGTTCCAGTCCACATTGTCTACTATTATTATTCAAAAAGCCCTCAAGCTTGGGAGAATTCAGTAGCTGTTGCCAGCTAACCCTAATACATAGCTCTATCACAAGTAATGCTCTGCTAAAAGGCCTTCATGACTCCTCAAAGACTATACAACAATTCATAGCATGGCTTTCAAGAGCCTCATCATCAGGACCCAATCTACTGTACTAATTTTGTTTCATTCCACCACCCTGATATGCTCAGCTAGATGAAACATGTTCTTTTCTATATTTCTCAAACACCACTCTTATGCTACCATTATTATTCGGTTCTCCTATTTCTGTTAGATGAACTATTCCAAGGTATAGGTTAAATGCTTCCTTCACCCTAAAGCATTCTTGGTTGTTCCTAGCCAGAAAGTATCTCTTTTCTAAATTTATGTAGCACTTAATATTTTTATTACTTAGTATTTTTCTTATACACTCAGCATTGTCTAACCCTAATTATATTCTATATACCCATTTATCCATTCTGCTACCAAAGCTCCAAACACAATACCTCACACACAGAATTGTACTAAATGAAGTATTAAGTACACTGGGACAAACCTTATAACCTTTTCACAGACTTTGTTATATTAGGTTCAATGTATATAATAAGTGTACTGAAAGATGTGATCCATTCAAAATACATTTACAAACCATGAAGTTTCTTTCTTGTAGTAAATACTAGCTCAAAGGATAACCCTGAAGACAGATGTGCTTTGAATGCATTTAAGTTTTCAGGAATAAAGAGGCTATTATAAACCCACAGTATCACTATTTGTATACTATTCTCCAACAGAACTTTCTGTAATGACAGAAATGCTCTATCTGTGCAGTTCAACTTGGTAAACACTAACTAGCTAGACATGTGGCTATTGACCACTTAAAATGTAGGCTAGTAAAAGTAAGAAGCAAAGTTCTTTATTTACTTAAATTTAAATAGCCACTTATAACTAGTGGATACATAGTGGACAATGTAGCTATAAATCAAAAACCCTCCAGAATTTTATTTTGTAAAGTTAGAGCTTTACTGTTTTACATGACTTCCACCAGCGTATGAGGGGAATGCAAACAAACAAAAGATGTGGCCGCTTATGAAAAACTGGCAGTTTCTCACACGGGTAAACACAGAGTAACCATACGATTCAACAATTCCTCTCTTCGGCATATATCTAACAAAAAAGAAATTATACACTGACACAAAAATCTGTACACAAATATTCACAAGAGCTTTATGCACTATTGCCAAAATGTGGAAATAACCAAAATACCCACTGTTAACAATTACAATGGAGTATTACTGACATAAAAGTGAACTGATACATAAAAAAATGAACCAATATAATAAAACAGTATTGATACATGTTATAATATGGATAATCTAAAATACTAAGTTAAAGAAAAGTTACAAAAGACCAGCTATCATATGATTACATCATTAATATAAAATGCCAACAACAGCCAAATCTACAGAGGCAGATAAAGTAGATAAGATGTCTAGGACTCAGGGGTACAGAGAAGTTGTGGGGAAATGGCTAAGAAGTATTGGATTTCTTTCTGGGGTAACAAATGTTCTACAAGTAATGTAGTGAAGGATGGACAACTTCTAGTATACCAATAGTCACTGAATAGTACCCTGTATTTAAATGGGTGAATTATATAGTATGTGAGTTATACCTCAATCAAGCTGTTAAAAAAAAAAAAGTCACAGCTTTTATTGATCCACCAGAAGACTCTTTAAAGTCTCAGATGCCACCAAAAAACTACTACAACTGATAAATGAACTCAGAAAGCCACAGGATATAAAATCAATATACAGAAATCCGTTGCATTTCTATACACTAAAAATGAAGTAGAAAGAGAAATTAAGAAAATAATCCCACTTACAATTGCTCCAAAAATAATAAAATACCTAAGAATAAACTTAACCAAGGAGGTTAACTCTAAAAACTGCAAACCACTGATGAAAGAAATTGAAGATGACACAAACAAATGGAAAGATATTCCATGCTCATGGATTGGAAGGACAAATATTGTTAAAATGTCCATGGTACCCAAAGCAGTCTATAGATTTAATGTAATCAATATCAAAATACTAATAGCAGTTTATAAAGAACTAGAACAAATAATCCTAAAATTTGTATGGAACCCTCAAAGACCCCAAAGTAGCCAAAGCAATCTTGAAAAAGAAGAATGGGGGCACCTGGCTGACTCAGGTGATAGAGCATGTGACTCCTGATCTCAGGGTTGGTAATTCAAGCCCCACGCTGGTCATGGGACCTACTTAAAACAAAGCAAACAAAATAAAATAAAGAAGAACAAAACTGGAAGTAGAATAATCCCAGAATTCAAGATATACCACAAAGCTGCAGTAATCAAAACAGTATGATATTGGCACAAAAACAGAAACATAGATCAACGGAAGAGAAAAGAACCCAGCAATAAACCCAGTCATATAGTCAATTAATCCTCAACAAAGCAAGAAAGAATATCCAATGGGAAAAAGAATGTCTCTTGAACAAATGGTGTTGGGAAAAGTAGACTTCAACATGCAAAACAATGACACTGGATCACTTCCTTAAACCATACACAGAAATAAACTCAAAATGGATTAAAGGACCTAAATGTGAGAAATTCTAGGAGAGAACAAAGGCAGTAATTTCTCTGAGATTGGCCATAGCAACATTTTTCTAGATAATGTCTCTGGAGGCAAGAGAAACAAAAGCAAAAATAAACCATTAGGACTACATCAAAATAAAAAGCTTCTGCAAAGCAAATAATAAAACTAAAAGACAACCTACTGAATGAAAGAAGGTATTTGCAAATGAACATCTGATAAACGGTTAGTATCCAAAATATATAAAAATGTACACAACTCAACACCAAAAAACCCCCAAATAATCCGATTAAAAAATGGGCAGAGGGGCGCCTGCGTGGCTCAGTGGGTTAAGCGTGTGACTTTGGCTCAGGTTATGATCTTGTGGTTCATGAGTTCAAGCCCTGCATCGGGCTCTGTGCTGACAACTGAGAGACTGGAACCTGCTTAGGATTCTGTGTCTCCCTTTCTCTCTGTTCATCCCCTACTTGTACTCTGTCTCTCTCTCTCCCAAAGATAAATAAACATTAAAAAAAAAAAAAAAAACATTAAAAAAAATGGGCAGACAACATTAAAAGACATTTCTCCAAAGAGGTCATACAGATGGCCAAGAGACACATGAAAAGATGCTCAATATCACTCTTCACCAGGGAAATGCAAATCAAAACCACAATGGAGTATCACCACACCTGTCAGAATGGCTAAAATCAAAAGCAAGAAACAACAAGTATTGGTGAGGATGGGGAGAAAAAGGAACCCTCTTGCACTGCTGCTGGGAATGCAAACTGATACAGTCACTGTGGAGAACAATATGGAAGTTCCCCCCCAAAATTAAAAATAGAATTACTATATGATCCAGTAATTTCACTACTGGGTATTTACCCAAAGACTATGAGAACACTAATTTGAAAAGATATATACACCCCTATGTTTTTTGGCATTATTTATAATAGCCAAAATATGGAAGTAGCCCAAGTGTCTGTAGATAGATGAATGGATAAAGAAGTAGATATACACACAACAGAATATTAGACAGAAAAAAGAAAGAGATCTTGCTATTTGCAACAACATGGATGGACCTAGAGAGTATTAATTTTAAGTGAAATAAGTCAGAGAAAGACAAATATCATATGACTTCATTCATAAATGGAATTTAAGAAACAGAACAAAGGCAAAAAAAGAAACAAATTGAGAATCAGACTCAACTACAGAGAACAAACTGATGGTTACCAGAAGGGAGGTCAAAGGAGGAATGGGTGAAATAGGTGATGGGGATTAAGTTGAGCACTTGTTATAATGAGCACCAGATAGTGTATGGAAGTGTTGAATCACCATATTGTACACTTTATTTTTTTTATATTAGTCTCTTTCATCTTAAAAAAATTTTTTTTTAATATTTATTTTTGAGAGAGAGAGAGAGAGAGAGAGAGAGAGCGCAGGGGAGGAACAGAGAGAGGGAGACACAGAATCCAAAGCAGGCTCCAGGTTCCAGGCTGTCAGGCACAGAGCCCGATGTGGGGCTCGAACCCACGAATCGTGAGATCATGATTTGAGCCGAAGTCTGACGCCTGACTGAGCCATCCAGGCGCCCCTCTTTTATCTTTTTAAAATATTCATGTGAGAGAGAGAGTGCAAGCAGGGGAGGGTTAGAGAGAGAGAGGGAGAGAGAGAGAATCCCAAGCAGACTTTATGCTGCAGCGCAGAGCCCTATGTGAGGCCTGATCACATGAAGTGTGAGATCATAACCTGAGTCGAAATTAAGAGTCGGACGCTCAACTGACTAAGCCACACAGGTGCCCCGGGTCCCTTTTATTTAAAAAAAATTTTTTTTTATATTGTACACCCTTAGCTAATATAACACTGTATGCTAACTATACTGAAATTTTAAAAATCGCAGACATTCAAGAAAAAAAATACTTCACAATTAAGCAATGATAAATGCTTAACAAGTGAAATAATTTAAATACACCAATGGTAACCTTTTCATTGTTAAGTTTCATTGTTAAGCAACTGCTATTATGTATTTAAAGAATTAGAATAGAACCACCACGATCTAATTTACATAGTAAACATCTGAGTGCAATGCAGGTAGAAAATTTTAAGTTCAAAGTGATAAATGAGAGATACTATAGCACACATCATGAGATTTCTTTATGGCAAATGAGTTAGCATATTCTGTTTTCAGTATCAGTTTTCTTCTATCTTTAGTTAGCAACAATGAAATACTAAATTCTTACAGTTGTTAACAACTAATTGTTCCAGAGAATAATCACAAAGCCATACCTCAAAAACATCATCATGATTAACGATATGCTTCAAGTTCTCAGAAGCTTTCGTGTTTGCAGTCACTGGTTGACTTCCAGGACTAACCTCAGCTTCAGATTCACTGGTCTTCTGTGGAGAGTTTCCTATCATATACTTTTCTCTTTCATCAGCTTTGATTCTCACTGGAGTGGTACTTTCTGAAGTCTAAGTAAAAGAAAAGATAAAGAATTCATACTCCTTAAAGCTTTGTATCTATTTTTTTACTACAGTTCAGATTAGAATTTAAAAGTAGGAGCTCCTGGATGGCTAAGTAGGAAGAGAGTGTGACTCTTGATCTCGGGGTTGTGGGCGTGAGATACACAGTGGGTGTAGAGATTATTAAAAAAATAAATATTTTAACATCTTCCTATTCTGAATAAATCAAGGAAACTTTAAAGATGGAAATCTGCAGCACTCACAGATAAATATGCATTCGGGGAGCAGGGAGTCACCAAAGTTTCATGAACCACATTAAACTCTACAATTTAGCTGAGGCTACATTTCATCTCAAAGGCTGCAAAGCTGGTGTTCATGAGTGAGTCATTTAGCTCAGCAAGGTCAAAATCAAGATGGTTAGATTGTTTTCTGCTGAATGTACAATATATAGCAACTCTAGTGATGTGGTAAAACTCTCGTTTCTGTGATACAATGTGGGAAAGAAAAGCCCATTAAACGAACACACACTTAAGGATTTGTCTAGGTTTCTGAAACATCCCAAGGAAAGTACCATGGTCTGTCATAGCAATTACATTTAAAATTAGAATTGGGTAGGGTGGGTCAATGTTCTCAGGGGAAAAACAGTATTTCCATAACAATAAATTTAAGGATATTCGTTATCTTATTTTTTATTCAGACAAGATTTTTTAAAAGTTATGTTGATGCTATCCTGCCCATCTGGAAAGCCTATAACCATACTGAAGTGGTAAGAATAGCAATTAGAGAGTTTGCTAATTATTCCAGCTCTTACTTCAAATAGCCGGGAACAGCCTAAATCTGGGAGAACATTATAGCGTATACAAAAAGAATCATTATATAAATTATTAAAGTTTTAAAGTGCTTGAAATAAGTTTTAGTCAATTCTTTTATTTTTAATTTTTTTCTCAGTTTACTTACTTATTTTGAAAGAGAAAAAGAGAGAGGGAGAGAGAGAATGAGAGCAGGGGAGAGCCAGAGAGAGAGAGGGAGAAAGAGAATCCCAAGTAGGCTCTGTGTTGTCAGTGTAGAGCCCGACGTGGGGTTCAATCCCATGATCTGAGATGACGACCCTGAGCTGAAATTAAGAGTCGGCCGCTCGACTGAATGAACCACCCAGGTGCCCCTAGTCAATTTCTTTAAAATGAGTTTTCTGGGGTGCCTGGGTGGCTCAGTTGGTCGAGGGTCAGACTCTTGGTTTCAAGTCAGGTCATGATCCTGGGGTCGTGGGATCGAGCCCCATGTCAGCTCCGTACTGAGCGTGGAGCCTGTTGAGGATTCTTTCTCCCTCCTTCTTCCCCTCTCCCCTGCTCCTGTTCTATCTCTAAAAACAAATTAAAAAAAAAAAATTTAAAATGAGTTTTCTAACCTTCACACCCACATCATTATTTACAACTTGCTGATCTTCATGTGGTTTCAAATCTTTTCCAGAATCTTCATAAGTCTCTTCATCTTTTAATCTATGTACAATGGTTTGAACAGTTTTGACCATATTCTTAAGCTCATCTGGGTATGGTGTTGGATATCTCTTTAAATTTCCCTCCTAGGGAAATAAAATAAATGAAATTTGAAATATGGATAAATATTTTAACATCAACCTCAAAATTTAATCTACAATGCATCTTAATTACATTGGTTATCTGGCTCCTGGGGTAGCTTTAAGAACAGAGGATAGGCCATTGAAAGCATTTTAGACACAATAAAAGCATGGTTTTATCAATAGTAAAAGAATTTATAGTTACAGATTTAACTAATGTTTTGAAACTTTTTTTTAGCAGACTTAAATATATTCCATTTTAAGATTTATGGTGTGGATATTGCCAATACCATCGCTAGGCTTTCAAACAGTTGTTTTCTGGTATTTATCCAGACATATATAAACCTCCTACAATTATGTACATCTTATATGCCAAGAACCAAGTACTTCCAAAGTCAGCCTAATGTCACTTTCTGGGATTCAGCTAGTTTACATAAGGTAAAAATAATTACATTCATGAGTAACTTGGAAATGTATTATTCACTACTTGTCACTGCCACACTCTCAATCTCATAAAGAAAAAATTGTTCAAAACAGAATTCTTTATCTCTAGAATATAAGTAAATAATAATAAATCATTTAAAAAAGGGAAGAGGGAAAAACAATCCGGTTTTTCTCTTCAGGACTCACCCGGGGAGGTGCTTCCCTTTCATCTTTGTCTTCATCACAATCAAATGCCACTTGAGCACGCTGTTTCCTCTGTTCCTCCCACAATGAAGGATTAAAACTTTCATTATCTGATATGAACATAACTAGAGGAAAACAAACAAAAAACAAAAACAAAATCCACTATATTTTACAGTATTATGAAAAGCTACTACTTGTTTATAACTTTCTTTAGGAATGACATTCATTAAGTTAAGACTGGTCAACGCCACCAGCATTAAATGCTACATTAAGAAGTAGGCTGCGATTCTAGTATTTCTTTACAATATTCATCATGTATCTTTTCTTCCTTAAAGGTAATGTGTCTTGTTACCAGAAGGGTTCCTGGTAAGAATCTAACAATTACAACAGGGTAGAAAGGTGACTGTGGGCAGTTTCCTACAAAAATCAGCATGGTAACAGTGCTCACTTTAGCAATACATATACCACATGGTAATATATAAATTATCTCATCCAAGTTTTTGCATTCAGAATAATCTTCCCAATTCCAATATTGTTCATTATGTATGGGGGAAAGGAAGGTGAAGACAAAGTGAGTTATTTTGAGTTAAAAAAGATTACCCTGAAGCCTTGTAATTACATCCTTGCATTAAACATGATACTTTATATAGCTTTACTTAAGTAAAGTGCTTACAAGATATTTTTTATATCAAAATGCAAGGAAAATTAAAAATCTAATATAAACTCAACACTATATATCCTCCTATGCAACATACAATTAAAGGTACAGATTTAACAGCTGTTACAGTTTTTCAATTAGGCAACTAAGACAGATCTAAGGCTTAAAAATTAATCCATTTGTCTATTATATATCACCATACAGAAGTTTGTGCAATACAAGATCAAATCACAAATTGTTTTCTGCCAATTAAAAGAAAATGACTATACCTACTCAAAAGGAATTAAAAGCACCTAAAATTAGCGAACAGAAAAAAATGAAATTCCTGGAATACCCATATGTGGTCACTTTGAACACTTATGCAAAAGTAGCATAAACACTGTTAATTTTTAGTCCTTATTTTGGGCTTCTTACCATACTTTAATTTCATATCCAAACTAAATACCACAAAACCAAATATGAACAATTGGAATCGAGTTTTTGTCTTCAGCTTTTCCTTGTTTTCATTACCTGGTTCGAGAATTTTTTCTTTAATTACTTTGTGGCATTGCTCAACAGCTAATGAATCAGAAAGTTAGTTTTTGTTTGTTTGTGGAATGTGATTCAAATTCCTAGGAATATCTATAGATTTCTGTTGTAGACTTGGGAAGGTAAGCCAACCCAAGCAGTCTGCAACAACCTACTTCCAGGCAGTAATTTTAATCACCAGCCTAGGCCAGAAATCCCTTAACTGTTTTTACATCATGCCAAAGTAATCTTAGGCTAGAACTTTTTCAGAACCTTAAGATAAGTAACTTTCACCATGCCTTTCATTCTTGCCAACTTCTGGTCACTTACACTTTCTACCCTTTAGTATAAATCTCACATCTTTTGAGATTCAGGGTATCAGGTGATACTATCACTTTCTCTGTATTTTAGACTCTGTATTTTAGCCACTAAGACTGATCACCCTGGCATATTCATGGAAGATTCTAGTGTTTGCCTACAGTCTTTCTCTCCACTTAAAACCTGCCAATATCCTGAATGATAACAATGTGTGAAGACCACCCCCCCCCCCCACTTCAACACTACAATTTCACAGTTCCTCAATTTCCTCATTCCAATATCCACCTGCATTTCACCAATGTGATTCCTAACCATGGTCACACTCAAGACCTAGGCTTCTGTAACTCTTCCTCCTCCTTAACCACTACACACTTGTCCTTTCAAATCATTCACTTCCCTATTATTGTTCGTAAACTTTGAGTTCCTTATTCTCATTTCTTATTCTCCCTGCAAAATCACTCTAGGTTTTACTTTCTTTTCTATCCAGCTTAGATTTCATGATATATTATTTTAACCACTCACATTTCTTGCCCCTTTTCCTTAGGTAATACCTATTCAACAAAACCCATAATGTGTTACTTCAATCACCTTCTTTGTTTTGGACTGCTGACTTCTACCGGAGAAGAGTGACATCACCTTGTTGTTTAGAACCATTACATACTTATGGTATCCCCTCATCTTTGCTCCATCTTCAGCGCCGCCCAGGAATCCTATTTATTTCTAGTTGGTCTTTTCTCCCACTATAAGTCACTTACCTCAAAGGTCCTTCCCTCAACCTCTAGAGGCAATTTTTTTCTTTGAGATCAGTGAGTACAGAAAAGCAATCAAAAGCCTCAAACTGATAAATGCCCCCACACCTGCAACAACCTGCTTCCCCCAGCTACAAACTGTTATATGGATGCATACTTCCCATTCAACAATGATTCCTCTAAGTAGGCCCAAAATACCAGGCCTTCTCTTTCAAATTCACCCATCATTATCCCCCTCTACAACATGAGCTTCTTTTTTTTTTTTTTTTAAGATTTTATTTTTAAGTAATCTGTACACCCATTATGGAGCTTGAACTCACAACCCTGAGATCAAGAGTTGTGTGCTCTACCAACTGAGCCAGCCAGGTGCCCCAGAACACGAGCTTCTTGAAAGCATGGATTTTTCTTTTTAAATATTCAGATTTAACACACTGCTTAGATCTAACACAGGTGTTCAATAAAAATTGAATGAATTTGGGGCACCTGGGTGGCTCAGTCGGTTGAGCGTCCGACTTCAGCTCAGGTCATGATCTCACAGCTCGTGAGTTGGAGTCCCACATGGGGCTCTGTGCTGACAGTTCAGAGCCTGGAGCTTGCCTGGGATTCTGTTTCTCCCTCTCTCTCTGCCCCTAACCCACTCACATTCTGTCTCTGTCTCTCTCAAAAATAAATAAACATTAAAAAAATTGAATGAATTAAATGTGAACAAAGCATCTATTCCTCTTAAAGTATATAAAACTCCAAGTCAAGAACACTGTGTTTTCTGACTTGTTTATTTCTTTGAGGCAAAGTCATAAAGGAAAAAGCTTTTACTGCATTTGAAAAGAAATCCACCCAGCTGGCCATGTCAATGTAGTTTCTGATTTGGTATTGTAAGTGCAGTATGTTACAGTGCTATATGGAAATACTTTAAGAAACACGTAAACTCTACGAGAACTTAAACATTCTAAGTGTATCTCAGACCTATCCTTTTAAGACCCTTCCATTCTAAAACACATCTCTCAAGTCAAAAATTCAAAGTGGCAAGATTTTATTTTGCTACTTCTACTCTTTGTATCAGAAATAAATTTCTTAACTGAACTATGACCTCTTTTAAAAAGAAACAGTAAGAGGATAAAATGAAATGACAGAAATGATAGAAGGCCAGGTAAATCTGAATCATGAAAACAGAAGACAGTAAGAGAAATCAAAGCATGAGTACACCCATGATTAGAACAGTTCTAAGCAGCAGTCACCAAACTTCTGTTAAGTGGTCAGATAATAAACATGGTTACTTTGTGAGCCCAGAGACCAATGTGAAGACACTATGGTAGGTGCTTAGGACAGAAATCAAATTTCCACAAGATTTCTGACAAATTTAAGATATATGTACTAATAACTGAGTACCATTATTGTATTATAGTTCTACCAATGAGAAGACTGAAGGTCTCGCTGTTAGGAGTAACATTTTGCTTAACTGGTGCTGGCTATCATCAAACTGATGCAAAGAGTCACCTGTAAAAACTATTCTTACCTTGTGGGCCACACAAAAACAGGTAGCAGGCCAGACATGGCCAATGGGCCACAGTGTGTCAATCACTCTGACTGGAACAAAAAGTGTTATGACAAAAGATATTTATCTGGTTGTTCCTGGAAGGGGGTCTTCAACAATATCATACATTATGTATTTAATACTTCATTATTCAAATAAAAAGATATAAGCTGTTGAGTAGTTTTATTCATTGTTGGAATCATGTTTGGTTATTTGAGTGTGCGTTAAAATGAAAGCAAAATAAAACATTCTCAGGTCTCTATATGGCAGTGACAAAAGCAAAGAGGGAAAGCACTAATATCACATGAATATAATAATATCAAAGATTAAATATGTCCTTTACAGACTTGGTTTCTTCACAAAGGAAAAAATAATTTTGTTGAGAATCTTCCTTCAGAATAATATCTGTATTTGATTTTTAATAATTACCAGTTTTTATAATTTTTCTAAAGTAAAAGTAGCAAATGAGAATAAAAACAAATTTTCCCAATGTGTTGTTCCTATCGTTTAAGACAGGGACAGAAAGCTATTAAGCTTTTTTTTTTTTTTTAACCATTTATTCATTTTTTGATAGAGACAGAGTGTGAGTGGGGGAGGGGCAGAGAGAGAGGGAGACAGAATCTAAAGCAAGCTCCAGGCTCTGAATTGACAGCACAGAGCTCGATGCGGGGCTTAAACTCATGGACCATGAGATCATGACCTGAGCTGAAGTCGCTTAATCGACTGAGCCACCCAGGTGCCCCCAGGGACAGAAAGCTATTAAATCTGGCCTACTTTCTGTTTTTGTATAGTCTACAACCTAACCATAGTTTAAAAATTTTTAAATACTGGGGGGAAAAAAACCCAAAACATAAAAAAATTTTTCATAATACATGAAAATTACATGAAATCTAAATTTCTCTATCCATAAATAAAATCTTATTAGAACACACCTATGCTCATTTGTTTACATATTGTCTGTGACTGTTTTTTGCACTAAACAGGCAGCATCAAGCAGCTATCACAGAAACCTATGGTCTATGAAGCCTATATTTATTAAACTGTCCTTTACTTAAATAATTTGCTGCCCCATCAACAGGAAGGACATTAACGTCTCTTCTTACACTAAGAATTTATTCTTCCTTTTCCTCACAAATATTTTAAGTATTAACATTCTATCTTCCCACATAAAAGAACAACTATTAGAATATATTATGTCTGGCTGGCAGTAATACTATTTATAGCGATACTCACTCTTACTAATTTCTAATATCCAGAAATCAACTTCAGAGATAAAATTGGAAATTGAGACATGAATTCCAGTGACTATGGCAAACGAAGAAAAAAACACCTAATGATGTATCCAAACATTCACTATAATTCCCCACAATGCAAAATCGGGCATAAGCCAGAGTTAGTGGTATATCTATTTTGAATTTTTTAATTTTTTTTTTTTTTTTTTTTTTTTTTTTTTTTTTACTTTTTTTGGTAATCTCTATGCCCAATGTGGAGCCTAAATTCACAACCCTGAGATCAAGAGTTGCATGCTCTACTGATTAAGCCAGCCAGGTGTCCTTGAACTTCTTAAAAAAAAAAAAGAATTTTTTTTAAACATTTATTTATTTTTGAGAAAGACAGAGCGTGAGCAGGGGAGGGGCAGAGAGAGAGGGGGACACAGAATCTGAAGCAGACTCCAAGCTCTGAGCTGTCAGCCACAGAGCCCAATGTGGGCTCAAACCCATGAACCATGAGATCATGACCAGAGCTGAAATCAGACACTTGAACCGACTGAGACATCCAGGTGCCCCCGAACTCATTAACTTCTAATGTACATATAGAGTACTTGCATAAAATAATACTTCAACATCGAATGCCTAAAATTAAATATGCTATTATTTTATTATGGATACATGTTTCCAAATTATATTGCTAAATATGGAAATTAGGGGTTGATTTAAATATATGGAAGAGAGCTTGTGCTTACAAACCTATTCTCTAAGCATTATAGATTTCCAATGAAGTAAACTATTCACATCTAACATCTCACAAGTCTTAACTTTTAATTCAATTCAAAAGCTAAATAGTTTTGCTTTACCCAAATAAACCTCATTTAATATTCCCATGAAATAACTTATCAAAGCAAGTCTTTTATTCCTTCCTGCAAAGAACAAGAAATAATGAACATAGATAAATGAGTTCTCCAATTATTTATCACTTAATAATGGAAATTGAATGATTTTACTTTTTAATCTATTTAAGTATTTCATAACTGTTTGCTAAACCTGCCAAAACAATGTAAGAATAATAACCAATGTGATTCTGCCATAGTGCTAACTAAGCACTTTACATTCAGTGCTTCTCATCTGTACAAAAACCCTGCAAAACTGATACTATTATCATTATTTCAAGGTAAGGAAACTGAAGCTCCAGAATTTATTTAACTTGCCTCTGGTATATTTATAAATTAAAATTAATGATCAATTTAGATTTTTTCTTCAGTGTTTTTATGTATTAAGAGTTAATTTCTAAATAACTTTGAGACATAAATATTTTCACTGCTGTCAGAAAAATATACATATAAAAATATTCTTTAAAAAAATTTTTTTAATGTTTATTTATTTTTGAGACAGAGAGAGACAGAGCGTGAGGGAGGAGCAGAGTGAGAGGGAGACACAGAATCCAAAGCAGAGCCTGGTGCGGGGCTCGAACCCATGAACCGTGAGATCATGACCTGAGCCAAAGTTGGACACTTAACTGACCGAGCCACCCAGGTGCCCCATAAAAGTTATATTAGTAAATGTAACATAATATATACTTTACACACATGCTGAGGGACCAGAAGGCAAACTGAGTGCAAAGTTTGCTTTGTACAAGTTTGCTTTACAAAGGGGTGCCAAAGCTAGCACCCCTCCCCATCCCCAGGTATATGGGTGATATTTCTTAGACACTCCTAGGTGCTCAAGAACAAAGGAAAGGGGTTTAAGTGCTTGCCATGGTGATGTGGGAAAACTAAGGCAAATGAAAAATTAAATTCCCTTAATACCTACAGCCCACTGACAAGTCCATGAAACAGGCAGACTGACCTTCATCTACGAGCTCAACTGCCTCAATGATGACACTTTGCTAGGGGCAAAAGGGAATCCTGGCCTAACATTATCCTGACCCCTGAGATCCTGTGAGTCTCCTTAAACACTTGAAAATTCCTTTGCAAACCTCCTTTATCTTCAGTCCCCAAGTATACATTGGCAATAATACTCCAAGCATATGGTCCCTGATACACATTTGAAGGGTCTTATGACTAAGGTTTTACTAAATATAAATGACGTTTTCCTAACACCTAGCCCCTAGAAGTCCTCAAACCTTGTTTCCAAAATTCCTTAGAGACTGCCACTGTCCCTAACCCCCACCAACCTGAGGGTATATAATCAGTCACTCCTCACAACCCCAGTGCAGCTTTTCTGTCCATGGGTCCTGTCTCCATGCTTTAATAAAATCACCTTTTTGCACCAAAGATGTCTTTAAGAATTCTTTCTTGGCCATCAGCTCTGAACTCTACCACCACCCCAAAACAACATGTATTGGAACCAATCTGCTCCTTAGTCTAAAAGGCTTTCATACTAAAACTGTTGAAAAACATGTATGGTCAATAGAAAAGGGTATGTTCCCCTTTCCAGGCAAAACCTAAGAACTTAGAAACAACACTTTATGTAGAATTCTACATATTATCCTTATCTGGTATGTAGATCCAAAGATAGTATTTAGTCTACAACAAAACAAGTGAACGAAACAGTTCCTGGTTCAACAGTCCTAATTACATTTAACATGCATTCCTGACATTTAGCAAAGAATAGAGAGATCTATAACAAATGAAGTTGACTGTTTAATTTCAAGAAATCATTTAAGGAAGCATATGGTCTACATGTACCTCCAAATTCAACTACCTATAGCCCTGACATACTTATTTTCTCATTTTCAGAGAGACTACGTGAGCTAGGGAGAGAAGCAGAGGGAGAGGGCTGGGGGGGCGGGGGGGGGGGGAAGGGAGGAGGAGGGAGGGAGGGACAGAGAGAGAGAGAGAGTGAGACACCGAGACCCCCCCCCCCCCCCCCAAGCAGATTCCAGCCTCAGCACAAAGCCCAACCTGGAGCTCAACCCCACAACCCCGGGATCATGACCTGAGCCGAAATCAACAGTCAGGCGTTCAGTAGACTGAGCCACCCAGGTGCCCCAAAAGAAAAGAGATTTTTAAACTCCTACCATCCTCAGTCCTTGGCTGCTGAGGGAACATGTAGTTAGTAAGCACCATTTTCTGGGTCTCTGAATCAGTCTCTTTTTGAAGAGGTATCAGGGGTTTGGACTAGGGAAAGAAAATAAATGTTTAACTTTTAATAATCCTAAAGCAAATACATATCCAGCAATTCCTCTGAATAAGTACTCACCATTCTTTTCTATAAAGTATCAATGTGTAGATTACAAAAACAAGCTTATATATACATAGTAACACTTTAAGCAATGATTTGAAACCTTATAAAAATCTACAAAATATCATTTAGTTTTAGTATAAAACAAAACTCACACTGAATTGCAATTATCACTGATTGTCAATACAATTTAAAAAGATCTCATATACTAAGTGTATCCACAGTCCAGTAATTACTTATCACAGTGATTTAATAAAGCTATAAAACAAGCTTTTGGATTTTATGTTATTGTGCCTCCTTTACATTATCTTTCCCCCTTTGGGAAGAGGCTTTTATAGAAATGGTTTAGAAGGTTTAGTATAGTTACCCACAGTTAATTCTAGCTGAAAAAATAGTACTTATAACAAACATTAAGTTGTAACCTGGTTCTCTCTTCTCCCATGTCTCCTATCTCCATTAATGATACCACAAATTTACTTAATGGTGGAACTATAAACCATTTTTTGGGACATTTTTTAAAACTTCTCTCCTAATTGGTTATGAAGTGTTTTCAATTTATTCTTAATATAACTAATAACTTTGGCCAGTCTATTAACCTAAAATCCTAACAATCCATGCCCTGACTGACTCCAGACAGGCAGGAAACTACCCAATCTCTCCCTCACGTGCCAACCTATCAATTAATTCTTTAGACTGACTCTTGTGAAAACCTTGCAGCTAGCTAATGTATCCTGTGATCTTACTCCCATTCAAACATTTCCTCCATGGCCCTCAACTTGTTCCACAATAAACAAATTGCCCTGCATCTCAAACATCTTCACTGAAAACTTTCCTTGACCTCCTCAGATAACAGATATGGCAGATCTATTCCTTCCCTAGGACAGTACTTCCCTGTACTCTTCTCAAAAATAGGGTTATTCTCTCAAAGATCATAAACCCTACGTCAGGAGATAGGTAAATTTAGAGCTCACAAATGCTGTGAGATCATCACTCTTCTCTATTCAAGTATAAATACCTGTTCTTTTGAGGGTCATTAAATTCTGCCTCTACCATTCTGAACTCTGCCTCTGCCATTCTACATCCTTTCCTAATATCCACTGATCTCCTGGTTAGTGCTGGAACCAGATAATAGGATCACTTGAGTTGCAGTGTGGTTCAGAATGAAATTAGGGTGGTTTGAGATTGGAGGTGGTGGCAACACTGGAGGCAGAGATCTATTACATATCTCAGTAGTCCAAGTCAACAAGAGTAAGATGAAGATGAGAACCATAGATAATTTACAAATTTTTAGCAGCCACATGTTTCTAAAAAGCAAAAATAAGTTAAATTTTGATAATACATTAAATTTAACATACCTTCTATGTTCCAAATAGAATTCTGTTATATGATCAAAAATTGTTAATGTGATATTTTATTTTCTTTGTTTATATGAAATATACAAAATCCAGAATATATTTTACACTTAGAGCACATCTCAATTTGGACCAGACATATGACACTGGTGCCTACTGTACTGGAGATGATACACTATATTTAAGATGATTATATTTAAGGGAAGTGAAAGCAGGGATAAAGCAAAGCAGAAAAACACCTGAGATATATAAGAGTTAAGACTAAATAGACTTCGGTGATTAACAGTAGTTAAGAGTTATACTCCCAAGTCTGTCTCTAGCAAGTACTTTTTACTAATCTAGGGAACCCAGGAAAAGAAAAAGATTGGGAGCAGAGGATAGCACGTTCACTTTTAGACTGGTTGAATTTGAGACATCTGGGTGGCAATGTTAAGTAGAAAATGAGTGTACAGTAAAGAGAACTGATAGCTGAGGATACTGTTAGGAATAACAGCATATAGATAGTAATTGCATCTTTCCAAGAGTTAAGTATATGGAAAGAAACTCAAGATGAGCCTTGAGTACCATATGGGGCACCAATATCTAAGACTGGCAGAAGAAAAATTCCTGAAAAGGAAACAGAGGAGCGGTCAAGCACAAGGACAAGCAGTAGAGGATGGTAACAGAGACAACACGTCTGCTCTCTCTCCACTGTTTCCACAATATTTGCTAGTCAAGCTCACCAAAATTGACACTCCCTTGAACTTTCAACTTGATCACCAAAATTCTTTCTTTTATTTGCTTTCTTTTTGTACCTCATCAGACCTCATTATAAATACTTTTGTGCCAATTACGAGGACCACCTTGTTGCATTGTCTTTCTCTTTACACCTGGATTGGCAAAGCTGCAACCCAGAATCGTTCCAACCGTGTGCTTTCTCTGTATTACCCAATGAGCAAATTAATGTAAGTACAGATCTGTGGTAACCAACTTCAACAGGGATTCTCAATGGTGCCTAAAAATCCTTCTATGTTTCCTAAATTATATTCTGAAGATACTATTTTCTCAAAGATTTTTTTTTAAAGAACAAAAATAGGATGTAAAATCTGCTTGGAACCTGCTACATTCTAAGAATTTCAACATATACATTAGCTCTGCCTCTCAAACTTCAGACCAAGCTGCTTTCAAAAGGACAAGAATCCCTGCCACAGTTTTAAATTCTGTCGGTTACACACCAGTTATCCAACTTCTTCTCATATCCTTAGTCTAATTCTCCACAGTCTCCTCACAACAACCTACAAAAATGCTTAAAGAATTCCTTCTTATGTGCCTCTAGCTACCAATTTCTTTATGTTCCACCCCTCTCCTTTCTTATCCAACCTTTTTAAAAGCTTAATCAACTATTGTGTGGTGCAATTTTCTCATTTACTTATTCTTTAAATTGTGTCAATCAGGTTTTTGATGTACACCTCTAAAATTACATTAGCTATAGTCAAAATAAGTTGGCATGTTATACCCAACTTGCATATTTTCCAGACTTCATTTGAATTGACACCTCAATAGCATTTATCCCCTTACAGCTTCTTCCCTTAAGCTATCTGCTTCATCCTTAACTTGAATCCACTATCATACAGTTTTTCTTCTACCTCTATGGCCACTCTAAGCTTATTAATCCATCTGCCACTTAAATGTTAGTATTGCTTGGGATTCATCCATCCTGAACATTTAAATAAATAAATTCATAGAATTTATTCTATGTGGATAAAAAGAGTCCCGCACTTATGGTCTGTGTTTCTCACTCTCAAAAATAAAATAAACATTAAAAATATTTATTATTTTTTTAAATGTTTATTTTATTTTTGAGGAAGAGAGAGACAGAGTGTGAGCCAGGGGAGTGGACAGACAGAGAGGGAGACACAGAATCAGAAGCAGGCTCCAGGCTCTGAGCTGTCAGCACAGAGCCCGATGCGGGGCTCAAACTCACAAACCGTGAGATCATGACCTGAGCCAAAGTCATATGCTTAACCGACAGAACCACCCAGGTGCCCCTAAAAATTTTTTTTAAAGAAACAAACAAAATCTATAATGATCCTGGGGAAAAGGAAATCATGCCTTCAGGAGCAATTCTGAGAAATCCCAGGAGGTTAGAAATTAAAAGAATGGGGAAGCCAACAGCAGAGAAACGACAGTCTAAAACAGTCGAGGCGGCAGGGGGAAGAAGGGGGGCGGAGAATCATGGCCACTAGAACTGTCCTCAACGTGCCTATCCAAAAAATAAACATGCCTGACTGGAACTTAATATCCTCCCATAAACATTTTTCTTTCTGTTGCAGTTCCTCATCTTGGTAATTTTATCGATTTCCATCTTGTCACTTCAGCCACATCTCTGAAGCTCATCTTTGCTTTTACTGCCTTTCTTCTCACACACATGCATTTTTCACATACTCCATTGATGTGACCTTTTAAGTTATGCCCTAAATATACCAGCTCTTCTTTGGCCCTACTGTCATTATCTTACTTCAAGCCAACATTTTCTATTGCCTTGAGTATGGCAATAGAAATGCCCTCCAACCAGTCTCTCCTGCCTTCACACTTGGCACCACCATTCCTAGTTAAATCCACCTTTCACAACGCAGCCCAAAAAACATTCCAAAATATCAATCTGCTCTTACTACTTGCTTGTTCATATGTTATAATGGTTCACCATCAACTACAGTAGGGTTGACATGTATCACAGGATCACTTCTTCCTCTTAAACTGACGGCATATATGAATAATTGATTAGGACTATGACGACCAAACACCCAGTTTGCCTGGGACATTCACATTTTACACATGCAGTTTTGACACAATTATTGTAAAGCCCCTTTTCGATAACATGGACAATAAATTACAGAGACACCCTAATCACGGCAATTTTCCACAGAGCCTGAATAAGACTTTCAAATCCTTAAAACAGTCTTTCAGAAGTCACTCATAATTTATCAGAGTTAACATGCAAGATTAAAAAAAAAAACATCTATTTACCATTCTTGAAATACAAAGCAAGTTCCTCTTGAAATATAAGATCTTCCATGACCTGTTTATCTCTTTGGCCTCATTTGCTACTCTTCCATCTCAAAGGTTATGTTCTAGTCACAATGAACCACTTGTACAGTTACCTAGTACACTAGACTTCTTCATCAAAAAGTGCTCAGGTTTATAATATTCCTTCTAACCAGAATATTCTTCCCCTTTCTTTGTTTAAATCCTATGATTATTTTGAGAATTAGTCATTGCAGGAATCTCCTCCTCTGGAAAACCTGCCTTTACACCCCCAAGTTAAACTCTTTTTTGAACCTGAAGCCCAGTCCTACCAAGTCTTTTATCACATTGTATTACAATGACCTTCTTAATAGCCTTATGTATCCCGCTTAGTCTGCCTGGCACAAAACAGTGTTCAATAAACTGTTCTTGAATGAAACTGACGAAATGAACGAGGAAACAAATCAACTGTTCTGTTTAAGACTTCAAAGACTCATGAAAAACCATGTTATTCCATGTTCTGCAGGTGCTACATGGTCAGTGAAATATTCAAGAGCAATTTATTCTGATAATTCATAATCAGACTACTTTTACATACCTTCTCCCCTATAATTTGTACTTCCACAGCAAAATGACTACTTCATATTGTAAGGGAGGTAATATGGCTTACACAGGATGCTTCATGATTTATTACTTTACTATTCTGTCAAACTTTGAGAAAAACACAAAACCCCTCATCACTACAATTTTTATTTTTTATAAGTAATTAACAGACGGGGAACAAGGAGAAGATAATGAGAGAACATTGTAAATATGAAAAACTGTCTTAGATACCAGATAATTTCACTAAAATGAGTTGTCTAACATACCTTGCTGGTATTCATTACCTAAAATAGCGCTATTATACTAAAAAAGTCTCAAGAGTCCTTAAGACCAGGAGCCATGTCTCATTTATACTGTAATAACTAACTGGCATAAGCCAGACCCCAGCAATGTTCTGTGAATCCAGATGCAAAATTTCATAACATTTCACATTAAATACTCAATTAAGAGGGAATAGAAATAGGAGTTCTACATGTACATGAACTGACACATTTAATGATGATGAAGTAATCACTGTGTTTAAGCTGTAATAGAAGCAAAGGTATCATCATTTTAGTATTTCCTACCCTAACTTGTAGAACAAGTAAATACTACAATCTGATTCTGAAGCATGGATTGACAATTTAAGGCTTTTAGTTCAGTAATGAGAGGTAAGAAAAGAGGTCTTGGTTAAGAAGTTTGCAGAATCTTGAAATATAGCCAAGTGGGTTTCTTTACTCTAGTAACATGTAAGAGTTGTTAATATAATCCAAAAGAAGGGTATAACACAGTCTCCTGAGCAAATTAAACTATGGAACTTAAGAATATCTTATGAGACTCATGTATCCAAACCTTGGGAAAATATACAGATAGATTATTATAAGGTATTGCTCAAAGTCAAATGCTAAGCATTAATTTATTAAAAGGGTACTCTGCCTTGCTAAAACAAAACAAAACAAAACAAAACAGTAAGACATAGCTGAGAATAGATAAGGAAAAAAGATTTCCTCATACTTACAGATAGTAAGTTAACCCTTATTTTGTTTAGGACCTACAATCTATTATTTTGGTGACATTATACAGGAGATTTCTTATCATTTAAAGTACAACGTTTCTAACAATCTACACTGCGAATCCTAAGACATTTCAAATTAAACGCAAAATACATTTTTCCAATGTTTTTCACAGGTGAATTATAGCTACAATTTGCAAGGATAAAATACTAACATTTAATTCTAAAACCAAGGCAAATACAGAGAGATACATCCATCAACTGTCCAAATGGGAACTGAGCCACAGTACTAGGGTAAATCCACAGTCATGACCTTCCTGCCTCCCATGCATTATATACACTTAAATTAGTATTTCATCCCCACTATTCTGCTAAAACTATATACTCTTCTCAAGGTCAGTAACTACTTCTGACTTGACAAACCTCGTGGTCAATTACAAGTCCTCATCTACGGGACCCACCAGCAACAATCTGTCGCAGTTGATCTTCCTTCAGATGGCTCTCTAGATAACACACCCTCCTGAATGGCTGGTCCTTCTTATTCTCCTTTTGGGGCCCCTCTCATTCCTGAGCTCAATCTTTGACCTTTTCTTCTCCATCCTCTCTCCCTAGTAATTTCATGCACTTCCATGGTGTTAAATCCTCCTTTTGTACAATGTTGACTCCCATATTTTATCTCCAGCCAGTATACTTGACAGTCAACTACTGGCCTGATGTTCCTACATTCCTTTTCATCGTCTCCACTCAATAATTGAAGCCCAGCAATACCTCCTTCTAAACTACTATAAAAGCCTCTTTATTGAACTTTCTCCTTGCAATATAGGATATTCCACTCTCACCCTAAGCACCCACAGACTGTTTCTCACATAAGTGTCAAAATAATCTTTTAAAAATGTACATCACATCTTGCCATTCCCTAGCATGAAATACTTCAGCAGATTTCTATCTAAGTCAGAGTAAAACCCCAATTCATTAGCATGGCCTACAAGGTCATATGTGATCTATAGTGCCAGTTTTCCTATCTGATCTAATCTTAGTCAATTCTCTTCCTTACTCACTTTATTCCAGCCCTGAGTGCTTTATCTATTCCTCAGTTACACCAAGCTCATTCGAATATTAAGACTTGCACTCTTAAAATTATTTAAATGCACCTCTTCTACCAACTCACTGTCCCAGTCTATGTATAGTTCACTCCTAATTTCATGTGCCTGTCTGCTCTACTGGTCCTCTTCCTCAGAGAGGAATTTATCCTATTTAAAATAGGATGTTTACTCTTGCCCTGCTACTTTTCTAACGTCTCAGGTTCTGTTTTTCTTTGTAGCTCTGACATACTATTACATAATTACTTGTTTCTATCTCCCTTGAAAATGTAAGCTCAATGAGAATATAAGAATATTCTATTTGCTTCATCAATGTATCTCAAGTTCCCAGAGCAGTTCATGGACTATTGTAAGCCTTCAAAAAATGTTTACCTATCCAAGTCCAGGAAATAACTTTTAATTCCTTAGAAACACTTCTTTAAGGTGTGTGAAACTTCATTATCAAATCTCTACACGTATACTCAAGAGGATCACTATAAAACTTTCAAAAAGTGAGAGTATTGAGTCTGATTTCTTAATTTATCTTTTTACAGATTCAGGAGAAATTAGACAGTCCAACAGGATTCACTGTTTTCAATCTACACAAATTGCACATAAATTATCTGTACCTAAATATTTTCATTTTTCCTTACATACATTTTAAAATGTGTACCAGAGTATAACTGCTCTTAAATGAGCCTACATAAATTATTATGCATAATCATATAACACAATTGGAATTGCAGTAACATACAAACTCAGAATGCCTACCTGATTATCTGAGAGCCACATAGCAGTCAACTGCTGAAGTTTTGTAAAGCTAAATGGCAAATTCTTTAATCTGTGAATACAAAAAATACAAACAAAAGTAAAATAAGAAATGTTAAAATATAAGAGCAAAATCTAATGGTCTTCTAAACAATTTTATATTATTGAATATGAAAGCAGAAAAATATTTAATTTAGTAGAGAAGCCAATATAGGTCTTTGACATAAGTTATAAGACAAAATATTATTTTATAAGAATTCATTTAAAAATATAATTCTTCAATTCAGCTAGGGGAAAAATGAATAATTTAATAATCTCAAAAAAATTATCTGCTAAGAAAAAAATGTTAACTATCCCTACTTTAATGTAAAGACAAGAACACATTAGGCAATGTCTCATAAAATTGCTCTGGATATTTTATTTATATTTAAAAGAACAAATTATTATAGGAAGCCTTATAGGTAGTTAATTAATAAAAAAAAAAAAAAAAAAAAAAAGCACTGTTCTGGGTTTCATTATGAGCCAAAATTTTCATATTCCAAAGACTATTTAAACACTGTAATGAGTAAAAAACAAAGTAATATGAAGAACTCATTAAAATGCCAAATTAAAATAGCACCCTATTTAAAACAGAATATCTATTTAAACCTTCTATCTTATTATGCCTATCTGCTCTGCTATGCCTATCTTCCAAGGCAATTTGCTGGAACCTATCTATAGCTCTAGCTTTGGGGTACAAAGTATAGGCAGAAATCAGGAATGATTTTTTTTAAAATTTTTTTTTAATGTTTATTTATTTTTGAGACAGAAAGAGACAGAGCATGAATGGGGGAGGGTCAGAGAGAGAGGGAGACACAGAATCTGAAGCAGGCTCCAGGCTCTGAGCTGGCAGCACAGAGCCTGACGCGGGGCTCGAACTCACGGACCGTGAGATCATGACCTGAGCCGAAGTCGGATGCTTAAACGACTGAGCCACCCAGGCGCCCCTGATTTTTTTTTTTTTTTAAAAAGCAGTGGCTATTCTTAAATAAAATGGAACAGTCTGAATATGCTAATTAGTCAGAAAACTGGGCTTATATTAAAGTTCTACTTTACAAGCTAAGTGAGTCATCTTAAATTCAAGTTTTAATTTTTTTCTCATGAAATGACAGTATGTATCGTACTATTTCACAGTGTTGTTTTGAATGCTTCATAAGATACTATGAAAGCAAAATGTAAAACCCCTCTACAACCATTCTTTTATCATTTTTAGGACCTTTACTTCAAGAAAAATTACAGACAATCTGTTCTTAACTTAAAAATTATTCCAATTTAGCAGCTCTAGTGATCTATTTACTCTGCACCTTGACTGTGTTTCCTGAGCTATGTGAATAGGTGCCTAATCACATCTCTGCTCAGAAAAGCACAGGAAGCAGATCAGATTAAAAGCTGTGCCATTCAGCAGCAGTATTAAGGTGAAGATCTGACTTTAGGGATAAAAAAGGTGACGATAAGAGGGGCGCCTAGGTGGCTCAGTCGGTTGAGTGTCCAACTTTGGCTCAGGTCATGGTTTCACAGTTTGTGGGTTCAAGCCCCAATCAGGCTCTGTGCTGACAGCTCAGAGCCTGGGGCTGTTTTGGATTCTGTGTCTCCCTCTCTCTGCCCCTACCCTGCTCACGCTCTCTCTCTCTCTCTCAAAAATAAACATTAAAAACAAAAATTTTTTAAAAGGTGACTATAAGGAAAGATGTAGAGCTAAACTTGCAAGTTATATGGCTGAAGTTGACACAAAATGGACTGCAACAAATAACCACAGGATAAAACCACAGGTAAAATTAGGTCATTCTTTCAAATGAAAATTCTATTTAAAAACCAAAAAGAAGTTGAAAAGAAAAATATGCATTTGATTTTCTATGATATAATGAAACTTTAATTTCATCCATTCAGTGCCTTCTATAAACCAACAGCATTACAAACCTATTGTCACTTAAATTGATGACTTTTAATTTTTGCATATCACCCATTTCCTCTGGAAGTGTCTCAAGTTTATTGGAATGGAGAAATAGCACAGTTATATTTTTCCAGCTTCCAATCTGAAAGAGAAACATAAAATTGGGGATCAAAATTCTGGCCTACTGCTTAACAGACATAGGTAAAATACAATTTTCCAACATTTTTCTCATTTATAAAAGGAATCATATTTTTATTTATTAATTTTCACATATAAAGAAAAGTTGCTATCTCTGTAAAACAGTATAGCTAATTATTATTCAGAAATTAAATAACTTACATAATTATTTCTGAAAGAAAACAGAAAAAACCCACTGGATAGCCATAATAAATAATATGAAAAAAAATTCAAGGCAAATTTAAAATATTGTACCTCTGGGGGTAACTGTTGTAAGTAATTATGATCTGCAGCAAAGGTTCTTATATTAGTAAGCTGTCCAACAGATGAAGGCAAAGCTTCAACTTCATTGAAGCTACAATCCAGTTCTTCTATTGATACTAACCTTTAGTTAAAATAAATGACATACATTATTTTTTAAAAGTTTCCTATATATAATCCAAAACTTTAGAATATATAAAACATTTGAACTTGACTTTAACAAATCTAGCAAAACTCTATCTCCACTAAACTTATTAAAATAGGTCTATCTTTGCTTTAAATCTATCCAACCTGTAACCAATTACTTATTTAAATGCTTATGGAATCTCCCTTAGATGCTACTTTTGCATTTATCTGAAAATATATATGGCTGAATGAAACATATACATGATATACATATAAACATAAATATATAAAGCTGAATGAAAGCCAAGTCTTCTAGTGATTCAGAAAAATCTTACCCTCCTATAGAGTCTGGCAGATACATTAACTGATTTTCATCTATTTTTAGAGTTGTTACATTCTTCAATGAACCTATTTGAGGGAAGAAATAATATTCAATTTTCCAGCTGGAACTAGAAGCAAGTCAATCAACAGTTAATGTGAGTATGTATTACATTTGACAGGAATCATGTAGAATTTTCTTAGTCAACTTATCTAAAAAAGAAATCAACCTAATCTCATCTCCTCACTCCTCATCTCATAACTCTGTACTCCCTTACCCTATATTTTCAATTTTCACCTATATATCACCTTTTAACATTAGTGTGTATTTATTTTACTCCCGCTAAAATGTAAGCTTCATAAGTGTGGGGACTTCTGTCTGTTTGTTCACAGTTGTAGCCCTGCTCCTTAAAACAATGGCATGGCACAAGTGAGTACAAACAAAAAGGAAATAGTAAGTGTACATAATTCTATGTACTCTAAATACTAAAACAATATGTACTCTAAATACTAAAACAATAAAAATCGAGTGTGGAATTAAAAGTGGCGAATAAATCATAGCAGAATTTGCAAAATGTAACATGAGCCAAAACAACTACATAACCTGATAAATATGTATAAATATTTTTTGGTTCCTATGTTTAAACATCATGAAGATGGCAAGGTTTACGTTTTTGGTTCTTTAAACTAATTCTATTTCCTTGAAGCATCATCAGACTACAAGCAACTACACATAGGTAGGCTCTCATAGGATTTGCTAAACTGGTTTGTTTTTTCATCTGTGAGCCTAAAATGAAGGAACACTAAAAAAAAGTTACTAGATGACGGCTATGATTAGAAGTTAAACAAAGTTTCGATAACTTAACCGCTTTTTAAAGAATTTAAATTTTATTAGAGTGATAAAAATGACATTTCTGTAAAGAAAAATGCAGTAAATGTCAACTAAGAAGTAAAATGTGTAAGTGATCACATGAAGAAAAAATTCATATAAGATTCGTGACTGGCAGTATAAGAAAATTAGCTCACAACGAGGGTCCCTGGGTGGCTCACAGTTGGTTGAGCGTGTGACTCTTGATTTTGGCTCAGGTCATGATCTCACATTTTGTGAGTTTTGAGCCCCACATCCGGCTCTGCGCTGATAGTATGGAGCCTTTTTGGGATTCTCTTCCTGCCCCTCCCACATGAGCTCTATCTCTTTCAAAAAACTAAATAAATAAATAAACCTAAAAAAAAAATAAAAACTAGCTCATCACAAATGATATTTGATATATGAAAACTGTGAGTCAAGCAATGACAAAAAGGGAATTTCTGAAAGTTCACATTAGTAAAAACTAATTATATGAATTAGAAAGCAATACAAACCAATAGTCTCAGGCAGTTGTTGAAGTGAATTGCTTGATAACAGGAGGTCCTGAAGGTTTTCACATGCTGAAATTCCTTCTTCAATCATTTCAATATTATTCTTAGAAACATCCAAATATGTGAGCTGTTTCAAACTACCAATAAACTAGAAGTAAAAAATGGGAAATCTAATGACTCTATTAAGCTTATTTATGCCAAGTTTAGGTAATAAACTCAATACCAAATTATAATTCATTACTACACATTTATATGAGAGAAAAGATTCAATTTTTTAGCAAATGCCATGAGTAGGGGTGCCTGGGTGGCTCAGTCAGTTAAACATCTGACTCTTGATTTCAGCTCAGGTCATGATCTCTACGGTCTGTGAGATTGAGACCCATGGCTGGCTCTGTGCTGACAGCGCAGAGCCTCCTTGGGATTTTCTCTCTCCCTTTCTCTCTGTTCCTCCTCTGCTCACACGCTCTCTCTGTCTCTCAAAATAAATGAACAAATTTTTAAAAAATGCCGTAAGTAATGTATTCAGTAATAAAGCTAAGAGCTCCTGCTAAGAGCCTAGCAGAGTGACAATGGGCTTATACTTTTCTTTGGGAACTCAGCTGTCACCACTGACTAGGGCGATAGGACATACAGGCAATCTCATGTTCTTCAGGTATGGGAATAAGCAAAACGTCAGCTGATAAGACACAAACTATGTGGAAAACACCCTACTTAAAAATTCTCTGGACAAAACGAATTAGGATATAAACTCAATTGCAACCACAGAGAAGGATACAGTCCAGGATATTAAAAAGCGATTATATTATAAAAGTTTACTGTGGGAAGTTTCTGATTTTAATCAAGGATGTATTAATAGTAAAAAAAAAAAAAAAAGTAATTTAGTTCCATTTAATAGTAATCTGAAAATGTACAATTCATAAAACTGCAAAGGACAGATAGCAATAAGAGAATCCATTTAAAGTTTGATATACATACCCCTGGGATAAAAGTCAGTCTATTACCATCCATCCAAAATTCTTTCAATCCACTTAGTTGCTCAAGTACTTCAGGCTGTTTGGATAAGAAGGGGGCGAAGAGGTTCAATACTTTACTTGAAAGTTTTTATTTGGCAAAAGAAGCTCTAGGGAACTTCTAATGATGACTTCTACTTTAAAACATTAAATAAATAACTGGGGGGTGGGAAGCAAAGCCAAGATTCGAGACTTTCCACTACATAACAGTTATTACAGTGATATTACTAAAAAAGAACTCAAAGATAGGCATTCCAGAAGAGTAGAATGCATAAAACTCATTTAAGCTTTTGATTACACAACAGGCTTTTTATAAAATTAATAAAGAAATAAAAATAAGACCCATTGCTTTTAAGAGTATGATAAAAAGATACTCTTAATTATTATCTGTAAAAAGATTTAGCCTTTTATGAAAACCACAAAGATACTCCCTGATGACTAAGAGAGAGGAAAATAAAGAAAAAAAAAATCTTAAATGTCCAATAAAAAAGGAAAGGTAAGTAAACCAAGGCATAATCACATGGCACACATATTCTGTTATTTTGAACTTCCAGCAATTACAAAGTGAAATATTGTTTGTAGTATGTGGTTAACAACCAAAAAATTAATGAGAGGGTTGCAGTGGGCCTTCTTGGTATTGAGACAAAACTTGATCTTGGGCATTTTGCCCTTGCAGGCTCTGTTGAATGCATTCTTCAAAGGTATTTCTGTCACCACACAAACCTGTGTTGAGTCTTTAACACTGTGATGGCAGAGAGTACCATCATATCTAATCAACATAATAACACAATTAATATGTAAAAGTCATGTTGTTCAGATTCACTGCTAACATAAAAATACAGGTAAGAATTCTAAGTGTAACTTGGATAAAAAGAAATATTCTTCTGTGCTTTATCTGTTACCATTCTAAGGGTAAGTTTTAAAAAAATGTATAATGCTGGAGATCAAAATGTACAAAAATTAATGAATTGGAAAGTTGTTGATTCACAGAATTAACAATAATGAAGATTTTTCGAATAGTTAATGTGGAAATAGATTAATACATATAAAAATGTTAAGTTTAATAAGTTAGGAAGCATAGTATATGTATTTTTCTCAAAAGGAGTAAAAACTTCTACCAACACACAATAAAACCCATCATAAGCCATCTTCAATTAAAATAAAGAATATGAAAGAATATTTCAGAAAATAAATGAAGTATCCAAAACAACCATGCTCTCCCACTGACATTGAAAGTTAACTAATAGGTGAACAAATGTATAATACAATAACCTATAGGGTAATCATGAAGCTGACAATATTGAGAAATTCTTGTTTTTAAGATTATCATTTGACAAGACACATGAAAAGACGCTCAATGCCACTCATCATCAGGGAAATATAAATCAAAACCCACAAAAAAATATCACCTCACACCTGTCAGAATGGCTAAAATCAACAAGACAAGAAACAAGTTTTGGTGAGGATGTGGAAAAAAAGGAACCCTCTTATACTGCTGGTGGGAATGCAAAGTGGTAGAGCCATCGTGGAAAACCTTAAAGTATGCAGATACCTTAACAAATTAAAACTATGATTCAGCAATTTCACCACTGGGTATTTACTCAAAGAATACAAGAACACTAATTCGAAAAGATACATGTACCCCTATGTTTATGACAGCATTATTTACAATAGCCAAAATATGGAACAACCCAAGTGTCCATCGATAGACGAACGGATAAAGAAAATGTGTATACAGATACAATGGAACATGATTCAGACGTAAAAAAGAATGAGATCTTGCTATCTGCAACAACATGAATAGCTCTAGAGCATAATGCTAAGCAAAATAAGTCTGTCAGACAAAGACAAATACCACATGACTTCACTTACATGTGGAATTTAAGAAACAAATCAAATGAGCAAAGAAAAAAAGAGACAAATCCAGAATCAGAATCTCAACTATAGAGAACTGATGGAAGTGGATGTGCAGATGGGTGAAACAGGTGAAAGGGATTATGAGTGCTCTTAATGAGCACTGAGCAATGTACAGAGTTGCTGAATCACACTATATGATACATCTAAAACTAATGTTAACGTTCCATGTTAATTATACTAGAATTAAAAAAAGACTCATTTGAAATCAACCATAATTTTAAGAAAGAAACAAACATAATGTAAAAATTTTAATGATATTTAGATCCACGAATTCCTTTCCAAAAAAATATCTAGCTTATTTTCTGAGTTCTTTTGGAGAAGTCACTAACGACAAAAATCTACTTACATACCCCTTTCCTTTCTGATTCTGTATCATAGCACATTTTGCATACAAAGCAAAAACAATTCAGAAGTCTAATTGCAAACTCAAAAATTGTTTCACTCAATGTTTTTCCTTTAGCTATTCAGTAAAATTATAGAAAAATATTTTATCATTGAATAAATTTCTGACCAATACCCTTAAGGAGTTAATTTTGACTTAGAAATACTTTTTTTTTAAAGATTTTTTAATGTTTATTAATTTTTGAGAGACAGAGGGCAAGAAGAGGGAGGGGCAGAAATATTTTTTCTGATATATTCTAGGCTGATATAACTTTGTTTTTTCCTTATAATCTCTCACATTGTCTACTTAGTGTGCCTAAAAACTTTTAGTTATCTTTTCCATGGGTTTCCCTTTTTTTTTTTCACGTTTTATTCTCACTACTATCAGCTACTTCTATCTGTTTGGTTACTCTTCCCTGTTAAGAATTTTCATATCTTTTCTCTTAAAAATATGTGTATATCTTTACCCTATTTTATACTTAAAAACGCAAAGAAATAGGGGCATCTCAGTGGCTCAGTCAGTTAAGCGTCTGACTTCGGCTCAAGTCATGATCTCACTGTTCAGGGGTTCAATCCCCACATCGGGCTCTGTGCTGACAGCTCACAAAGCTGTCTGGAACTTGCTTCAGAGTCTGTGTCTCCCTCTCTCTCTGCCCCTCCCCACGCGTACTCTGTCTGTTTCTCTCTCTCTCTCTCTCTCTCAAGAATAAACATTTAAAAATTTTCAAAAAAAGGGGCACCTGGGTGGCTGGCTCAGTTGGTTAAATGTCTGACTCTTGATTTTGGCTCAGGTCATAATCTCATGTTTCATGGGATTGAGCCCCATGTCAGGCTCTGCATTGACAGCATGGAGCCTGCATGAGATTCTCTCTCTTCCTCTCTCTCTCTCTTTCTCAAAAATAAACAAATAAACCAAAAAAATACAAAGAAATAAATACATTAATTTTCACATGTTCTCAAATATAAGACTTATGGATAGAGACTGGTGTGAACTTACCACTTCTGTGAATTCATTACTTCCCAAATCCAATCTTTCCAGTTGGGTCAGTCTATTCATGGTTCTATGTACAAGGGATTAATGAAGAATTAAGTATACAAAAATATCAATTACCTGGAAGCTTTCAAAATTAATGTGTTAAATGTTCTTATGTAATACCTTATGTATAGGCTTTCACATATTGAGAAAATAAAAACAATTTCTCAGAAAAGTCATCTATAATTAATTTCTAAACAAAGCAAGTTTTAAATTATTCTCTAATTTTGGCTTCTCACCAGGTTTTCATTTCTATTCTTAAGTAACTGCAGTAAGTTTAAACCCTGTAGACCAGAATGTGAGTAGCTGGCTTTCATTTTTTTCACGGAAAAAATTTTCATATAAGTCAACTAATAAATTAGACTGGCAGCTACATAGTTATTATTATCTTCTTTCAAGCCTTGTCATATATTTATAAACCTTCAATAGAGCTGATTCTGAAAATTAATACTCAAAATTCTAAGAACAGTAAATATTACATTTCTCCCCATATTTTCAAATTAAATTCAATACAACTCAAAGTTTTATAAGAATCACAAATATGAGTAGCTGAAATTTATTTTAAATTAAAGCCAGAATACACTATTTTTAACTTCCAACTTAATATCAATATTTTTCTGAAATTATAGAGACTTGAGAAATGTACAAAAACTAATTCATAATAAACTAAGTTGTAGTTTTCTGTCTCCATCAAAATGGCATTTTAAAAACATTAACTAGTTAATTCAAGCACATATTTATACTCTTAAGTTAGTATTTTTAGAGAAACCTAGCATTTGACAGATTGAGGTACTACTAGCTACCCAGATAAAGAACTCTGTGTTATGATTTTTTTTGGATATGACAAAATGAAAGCAAAATACAGTTATTATCATATTATCAATATGTATTAATATGCTAGTAAGTTAAAAATTAACATCATTAAAAAGCAACAGCGTCCTTAAATCACAACACAAGAACAACAGACTATTTTTATCTTTGCTGGGAATTTAACAAATTAGAAAAAGCAAAATAAAATTTACTTAAAACATTTCTCTGGTTTTTTGGTGAAAAAACTAACAAACTTAAGAACACACATAAATGTAATGACACTATGTTACTGACCTGACATTAGAGGACGCAAATTTTCCCCAGCCCTTGCATTTTAAATGTGCCATTCTATCAACATTCCTTTAATTTAAATTATTTCACACCAGATTTTCTCAAAGCTGCTTTATTTAACATAGATTTATTAAGGGCCTAGTCTCGGGTACTATAAATACTATAATTCTACTTCCCTTACTCAGATCTTTGTCCAGAAAATCTCTAAGTCAGTTCTAGTTTGCTTTGTAACAAAGCAAAAGGTGTATCCAGGATCCTTCTGAAGAAAGATTAGATGCTATGATATTAAACTCTTAGGTCCATAGTATCATACTAGGTAAACATTTGAGAAAAGTAGAGAGGTCTTTGAGGAAGGAGGTGAAGACTGAAACAATCTTATTTTTCTTAATTCAGTATTCTTAAAATGACAAAAGAACACAGCAAATCCACACACAGCAGTTAAACACTACATCAACAGGGAAGTAATACAAGAGTACAAAAAAGAAAAGTAGCGCACTGGAAAAACTCAATTACGAATGATAGCTTTAGAAATTGAGGTTTTAAAAGTGATTTACAAAAACGGGAACAACACATGCACATAATTAAGAAGGAAATATAGGGGTGCCGGGGTGGCTTAGTCGGTTAAGCGTCTGATCCGACTCTTTCTGATTTCAGCTCAGGTCTCGATCTCACCGTATGTGAGATCAAGCCCCATGTCTGGGTCTGCACTTGGAGGTGGAGCCTGTTTAAGATTCTCTTTCTTTCTCAAAACAAATAAAAACAAAACAAGGAAATAGAGTGTAAAATCCTAGAAGCATCTCCATCTCAACTTGCATTATTGGCAACTTTGATCCTACTTAGACACCTCAAAAGTCTATCTAAGACAAAATTTTATGTTTTCACTTTCAAGTCTTTTCATTTAAGATCCAGCTTCTTTCTTCAAGGATAAACTAAAAACAATATCCCTCAAATTTCTTCCTGTGTACTTCTAAAAATTCCTTTGTATTTGACTCCCTTTTACCATTTCTTCTCATGTCACAGAGGAAAAATGCCCATCTTTTGTGTGCTTGGTCCCATGCCCTCCAGTATGAAGATGATATTAAATTTCACTTAGCTACATATCTAAAACAGCTTTTCCATGCACTAATCTTTGATTATAAGAAGGTTCATTCACATAAACATGAATGCATACTACTTTTGTAACATGCAAAAACTACAGTCTGTTTATAGTTTGTGAGGTCTCAAAAGTGTTAATCATGAGTCTTAAGAAGAAAGTAGGTAAGAATTATATTTTAAAATACATTAGACAGAGCCCAATTTCAAGTTAAATAGGGCGATAAAATAATGAGTTAAAAGTATATCAGATAAACCATATTAATTGTAAGCTTAGCTAGTTGAGTAAACAATTTACATCTTTGTTTTCAAGTTTTATTTATTTTTGAGACAGAAAAAGGACGGAGGAGGGGCAGAGAGAGAGAACGACAGAGGATCCCAAGTGGGCCCCCCCTGCTGACAGCTGAGAGCCCAAAGCAGGCTCACAAGCCGTGAGATGATGATCTTAGCCGAGATGATGATCTTAGCCGAAGTCAGACGCTTAACCGACTGAGCCACTCAGGAGCCCCTACATCTTTTTTTTTTTTTTTTAAGTAGGCTTCACGCCCAGCAGAGAGCCCAACGTGGGGCTTGAACTCACATCCTGAGATCAAAAGTCAGATGCTTAATTGACTAAGCCACGCAGGTGCCCCAATTTACATCATATTTGAATCTTTTAGCAGTTAGGTTTTGAACTAATGAGTCATCAATGCCAGTATCCCATCTGTAAAATACTTAAACCTTTTTGAATTTAATATGGTTAATTTCCATTTTAATTTATACTCACAACCATCACTACAAGCTCCAATCATTCGTGCGCTGAACAATGACTCAGTTAATACATAATGTCTTCTGGGAACCAAAACGAGATATGCTCTTTGTCCTCAAAGACGTACATTCGTGGGGGGAAGGTTACAAGTACATGTGCACATGCATATTAGTTGGTCAGGTAAAATGGGAGTAAAATGTATATATAAAAAAAGAATTATGTGGTAAATTTCATAACAGATATAAATAAGATGCCAAAGAAGAGGTAACAATTAACTCTTGACAATTCAATCACAATAGAAGTCGGCAACATTTTCTATAAAGGATCAGAAAGTAAGTAATTTATGCTTTGTATACAGTCTCTGTCACAGCTACCTGACTCTAACATTAGAGAGCAAAAGAAGCCATAAGCAGTTCATAAATGAATGTGTTTCCAGTGAAACTTTACTGACAAAAATAAACAGTGGGCCAGATTTAACAAGACTGTATTTTGCCAATGCTTACACTGTAAGAATGTAGCAATGAATTCAGTGAGTTTTAAGGCACTCCTAAATGGACATAGACTACAGGGCACTTTGAGTCTGTAGATCTGTTTTAGTTTTATCTTATTTGCTCTTGGATGGCCATCTCTTCTGATGTTAGCTTACCAGTAGGGGGCCCTCCATCCCACTTCTAATTTACAATAGACTACAAAACCAGACAAATTCTTAGAAATTATAGTTACTCGACTTCACATGAAGACCCTATCGATCTCACTAACGAGTCCTATATATGAAAGCTCTAGTATATGAACTGGGACCTATATTGGGGACTCAGGTGGGCCTTATATACATATTATTTTCATATTTTAACACAAGACAGAGTTCCAGAAAGCTATGAAATCACTACAAAATACCAACAGCTGCAAAAGTTTTATATTCAACACTACTAATTAAAATATGACCACAAATGTCAGCCTTTTAAAATAATTTTCACTCATATTTTAGGTATTACAAAGTTAACATTTCTCTAAGGATGTAAGAATTCAAAATTTTTGGGTGCCTGGCTGGCTCAGTTAGTAGGGCATGTGACTTCTGCTCTAGGGGGTTGTAAATTCAAGCCTCTCATCGGGTGTAGAGATTACTTAAAAATCTTCAAAAATAAAATCTTTAAGAATTACTTAAAAATTCTTATTTTAGAAAGGATAACACCTTTACTTACTTTGGCAACATTTTCAACTGGTTTTCTCTAAGTTCTAATATCTGGAGTTTAGTTAATCTGCAAAACAAAACAACAAATCAATAATCTATGACAAAGACAATGAATTTAATTATGATGTAATGTCACGCCCTACAGTTTCAAAGCAACCAATATTTATTGTGTAATTATAAAGTAAGAAAAGACGATTTCTGCCCCTCAGAATTAGTGGGGGAGGCGGAGAGTTAAACACTTCTACATACTTAAAGCACATAATGTACTTAAATATAAATCCTACAGCATTTTCTGTGAAAATGCCTTCCCAAATTATTAGCTGGTAGTAGATGAGAGAACAATAATTCATCTCCAGAGTCTGGCTCTGAGAGAAAAAAGAATAAAAGAATGTAAGGTGATATAAAAAAGGAGAAATCCTCTGGCTGTTCAGTGATGCACATTCCAATAAAATTAGAGGGAAAATGAGCAGATTAGGCAGTCCAGACGTGCTAGCTAATACCACAATGTTAATCATATTACAAAACATAAATGTATCAAATCAACATATTTGTTTATATTTACCTTAACACATTGTATACCTTTGTATACACTGCATGCCTTTGTATACCTTAACACATTTGTTTACCTGAAACTTATACTATGTGTCAAAAATATTTTTTTAAAAAGTGGTCCAAAAGCCAGACACAGAAAAGGAATCTATCAAGCACACTAATTTTTATATATTTACATATATAATGTATACGCATATTACATATATACATACATATAGGTGTTTGTATATAAATATATGCAGCATGATAAAATAGCTCCTACAAAACAGTCACTGGACCACAATGCCCAGAATTCATTTTTTCTTAATTGAAATACAGTTGACATATGACATTATTAGTTTCAGGTATACAACATAATGATGTGATATTTGTATATAGTGTGAAATGATCACCAAAGTAAGTATAGTTAACATCGATCACCATAGTTACAAAATTTTTTTTCTTATGATGAGAACTTCTGAGATCTATTCTCTTAGTAACTTCCAAATATGCAATTCAGTATTGTTAACTATAGCCACCATGCTGTACATATATACTCGTAATTTATTTATTTTATAACTGGTACTTTTTGACCACCTTTACCAATTTTGCCCACTCTCACCCAATGGCAACCACCAATCTGTTCTCTCTGCATCTAAGAAGCTCAACTTTTGTTTTGTTTTTTTTTAAGATTCCACACATAAGTGAGATCATACAGTACTGTCTTTATTTATAGACTAAAAGATAAAATTAACGTGCCACTGAACAGCACTTTCTCTAGTAATTAGTTTAAAAACAGTAATAATTCTGGGGCTCTTGGGTGGCTCGGCTGGTGAAGCATCCGACTCTGGATTTTGACTCAGGTCATGATCTCATGGTTCGTGAAATTGAGTCCTGCATCAGGCTCTGAGCTGACACCATGACAGCCTGCTTGGGATTCCCTCCCCCTCTCTCTCTGCCCTCCCATGCTCACATGTTCTCTCTTTCACTCTCTTTCAATAAATAAATAGACATTAAAAAAAATAAAAATAAAAACAGTAATAATTTGATACCTATTATTCATTCATTCACTGATTTGTCTTTTCATTAAGAAAAATTACTCAGACACTATAATGACAAGAAGAACTGCCTGTTCAGATATTGGTAGAGGTGTGTAATGGGGTAGACCCCGGAAACACACTTTCTTTTCTCCAGAACTCTGAGTCCAATGGAGAAAACATATAAATCAATAATCAGATCATTTTCAGATGTGATAAATGCTAAGAATAAAGCATTCTGTATCTCAAATATACAGAAATTACCCACATTTAAACCATTTTTGCATATTTTAAATAAATACCAATTCAAGTCTTCATTGCCTTTTCTTCTCAATATTCACTGCTTATAATTTACTTGGGAAAATAAATTCAAAGACAAAATAACAAGTTCTGAAAAAACTATAAAAACCACAATGCTTGAAAATAATTACAAAAGAAGAGCCTATGAAAGTGTAATTAATAGTATAACTGAAGCAACTTGTTTTGTAAACTTTGTAAGAGTTAACAAGAAAAGGTTTCAGAAGAAACTGTAATTTACCTGCCGAAATTAGCTGGCAAGAACTCAAGGAAAGCATCATTTAGATATAGCTGGGTTAGGTTTAACAGCTGAGAAAATCCATCAGGAAGCCTATATAAAATATATCAGAATTTAAGTTAAATTAATACACAGAATTTCAGTCTCTTACTGAATCTCTCTAAGAATGTGTCTACCCAGCACATGCTCTTAACAGATAATAGGCACCTTTTTACTTTTATGAGGGATCCTCAAACATTTCCCTTTTGTAATAATTTGTCTGTTTCAATGTTTATAATTTCATCTCTTTGTAAAAAGGAAATGAAACAGTATTTGTCTCAAGAAGATAACATGTGCATTAAAAGATCAAGTCTGAATGAGCCAAAATACAGAGAAATGTATTTAGTACATAACTATGACATCAGCAGACACTACTGAAATCTGCCTTATCTAACATCAGTCCAAAGGATTAGATAAGGAATTCCAAACCTTGACAGTTTTGACTTTTGGGGCTGGATAATTCTTTCTAGTGGGGAGGCTGTCTTCTGCACTGTAGTATGTTTAGCAGCAACCCTGGCCTTCAGCCATTAGAAGCCAGGAGCACCACCTACCCCCCACATGTTGTAAAAACCAAAATTGTCTCCAGAATTTGCTAAATGATCCTTAGGGGCAAAATCATTCCTATTTGAGAACCACTAGTTGAGACTATTTTCAATTTCAACATCAGGCCCTTAAACAATCACAAAAAGACTGCATAATTTTATAATAAGCAAATGAAAAGAAATAATTTAAAAAAGCTAAATAAAATCTTAAGGCCATCTGAGAATCTATGTATGTATTAACTTTATCTTTGTTTCCTCTGGTTTGCAAAACAAACTACAGATCTATAACTGGATGCTAGAGGAATATTTTCAGCTAAAGATGAAACATCATCTGTACATGTTTTTCCTGGATTTTAACAAGTACAAAATTCTCTTGCAGTGAGACATCCCAGAGTCTTTGACTGATCTTGTTCCTCTCCTACATTACACTCCTTCATCTACCACAGCAAATGAAGCATCACTGTTCAGAAAAACTCATTAAATACAGTACTGTAATACATGAAAGTTGGTTTTAGTGTTCGACTTAGCTATATTAAGCTATGCTCTATTCATCTTTTGTTTCACCATTCCATTTTTGCAAAATTTAACAGTTTTGGTGTCAGGAAAGCGTTCTATTTATAGCCACTACCATCATAAAAGAATATTTATGACCTCTGGTATACGGTGTAACCAATCACATGGTTTTGTTGTTGTTTTTACCTTCTTGATCTTTCACTGTCTTTTATTATTTTCAAAAGTTTTAATGTGCTGCACAGCTGATTTGCAAGTGAAGATATTCTTACATTGTGCAAATATCACTGAACAAGGAGACCTGGATTCTAGCCTCGTTTCTGATACAAACTATCTGCGAGACCTGGAACAAAACACCTGCGTTATCTGTTTGGATGTCTAATTTAATTTTGTAAAATATGGGTTTAGAAAAAATACTTAAGAGGTTTCTTTTTAATCTAACATTAAAATTTTGTACAGATTTAAGGCTGATATCAACTAATCATTAAAATATAGAAAGCAATTTTCTACTACTATCTCATAGATGTTTTATTCACAAAAGTAACTTATAACTCAACTGAGAACTTACTTGGAAATAGGGTTTACACTGGCCTCCACAATTGTCAAAACTTTACAATTTTTTATATTTTCTGGAAATTCCTGTATTCCTAGAAAATGAACAGATAATCAATAATCAAATTAAAAGGATCTTTTATAAAAGATAAAATAATAACATAAAATTACCATATACCTTGCAGATTCAAAATTTACCAACTAAGTGGGATCTAGATAAATTGACACCAACATCAATCTAACAGAACTACCTCTACAACGATTTCTCTCTTTTCTCTTCATCTTTTTTCATGTGCCTCTTTATAACTGTCAATTACTAATTTTACCTGCCTTTTTTTCCTTAAGTTCTTCTGAAAATTAGTTAATACCTTCTCTATTTGATGATGTGAAGGATACAAAATGCAGAACACTTAGCAATCTACCTATTTTTCTGCTGTACAAAGATGAATTACTTTTTTTAATGCTGGGCTCCAAATTAAGGTGGCCCCTAACATATGTATATATGTAAGGACAAAACTGAAAACAAAGTTGAAGATAGAAGAGGTTAAAAAAAAAAAAAATCTATGTTTGATATGACAGCAGATATGCCAGAAGGCAGCTGCTGAGCAAAATTTCTGTAAAATACCATACAAATGTTGTGACAAGCCAAATTACAGTAAGCTTTCTAAGCACTTACTCTTATTTTCACAAACTATCTCTGCAAAAATATATTAATAATTTGTGAATAACCCACAAACTTTAAGTAGCAATGTTGTAATCCAAACTAAAAGAATGTGAAATCTTTTTCAAATATTCGAAAAACTCTGTTTGTAAGATTCATTCCTGTAATGACACAGTATGATTATTCCACATGGTTGACACTAAAAGATCATTTAAACTTCTTTCAACTTCATCACTGTATCATTCTTTTTAAAAAAAATTTTTTAATGTTTATTTGTTTTGGAGAGAGAGACAGAGTGCGAGCAGGGTAGGAACACAGAGAAAAGGAGGCACAGAATCCGAAGCAAGCTGCAGGCTCTGAGCTTGCAACACAGAGACTGACACAGGGCTCGAACCCATGAACTGTGAGATCGTGACCCGAGCCAAAGTCAGATGCTTAACCAACTGAGCCACCCACACATCCTCGTCACTATATCATTCTAAGTAAGCAAGTTTACCACAGTGCCAAACACAGGATTTCAGGTGATGAAATATGAATGGCACAAAATCACCAACTGGCAAATAGTGCAGTAATAACTGTCCAGTCAAAATTCATATAATATTAGTGGGTAAAATATTGATGAAAAATTGGATATTAATATAGTCTCAAAGTTTCTCCAAAAAAGATACTTACTAATCATAAAAGGAATAGAGCAATTATAGTGAAGAAATCTCACAGGCACCATCCTAAACTGCTTCAAAGTTAGCATCACTAGTTACCAGCATCATCATGTGGCACCTAATCTAAGATGCACTGAGAAGATGCAGTATCATTACTCTCATATTCTTGCCAAAAATATGTAACATGAAGTTAATCATAAGCAAACATCAAACAAATCCAAATTTAGGGAAATTCCACTGTGGAACTGGCAACTAACTTTAAAACTATCAAGGTCAAAAAAGACAAAAGGAAGATTGAGAGCTACTCAGGTAAGAGACCCAAGAGTACAACAGGGAGACTGTATCAATGTCAGTATCTATCTTGTTCTAGAATATTACAAAAAGTTACCATTGGGGAAACTAGGTAACAAGTACATAGGATTACTCTATAATTCTTAGAACTGTACATGCATTTACAATTATCTCAATAAAAATTTCAATTAAAGAAATCTGGGCTCAATGATTCCTACGGGAAGGTTTTAGTACCATTGTTTTTATTACAAATTCAATTTCTCTAACAGTCAAAATAATTCATTTTCTCAATTTCAGTTTTAGGAACTTTTGCTGAAATTTATAGAGTTCATGTAAATCTCCAAATCAGCAAATATAAGCAATGATGGATATCTTATGATATTAAGGAATTACTGTTAGCTGGGTTTAAGTATGGCAATAGAGTGATTTCATCTTGACACACTTATGTACGAAAAAGGTTATCCACGATTTGCTTTCAAACAATCAGCAAAATAGGCAAAATAGGAGGTATGGATGGAGGTAGAGTAGTATTTATTTTTGAGAGAGAGAGAGACAGAGTGAGTGGTGGAGGGGCAGAGAGAGAGAGAGGGAGACACAGAATCAGAAGCTGGCTCCAGGCCCCAAGCTGTCAGCACGGAGCCCGACGCAGGGCTTGAACTCATGAACTGCGAGATCATGACCTGAACTAAAGTCAGACGCTTAACCAACCAAACCACGCAGGTGCCCCAAAATGGTACATTATTTAAGAAATAAACAGAAACTTCACAAATGAAAAATAAACTATCTAACTGAAAAATCCACAGGACAGGATTAAAAGAAGATTACACAGGGCGCCTGGTTGGCTCAGTCAATTAAGCAGTTAAGCATCTGACTTCAGCTCAGGTCACGATCTCGAGGTTTGTTGGTTCGAGCCCCGTGTTGGGCTCTGTGCTCATAACTCGGAGCCCAGAGCCTGCTTCAGATTCTTCTGTCCCCCATCTCCCACCCTCCCTCTCACGCTCTCTCAAAAATAAACATATTTTAAAAAAGAAAAAAAGACTAGACACTGTAGGAGAAAATTTCAGTGAGCCAGAAGTCATGGCAACAAAAATTAGCCAATCTGAAACACGGGAGAAAAAAAAAATGAAAAAAAAAATCAACAAAACTGAGAATACACAGACAATTTCAAACAGGCTAACATGTATTTATCTATCTTTAGAAATTTATTTACCAGCCTACCACTAAAAATACATGCTCTTTTTTTTATGTTTTTGTTAATATATTGTCAACTTGGCTAATGTAAAGTGAGCTCTTGGGTTTTGAAGGGAGAATCTTTTCTTTCTCTTTCTTTACTACTTGAATTGGACATGGCAGTTATCAATGTCACCAGATACTTCCAAACTCCTCTCCAGGGTGGCAATGCCAAGTTTCATACCACAGCATCTATACATATTCTATTTTTGTTTTAAAGTTCATTAGCTTATTTTTGAGAGAGAGAGAGAGAGAGAGAGAGAGAACACCTGTGCAAGCACAAGAGGGGAGAGGCAGAGAGAAAGAGAGGAAGAGAGAGAAGAACCGAAGCAGGCTCCATGCTACTATTGTGGAGCCTGAAGTGGGGCTCAAACTCACAAACTGCAAGATGATGACCCGAGCCAAAATCAAAAGAGTTGGGTGCTTAACCAGATAAGCCACCCAGGTGCCCCTATTTATACATATTCTTGTTGACGTCCACTATTATCTTTAAATGCCAATGTAAGGGGTTGAACCTCACCAGCAATAATATAAATTTAAATTTAAATTAAAGCTAGGTATGTTCTTGATATTTTCTAGTGATACTGAATATACTTTCTAGGTATTTTCTAATGATGCCCAATACCTTTTCATGTGTTTAGTGATCATTTTTTCTTTCTTCTTGAACACCTTGTCTACTACACATTTTTCTACTGGATTATATTTTCATTATTGACTGTAACCATTCTTTAGAAATATTAGTACAGCAAGTTTTTCTCACACATTGCCATGTGTTTTTATTTACCTATTTTGTCATATTGAAATTTCATTCCCTTACTACTATGCTTCTTATATCTTGAACGAGTTATCTTTTCTATCTCGAAGTCATAAAAATACTCTCCTACATTTTCTGTTAATCGTAACTTGTTTCTTGTACTATTAGCCTTAATTCATTTTGCAATTTATTTTAGCACATACTATGAAGAATACCTTTATTTGTTCTATTTCTCATATAAAAACATTGTTCCAGATGCACCTGGGTGGCTCAGTCATTTGAGCAACAGACTTTGGCTTGTGTCACGATTTCGTGGTTCTTGACTTGGAGCCCTGCATTGGGCTCACTGCTGGCAGCAAGGAGCTGGCTTGGGATGCTGAGTCCCCATCCCCCACTCACTCTCTCAAAAATAAACTAACATTCAAAACAAAACAAAACATTGTTCTAATGCTTACAAAATAGTTGTTTTCCTTATTCCATTGATTTCTAGAGGCACCTCTGCCATATTCCAAATTCTCTCATGGTTATGTTTCTAGACAATCTTTTCTTTTAGATCCTTCTACTGATCTATTCCATAGTTTTATGCTTTTCTTCCATTTAGATTGTACAGCCCATTTTCTGTAAAGTTCATTTCTAGATATGTGTGATAGATTGATTGCATTGATGGATTTTGCTCCCTATCTCACTCTCTACAATGTAGTGTTTCAACTTTTTCCATCAAAATATTAAGTATAATTTCCCTATTCCTGATTCTGGGCTCAGCCATGTGTTCAGCTTTGACCATAAAACATTAACAGAGTGGATGAAATCAAGGGTTTAAATAAGTTCTGGATAATTTCCACTACCTCTCAGACTCATCTTATTGCTCTGTGAGAACACGGCTGGGATCACTTGGGCTAGCCTGACGGAGGATGAGATCTATGGCAGAGTGATTCCTGTCATCCCAGCATAGGATTTCCAGCATTGCAATGTAAATGGTCCATTTTTTTTTAATACTTTTGTTATGTACGCATGTATGTTACATATGTAGGCTTCATGCCCAGCATGGAGCCCAATGTGGGGCTTGAACTCATAACCCCAAGATGAAGACCTGAGCCAAGATCAAGAGTTGGATACTTAACCAACTGAGCCACCCAGGTGCCCCAGTCTTTATCTAGTTTTGTTATCAAAGTATATTTTACCCTTATAGAGTTGTTTACTTTCCCCCATTACCCTAACCTACATGATAGTTTTTTATAAATAAGTGATTATCCAAATTCCATGAAGGTTTAGTCAAACTTGCTCTTAAAAGTAGGCTTGGTGGTTTTTCTGACTACCCAATTTAATACTGTATCCACTGGTCTTTTCAAGTTTTCTGCTTCTTGAGTTGATTCTGGAAATTTATTTATCATTTCATCTAAGTTTTAAAATTTAGTGGCTTTATACTATTCACTCTTTTTCTTTTGAGTGAAAAGTTACTTTTTAATAAAATGGTAGCAATAGGAATGTGAGAGATGTTGCTTTTGGAGGTAATGGGGGACAAGAATTTTCTTAATGGTTAAATAAAAACTTAACCCTATTTGAAGTCACAAATTGGAAATACTGATCTACAAAGCATCCCTTTTACCTAGAAATTTAACACCTCAATTATACATTTTAGTGTATGTATACAATGAATTAATAGTATCTGTGTTTCTTCTGTTACTGCTAAGAGGTTTTATTCACGTTGCTTAGATTTTCTATTCAAAGCACTTATAACTATTTAGTATATTTTACCCTTTTGCACAACAAACATTTGTTAAATCTGACTTACTACCCATAACATCCCTGTTTTTTTACACTAATTTTCTTCCTTCTTTTCTCTCATTCATTTACATACAAAATATGTAAGGAGTACCTGGGTGGTTCAGAGAGTTGGGCGTCCAACTCCTGAATTTTGGTTCAGGTTGATTTTGGCTCAGGTCCTGATCTCACAGTCCTGACATTGAGCCCCGAGTCTGGGCTCTGTACTGAGAATCTTTCTGTCCCTCTCCCTCTGCGCCTCCTGGCTTGAGCTCACTCTCTCTCTCTCTCTCTCTCAAGCAACAACAACAACAAAATATTTAAGGTTACTGAATCATGTTCTTTAGGAGTTAAATTCTTATCAGTCCTTTAAATAATGTGAGACAAATAATTTTTCTCAAGTGGTAATTCTGTTGAGGACACATTAAAAACACTTTAATAGATTAAAACAGTACCCCTTTGCTAAAATGACTTTATACTTTAAAAAACTTGGGGGTGCCTGGGTGGCTCAGTTGGTTAAGCGTCTGACTTTGGCTCAGGTCATGATCTCGTGGTTCAGTGCTAAAGTCAGCACAGAGTCCACTTCGGATCCTCGGTCTCCCTCTCTCTCTGCCCCTCCCCAACTTGCAGTGCTAGCTCTTGCTCTTGCTCTCAAAAATAAACAAACATTAAAAAAAAAAATTGACTATATGCTAACTAACTTGGATGTAAATTTAAAAAATAATATAAAAAATAAAATTTTCAAAAAAAAATTGTATGGGGGTGGCAGCAGGGTTTCCAAGGTAGATGCGGTGCTCAGGGGCCAGAAGTGGGAGACACAGAAGAAAAGGGCAAAAAAGACAAAGGGTTTGGAATATTAGGAAAAAGGTGCAATGAACATCTGTTAAAACAATTCACTCCATAAACATACATTTCATTTCTCTTCTGTAAACACCAAGGAATGCAATTACTGAGTTAATTACATGGCTCTTGATGTGGTGAATTATACGAATTCATTTTCAAATACTGAAGTAACTTTGAGTATGTGCAGAGCATCCCACTTGGGGGATACTTTTTTTTATTATTCTTATCAAATACTTATTTTTAAAATAAAACATTCCACATTTAGAGGAGTGGCAGGGGAAGGGCATTCCACAGTTTTCATTAGCACCCACTTCATTTGAAAACTTAGCTAAATATCTCATTTCTTTGGCCTTTTTAAGTCCTTAAAGTGTCATGAAACTGTCTATATAAAAGATATTATCCAAGAGCTATAATATTTTTAGTACATGATCAAGTCTACTAAGGAGAAAAAAGACCAATGAGTTTGGTATGTTTTACTGATCTAAACTTTTATGTGGAGAAAGAATAATTTCAAGAGTTCTATATTAGATTTCTATAATTTTAATATTTCATGGAAAAGTAATGTTTTTATCATCTTCCACAAATAAACATATATTTTATATTTTTAAAAATTTAAAGTACTTTATTCCATAGCTTGAGGTTTATAAAAAGTAACCAATCCTTATCTATGAAATTAGTAATTCTAAATCATCTTCAGCTTTCAGATACATAGTAATAATTTTTCCATAAACAATTACTTTTGAAATACTTTTGAATTACTTTTGAAATACTTTTCTACTTGTATAAATTGCTAGCACTGTATTTACTATGACTTCAATCCCTACAGGTTCCAAATCTGTATCTCTGGTACCCTGCCCTCTCCTTAACTTCAAAAAAGAATTTTCAAATGCCTTTTACATACTGCTTAGGTATCTCAAACAAAACATGGGGCACACTGAAATTACCTATACTTTGTATTATTCAGCAAATATGTACCAACTGCACACAGTGTAAGACACTATGCTAAAGACTGTAGATACCAAGACAAGGTCCCTTTTCTTGAGAAGCTAAAACTGAGCCAAAAAAAAAAAAAAAGTTTTCACCCCACCAGTTTATTTCCTTCCTCAGGAGTCTTCCTTCACAGGATCTTTTGCACCTTTCCTCTCTTCTTCTAGGTCTCTTAATGTTGGGTTACCTCCCAGGGCTCATTCTTTGGGTTTCTTGTCTTTCACACACAAGGCCTTGGCTACTATTTCTAATCTCCAGCTGTATATACCATCTCTATGCTGACAACTCCCATATGTGAAGAGCTAGCACAGTTCCCTCTTGACTGAGAACTCCTGACCCCTGTGAATAACTAGGTAGCTTATTTCAAATAAAACGTGTCCAAAAATGACCTGATTTTTTCCACTAAAAACTGCAACTCCCACAGATGACCCTTTTTCGACTGTCAGCACCTCTATCCTTCCACTTGCATAGATCAATACCACTGAGGTCATCTTTACCTCTTATCTTGGGTTCCACATGCAACCCATCTTAAAATCTTGTCGACTCAACCTTCAAGACATCTAGAGTCTGTCCACATTTCACTGCTTCTATCACTATCATCAGAGATAACATCCCAACTGGTTACTTTTCACCCTTGTACCCACAATGTTTCTACACATGACCAGCATAAATCTTTAAAATACAAATCAGATCGTGCTCTGATTGATCTGCTCAAAGCTTTCCAAATGATTCCATATCATTGAGAGTAAATGTCAAAGAACATACTATTACCTACAAGGCTCTCACTCTCTGACCACTACTCTTCTCGCTCTCCCATCTTGCTTACTATCTTTTAGTTACCCTGGCCTTCTGTTTCCCATACATATTATGGACACTTGCACCTTACAAACTTTACACTGGCTGTTCCCTTTCTGGTACTTCTTACCTTAGATACCTACATGGCTAACTTCTCAAGTCCTTGCTCATGTCACTGTCTCAAGGAGGCCTACTCTCAAAGCTTATGTTAGCCAGTCTTCAAAGATGGCTCATTTTATCCTTAAAGTATGCAGAACCTGAATTTTATCATGAGTTACTTCTTAATTCTCTAACAATTTCAAATATCTGTTCCTTTTTCATTTCCAGTTGAATACTGCTCCTTGTCATATACCCTTTTTATAAGAATTTGACTCTGTTGCTCAAACTTAGTAAATGGAAAACACTAGATTAGATGTTACAAAATGTGGCTGTCCTCTTTATCTTACTATTGCTTCGTTACAGAAGAACTCTTTCTCTACTGCTGGGACAGAGCATATACCTCCTGTCATCTAGGAGCTGGCCTGGTACTATGAGCTAGTCCTGTGTCTTACTATGAACCATCTACTTGGCATTCAAAGAGAGGTCTTGGTATTCTCTTGTTAAACTAAGTAATTTCAAAGAGTATCAACATCAGACCAGGCCACTCTATGACCATGAAAGATCAAGACAACAGCAAATTTGTACAGTTAACCTTCAAACAACATGGGTTTGAATGGTGCAGGTCCACTTATACAAGGATGTTTCTTACAGTACTGTAAATGTGTTTTCTCTTATGACTTTCTTAATAACATTTTTCCACTAACTTTATTGTAATAATACATTATATAAGACATATACAAAATATGTTGTATGTTATGTTTATTATACATACATAATATATGTTAGGGGTAAGGCTTCTTGTCAACAGTAGACTACTAGCATAGTTAAGTTTGAGGGGAACCAAAAGTTATACACACATTTTCAACAGTGTACAGGGTTGGTGCTCCTAACTCCTACATCGTTCAAGGGTCAACCATCATCATGTCTGAACAAACACAATCAAATGTAATTACATCTGAACAAATATGAACATCGTCCAAAACACAAAATATCAAACAAACCCTTCTCCCAACTGTTGAGTGACTGCTGTTTCTTTACCAATTACAATTTTAGCCTTGCTATAATATGCCCTCCCTAACAGGTAAGATTTATTCTAATTCCCAATTATAGAGCTACCTCTACTTCTTGAAAGCATTGTGTCCAGAGTAAAACCTCATATTCTAAACCCTCCCCCAAATCACCAAACAAAAGCTCAAATCCTGTAATAAGTCTTTATTTTTAATACCTTGAGACACCGCTTAGATTCCCACAGTATGGGTTTTTACTCACTGCATCAAGTAATAAACCCAAACTGTTCAACCACAGGTGAGTTTCTGGTGATCTCTGCTGAAAGGGCATCAATATTCCAATGTCCTAATTACAGAATATAAGTTAATAGTGGCTCCTAAATGTTACTGCACTTGAAATGCTATGGTAATAAATAGCACAGAATATAATAGGGAGTTCCATCCAAAACAGTCAAAACCAGGAACTGCAGACTCAAATAATTATACCGATCAAGGAATAATAGATGTATGATTTGACAAGGTATATAACATGAGTGATAAGGCCCATGGTAAGGCACAGTGAGTGCACCCCCAGTTACAGTCTACATCATTAACATACTTGGCAATGACAAGTGATCACTGGTCTAAATATTTTTAAGTTCCAGGTTAGTTTAACACATGGTTTTTCTTCTTTTTTTATCTTAAAATGACTTCCCAAGACATCTGTAATTTTCCTCATCATCAATTTAACTTCTCTGAACTTAAAGTGAAGAGCCTTTGCCAGCAGTTGGTCCCCAATCATATTTTCTCAGGTTCATGAACTGCTTTCTGTTTTCACCATGAACTTTCAATTCATTCTTCCTGGGCTTTTGGACTCAATTAAAAAGAAAGGCCTTATTTAACCTCTCTAGCATTCCCGTATCAGAAAGATCTGAACTACTCTTTCTGGTTTCTCTGGTTTTCTTACAATTTTCTGGCTTTCTATTCCATGTGCTCAAACAGATGAATTAACAAGTAGGCAGTCTTCATTTCTTTTATCTCCCCTTCCCAACCAGCATCCCCAATCAATTACTCTGGCAGAATATTTTAATCATCATCACCATTAGTCTTCTCAAGAAGGAAAGGCCATTTGAACACAAGAGATAAGAACTTCTCGAACACTAGTTGCTGTTTGCAATGACTTGGGATAGCAGCTTGGTGAGCTTTTTCTTTCTTTAAAAAGCTAACAATAAACCAAAACTTTAGTCATAAAAGGAAGATTCATAAAGTCATATGACTTTACTCATAAAAAGAACACTCACAAGATGATGGAATTGTATAAAACAGGTTTTCAATATAAGCAGCAAGAAACGGCTGAAAAAAAGAAAGGGGGGGGTGCCTGGGTGGCTCACTTGGTTGAACATCCAATTTCAGCTTAGGTCATGATCTAGCAGTTTGTGGGATCAGGCCCCGTGTCAGGCTCTGCACTGACAGCGTGGAGCCTGCATGGGATTCTCTCTTGTTCTCTCTGCCCCTCCCTGTTTCTCTCAAAATAAATAAATAAACATTAAAAGAGAGAGAGAGAGAGAAAGAGAAAGACTACAGTCCAATGGGTTGCCATAACTCAAACACATTACTTTTAAAAGTTGCACAAAAGTCTAAAACACTGATTTAAGGGGCACCTGGGTGGCTCAGTCCATTAAGTGTCCAACTCTGGCTCATGTCATGATCCCACGGTTTGTGAGTTTGAGCCCTGTGTTGGGCTCTGTGCTGACAGCTCAGAGCCTGGAGCTTCTTCAGATTCTGTGTCTCCCTCTCTTCCTGACCCTCCCCCACTCATGATCTGTCTGTCTCTCTCAAAAATAAATAATAAAAAAACATTTTAAAATAACATAAAATAAAATAGGATTAAATTAAATTAAATTATATTAAGTTAAATTAAATATTGATTTGGGGCGCCTGGGTGGCTCAGTCGGTTAAGCGGCCGACTTCGGCTCAGGTCATGATCTCACGGTCCATGGGTTCGAGCCCCGCGTCGGGCTCTGTGCTGACAGCTCAGAGCCTGGAGCCTGTTTCAGATTCTGTGTCTCCCTCTCTCTGACCCTCCCCCGTTCATGCTCTGTCTCTCTCTGTCTCAAAAATAAATAAATGTTAAAAAAAAAAATTTTTTTTTAATTAAATATTGATTTAAGGACTCTGCACGACCATAATCACACCATTCTCAATTCAGAGTAATAAACCTGGGGTTAATGCATTTTCAGAAGGTATATGTTCATTATTGAGCCAAGTAATATTTTTTTTTAAATTTTTTTAACATTTATTTAATTTTGAGTGAGAGAGCAGGGGAGGGGCAGAGAGACAGGGAGACACAGAATCCAAGCAGGTTCAGGCTCTGTGCTGATAGCTCAGCACGTGGGGCTTGAGCCCAGAGACCACATGAGCATGATCTGAGCCTAAGTCAGACGCTTAACCAACTGAGTCACACAGGTGCCCCAAACCAACTATATTTTCATACCATGATTGTGGCATCAATTTACCAGCCTTTCCCAGGTGCATACAATTGTGTTAGTAATAGTCAGGTCTCTTTCCTTATACCTTAACATCTCCCATTTAAAAAGATCAAAAAGTAGAAAACATAGCCCTTAAGGATGGAGGTTACATTTAATGACTTCTACTGTCACAATTCTAGAATACTATGGACTGACTTAACTATCAGCATATGGAGAACTACAAAGGCAATGGATTAAGTTCATTTACTTTGAAATTTATCAGCCAATACTTGTCATTCTACTAAGCACCAGGAATTGAAACTAATTTCAAACTGCCCTTAAAGAGAAGTTTCAAGCTGAGGAAATCTATTTAACCTAAATATAACCATGATGGGAAAAGTCACACAAATTAAAAACCAACTGACCTAAACTCTTCAAAATGGCAACATCATGAAAAACACAAAAAGATGGGCAAACTATTCCTGATTTTAAAAGATCAAAGAGACACAACTGAACGCTATGTGATCTTTAACTTTGGAGGTGGGGGAGGAAATAGCTAAAAGGGGCATTTTTAGGCAAGAGGGAAAATGTAATGTCAAATTTCTTGAAAGTGATAATGATATTATGCTTATATGTAAGGATTTCCAAGTTCTTGAGAAATGCTACTTCCAGTATTTAATGGTAAAGTTCATGTCTGCAACCTAAAATGTTAAGTTTACTAAAAAGAAATTTTATATAAGCAACAATATATCTTTTCCTTGAACATTAAATTCAAAAATTCGTATTTTTAAAAAAGAAAGAAAGCAAATATGGCAAAATGCTAATGGTGGGTGAAACCATGAGCGTTCTGTCAATTCTTACGTAGGCTTTTATTTTGACTACGAAATTTTTGAAATAAATTGAAGAAAAACAGGATATAAATGAATCCAATCTAAAGGAAAAATTCTAAATTTTTATCTAAAACAGATTTTTTCGAGGCACCTGGGTGGCTCAGCCAGTTGAGTGTCCGACTTCGGCTCAGGTCATGATCTCACAGCTCATGAGTTTGAGGCCTGCGTCGGGCTCTGTGCTGACAGCTCAGAGCCTGGAGCCTGCTTTGGATTCTGTGTCTCCCTCTCTCTCTGCCCCTAACCCACTCACATCCTGTCTCTGTCTCTCTCAAAAATAAATAAACATTTAAAAAAAAAATTTTTTTTTAAACACAGATTTTTTTTCATATAACAGAAAAATTTAACCATAAAGTTAAATGATTCAATAACAATCTTAAAAATTAAAACTTTTTTATGTGGATCATGAGAAACTTAACAGAAACCCATGGGGGAGGGGAAGGAAAAAAAAAAAAGAGGTTAGAGTGGGAGAGAGAGCCAAAGCATAAGAGACTCTTAAAAACTGAGAACTGAGAATTGATGGGGGGGTGGGAGGGAGGGGAGGGTGGGTGATGGGTATTGAAGAGAGCATTTTTTGGGATGAGCACTGGGTGTTGTATGGAAACCAATTTGACAATAAATTTCATTAAAAAAAATTAAATAAAAAAAATTAAAACTTTTAAACTTAAAATTTATTGGCTATTGACAATTGAAACCCAGTAGAGCACTAACCACTGTAACCTGAACCTGAATCTAGAGTGAATATGGACATATTATACCTCCTTAAAAAGGATTTAATCCTTAAATAGGTATAGATTTGATGATTTTCCTATAAAATATACAATTTTTGATATGGAATGCCCACAACTAAGATAATTAGGGCTTAGCATATCAAGGCATGCAGTAAATGTATTTATTGACTTTTAAGTTTTTTTTTTTATGGCAATGGGTGGACACCATTGTTAATTAATTCCAAGTTAACTGTTAATTGTGAAAAGAGGATGATCTTTTCAATCGGTCCTAATGTGGTTTTCATAATGAGTCCTAAAACGTGGAATTGATATGTTGGAAAGATTACTCCTGGATATTCATATCATCAAGACAAAAAGTAACTCTGCAACCAAGAGCTATGGAATAGGATTGCTAGGCATTTACTGGTGCTACTGCACTAACTTTTGGACCTCGTTTATAAAGATTTTCTCCAAATGTTACAAAGAATTATATGAATATGACTTGGTATTTAGTGTTCGTTGAAGTCTTATCTTTTGACAGACCATTTAACATTTACTGTCTTGTGATTTGTTTTTGTAATTATGTAATAAATACATGCTCATTCTAAAATTTTCAAGTATCTACTTGTCTCTCTCAGACAAGATAAGCACTTAACATTTTGGAATGTATTTTCCCCGATGTTTTCAGTCTATATCAAACTAAACATACTAAACCAAAACTGTATGCAGCAGGAGAACAGTCACCATGTCCTTTTATTTCTCATCATTAAATGTAATCCTAGGTCCTAATAAAGTACTTGGCAAAAACTGGTCTCTCAATAAAGATTTAAAGATGTTCAATTCATTTCTAATGTTGCACAACATTTTTTTAAACAGTTAAGACTATACCGTAAATATTTCATGTCCGTATTGATAGAGCTACATTAGATTTCACTCTATGACTGTACCAAACAGTGTCATGAACAATGAACACTACAGTTGTTAGTAGTTTCTCATCATTACAAACAAAAGGACAGTGAATATTTATAAATATATAAAGGTAAAGATATATAAATATGTACATGCATGTATCCATAACATTTTAATTAAAAGGTCATTTAAAATTTTTTACATTTATTCTCCATAGTGCTTTAAGCTATCATATATGTAAGTTATATATATATATATATATATATATATAGAAGCTAATACAATAATACTTTTAAATTTTATATTTTTGTTTGTTAACACACAATAGAAATCTTAACAAAATAACGTGTTCCCACTTAAGTCGGGGGGGGGGGGGGAATCTTACCATTCTTGCTGACATCCAGTTCCCTGAGATTAATGAGATTTGCAATAGATGCTGGTAATGTTGTTAAATCATTGTCTGGCAAACTCAGTTTATGTAGAGACTGACAGTTAAAAAGTTGCTATTGAAACAAGGAAAGAAAAGTTTTTGATTATTTAAGTTTCCTTAAATATTTTATTAACATTTATACAAAAAAATATTAGTGTAACTAAAACTGAATGAATTGTATCTACATAAATACCAAGAAAGATCTCTAATTGTTTCCTGCTATTATAGATTTGAACACAACTGAACTACTCAATCATTTACATATTCACACTTCAGCCCTAAGCAAAATGCACTTAATAAGAACACTTATATGGCTGTATTCTTGGTTAAAGTAGTAAAGAATAAGTGGCTATTAAATAAGCTAAAGTTTGAAACTTGTATTTCAAACATCCTTATTCCAAAACGAAAGTTTATAAAAATTAAATTCAAATAAGTACAATGGATTTAAAATGATTCAAAATAGGGGCACTTGCGTGGTTCAGTCGGTTAAGCACCTAACTTTTGATTTCAGCTCAGGTTATGATTTCATGGTTTGTGAGATCGAGCCCCAAGTTGGGCCCTGTGCTGAGAGCATGGAGCCTGCTTGGAATTCTCTTTCCCTGTCTCATAAAAACAAAAACAAACAAACAAAGCTAAAAAACAAAAACACAGTTCTGATTTGGGAAAACAAAAAAATAAGGGAACAAATATCCTATTACGCTAAAATCACAATACATTAAAATACAATATATTTATTTAAATAAAATATATTTTAAATAAAATATATTCAACCAGAAGTGTAGGTAAATGGGTCACTTCTAACTTCCATACCAAAAAACTACAGACTATACGGAGCACAGAGAATTTTTAGGGCAATGAAAATACTCTGTATGATACCACAATCATGGAAACATTTCATTATACATTTGTCCAAACCCATAAATGTACAACTACACTGCAAACTATGGACTGTGGGTGATTATAATTTTTCAACATAGGTTCATCAATTTTAATGTAAGCACCACTCTGCTAGAGTATGTTGACAATGGTGGAGGCTATGCATGTGTGGGAACAGTGTAGGTATATGAGAAATCTCGATTTTGCTGTGAACCTACAACTGTTCTTAAAATGTTAAAGTGTTTAGAAAAACAAACAAAAAACTGTTAATCAGGATGGCACTGAATAAGCCCTATTTGAGAAGAGCATTCTTCTAAAAATGGTAAGTTATGCTTAAGTGGTTTAGTTATTTGCACTTTCACAGCAAGCCTCTCTTTTCCCCTCAATCCTCAGACTGAGACCCTACTAGTACTTATTACAGAAAGAGACTACTCTTAGACTTTCAAGTTTTCCAAAATAACAAAAGGAAGATAAATTATTTTCTAAAGAGCTATATAAGGAAAAAATAATTTGCAAAGCACCTTATTACAACCTAGGGAAGTAATTTATAAACATACAACTGCAATCTTTAATATTTTATCCTTAGCCATACACAGATTTCTTTAGAAGACAAGCTTGGATGGCACTAGCTTTCAAAATATTTTACTAGTGGCCAGTGAAAGAAAAGCCTTTTTCAAAGGACTACCATCCAGTATGCACACACAGAGACATTTAACACAAATATTTCATGCAACAATGGACACATGCAACACACTCTACTTTCTATTCTATTTCAAGTTAGGGTTGCCAGATGAAATTCGAACTTCTGGAAATAATGAATAATTTTTAGAAGTATGCCCCATTTATTGCATAAAACACTTAATTAAAAAATTATTCACCATTCATCTAAAAATTATAATTTCAGGGGTGCCTGGGTGGCTCAGTGTCCGACTTCAGCTCAGGTCATGATCTCATGGTTTGTGGGTTGGAGCCCTGTGTCGGGCTCTGGGCTGACGGCTCAAAGTCTGGAGCCTGCTTCAGATTCTGCGTCTCCCTCTCTCTCTGCCCCTCCCCCCACTCATGATCTGTCTCTCTCTGCCTCTCAAAAATAAAGAAACGTAATAAAAAAAAATTATAATTTCACTGGGTGTCTTCTATTTTTATCTTCTAAATCTGCCAGTGCAAATCATAGTTTGCTTTTTGGAAATGCCACACATATTTATGAACCATCAGTGCCTCTCTACACAGTTGTGATAAACACTACTGTTTGGGTAATAAAACATTCTAACAATTAAATCTATTGCAGTTTTTCCATAATAAAAAACTGAGTTGAGAATGAAGAGGGATTAGGATTTAAGGGAAAACAAGTAGCCACTGAAAAATTTTGATAATGTGAGAGGATAGATGTTTCATGGCAACAAACCAACTTTCTCCCTCTAGTTATTCTTACATTTCAGAAAAGTTAAGTTCTCGGGCACCTGGGTGGCTGAGTTGGCTATACATCCGACTTTTTCTTTTTTTTTTAAATATAAGTTAGTTAACATAGAGTGTAATAATGGCTTCTGGAGTAGAATTTAATGATTCGTCACTTACATACAACCCCCAGTGCTCATCCCAACAAATGTCCTCCTTAACCCCATCACCCATTTAGCCCATCCCCCCATCCAATACCCCGCAAGCAACCCTCAGTTTGTTCTCTGTATTTAAGAGTCTCTTATGGTTTGCCTCCCTCTCTGTTTTTATCTTATTTTTCCTTCCATTTATTTCAGATCAGGTCATGATCTCTGTTTGTGAGATTCGCTTGTGCTGACAGTATGAAGCCTGTTTGGGATTCTCTCTCTTCCTTCCCTTCCCCACCCCATTCATGTTTTCCTCGCAAAATAAATAAACTTAAAAAAAAAAATTAAGTCGCAAAAGGAATAATACGTCTAAAAAACTGTTTAATAACAAAAAAATATTATATGACAACCAAAAGGACAATTTATTCTCAATCGCAATAGTATAGACCAAAGTCTGATAAAAACTACAAAAAGAAAACATTAATTTTAATGATTTGTCCAGCTAAATCTACTGGCTGCCAAAACTGTATAGTCTTACTCTATCTCGCTGGCTATAAAAAACTGAAATTAAACAGAAAATTTTAATTATTTACTTAAATATTCAATCAACTGGCTTGAAGACACAAAGTTTAAAATTCTATTTTACAAAATTCTTAATTGTGTTGCATACCCTAAGATAAAATTAAACCAGAAAAAAAGATAAGAAACAAAGAAAACAATGGAAACACATATATATTGGCAGCATTATGGCAACACTGGGAATATTATATCTCTATGCATAAAAATAACCACAGGCAATTCTTTTTTTTAAATTTTTTTTTAATGTTTATTTTTGAGAGAGAGACAGAGTGCGAGTAGGGGAGGGGCAGAGAGAGGAGACACAGAATCTGAAGCAGGCTCCAGGCTTTGAGCTGTCAGCACACAGAGCCGGTTGTGGGGCTTGAAGCCAGGAACTGTGAGATCATGATCTGAGCTGAAGTCATGCACTTGACCAACTGAGCCACCCAGGCACCCCAAACCAAAGGTAATTCTTAAAAGATAGTATTAACATACCTTTGGAAGCTCTTCAATCTGATTAGCATCTAAATAGAGTTCCTCCAGAGTTTTCTCAAAAGTAAAAATCTCTTTGGGAACCTGTTCCAAACTGCAATGAGAATAATCAAGGGTAGTTACAGTCTCCTCTTCCCCTCGTAGACACCGACATGGTACCAACCGCACAAACAAACTTCGTTTTGTAGTCATTTTTAGACACTGCAATATTCAAATAAAAATAAATTTAGTTATACATATTATAGCCAACAATTTTTCAAAACAAATAATTCCAATTCATTTATCACAATTTATATATCAAAGATAAGTATCTTCTCCTTTACACACATCCAATGGAATATATTTAACATTGTTTTACTATCTAAATTTATATATATTTATATACTGAATTTCAAATGAACTCAAGTACTTCCCTACTTTAAAAAAATGACCTGTTAAATAACCACTTATATGCTTCTGTAAGAACCATGCTTGACGAGTCTTGCTTATACTCAACTAGAAAAATCCTAATACAACAAAAAGATTTCCTTAATTTCCGGGTAAGAGCTATTTTTTAATTAAGAATTTGACTCTACGCAGTTTTGAGTAGGAAGTAGGAAGTTTTGAGTTTTGATCTTCCACATCAAAATTCCAGTACATGCCAAGTTTATTTTGTTCCAATTAAATATTGGCCTTTTAATTTTTCTAAAGAACTTAAGAGTCTTATATTTGTGTAAGGTTACACACTAGAGAATAAACTGGCTTCATTAAAGGGTATACCAATCTCATTGTTTCAAACTAAATGGGGGAAAGGTTTAATTCTGAATTAGTGAAAATTTTCTAGGCTAATTTTATTAAAAATACAGTGTGTACACATAGGTTAATTCCAACTGGTCTAAGATTATATTACCAAAGAAAACCTACTTCAATAAATAAGACTGACTGCCAATCAGTAATCAATTCTTTGTAAAATGATAAATTCTTGCTTTGAACAGATGACTATTAGAGTAATAGATCACTTCCAACCAGGGCCAAGACTAGGTTGAAACCAGTGAAGCAATTACCTCAAGCACAACATATAAAAAGCACCAAAACAATGCAGTAATCAAATTAAAAATTTTAATGTATTATTTAATTAAAATCACTGAAAAATGATCTGTTTATGAACAAAATGACTATTTTTAAAATAAACACAGGATTGGTATTATGAACTTTTTTATTTTGGCTCAGGTTTTTTTATTTTTTATTTTTTTTTAATGTTTATTTATTTTTGAGAGAGAAAGACAGAGTGCAAGCAGAGGAGGGGCAGAGGGTAACACAGAATCCAAAGTAGGCTCCAGGCTCTGAGCTCAGCACAGAGCCCCAGTCGGGGCTCGAATCCATGAACCGTAAGATCATGACCTGAGCTGAAATCGGATGCTCAACCAACTGAGCCACCCAGACACCCCTATTTTGCCTCAGGTTTCAATATGGCTTGGCAAGGCACTGCTTCTAACAGTTCTATTTCAAATTATATGATATTCTTAAAATGTTTTACAACAATAAGTATTCCACCTGCAATCTTTTAAAAAATATGACTATTCTTAAGTCAATTTATATGCCAGGCACTGTGCTAAATTCTTTAGGTAAAATATATGTATATTCTCATTTCAACCTGCTATACCTTTCCAACACATATACTATAATCCCTATTTTTCCATAATAAAACTGATTCTGTGCTCTTATTACATTAGACTGCTTCTCAATATATAATGATACACTTGAACTCAGCTTCTCGAAACTATTAAAATATCAATAGGACTTTATTACGCACTTCTTCATAGTTTACAAAAACAAAATACTGATGGAGCTCAGAACACAACACTCCAAGGTATGGCACCTTGACATACTGAATATTTTACACTTAAAGAGTCTGAGAAAACAGCAGAAGCAGGAAGGTCATGCTCGCTTACCCTTACACTTCTCTCCTGAAACAGATCATAAAATCCTTATGTGACAGGGGCCTTCCTTATACCTGGAGGAAAATAGCAGCCCCATCTCTGAAGAATGGAGAAAAGTCCTAAAAAACAGGCTTTACTAAATTTCCCCCACTTTACTACACTTAACCTCATACTCTGACCTATTATACTTCTACACAACTCTACACTCTTCAACAAATGTAGTATAAAAATATTAAGTTTTAATGGTTTCTTTAGGTCCTTACTCGTTATGAAGGCTCCTGTGCCACTTAAAACTTGCATTAAATAGGGCACCCGGGTGGCTCAGTCAGTTAAGCATCTGACTTTTGGTTCAGGTCATGACCTAGCCAAGTGAGTTCAAGCCCCATGTCAGGCTGACAGCTCAGAGCCTGGAGCCTGTTTCAGAATCTGTGTCTCCCTCTCTCTCTCTGTGCCATTCCCCCACTCATGCTGTCTCTCTCTTTCTCCCTCAAACATACCATAAACATTAAAAAAAAATTAAAACACTTGCATTAAATAAATTTGCATGCTTTCTCCTGTTAATCTGTCTTTGTAAGTTTACTTTTTACATCCAGCCAAAGACCCTAAAAGGGTCAAAGAAAAATTTTTCCTCCCCTACACTATGGTGTTAAACAAAAGTTTCTACTACATAGTATCTTTGTCTCATGGGAATATAACATACAGCATGGTGACTGTAATTAATAATAATACTGTACTGCATATTTGAAAACTGCTGAGAGAGATCTTAAAAGTTCTCATGGAGGGGTGCCTGGGTAGCACAATCAGGCATCCAACTTCAGCTTAGGTCATGAACTCAGTCTGTGGGTTGGAGCCCCTCTTTGGGCTCTATGCTGATAGCTCAGAGCCTGGAGCCTGCTTTGGATTCTGTGTGTCCCTCTCTTTCTGCCCCATCCTGCTTGTGCACTCTCTCTCTCTCTCTCTCTCTCTCTCTCTTTCTCCCTCTCCCTCCCCCCCCTCTCTCTCTCTCAGAAATAATAAATGAATACTTAAAAAAAATTCTAAAAAAAATTTCTCATTGTAAGAAAAAAATTTGTTAACTACATATGGTAATGAATGTTAATTAATTAGATTTATTGTGGTGGACATTTAGCAATATATACATATAATGAATCATGTTGTACACCTGAAATGAATATAATGTTACATGTCCATTTTACTTCAATACAAAAAAAACTTTGTCAACAAAGAAATATCCAGAAAAGTTTACTGAATGCTTATTAATAATCTATGTTTATATGAAGGTGTGTTTTACTGCCAAGAATAAGCAGTTTTATTGACCTAATGAGAATTTCATTGCTAAAGGGGAATTTAGCTTATACTTGTGTGTTTATGGGATAGCAAAAATAAAAGATTCCAAAAATGAATATGAAATTTCTTGCTGCAGGGATTCTAAGATTTCAACTGATAATGAGTTAAGACGACACTTAAGAATAGGGAATTCAATCTGCTCTTTCCAATATGGTAGCCACTGGACACATAGCCATTTTAACCTTAAAATTCAAGTTAAATCAAATCAAATTAAAATTCTCTTTTATCAGTCACACTACGCACATTTTAAAAGTTCAACAGCCACATGTGGCTAGTGGATACTATACTCAGTAAAAGAAGATTGAGAACATTTCTATTAGTGCAGAAAGTTCGATGGGGCAATGTTGGTTCAATGTTTGAAACTATTGCTCTGGTTCACCATATTATAACTACTATATGCTTTTATTTATATAATACGATAGTACCCCAAAACTTGGAAGATAGGGCCTAAAAATCCCAGAAATCATAATGGATTTGGGACTATAAATGGGCATGAAATGTTTACTACCAAATATATGCAACTTAAAAGAACGTATTTATTTGAGATGTTGTCATGCATGCAGCACACTTGAAGCATAAGACAATTTACAAGACAGAATGTGTTCTTTTTATTGCTTATTTATTGTTCTTTTTATTGCTTATTTATTGTTGCTTATTTATTGGTTATTTATTGTTCTTTTTATTGCTTATTTATTTTGAGAGAGAGCACCAGCGTGTGTACACGAGATAGGGAGGGGCAAAGAGAGGGAGAGAAAGAATCCCAAGCAGGCTCCACATTCAGCACTGAGTCCAAAGCGGGGCTTGATCTCACCATCCAGAGATTATGACCTGAGTCAAAATCGAGAGTCAGATGTTCAACCGAATGAGCCATTCAGGCACCCCCAGAGTAAAGGTTAACGAAGGTAAAACAACATCCAAGGTTCTTCTGTAGTGCTAACCAAAGATCATGTTAGTCAGATATTCAGATATCTGACAAATATCTGACAGATAGTCAGAAATTCTAAAACATATCAGAAGAGAAAATGAATTCAGAAAAGGAAGATTAAAGGCACCTGGGTGACTCAGTTAAGGCTCCGACTCTTAGTTTCGGCTCACTTCATGATCTCAGTTAGTGAGTTTGAGCCCCACATTGGGCTCTGTGCTGGTAGCGCGGAGCCTGCTTGGGATTTTCTCTCTCTGCCCCTCCCCTACTCACGCTATCTCTGACTCTCGCAAAATTAATAAATTTTTAAAACTATTTTAAAAATAAATTTTATAAACTATTTTATATTTAATAAATTTTAAAAACTATTAAAAAAAAAACGAAGATCAGATGCTTTAGGAAAAGGTTACATCTTAAGTAAAAACCTCTTGTTGACAGAGGCTACGAAGAAACCAGTTTAGACCTTAGATTAAATTCAGGGGGCCTCAAGCCAATACAAAAATGGACCCTAATTTAGCAGACTAAAACTGCTGATTGTTAAGAAAGGAAAGGGACCTTAATCATTGAGGGCACAGGAGTAAAATACCATATGAAAGAAATAAATGAATACTAACAACCAAAGAGATCCTCCCTTACACAATACTACTAGGAAGTAAACCAAAGGAAGAAAGTCTGGTCAGGTTTGAAAAGGAAGTGATCAACTTGGGGAATGTTCATAAGAATTTTAATGTAATGGTAAGCAAGAGCCACTTTATAAACCAGACTTAACCTGGGACACATAAAAAATATTCTAATCAAATGCAGAAAGAGAAGCCAACCAAGAAAAGTCATAATAATAATACAAACAAAAGAATAAGACTAACAAAAGAAATTAAAGCTACTTACCACTGGGTTGAAGTTCTCTCCCTGATGTTTCTTAATTGAGCCAACATTCTATGGAAACGAAAAGAAAGAAACAAAATTAACAATAAAAATAGATCTTTATGATTTTAAGGATCATCTCTTCTAATTTATTTGCCTCAAAATGTAGGTTAAAATTATCAAAAATTCACCAGTGTAAACAAACAAATTTGCTATCTTCTAAATACAAAAGTAGCTTCTTAACCACTGGTTTTTAATACATTTGTCAACTATGGCGAGCCCTTACGTATATCAAATACCAAATGCCTATCTACCATTAAAATCCCATTTATTTGAACCTACTGAGAAATAATAATTTTTTTCTAGGCAAAACAAATTCTAATTACCAATTATATTTAAATTGAGTAGTTTTTGATTGTTTTGGGAGGCATACAATGCTAAATGCTGATCAGATTCTATTCCTTCCTTTCCAGAAATTTTACTTTATTCATGGTGGTAATGGACCCAGCTAAATATCCACAACTGAGCCTTCCAAAAAGGGTGCACAGGGGTTAGATGACATAATTGAGATCAGTGACATATGAAGTCTTCTTTGGGGATGGAATGAGGTTGGTTATGGGCAGACATTTGTTTTCCTTATCCTGGGACAGATGTAAACATGTCTACTGCTGCAACCATAATCCTATGACCATAAGTTAACAAGTGTGAGTATGAGAAACCAGCTAATAAGCCTGACAAAGTAGAAAGACAAAACAAGCTGGACCAATGTTAACCAATGCCTACTTTTGAATGTCTTGATATGTAAGAAAACTAAATCCCCCACTTTCTTAAGCCATTGTGAAGTTTTCTGCATGTACAGCCAATACATTACAAAGTGAAACATCCTGAACTTGAAACAGTAACATTAACAAAAATACATCATAACCTTTCTATTAAAAAATTGGTAATATTCATAAATTTATGTTCCAAATTTTAGAGTCACCCTAAATTTATTGGGCTATTTTCCCCCATGCTAAATGGTTTAGTACTACTTAGTTGTTTAAACTTCACCACAAATTCTACTTGTAACACATGCTACAAAAAATACCTTTGTGTATAGCAAGCAAAGATGGTCACTAAATTTGTCATTCAACATACTCCTACATATGTGACAATCTGGTAGAACAGAACTGCCAATAAGCTGAACCAGAATAACGCTATATGCAAGAGCAGTTTGGAGAGAGCCTAGATGAGATATCTGTGTTTAGAAATGTTAGTTTAAAATACCTGAAAGATGTCCTAGTGGGATCCTTAGTAAGCAGCTGAATATGGGCATTCAGAGAGGTGGGGACAGATCCAAACTGAGAATATAAATTTGGAAGTCATCTGCCTACAGATGATATTTAAAGCAATGAATTTAGATGAAAGCATCAAGAGCACGAGCACAGACAAAAAAGAGAATAGGACCAATGATTAAGCCCTGAAATATTACAAAAATAAGAGATCAGAAAGAAGAGATAGAACAAGCAAAAGACACTGACGAGAAGCAATGAGTCCAAGTAATATCCTAAAGGCAAAGTGAGAAAAAAAAATGTTTCAAGACGAAAGAAGTTATCAACTATGTTAATCAGAATTTAAGAACTGTCACTGTGGGGGCGCCTGGGTGGCTCAGTCATTTAAGTGTCCGACTTCGGCTCAGGTCATGATCTCACAGTTCCTGAGTTCGAGCCCTGTGTCAGGCTGTGTGCTCACAGCTCGGAGCCTGGAGCCTGCTTCAGATTCTGTGTCTCCTTCTTTCTCTGCCCCTCCCCCACTTGTGCTGTGTCTCTATCAAAAATAAATAAATGTAAAAAAAAAATTTTTTTAAGAAAAAAAAGAACTGTCATTGTGTATTAAAGTAAGTCACTGGTCATCTTGACAAGATCATTTATTATGGAGTGGTGGAAACAAAATAATGTTGGAGGTTAATGAAGAAAAAAGAGGATAACCTGACATAACAAATACAGATAATTCGGGTACTTTGGCTAAAAGGACATTAGAAAAATAGAGCAGTAGCGAGAGTAGAATGTGAATCAGGAGTCACAACAGCTGATTTGTAAGCAATTGGAATAATCTAATTAGAAGAGCCCACTGGTAAATTTTTTAAAAATGTTATTTTGAGAGAGAGAAAGAGAGACAGAAAGAAGAGAGAGAGAGAGAAGGAGATGGGGGAGGGGGGGATGGTGAGCAGATAGAGTGGGAGACAGAATCCCAAACAAACTCTGCGTTGTCAGCTCAGAGACTGATATGGGGCTTCATCTCCCAAACCATGAGATCATGACCTGAGCTGAAATCAAGAGACAGACACTTAACTGAGTGAGCCACTCAGGCAGCTTCTTTTTAAGAGCCCACTGGTAAATTTTTATAAAGAGATTTGGGCAACAATTCATAGATTGTCATAGCAAGATCTCCCACCAATAAAGAAACTGCTCATGAGGAGGAAAAGAAAAGAAAACAAAACAGACCTTGGGTGCAATGGTATAACTAGCCAAATAAAACACACATAGGGTATTTTTCAAAAATATAGATTATTATAACTTCTTTCAAGACATTCTTCTTTTGGAGATTAGATATAAAACTTAAGATTCTTTATTTTAAAGTGCAGATGTACTTCTTTTTCTCCAACATTCTCAACAATTATAAATACATGCTCAATCTTATTTCATCTATGCTCAAACCACCATCTTTTCTCCCTCTCCATTCTCTGCTATTATTTTGACAAATTCTTAGCTTGGATTACTGTGAAGACTGAAAAGTGAAGTCACTATAAAAGTTTTTAAAAATACAGTACATTATATTTTCCTATTGATTTGAAGAGATCACACAATATATCTAACTAGATTTGACAGAAATTTCAATGTTGGACTAATCTTTCTAAATGAGTTCAAAAGTTAAAATGTAGAACAAAGGCTCCTCAGGCATGCCCACAGCTATTAGTTGACACTTAGTGGTTGTATAAGATCATTTTAGTTTAGGGGCGCCTGGGTGGCGCAGTCGGTTAAGTGTCCGACTTCAGCCAGGTCACGATCTCGTGGTCCGTGAGTTCGAGCCCGCGTCAGGCTCTGGGCTGATGGCTCAGAGCCTGGAGCCTGTTTCCGATTCTGTGTCTCCCTCTCTCTCTGCCCCTCCCCCGTTCATGCTCTGTCTCTCTCTGTCCCAAAAATAAATAAACGTTGAAAAAAAAAAATTTAAGATCATTTTAGTTTAATCATGGCTATCACAGTTGTTTGCTAATTTATATTTGGTATACCTGTCCTTAGTTCTGAGGCAATTTTATAAAGGACACTATTAACTCATTATGGGTAAGTACATGAATAGTAAACAATGAAAATAGTGATAAGAAAGAAAAAAAAAAAGGTAAGAAACTTATTCAATGAAAAAAGTATAAATGCTATTAAGAACATTTGATCCTGAAGGAAAAATCAATAACTGAAAGTATAAAATGTGCTATGCCTACAACATACAGCAGGAAATGAGAAAGGAGTCTGATCAAATAGCTAAGTTTCACTTATGGCTATAAGACCAACATCAGTGTCTGAACTTTACTGGTCTGATTCTAATCTAGTAGAAATCTGAGTTTCTTCAATATCAGCACTACTAATCCAATTTTCATATCAAATGATGGTTAGCCTAAACATGTTTTTAAAAAATCTTACATACATAATAGTAGTAGATATACAAATAGAAGTTACTAAAGAGGTCCACATTTGCAAAAATTTCCATTTTTACATTTCTACATATTACTTACATAATGAAATAGATCCTTATAGTCTGGAAACTGTATACATCCATGTAACCAACAGCAATGAAGATGTAAAATCAAATACTATGGTGAAAAAAAAGGGGCAAGAGTGGGTATCTTTGTTTCATTCCTAATCTTAGAAGAAAGATTTTCAGCTTTTCACCGAGTAGAATGTCAGCTGTGGGCTTGTCATATATGGCCTTTATTATATTGACGTATGTTCCTTTTATACTCACTTTGTTGAGAATTTTTACCATAACTGGATGTTGAATTTTTGTCAAATGTTTTTTCCACATTTACTAAGATGATCATTATGATTTTTACCCTTCATTTTGTTAATACAATACATCACACGGACTGATTTATGGACGTTGACCCATCTTTACTTCCCTAGAATAAACCTCACTTGATCATAGTGTATGATCCTTTTAATGTATTGTTCAATTCAGTTTACTAATATTTTCTCGAGGATGTTTACATCTATGTTCATCAGGAATATAGCCCTGTGATTTTCTTTTCTTTTGGCATCTTTCTCTGGTTTTGGTATAAAGGCAATGAAAGCCTCAAAAAGTAAGTCTGTAAGACTTCCCTCCCCTTATATTCTCTGGAAGAGTTTGAAAAGGATAGGTATTAATGTTTCTTTGAGTATTTGATAGAAGTCACCAGTGAAGCTATCTAGTCCTAGCTACAGCAATCAGGCAAGAACAAGAAATAAAAGGCATCCAAACTGGAAAGCAAAAAGTAAAAATGTCACTATTTGCAAATGACATAATAGTATATACAAAAACCCTAAAGACTTCATCAAAAAACTATTAAACCTAATTAAGTGAATTCAGTCAAGCTGCAGGATACAAAAATCAGTTGAATTTCTAATAAGAAATTTTCAGAAAAAAAAAAGACAACAAAGTTAATGAAGGTGAAAGATCTGAATATTGAAAATTCTAAAACATTAATGAAAGAAATTAAAGACACAAATAAATGAAAAGCTATTCCATACTCATAAACTAGAAGAATCAGTAGGAGTACAATGTCCATACTATCCAAAGCAATCCAAAGTTCTTTTCTTTTTTTTTAATGTTTATTTATTTTTGAGACAGAGAGAGACAGAGCATGAACAGGGGAGGGTCAGAGAGAGGGAGACATAGAATCCGAAGCAGGCTCCAGGCTCCGAGCTGTCAGCACAGAGCCCGACGCGGGGCTCGAACTCACGGACCGTGAGATCATGACCTGAGCCGAAGTCGGATGCTCAACTGAGTGAGCCACCCAGGCGCCCCAGCAATCTAAAGATTCTATGCAATCTCTATCAAAATCCCAATGGCATTTTTCAAAAAAATTAGAATAATCCTAAAATTTGTACGATACCACACAAAACAAGAAAACAAACTCCAAAGAGCCAAAGTAATTTTGTGAAAGAACAAAGCTAGCAGCATCATACTTGTGATTTCAAAGTATATTACAAAGCTATAGAGCTACAGTTATTAAAACAACATGATAATGCCATAAAAACAGAGAGGCCAATGGAACAGAACACTCAAAAATATATCCATTCATACACAATTAATTTACAACAAAGGAGCCAAGAATATACAGTCCCTTCGACAAATGAGAGTGGGGACAAAACTGGACAGTCACATGCAAAAGAATGAAACTTGACCACTATCTTAACATTGTACATAAAAATTAACTCAAATTGGATTAAAGACTTAAACATAAGACCTAAAACCATAAAACTCCTACAAGAAAACACAGGTAGGTAAGCTTCTTGACTTGGTGATGATTTTTTTAATCTGACACCAAAATCAACAAAAGCAAACATAAGTAGGACTACATCATACTAAAAAGTCTCTAGCACAGCAAAAGAAACCATCAACAGAATGAAAAGGTAACCTATAGAAGAGAAGAAAATATATGCAAGCCATATATCTGGTAAGAGGCTAGTATTCAAAATATAGAACTTCTATACCTTAATGACAAAAAAAAAATCCAATTAAAAATGGGCAGAAGAGCTGAACAAATGCTTTTCAAAAAAAAACCATACAGGTGGCCAACAAATACAGGAAAAGATGTTCAACATCACTAATCATCAGAGAAACTATTTGTACATCATAAGATTATCACCTCTCACCTTTTAGAATGGATATTATAAAAAAGACAAGAAATAACAAGTATTGGTAAGGATTTGGAGAAAAGGGAACTCTTCTGTACTTCTAATGAGAATGTAAACTGGCACAGCTACTATAGAAAACAGTATGAAGTTCCCTCAAAAAAAAAAAACAAAAAGTGATCCAGTCATATGATCCAGCAATTCCATGTGCGGGTATTTATCTGAAGAAAACAAAAACACTAACTCATAAAGATTTATTCACACCCATGTTCACTGCAGCACATGCAGGCGCACATACATGCATATTACTCAGCCATAAAAAAGAAGTGAGATCTTGCCAACTTGCAATAACTTGGATGGATGGATCTTGAGGACATTAGGCTAAGTTAAATAAGTCAGACAGAGAAAAACAAATACCATTTGATCTCTCTTATATGTGGAATCTAAAACCAAATAAAAACAAACAAAAAACCTCCTATATGTAGAAAACAGATTGGTGGTTGCCAGAGGTGGGGGAGGGGGTTGGGAGAAATCGGTAAAGGGGGTCAAAAGTTAACTATATACATACATACATACATACATACATACATACATACATACATACATACATAAAATCCTTCTATCGCCTCAGCTGGTTCCCATCAACACCCTAGGCAAGTCAACCTGTCCTGAATAAGACTGCCTTAACATTTGTGTACAAGTATTATAAGAATGTAGCCTTTGGTTCTCATGGATAAATACATTGAAGCAAAATTGCTGGGTCATAGTCTTTATTTAATTATATGTACTTTTTTTTAAGTTGTTTTACAAAAAAGTGGTTTTATCATTTAACACTCCCTGAGTTTTGGTTACATTTTCAACAACACTTGATACTATGTCTTTCTTAATTTTAACCTATGTAGTCGGGTGCATAGCCGTATCTCATTGTATTTTTGTTTTGCCCTTCTCTAATTACAAATAGCATAGCAGAGCCTCATATATACTTAGACCTTATTTAGATGGTAAGACACTGGAATGCAAACCCTGACAACCTCATGTGATAAAACTTTTGGAGAAGAGAGTGATCAAATTTTGCATATGGGAGGAAAGTAAATTATTGTGCACTGTGCTGGAAAACAACTCCCCTTGAACATCTCACATTTCTGCATGGTCTGGGTTCTTTGAGCAATATCATTTACAGCCAATTAAATATGCTTGTATAAAGAAACATTCTAAGATAATAATGCTTAGCAACATTAAGACAGCCCAATTTCCTCTCTTGAGATTTGCTTAAATTCCAGATTAAAGATAAGGTTTTTGTCTCTTACTTTCAGAGGAAAGGACCAGACTCATCATCAGTGGTACTACGTAAAATCAGAGTTTCCCAATTTGGGCTTCCTCTCCTGCAATGCACAGTACTGCTCCTACAGGAATCATCTGACCCTCACTGTGTAGGCATGTGAAGATTAAAGCTCAGGTAAATGACACAAGATATGCCCTGGTCCCTGCATTTGTAGTGAGTAATAAACTATTTGTCTCTGATCTAGAGGTCTTGTGTCTTCTGATAGGTTACCATACTAGCTTGTAAACAAGGTAAAATCTAGACCCTTCACTGTTTTCTTACTTAACCACATAAGTTAAGAAACATGGCCACAGTGTTCTATACCACCCAAGATCAAAGACTGAGTCCATTTCCCCATTCCTTGAATTCAGACTGACCTTGTGACTTGCTTATATGGCAGTTTGTTAGGCAAATAACAGTACCTATGCCTCAGGAAGATTTAAAACTCCTACTTTTACCTTCTTTGAATGTTGCCCTGAGAACATGATGTTATAAAGCAGCATGGGATAAAAGACCACAATGCTGATTCACAAATTCAAGAGAACATAAATGGCTGATTTTTTAAGCCATCAATCTTCATCAGTTTATCAACTATATTGGTTTTTTTCAAAGAGGAAACTTTACACTTTGTTCATTTTCTTTTTTTTAAATTTTCCAATGTTTATCTTTGAGAGAGAGACAGAGCATGAGTGGGGGAAGGGCAGAGAGAGAGATTAGACACAGAATCCAAAGCAGGCTCCAGGCTCTGAGCTGTCAGCAGAGCCGGATGCTGGGCTCAAACCCACAAACTGTGAGATCATGACCTGAGCCAAAGTCGGACGCTCAGCTGACGTGCCCCAGCACTTTGTTCATTTTCTTAAGGTAAGTTTTCTATTTCACACATTTAATTTTTTTCTGTTTTCTGCCTTTTATTCATTTTGAATTTGTCTCTTTTTTCTGTCTCTTCAGGTAAAGATTAAATAAATGATTCTAATACTTTTTTCTTAAAGATTTAAAGATACAAATTCTCTTGAGCTGTACTTCATAAATTTTGATGCTTTGTTAATTTAAAATGCTTTTGATTTTCCCATTTGATTTATTATTTTATCCATGGGTTATTCAGAATCATCTTAATTCAATATGTGGAGATCTACTAAACCTTATTTTGTTTCTGATTTCAAATTTAATTCCATTATAGTCAGAGAACCTAGGGTTTCTAATCTTTGCAGTATTCTGAAGCTTTCAGACAGCCCCACAAAAAAATCTATCTTGGTGAGTGTTTCATGTGTGCCTGAAAGTCACATTCTGCATCTCTTGGGTATAATGCTTTATAAATGTTGATTAGGTTAAATTGGTTGATAGTGGTGTTCAAATCTTCTATACCCTTACCAATTTGTGGCATTCTTTTCTTACTAAATATTGAAAGTACTAAAATCTCTATCAATGTAAATAAGTCTATTTCTCCTTTTATTACTGTCAATTTTTATCTCATGTATTTTGAAGCCCTGTTATATAGAGTGAATACACGTTTAGGGTTCTATCTTCTTGATAAATGGATCCTTTTATCATTGAAAGATGTTCTTTTTCTCTGCTAACAATCCTTGCCTTGAAATATATTTTGCTTGGTATAACTATAGCCATAGGAGTTTTCTTTTGGTAAATATTAATGTGGTTTATCTTTTCCCATCTATTACTTTTAACCAAGTTTGTCTTTATATTTAAAGTGTCCACTTATATGAAGCATACAGCTAGGTCTTACTATTTTATCCAATCTGACAATTTTTATGATTTGATGGCAGGCTTAGACAATTTATACTTAATATAATTACTGATATGTCTTAATTTAAGATTATTTCTATTTTCTATTTGTTCTTTGTTCCTCTTTTTTCCGGAGTTCAAATAATGCTATTGTCCCCTATTCTATCTCATTTTATGGCCTTTTTGTTGTACTTTTTTCTGGTTCCTCTAGGAATATACAGAGTGCACTCTTAATTCAAATAGTCCATATTCAAATGTTATGCCACTTCACATATGATCTAAGAATATAAGAAATTTATACTTATTTATTTTCTTCCATATTTTAAGCTACTGCCATACATTTTACTTCTACATATTATAAATCTTATAATATTCTTTGCTTTACACTATCAACTGTTATTTATATAAATTTAAAAACTAGAAAACAGAATTTCATATTTATATTCACACCAATTCCTTCAGTCTGTTTCTTACTACAAATTTGCTGGTAAGCCTTTTTAAGCAGGTTTTTTTCTAAGATACTGCATTTTTCAGTTCTTAGAATGTGCATTTGGCTCTTTGTCAGGTTGTCCATTACTCTCCTGAAATACCCAATCCCTCATATCCTGTAAATTGCCTTAAAATCCTTGTCTCTTAATTCTAATAACTGGGTCATCTGTAAGTTTGCTTTTGTTAACTATTTTCTCTTAATTATACAATCACATTTTCCTGTTTCTTTGTATGTTTCATAATTTTTCATAGTATCCTAGATGCTGCAAGACTAAAGTTGAGAATTAAGCACAATACTTTCTTGTTAAGTTTTCCTGTTTTCCCAGAGAGTCTACAATCTTCTCTCCGGATAGATGACTGATAATTCATTTTACTAGTAGAAATCAATTTGAGCTGAAACTGGTTGCAACTTTATTTAGATTGAATTCATCTGTGATCAGTTCAACTTACAACTTCTCTATCCCAAACACAGCCAAATTTTTTATCTTGTCAATCTGTGGTATAAAGAATTTGGGATGCAGTTCCAGGTATTTTTTCATTTAGTTTACCTTTAGATTCAAATCCAGCAGAGTCCCACAACTCAAGAGTTCCACAACTCAAAGTCCCACAAGTCAATATCCTCAATGAATTTTCAGGACTATACCTTTCTCTAAGCCGTTCAACCCCTCCTTTACTGCTGCTTCAAGACAAAATTCAAGGCAGATAGAATTTATCAGCCTTAATGATTTATTTTGCCTTTGGGGCTCCATCAGATTCTTATCCCTTCTCCAAAGTCCACATGGTCATTCAAAAATTGATGAGTTATCCTCATTCCTTCAGTCTTTCCATTTATGGCATGACCTATACTGATACCAGGCACATGTAGCCAGGCAGGGAAGCTGGTGTACTCTTGATTCACCTAGGAGAGGTTCATTATCTCTGGAATTCAGTTCACTAAGGATTCCTTAATTCCACTGATGTCTGCTACCCTATTTTTTTAAAAGCATGATTCCTTTCTTTTCAGGCTTTTCTTATTCTTACCACGGAACCAAAGGTTTTCTTGTCCTCTGATAGCCTAATGAGAAGCAGAAATATCAGGGCATTTCCAGGGTAGATGAAACTGTTTTATTTATAGAAAAAAAGAGTCCCAAGGAAGATATCCAGCCTGACTCACTCCTTTGTCAAGGAAACTTGGTCATGGTAGAAGAAAAATCTTCAGAATTCTCCTCCATCTCAATTTAGGAAAAATAACATTAATTTATGGAAGAAGAGGGACTAGTTATTTTTACCAAAAAAAAAGTCTTTTGTTCCACAATTAGAAATAATACTACAATGCCAATACCTCAATAGAATTGGTTTACTTAACTCTGAAAGGCTAATATTACATCATTCTATGATCAGAAAGAGTAAGCACAGGAAGAAAGAGGAAAGAACGCAGCTCAATATGGCTCATAATCAAACTCTGGGAAAATGAAATTGTGCAGAAAAAGAATACTGGAGGTCTTTAATTTCCATTGTTTCTGACATTAGAGTGGTTTCTGTAATTTTCAATAGGTCAATAAAAGGTGTACAAAAAAGACACTTGGGGAAAAATGTATCAAAAATGTATATTCACAATGTTTACTGTGGTAGGTAAAGTAAATCTTGACCTTATTCTGAACCTAGAAATAGCTTTCTCATTACAGTCCTGATTGGATCTTCAACTCTTCCCCATAACACAGTCTTGTGGGTGGATTAACTTCCTTGTGTGTATTCCCTTATTTCTTTTTACTTCCCAGTATTCACCTCCACACAAAACTAACACCAGATCTCCTTAGTTTCTGCTAATTACTGCTAATAACAACTTCTTTTCCTCCTTGAACTCATTAAGCATCATCTGGCAAGCCCTGCTGGGAAATGAACAAAACAGTCAAATAAACGAAAGAGGATTCTACTTCTCTAAAGTATTCTAAAGGAATAATTGATTTTGACCATGTGCAGCAATATGCTATACCAAGTAGGTGCAATTCTCCTCCCATCTTAAAAAAAACTCTCCCTCATGATACCTCTCCAGCTACCAACCTATGAGAGGGAGAAAGAGAGCATCCGGAATCCAGGGGCCGCTGGGGGGTCAATTAGGGGCTCAAACTCACAAACCATGAGATCATGACCTGAGCTAAAGTTAGACACCTAACTAACTGGGCTATCTAGGCGCCCCTTCATCATTTGTCCTCAAACCCACGCCAATCACAGTTTTGTCCCCATCACTTCAATGGAAACTATTCTTTCTAGTTCATCAATGGCCTACATATTGCCAAAATTCAATATAATTCTAAGTTCACATCTCACTTGACTCATTTCATTAGCAGCACCATTCCCCACTACTTTACACATTTTCTTAGTTTCCAAGATATCACATGCCCTAAATTTTGTTCCTACACTAGTTATGCCTCAGTCTCCTTTGCTAGTGCTCCTCTTTCTGCCAACCACTTAACACACTGTAGTGGCAGACAACACAGATCGTGGCCCTCTTCCCCATAACCATAGCCTTGAGGATCATCCACTTTCAAGTCTTGAAATTGTATCAACTCTTTAAATGCTAAGTACCTGAATGATACCTGTCCTAGTTTGGTTTCTCCCAAAAGCAAAGGCTTAGATAAGGACTTAAGTACAGGTAGTCTGTCCAGGTAATGACCTGAGGGAGCAGGAAGAGTAAAGCAGAGACGGAGGAAAAGCCAATATAAGGGATGGTATATTGTCAAAGTCATTCCAAAGGACGACAGGGGTCCATTCTACTTAAACTTCTTGAGAAACACACAGGCAATCTCTCAGAATTGTCTGCCTATAGGATGAAAGACAAGCTGTTATCCAATTACTCCTGTCTCCCAATGATTAAGGGTTGCCTCTGTGGACATTAACTTTCACTGGCTACCAGCCCATACTTGCTTTCTGGTTCAGCTGGCCTCCCAAAGCAGAGAAATCACAGGGGCTTACTTTCACTGGGAAGGGCATCTGAAGTCAACTTTTATGGTACTGTTTCTTGCACCTACAGTTAAAACAAGAGGTGAACCAAGAAGATGTGATGCTGGACACCAGAAGAGTCTAACACTGCAGACAGACCACCGACATCCACCCCAGGCTTGCATATCCAACTCCCTGTTACAGGTCTCCATTTAGTGGAGGAAAATAAAGAAAAAAGAATTAATCATTTAGAAAAGAGTAAAAACGATGAACGAATCCAAGAGCTGGTTCTGTTCTTGGATTGCACACATTCAAGTGGATTTTTTTTTTTTTTTTACAAATACAGTAAAGGGCTATAAATGTATTTTCCTCTCTTCCTTATGATCTTTTTAAATTTAACTTATTTTTTAAATTTACATCCAAGTTAGAGAGCATATAGTGCAATGATTTCAGGAGTAGATTCCTTAATGCCCCTTACCCATTTAGTCCATCTCCTCTCCCACAGCCCCTCCAGTAACCCTCAGTTTGTTCTCCATATTTAAGAGACTCTTTATGTTTTGTCCCCCTCCCTGTCTTTATATATTTTTCCTTCTCTTAGGTTCATCTGTTTTGTATCTTAAAGTACTCATGTGAGTAAAGTCATATTATATTGGTCTAATTTCACTTAGCATAATACCCTCTAGTTTGAACCACATACTTGCATATGGCAAGATTTCATTTTTTGATTGCCAAGTAATACTCCATTGTGTGTGTGTGTGTGTGTGTATACACACACCATATCTTCTTTATCCATTCATCCATCGATGGACATTTGGGCTCTTTTCATACTTTGGCTATTGTTGATAGTGCTGCTATAAATATGGGGGTGCATGTGCCCTTTCGAGACAGCATACCTGTATCCCTTGGATAAATACCTAGTATTGCAATTGCTGGGTCGTAAGGTAGTTCTATTTTTTATTTTTTGAGGAACCTCCATACTGTTTTCCAGAGTGGCTGCACCAGTTTGCATTCCCACCAGCAGTACAAAAGAGATCCTCTTTCTCTGCATCCTCACCAACATCTGTTGGTGCCTGAGTTGTTAACGTTAGCCATTCTGACAGGTGTGAGGCGGTATCTTATTGTGGTTTTGATTTGTATTTCCCTGATGATGAGTGATGTTGAGCATTTTTTCTTGTGTCAGTTGGCCATCTGGATGTTGTCTTTGGAAAAGTGTCTGTTCATGTCTTTTGCCCATTTCTTCACTGGATTATTTGTTTTTTGGGTGTTGAGTTTGATAAGTTCTTTATAGATTTTGGATACTAACCCTTTATCTGATATGTCGTTTGCAAATATCTTCTCCCATTCTGTTGGTTGCCTTTTACTTTTGCTGATTGTTTCCTTCACTGTGCAGAAGCTTTTTATTTCGATGAGGTCCCTATTGGGACCTTCATTTTTGCTTTTGTTTCCCTTGCCTCCAGAGACATGTTGAGTAAGAAGTTGCTGTGGCCGAGGTCAAAGAGGTTTCTGACCGCTTTCTTCTCAAGGATTTTGATGGCTTCCTGTCTTATATTTAGGTCTTTCATTCATTTTGAGTTTATTTTTGTGCATGGTGTAAGACAGTGGTCCAGGTTCACTCTTCTGCATGTCGCTGTTCAGTTTTCCCAGCACCATATTCCATTGAATAGTTTTTCGTGCTTTGTCAAAGATTAGTTGGCCATACGTTTGTGGGTCCATTTCTGGGTTCTCTATTCTGTTCCATTGATCTGAGTGTCTGTTTTTGTGCCAGTACCATACTGTCTTCATGATTACAGCTTTGTAATACAGCTTGAAATCCGTCCTTATGGTTTTTTTTAATGTTTATTTATTTGTTGAGAGAGACAGAGAGAGAGAGCAAGCACAAACAGGGGATGAGTAGAAACAGGGAGACAGAGGATCCAAAGCGGGTTCTGCACTAACAGCAGTAAGCCCAATGTGGGGCTCAAACTCACAAACCATGAGATCATAATCTGAGCCAAAGTCAGATGTTCAACTGACTGAGCCACCCAGACACCCCTCCCTCTTCCTTATAATTTTTTTTAATTTTATTTTTTATTTTTTAAAATTTAAATCCAAATTAGTTAGCATATAGTGCAACAATGATTTCAGGAGTAGATTCCTTAGTGCCACTTACCCATTTAGCCATTCTCCCTCCCACAACCCCTTCAGTAACCCTCAGTTTGTTCTCCATATTTGAGTCTCTTCTGTTTTGTCCCCTTCCCGGTTTTTATATTATTTTTGTTTCCCTTCCTTTATGTTCATCTATTTTGTCTCTTAAAGTCCTCATATGAGTGAAGTCATATGATTTTTGTCTTTCTCTGACTGACTAATTTCACTTAGCATAATACCCTCCAGTTCCATCCATGTAGTTGCAAATGGAAAGATTTCATTCTTTATGATTGCTGAGTAATACTCTATTGTGTGTGTTTGTGTGTATGTGTGTGTGTGTACATACACATACACACACCACATTTTCTTTAGCCATTCATCTATCGATGGACATTTAGGCTATTTGCATACTTTAGCTATTATTGATAGTGCTGCTATAAACACAGGGATGCATGTGTCCCTTTGAAACAGCACAACTGTATCCCTTGGATAAATGACTAGTAGTGCAATTACTGGGTCGTAAGGTAGTTCTATTTTTAGTTTTTTGAGGAACCTCCATACTGTTTTCCAGAGTGGCTGCACCAGCTTGCATTCCTACCTTATGATTTTCTTAATAACATTTTCTGTTCTGTAGCTTACTTCATTATAAGAATACAATATGTAATATATATACACAAACTATTTGTTAATTGACTATTTCTATTATTGATAATGCTTCTGGTCAAAGAGTAGGCTATTAGTAGTTAAGTTCTGAGGGACTCAAAAGTTATACTTCAATTTTTGACTGTGTAGGAGTCAGCACTCCCAAACCCCATGTTGTTCAAGAGTCAGCTAGAACAGAATATAAACATTAAAAATAAGACAATTTCCCAGCAAGTCTAAAGATACAAAACACAGCAGTAGGAATAAGAATGGGAATATAATAGCACAAATAAAAATTATGTTTGTATTTTGGAATAAATGTTTATCATATATTGCAAAACAGTAAGTATTTAAAAAAATTAATTACTGGGGTGTCTGGCTGGATTAGTCAGTGGAGCAGGCAACTCTTGATCTCAGGCTTATGAGTTTGAGCCCCATGTTGGGTGGAGAGATTACTTTAAAATAAAATAAATAAATACGTTAATTAACTATAAAAATATATAGTGATGTTTTAAATTTTGCATGACTTTTTATTTTTTTTTTAACGTTTATTGATTTTTGAGAGACAGAGAGATAGTGTGAGCAGGGGAGGGGCAGAGAGAGAGGGAGACACAGAATCTGAAGCAGGTTCCAGGCTCTGGGCAGTCAGCCCAAAGCCCAATGCGGGGCTTAAACTCACAAACTGCAAGATCATGACTCGAGCCGAAGACACACGCTTAACTGACTGAGCCACCCAGGCACCCATAAATTTTGCATGACTTTTTACAAAAACATAAATCATAGGGGCACCTGGGTGGCTCAGTCGGTTGAGCATCGACTATTGGTTTCAGCTCAGGTCATAATCCTAGGGTCATGGGATTGAGCCCCATGTCAGGCTTTGTGCTGAGCTTGGAGCCTGCTTGGGATTCTCCCTCTCTCTCTCTCTGCCCCTCTCCCCTGCTTGCAGGTGCACTCTCTCTAAAACAAAATTTTATATATATATAAAACACACACACACAAACATATATACATAAATTATAAAACAGTCTCAGGAAATAGAAAATCATGGATGAAATTTAAGGGTTTATCAATATGACTCTAAAAGAACACCCAAGCACTTGCAAACTTACAAGGAATAGAACATGATCACAAGGTTCAGGACTCATCAGAAATCTAAAATAGTTCTCAGTTCATATTACAAATTCAACAGAATTTTGATACCAATACATATCAAAGGTTAGCACACTGCATTAATATACCATTTATAAGCAAAAATACTTTAAAAAATCCTAATTCAGCAGTAATACTAAACATGACTAAGGAAAATTAATTCTAGGAATGCCAAGAGAAAAAAACATCTATTAACGGTAACAACACACAAACAGATGAACGGGGGGAAAATGGATCTTCTTGACAATGCCAAAAGGGAATCCAATAAAAGACAGCATTCACTCTTGACAAAAATATTAGTAAACTAGAAACAGGATATTGCCTTAATAAAAAAACAAACATCTGAGTCATGTTCATGAAAATACATACTAGAAACATTACTGTTAAAATTTAAAAGAACATCAACACTATCAAGTAAGTGAAAAAGACAGCCTACACAAAATGAGGAAAAATATTTGTAATCACATATCTGATAAGGGACTTGTATCCAGAATACATAAAGAACTCTTACAACAAAAAAAAGACAACAAAACTTAAAAGGGCAAAGGATTTGAAAAGCCATTTCTTCAAAGATTTACTAATGGTCAATAAGCAAATGAAATGAGGCTCAACGTTATCAGTCATTAAAGAAACACAAATCAAAACCACAATGAAATAAATTTTTACATCTACTAAGGATGGCTATAATCAAAAAGACAGGAAATAACAAGTGACAGGGAAGATGTGGAGAAATTGGAACCCTCATACATCACAGATGGAAATGTAAATTGGTACTGTCACTTTGGAAAAAAAGTTTGGCAGTTCCTCCAAAAAGTTAAACATAGTTACCATATGACCCATCAATTCAATTCACAGGCATATAACCAAGAGAAGTGAAAACATACACTGGCAGAAAAACCTATAAAGTTCATTGCAGCATTATCCATAGTGGCCAATAAATGGAAACAATTGAATACACATCAACTAATGAATGGATAAACAAAATGTTGTCTATCCACACAATGGAGTACTATTCAGCTTTCAAAAGAGATTAACTACTGATAAAGATAGAACATGGATTAACTTTGGAAACATTATGCTATAGTAAAAAATCCAAACACAAAAGGCCACATATAGTATGATTCCATTTTTATGAAACGTCCTGAATAGACAAATTCATACAAACAGAAAGATTAATGGTTGCCAGGGTCTAGGGCTAGCAGGCAACAAGAACAATTACCAATGGGTACAGGGTTTTTTAGGGTGATGAGATGTTTTGGAATTAGATAGTGATGATGGTTACAGAGCCTTATAAATATATGAAGAATATAATAATATAATATATTATATTATAATAATATAAATATACTAAGAACTACTGAATTACACTTTAAGCAGGTGAATTTTACTGTATGACTTATAACTCAATAGAAAAATATCTTATAAAAAAATACGACACCAGTTAATGCCATTATTACATACTAATGCAACAGATTCCAAACTGATTTCAGTAGCACCTGACTTTTTCCTTAAGATTATTTACCACCTCCCTTCTTTGAAAAATTTAAGAAAAATTACTTACACCCAAAATTCCATAATCTAATCCCAATTTAGCTTTGTATAATTTTACTATTGAATTAAATCCTTTGCTCAGATAGATCTCTGACCTTACCACAGACTCCTCATTCCACCTGCCACTTCAACATACTAATTACTTCTTTGGTTCTCTATGTGGTATTTTAAATGAAAAGGTCTATAAATAAAATTTGTTTTTATGCAGTGTGTACACTGCCCTAGAAACTAAACTAAATCTGTTGAAAAACATGACCTTATTTGAGAATCCTGATCATGAATGCCACAATGCTTGAAATTCCACCCTTAGTTATACATTCTGGACCCTCTAAAACCAACTTCTATTAAAATGCAAATTCAAATGATGAAGACAAGGCCCTAACTTCCTAAGGGGAATTTCCTCATATTTTTTCCTGGGTTCAAGGCAAGAAACCACAAGCAAAGAACAGCAAAAAGTAACAATCAGCAAAACAAAAACAAGAGGCCAATTTAGACCCCCATTTTTCTGTAAAGCTGTGTTTGCTTTGGGGTTAACTTAGTTTGGGTAGGATTATAAACATCACAAACCTTTCAACGAAAGAAAACCAGATCACTCTCAACACTTGTTACAGAAAAATTTTACAGCTTAATTATTAACTATTAACACATCAGTAAAACTTAAAAATACCACCACTTGACAAAATTGTTAGGATTCAGATTAATATTGTGGGTGTAAGATCTGCAACTCTATTAAATCATCCCAAACATGCCTTAGGGCTAAAGGCTCATCTATTACTTTAAAATTTTTATTTATTTAAGTAATCACTACACCCAACATGGGGACTGAACTCACAACCCTGAGGTCAAGAGTCCTATGCTCTTCCTACTGAGCCAGCCAGGCACCCCTAAAGATTTACCTATTTTTTTTTTAAGTAAAATAGCATCATACCTATAGAAAAGAATAAAAGGAAAATTTTACACTCTATTACTCAAACACTGTTTTTTCTTTTTTTAACCACCTCATTTAGTTCCCTATTTACTGAATGCCTTACTACAAAGGTATTGTGAGGATAATATGTAGTTTTCCAACCACAAAGGGCTTAGAAACATAATAGGGGATACAAGACAAATTCAATTTAGAAAGTAAGACTAGGGTGCCTGGGTGGCTCCATCAGTTAAGCATCTGACTCTCGATTTTGGCTCAGGTCATGATCTCACGGTTTTTAAGTTCAAAGTTGCATCAGGCTCTGCTCTGACAATGCAGACCCTGCTTGGGATTCTCCAACTCCCTCTCTCTCTCTCTGCCCCTCCCCAGCGCTCGCGCACACACAGCGCTCACGCTCTCTCTCGCTCCCTCTCAAAATAAATAAATAAACATTAAAAAAAAAAAAAACACTAAAGGGCAACCATTAAGAATTTGCTAGAAAGCAAAAAAAAAAAACATTTTATTAAGATGATGTCTGGATGCCCGAAAACTATTTCCTTTGTTGTTATTTTGTAGGAGAATGATGTTTAGGCTTTGAAGGAATCCCAAAGGTTAGCAAGTAATCACTATTGTAGAGAATGTACAATTTACAACATTATCTTGCTGTATTGCCAACTTTTATAAACTATTCCATTTAACCAAAGTGGAACTGAAAATTTCTAACTACTGTTATTTCTAAGGTTATGAGAAATATCTATGTTTACAAGTCAGAATTTAAATTAAAGTTTAGGGATTAAATCCCATTACTTGATGATAGAAAATAACAAGAAAAATGGGCATTTAGTGATAGCTATTCAGTGCCAGGTATTCTGTTAAATGCTTATATGTGTAATCTCATTTATTTCTCAGAATAATCCTGTAAAGGAGGTCCTAATTTTATCCCCATTTCTCAGATGAGGAACCGATGTTGCTTAATTAGGTTGTATTAAGCACGTGGTCATAAACAGTCCTTGAGCTCAGCCCTGCTGGCTCCATAGTCCCATGTCTTTACTCACTGTACACACTCTGTGTAGAAATTTCCCGCATATACTTATGTCCTCCTGGACTTATCTAATTTATAATGTGTGGAAAACAGCCTTGATTTTTCAAACATTACTTCTGAAAGTAGTTCTGTTAAGTAACAATTTTTTTAAGTTTATTAATTTTGGGAGAGTGTGCAAGCAGGGAGGGGGGCAGAAACAAAGAGGAAGAGAGAATCCCAAGCAAGCTCCATCTACACTGTCAGCACAGAGCCTGACATGGGCTTGATCTCATGAACTGTGAGATCATGACCTCAGGCAAAATCAAGAGTCAGATGGTAGGGGCACCTGGGTGGTTCAGTTGGTTAAGTGTGTGACTTAGGTTCAGGTCACGATCTCATAGTTTGTGGGTTCGAGCCTCACATCAGGATCCCTGCTGATAGCTTGGAGCCTGGAACCTGCTTCAGATTCTGTGTCTTCCTCTCTCTCTGCCCCTCTGCTGCTCAAGGTCTGTCTGTCTGTCTGTCTCTCTCTCTCAGAAATAAACATTAAAAAAATTAAAAAAAAAAATAGCCGGATGCTTAACTGACTGAGGCACCCAGGTTCCCCAAATAATAAATTTCTTTAAAATTCTCTGTGGAAAAGGAAGCAAAAAAATATTATTGCTAGAGCAGTTAAGAAGTGCCAGTGTTTTATGCCCAGTTCATTCACATACAATGAACTCTGAGACCCCTCCAAATTAGATATTTCATATTTAAATATAAACAAAGGTCAATCAACAAGTAAGAGGCAAGTTTTACAACTCTTAAGTATAGGGGCACCCGGCTGGCTCAGTAGGTAAAGCATGAGACTCTTGATATCAGAGTCATGAGTTCAAGCCCCATGCTGGATGGAGAGATTACTTAAAAAAGACTCCAAGTTTAAGAGTATTACATGACATCAATGATTCAGTCATTGAAAGGACAATGAAGGTCCACAAATGCCAAGACTGATATGATAATAAATTACACTTTTAATGTTCCTGTTGAAAAAACACCTATATGCATATGGACTTGGGAGTCTTCTTCAATAAAATATCATGCATGTCCTATGGGTAGAAACCATTCTAAAATTTCAATTCAAATATCCTGTTTATGTCAAAATAGATGATAGGAAAAAATGACATCGCTGACACCTTTAGAATAACTTATCAATTCATAATGACTCTTTCTCTGAGAAAAAGCAAACACAAATCCATAAAATATCTTTGTGCAATTTTAAAAATACAGCCTTAAAAACAAGTGAATGGAGCAAACACAGTCTTTCCAACAAACGGTGCCAGAACAACTGGAAACCAAAAGCAAAAAAATGAATCTAGACATAGACCTTGTATCATCCGTCACAAAAATTATCTCAAAATGAATCATAGGCCTAGGGGTGCCTGGATGGCTCAGTTGGTTAAGTGTCCAATTTCGGCTCAGGTCGTGATCTCATGATTTGTGAGTACAAGCCCCGTGTCAGGCTCTGTGCTGACAGCATGGAGCCTAGACCCTGCTTCGAATTCTCTACTCCCCCTCTCTCTACCCCTCCTCCACTCATGCTCTGTCTATCTGTGTCTCAAAAATAAATAAAAACATTAAAAAAAAAAGAATCATAGGCCTAGGGGCGCCTGGGTGGCTCAGTCGGTGAAGCGTCCAACTTCGGCTCTGGTCACAATCTTGCAGTTTGTGAGTTCGAGCCCTGCGTCAGGCTCTGTGCTGACAGCCTGGAGCCTGCTTTGGATTCTGTGTCTCCCTCTCTCTCTGCCCCTCCCCCACTTGTGCTCTCTCTCTGCCTATCAAAAATAAATAAATGTAAAAAAATTTTTAAAAAAAGAATCATAGGCCTAAATGTAAAACACAAACAATAAAATTCCTAGAAGATAAGGCAGCACAAAACTTAAAGGACTCTGTTTATGGTAAGGATTTTTTAGATGTAATGCCAAAAGCAAGATTCATGAGGGGCGCCTGGGTGGCTCAGACAGTTAAACATCCAACTCTGGATCTCGGCTCAGGTCATGATCTCACGGTTCATGAGTTCAAGCTCAGTGTCTTTGCACTGATGTGTGAACCCTTTGTCTCTCCCTCTCTCTGACCTCCCCCCGCTCTCTCACTCTCACACTCTCTCTCAAAATAAATAAAAAAAGAAAAAGCAAGATTCAAGTAAGACTTCATGAAAATCATAAACTTCTACTCTGCAAAAGACCATGTCCGCAGAATGAGAAGATAAGACACAGACTGGCAAAAAAAATATTTGCAAAGACACATCTAATAAAGAACTGTTACCTAACATACACAAAGAACTCTGAAAACTCAACAATAAGAAAACCAATCCAATTTAAAAATAGGTCAAAGATCTTAATACTTACCTCACTAAAGAAAAAATACAGATGGCCAATAAGCATAAGAAAAGGTGCTCCATGTCATAAATTATCAGGGTAACACAAATTAAAACAATGACATACCACTGCAAACTATTAGAGTGGCCAAAATCCGGAAGGCTGACAACACCAAAAGCTACCAAGGATGTGAAACTCATTCGGTGCTGGTGGGAACGCAAAACTGTACAGACACTTTGGCAGACAGTTTGGAGGTTTTTTTACAAAACTAAACATACTCTTACACATGATCCAGCAGTTGTGTTCCTTGGTATTTGCCCAAAGGAGGTGAAAACAGGACCACAGAAAAACCTGCACACAGACGTCTACAGCAGCATTATTCCTAACGGTCATTACTTGGAAGCGACGAAGACCTGCTTCAATAGGTGAATGGATAAATAAACTGGTGCATTCAGTAAACGGATTATTCTGAGTTAAGAAGAAATGAGCTATCAAGCCATGAAAAGACATGGAAGAATTGTAAATGCATATTGCAAAGTAAAAGAAGTCATTCTGAAAAGTCTATATACACATATATACAAAAGTACAACTATATGATATACTGAAAAAAGCAAAACTATGCATCAGAGCTTTCCAGGGGTTGAAGGTGGGAGGTGGATGATGAGACAGAAATAGAGAGGATTTTTAGGGCAATGGAACTGTCCAGTCTGATACTCTAATGATGGGCATGTCATCATACATTTGTTCAAATTCACAGAATGTAAGACACCTAGAATGAACCCTAAAATAAACCATCAACTTTGGGTGATAATTGTATGTCACTGTAGGTTCATCAACTGTAATTAATGTAACTACTCTGGTGGCGAATGCTGGTAATGGGAGACACTGTGCATGTATGGGGACAAGAGGTATATGGGAAAATCTCTGTACCCTTATGCTCCATTTTGCTGTGAACCTAAAATTCGTCTGGAAAATCAAGACTATTTTAAAAAAGGACAGCTAGTCCTGATACTTCTTATGGAAAAAGGAATGGCTATACTTAAACTGGAAAAATTACAATTTCTGTCAGTGACATTCATATTACAACATGCAATCATTCAGTGTTAAATAATACCTCACTCTATGGGGTACCTGGGTTGCTCAGTTGGTTAAGCATCCAATTCTTGATAACTGGCTCAGGTCATGATCTTGCGGTCCTGAGATGGAGCCCCTGAACTGTCAGCACAGAGCCTAACGTGGGGCCCTGAATTCATGAACCACGAGATCAAGACCTAAACCACAGTCGGACACTTAACCAACTGAGCCACCCAGGCGCCTCTAAGAGTTTTTCTCTTTTTCTTTTTTTCTTTCTTTCTCTCTCTTTTTTTTCTATTCATTTTTTACATTTTTTCAATGTTTTATTTGTTTTTGAGAGAGAGACAGAGCGCAAGTGGGGGAGGGGCAGAGAGAGAGGGAGACACACAGCTGTCAGCACAGAGCCCAAAGCGGGGCTCAAACCCACAAACTGTGAGGTCATGACCTGAGCTGAAGTCGGACGCCTAACCGACTGAGCCACCCAGGCACCCCAAGTTTTTCTTTTCAAAGCCAACTCAGTCAAGCAAATTGGCACACCATGCAGCTCAAAATCTGACATTTCCTGGGACTATGAGCATTTTTTAATAGCAAACATGTGAATGGTTATACTAATGGAAAAACTGAAAACCTCTTAAGCTAAAATCATCTGTATCATATTCTTTGGTGTTTTAGTGGTCTCAGTAAAGCATCTACATTACGTGCCAGGAGCAGATTTAAACGTGCCTCCTTTATAATGGCCAAGAACACTTTGTAGAGAAGGAATAGCCTTCTTTCAGACATAAATACTTCTCAACTTTCATAATATGAAAATAAACAACCATTTCCTCAACTGATTTCCAGTGCACCAATAAGTGAAATTGAATTGATATGCTATTCCTTCATTAGAAAACAAAATCCTGAAATAATCTGCTATCCAGCTAGCAAAAGTCCAAATTAGAACAATGATAAGTGGAGGGGTATCCATGTTTATTTTACCCTTAGATTAAGTTAAAGTAGAAAAAAAAATTATTATTTTGAATTACATCATCCTATCCTTATATACAAGCCATCTTCACTCAGCTTTTTATGTTATACCCTTCTCTTTATTAAAAAAATTATTTAAAAAAATTAATGAACTATATCAGGGGCGACTGGGTAACTCAGTTGATTTGAGCATCTGACTTTGGCTCAGGTCATAATCTCGTGGTTCATGAGTTCGAGCCCCATGTCAGGGCCACTGCTGTCAGTGCAGAGCCCTCTTCAGAACTTCTGTGCCCCTCTCTGCCCCTCTCTTCCTTGCGCATGAGCAGGTTCTCTTGCACCCTCAAAAATAAACTTTTAAAAATTAAAAAAAAAATAAAATAAATCATTATGAAAAAGAGCCTGAGAGCCATAGAATATGAGCTACTTAACTGTCACCAACAATATTGCCCATTTGTTACTCAACAGCTCTTACATAAGGGAATTCAGATTTCAGAAATCATTTAGAATTGCCAGGAAAATCTTTTGTCTCCTCTGGAGGACTTGTGATACATTTCTTTATTTAGGGTAATGAGAACCTTGGCTCCCAGGAAGCACAGCCACATCTGGTCTATCAGACTAATCATACTATATTACTTTAAAACTATTAATTTCCTTATTTCTTTCCATGGTTTCCATGATTTTCTAAAAATTATAACATTCACATCGTATTAAAAGTTACCTCAAATCTTATATTTAAGAAGGACTATTAAACATAACAGTCAAATTGAACACACAAGGGGGTGCCTGAGTGGCTCAGTTGGTTAAGCGTCCAATTTCGGCTAGGGTCATGATCTCATGGTTCGTGGGTTTGAACCCCACATAGGGCTCTGTGCTGACAGTTTGGAGCTTGGAACCTGCTTCAGATTCTGTGTCTCCCTCTCTCTCTGTCCCTCCCCTGATCATACTGTCTGTCTCTCTCTTTCTCTCTCAAAAATAAATTTAAAAAAAAAAAAGGAAAAACCATTAAAAAGACTGACCTTGTATTTGTTAGCTGAAAAGATCTCCAACTGGGGCGTCTGTCTGGCTCAGTCAGTAAAGTATGCGTCTTCTGATTTTGGGGTTGAGATAGAGCCCCACATTGGGTAAAAAGATTACTTAAAATAAAACAATCACCGATCAAACAAAAAATGCTAGAAAGTTACATAGCAAACTAAATGCTTAAGTAAAGACACTGAAAAGAACAATGGATCCTGGCCAAAGAATCCCTATGTACCTCAGTTTCTTTATTTATCAAAATAAAGATAGGGCTATTTACAGAGTAGGAATATAATTAAGGAAGACAATATATTTATTTGTTCCTTGTCTTCTCCCCTGAGCCTAGGACAGTTCTTAGCACAAGTTAGGTGCTTAAATGTTGTTTTAGATGCCATATGGTCCTCCAAATATCTGTCTCAAGTCCATGCTCTGACATGGGAAGTAGACTTGATAGGTGAGACACTGTGGTACAGGAAGAAACTATGCTCTGTAAATGGGTACAGTGAAACCTCTTTACTTCATACATAGTTCAAAGAATTAAACATTACTCTGAAGAAAGTGCCCAATAATACTATGTATCCGATGCATGGCAGAAAATAGTAGTTTAAAAAGTGGAGGAAAAGTAAATTAGCATTTGTCTTGTCTTTTTAAAGTAAATACCATTCTCAGTACGATAACTACATATAAATTAATAGATACCAAGAATATATTCATTGTGTGTTAAATACCATGCTATGAAAAAAATGGATGGGAATGTCAAATATATAAAATTTCATCAAACATAAAACAAAATTGCTTGTAATAAAAAGAGCACAAAGTTAGGAACAGTTTTTGTTTCTTTTAAACAAAAAGCATATCATCTCATGCACAAATACACAAGCTCAAGAAAAGACTAGAAATAAACACAACAAAATATTAATAGTGATTATCCCACAGAGGTAGAAATGCATGTGATTTTTATTTACTATTTTGCACCTTTCCTTCAGTTACATACTGGATTATCATAAACCTTTCCATGGATCTCCTTGGCTCAAATATAGATGTTTACTTATTTTTTATAAACTGAGTTGTATTCCAGTTATTTCTAAATTTAAAAATGATCATCTATAACAAACTGGCATCTGCCAAAGATGGGGAAAAAAGGGTGTACTAGTTCAAGGTTTCATCATTTATGTGAATTCATAGCTTGGTTTTCTATGATATCTATTAAAAATATTTGGAAACTATTGCTATTCTAGCTTCCAGTTACAAGTATGGTTCTTTTTTTTTTTTTTTTTTTTTTTTTTTAAGTAGGCTCCATGCCCAGTGCAGAACCCAACATGGGTTTTAAACTCATGACCCTGACATCATGACCTGAGATGAGATCAAGAGTCAGACACTTAACTGACTAAGCCACCCAGGTACCCCTAGAAGTATAGTTCTGAGGAGAAAAAAACAAAAAAAACAAAAAACTATAGTTCTGGGGATCTAATGCACAGCATTGTGACTGATTATAGTTAACAACACTATGTTATAAAATTGAAAGTTGCTAAGAGAAAAAGTAATTATGTACTTAGATGTGATGAAGGTGTTAGCTAACAGGGGAGGCAATCATACTGCAATATACATTTATTAGATCAACACACTGTATACCATACACTTACACAAGGTTTTATGTCAGTAATTCAATAAAGCTGGGGAAGAATGAAAATTAAAAGGCAAAAAACAAACATGTGGCACAAAACAAAGTGCTATTCTACAGAAAATGTATACTTCAGAAAATACGTAAGAAAGTATCTGTGTAAAGGAAAAACCAATATAATCAGGAAAATTGGACTTATTTTTCTAACCTCATTTATATCACTAACAAACTAAATGACCTCTAGGATTTCACTTCCCCATCTGGGTCAATAGTTTCCTCTTCTGTTAAGTTAAAAAACAAACAAACAAACAAACAAACAAAAACAAACGTAGGGGCACCTGGGTGGCTCACTCGGTTGAGTGGTTGAGTGGTTGAGTGTATTACTTTGGCTCAGGTCATAACCTCACACGTCTTGGGTTCAAGCCCCACATCCGGCTCTGTGATGACAGCTCAGAGCCTGGAGCCTGCTTCCGATTCTGTGTCCCCTCTCTCTCTGCCCCTCCCCGGCCCACAATCTTGTCTCTCTCCCTCTCTCAAAAATAAACAAACATTAAAAAAAAAAAAAGTAGGATAGTTATGGAAACTACACTGTTTTCTAAATTTGTCACTTTCAGTGACAAAAGCCATTGAATATAAGAAAAATATCAGCATTCTGGGGAACATATCTTTCATTCACACCAAATTATCTATTAATTATATTACAAGGAAGGATAAGGTGCAGGCCAGTGAAACATATAAAGTGACAACAACATTTAGTGTGTATAAACTACTCTAAGTAGAGATTTACTATTATAATCAAAAGACCAAAATAACTGTCATTTAATGATATACATAATTACTACTGAGCATCAAACTAAGTACTAAGAGTTCAAGGAAAATGTTTGGTATTATTTTTTTCAGAGACAAATCAAAAAGCAGTTAAGAAACAAGAAGATTGGGGACACCTGGATGGCTCAGCTGGTTGAGTGTCTGACTCTTGATTTCTGCTCAAGTCATGATCCCAGGGTTGTGGGATCCACGGTGAGCACGAAGCCTGCTTATGATATCCTCCCCCCTTCCTCCCTTCTTCTTGCTGCCCCACCTCTATCCTTCTCTCCATGCTCTTTCTCCTCTCTAAAAAAAAAAAAAAAAAAAAAAAAAAAAAGAAAAGGAAAAGAATTAAAATTCACTTCTAAACCTCTTAAAAAACACAAAAGAAGGTTCAAGAAGCCATTCTAGTATTAATGAAAATACATTCAAGAGGCAATTAAGGGGCCCGAATAGTAGTAGAAGGCACCAACTTCTACTTAAATCAACCCAAGGATTTTTATTTCTCTAACCAATCACACTCAGTTTAGCAGATTATGTTTTTCTCCCGCCCAATCCCACAGCCAAACAATGTTAAGAAAACAAATACAGTATGATTAAATACAAGCTCCTGTTCAGCAATAAAAATTCCCTATCCCATTACTGAAGATTAAATGTTACCCTAATGTTGGAGGATGGTCTCAAACAATGGAAGGAAACTGAGGGAAGAACTGTGTAGTTAACAGAGAACAAACTGATAGTCACCAGAAGAAAGGTGGGTGGGGAGATGGGTGAAACAGGTGACAGGGATTAAGGAATGCACTTCTGTGATGACCCCAGGGTTATGTATAGAAGTGTTGAATCACCCATTGTACACCTGAAACTAATACTACACTGTATGTTAACTAGAATTTAAATAAAAACTTTTTTTAAAAAGGAATTTTGTAGTTAAATAGATGGTTATTAATTACTTGTTAGTATACACATTAAATAACAAAAATACGAGAATATACAATTTAAGTAATATATTTATAATTGCATTAAAAATAAAAAGTACTATCACCATTACACCTATAATTATATACCTGGAAGATCCAAGGACATCAACTAAAAATCTATTAGCAATTTCTTTTAAAGTCTTCAGGATAATACAGTAGGTAATAACATATGAAAAAAAAAATCAATCTCCTTCACTTAAATATCCAGATAAGAATACAATTGATAAAACAGCTCCATTCATAACAGCAACAGCTCTCACTCTTCCTTAAGTTTGTGAAAATAAACACAGCAAAAATATACACCTTCTTTAATAATTACAAGAAATACATATTACTAATAAAAAAAACATGGATGGAATAAGAAAGAAAATCATAATTGCCAGTGAAGAGCATAAACTATTAAATAAATGGAAAATTTACACGTTCCTATAAAGAGATATGCTACTTTTGAGGTATCAATTCCAGGAAAACGTCGGATTGTGAGTAACTTGTTCTCTGAGTGTTCCACAAGGCGTACCAAAGACGAGCAAGGTAAAATCAAATTTTAACTTGATAAATGAGTGATGTCTTGTAATATGAGTAATGTCACTTGATCACAACTGAGCCAATGATTTTTGACATTTGCTTTGACATACAAGTGCTCTGGATTACAGCCATGTTTCCAGAACGAATTATGCTCGCAAAACAAGTTACTGTACTTCCTAAATTAATCTATGAATTTAAAGTACTTTCAATCAACACACCAACAAGTATTTAGAAATTAGTAAAAAAGATTCAAGTGCACCTGGAAAATTCATTTTAAAGTACAGTGATAAAACAACACCTTCAGATATCAACATACTAAAATGAAGAAAAAAAATCAAGACAGCAGTGTATTATAACAAAAAAGACAACAAAAAGAAAATCTTGACATAAGTATATGTGGAAATTTACTATTGATAAAGATAGAACTTTAGTTAAAAAGATGATTTACTCAACAAATGGTGATATAACTAGATAAAAACATGATTAAGAATAAATCCAAATGATTATTTCACTCCTTAAGGCAAAACTTAGGTTATTATATTTATAATCTTGGCACACATCCTTTCCAAAAATATCATTAAACCCCAAAATAAATATTGACTAATTTGATTACACTGAAATTTAAACTTCTATATGGCAAACACCATAACTAAAGCATATAAGCAACAAACCAACTAAATCCACGTGAAACAGAAAAGGCACACAAAAATGTAATATTCCTAAAAGAATTCTTATACTGAACTTGCCAACATCACAATTAGTAAGTAGTACATTTAAAACTAGGCAATCTGACTCCAAAGCCTGTGTTCTTATTACCGGTTTCAGATTTGCACAAGTATTTTAAGATAGCTAATATCCAATTTGTTCAAGAATGGACTTAGAAAGGTATTCTTAGGCTAAAATGAACAAATCAGGAGACTATAGATGCTGGAGAGGATGTGGAGAAACGGGAACCCTCTTGCACTGTTGGTGGAAATGCAGCTGGTGCAGCTGCTCTGGAGAAGTGTGGAGGTTCCTCAAAAAATTAAAAATAGATCTATCCTATGACCCAGCAACAGCACTGCTAGGAATTTACCCAAGGGATATTGATGCATAGGGGCACTTGTACCCCAATGTTTATAGCAGCAGTCTCCACAATAGGCAAATTATGGAAAGAGCCTAAATGTCCATCAACTGATGAATGGATAAAGAAATTGTGGTTTATATATACAATGGAATACTATTTGGCAATGAGAAAGAATGAAATCATGCCATTTGCAGCAACGTGAATGGAACTGGAGGGTATTATGCTAAGTGAAACAAGTCAGAGAGAGAAAGACAGTTACCACATGTTTTCACTCATATGTGGATCCTGAGAAACTTAACAGAGAAACATGGGGGGGGGGGGAGTTACAGAGAGGGAGGCAAACCGTAAGAGACTTAAATACAGAGAACAAACTGAGGGTTGATGGGGGGTGGGAGAGAGGGGAAAGTGGGTGATGGGCACTGAGGAGGGTACCTGTTGGGATGAGCACTGGGTGTTGTATGGAAACGAATCTGACAATAAATTATGCTTAATATAAAAAAAATAGAAAGGTACTCTTACATACTATTGGTGAAAATATAAATTGATACAAAATCTTCAGAAGGAATTTGCTTCTATCAATCAATTTGAAGTGCACACATAGCAAATGCAATTTGGGTATTTATCCAACAGAAAAAAAAATCATATAAAAGTACAAACATTTAGGGGCACCTGGGTGGCTCAGTCGGTTAAGCGTCCGACTTCGGCTCCGGTCATGATCTCACAGTCCATGAGTTCAAGCCCCGTGTCGGGCTCTGTGCTGACAGCCCAGAGCCTGGAGCCTGTTTCAGATTCTGTGTCTCCCTCTCTCTCTGACCCTCCTCCATTCATGCTCTATCTCTCTCTGTCTCAAAAATAAATAAACATTACCAAAAATTTTTTTTAAAAAAGTACAAACATTTATGCGCAGAGAACACATACTCTGTACAGTACTGTCATGTATAACAACACAGAAATAATGCTAATGCTAATTAACACATATATATGCCTACTATGTCTCCACATAAATGAAATACATTCTCCCATTTATATTTAAAAAAAATATATATATATATATATGCTCACTGCCTCAGAATACATACATAAGTGTTCAGAAGAACATATAACACACTGATATGAGTATCTCTAGGAGATGGGATTATGGTTTGCTATATGGTTCTGTATTTGAATTTTTATTATCAGAAAAAAATTTACCATAATTTTTAGCTCTTTGCCTACCAAAAGCCTCTCACTGCTTTGTACCTTACCAGCCTTCCTAGCCTACCTTAAAATATCTCACTCTATAGATACTTAAAGGAAAGAACTAATAGAAGTAGTACTGATTTCAGTAACTAACGTCAAGAAGAAAATTCCCAGGGTTTCTGGCTTGGGGATGGTTTTCAAAAGAGCAGACAAGACACTATGTTGATATCAAGTATCTCTGACAAATCAAAGTGCGTCTACTATACACAGCCTCTGTTATTCTGCAGTTACTCCCAGGATAATTAACAAAAATCTTTGAAGTCCCCAGAGATTAACAGGACATCCAAAGAATTTATGTGCTGCTGCCAGGATCCTTATCTTTTCCTAGAAGACTAAGAGTAAATCTTAATTGCAGTCACAAAAAGATACCCTAGTATACTTCTTAAATCACTTCAAAATCTCCAGGGATGGGGAAGTCAAACCAACTTACTCTAGGCTAAGTGATAGCCTTGGCAAGGAAATTACAGGTTTCTTGCATTGGTCCTAATACAAACAAAACAATCTGATCCCTACCTATCCCTCCAGACTCTAGATTTAGTCTAAGGTTCGAAATTCCAAGGACATCATTAACAAGAAGATAGATCCATGCATCAAACTTTGGAATCATGCAAACAATATAACCTCAATGTGGAAAAACACAATTACATCAAAATCACTGCACTCTACTAAAATTGAGCTCCAACATTACCTCCACAAGGACATACCAGGGTAAACACTAAAAGGACTGACTCTTTCCAGCCACTTTTCGCATAGTAACCTGGGATTACTAAGGAATGAAATATTTCATCTAAATGTATTGTAACAAATATTACACTTTAGAATTTTATCCCTTTAGAAATACTTTGAAAATTAATTTGACCACAGAGCTTCTATCTGAAATGTCTGTGTGAATAAATGTTTACTTCATCTCCCTCATCAAAAAAAGTATAGAAACAAAACTAGTTCTCAGTGTCAAAGATAAATTCAACTATGGAAAGGGAAAACATAAGAAATGAACCCTGTTGCGTTGAATTAGAATTGGATGTATTATTAAGAAATCATTTTACATTTATTGAAATATACTCGTGGAGTACCTGGGTGGCTCAGTCAGTTAAGCAGAAAAATCTTGATTTCACCTCAGGTCATGATCTCACCGTTTATCAATTTGAGCCCCATATCAGGCTCAGTACTGAGTGCGGAGCCTGCTTGGGATTCTCTCCCTCTCCCTCTCTCTGCTCCTTCCTCGCTCACACCCTCTCTATCAAAATGAATAAATAAAACTTTAAAAAAAAAAAAAAGAAATATATGCTAAATGTGAATGTATATGTGTGTACATATAAAAATATCCCTTAGCTGGAGCACCTGCGTGGCTCAGTTGGCTGGGCATCCAACTCTTGGTTTCAACTCACGTCATGATATCACGGTTCATGGGTTCGAGGCCTGCATCAGGCTCCACACTGACAGTGCAGAGCCTGCTTGGAATTCTTTCTCTCTCTCTCTCTCTCAAAATAAATAAATAAGCTTTAAAAAAGAAAAGAATATCCCCTAGCTTTATGTACGAAGAAGGCCTGAGGGTAGCAACACCCCAAGAGCAATGAAGACAACAACTGCTAAGATCTTGGCTTCTAAGTACCATTTTCCCCTAAAAATAACTGACACTAGTTGAACAGTAACTCTGGAACACCATATTATGCTAAATACAAAGAAGTACTCAAGAAGGCAAGTTTAACAAAAAGGACAAAAGTAAAATAAACCAGCTGGAAGGGGTTCTCACTAGACAAATCAAGAACAATTTGAGTATCAAAATAAATGATAATGGATTATAACCCAGAGAATGGAATAGCTAACCATGATCCATGTAGATATAAATAAGTTTAAAAATAAGAAACAAAATGTTTACATAGTTCCAAAGTATCTACCCCCCAAATATTTATTAATTACAAATGAGGAAAGGATACCTTGACATAGGAGGTATCTGGTAATTACAACTGTAATCACATAATCAATGACTATCATCAATTACAGGAAAACTGAAATTGCCTACTACCTGATAAAAGGCAATGAGAAGAATACAGCATCACTTCCATGATAACCCTGCCAAAGATCTGATCATAAAAATATAAATTTAATCAATCATCTAATGAAAATCTGATCAAAGATCTAATCATAAAGACATCACAGACTCTACAAAATAACTAGATCTATAATCTTCAAAAGTGCCAAATCCTTGAAAGTAAACACAGAAACTGTTTGGATTAAAAGAAATTAAAAGACGTGACAACTAAATGTAATCCAAGATTCTAAAGTGGATCTGTTTGCTTTAAAAGACAGAGGGACACTGGTGAGATTTAGCTGTTAGTAATGCATTCTTTGTTAACTTCCTAATTTTGATAGTTATAATGTTGTTACATAGCATAATGTCCCTATTTGTAAAAAAAAAAAAAATAAACATTAAAGTATTTGGGGGTAATAGACTACTGGGTAGGCAACTTACTTTCACACAGTTCAGGAACACAAAAGTTCTTTGTATTATGTTTCCAACTTTTCTGTATATTTGTCATTATTCCAAACTTTTAAATATGAAAGAAAAATTACAAAAAATCTATAGCAGTATCAGGGAGGGGTATATCTACAGATAATAACATAGAATGGAATTTGTAGAGAATCCAAAATGAATGGGGGTGGGGAGATTACAAGAGAACACAACACATATGAGGAACCACATACACAAAAGAAGCATAAAGAGGGATCTCCAAAAAGAGTAAGTTTCCTTACCAAGAAGGATCAGGAGAAGTGTGTCCTGGGCAGTGAGCCAGGTAATAAAACCATAGAAGAACAGCTGCATGGTTAAGGCCTCCAGCAAGCTCTCTGTACTGTGGGAGATCTGACACTTGGGCAGGATAATTGTGAAAACAGTGGAATATTATCCCCCTGAGGGACAGGAAACACGTGTAAGAGGACAAGCTACCCACATAGCCTAAAGGAGAAAGCCATTACCTAAATAAATATACCAAAGCCAGAATAACAGGGATTTACATGGGCTGGGAGAATACCATGAAATGACCAATACCATGCAATCTGGACCATAATAGAAACCTTTAACCACAATGAAAACTCTGACACTTGAGGAAAAACCAGAAGCAGGATGGATATACCAAGCACAATAAGATCAAATCTCCTATACTGTTAATAGAGGGGGAAAAGAAGAGACCACGTACAAAGTTTTATCTCAGAGATTCAACAGATTACAAGTAAACCAAAAACAAAACTACAAAGAAAAAATCAACTCCTATGAAAAAGCAAGAGTTCCCAGAATCTCTATTCTCCCCACTACATAAAGTAATTGAAAAGAACTGAAGACCAAATTGATGAGCTAAAATATCAAGCCTCAGGATTCTTTCAGAATGTAATACCAGCACACAGACACACACACACACACACACACACAAAATCAAAAGAAGTTATGAAAGCTCCATAAATCCCAACATTCACCTAAAGTTTTCAAAGTGCAAAGTGTGCTCCACGGACCTTGGAAGTCCTAAGACACTTTCCAAGCGTCTTCAAGATCAAAACGACTTTCATAATAATACTGAAACATCATTTGCCCTTTCCCATTATATCAACAGCAATGGTGCAAAAATATGGTGGGTAAAACTGCTAGCACCTTAGTGAAAAGGCACTGGCATCAAGCTATACAAGCAATACTTCATACTCCCAGAGTTCTTTTTTTTTCCCAAGTTTTTATTTAAAGTCCAGCTAGTTAACATACAGCAAAATATTAGTTTTAAGGGGGCACCTGGGTGGCTCAGTTGGTTGAGCGTCCGGCTTCGGCTCAGGTCATGATCTCACGGTTTGTGAGTTCAAGCCCCACGTCAGGCTCTGTGCTGACAGCTCAGAGCCTGGAGCCTGTTTCGGATTCTGTCTCCCTCTCCCTCTGCTCCTCCCCTGCTCGTGCTCTGTCTCTGTCTCTCTCTCTCTCAAAAATAAATAAACATTAAAAAAATTTTTTTTAAATATTAGTTTTAGGTGTAGAATTTAGTGATTCATTACTTATAACACCCAGTGCTCATCCCAAGTACCGTCCTTAATACCCACCACCTGTTTAACCCACACCTCCCTCCACTATTATCAGTTTGTTCTCTATAGTCAATTTCCAGATTCTTTTTAAGTGCCACTTTCAATTAATATCTTTAATAAAGCAGTAAAAAATAATTTTACAGAGCACCTGAGTGGCTCAGTCAGTTAAGCGACAGACTCTATATCCACTCAGGTCATGATTTTACTGTACATGAGTTGCAGCCTCACCTTGAGCTCTGTACTGACAGTGTGGAGCCTGCTTAGGATTCTCTCTCTCTCCCTCTCTCTCTGGCCCTCTCCTCTCTCTCTCTCAAAATAAGTAAATAAACTTTAAGAAAAATAGTTTTGGGGAGCCTGGGTGACTCAACAGGTTAAGTGCCCGACTTCAGCTCAGATCATGATCTCACAGTTCAAGAGTTGGAGCCCAGCATTGGGCTCTGTGCTTACAGTTCAGAGCCTGAAGCCTACTTCAGATTCTTTGTCTCCTTTTCTCTCTCTGCCTCCTCCCCGCTCACACTCTGTCTCCCTCTCTCTCAAAAAATAAACACTAAAAATAATGATTTTATTGGGGCGCCTTGGTGGCTCAGTCGGTTGAGCGTCTGACTTCGGCTCAGGTCATGGACTCGCAGTTTGTGGGTTTGAGACCCGTGTCAGGCTCTGTGCTGACAGCTCGGAGCCTGGAGCCTGCTTCGGATTCTGTGTCTCCCTCTCTCTCTGCCCCTCGCCTGCTCATGCTCTGTCTCTCTCTGTCTCTCAAAAATAATTAAATGTTAAGAAAAATTTTTTTTAAATAATAATTTTATTAAATCTCAACTATTTATTAGATGTTTTTGTCACATTTTATGTGAAGGAATGGCAATGTTGAGGAAAATCACTTATGTAATTACTTCAAATTATGAGCTAAATTAGCCTTTTTCTCATGAAACAGCATTTTGACCTAAAAGAACAAATGACAAAACTATGCTTGTAGACTTAGGAATCTGGCAGACATTTTCTCAAAAATAAACCAACTAAGCCTGCAACTTCAAGGGAAACACACTAACAGTATCTGTTACCAGTGATTAATATTCAAACTTCCAAGTGAAAATTTAGAAATGTGGAAAATGTTTATCTGTCACCCTGAACTTGACAGCTTCACAATACTAGACTTTTTTGATGGAATTAGTGGGGATATTAACAATTTTTTTCTTTTGTTTGTTACTACCTAGTAAAATGCATCAACATTTGGAACACATATAACTCAATGAACCAGTATTTCTCAAACAACGTCACAAAATCATAAACAGGTAAAAGATTCACTCAAAGTTCAAGATAAACCAAAGGATTTTCAGATAACAAGATATGGAAAATTCAGTGATACACTGTCAGAATGGGCACTGCAGCTATCCTTTAAGAAATTTTGGTGTGGTATCAATGAATATCCACCATATCTAAAAAGGCTATGAAAATACTCCTTCCTTTTCCAACCACATAACTGTATAATGCTGGATTTTCTTCATATACCTCAACCAAAACAACATATTACAAGATTGAATATACAAGTAGATACGAGAATCAAGCTGTTTTCTACTTAACCAGACATTAAGAGACTTACAAAAATATGTAACAGTGTCACTCTTTTTGCTTAAGATTTGTTTCGGAAAATAGTTGGTTTTGTTTTGTTTTATTTTATTAAATTGATGTCATCATAACAAGTAATGGTTTATGGTTTTTAAACAAACTGATATTTAAAATTTTCTAATATGGAAAATAAAATAAATATAACCCACAAAAACCAAAGCTCAGTGAAGTTCTCAGTAATTGGTAAGAGTATAAATGGGTCCTAAGAACAAAAAGTTTGGAACAGTTGCCTTAGGTCTACTACTATTATTTGTAATTATACTATGCTATAATAGAGTGAATTTGCCAAAGGACAAATGCAATGTATAAGGCACACTGTCCCAAAGCAAGTTGTTTGAGACTACCCTATTTCCTAAGTTATTCAGTCTTCTCTCCGTTTTCATACTCCTCTGGATAACACCAAAGGTCATATTTCACAGGCTGCCTTTTTCACTCCTTCTAGTACAGCAAAAAGCCAGCAAACCATTCACTAAGTACCAAAAATGGGCTCTGAATAAAGATGTCCCTAGAACTGATGTCCCCAAATATTACCACACCTATTTTGATTACTTGTCTTTTTATTTTCTACTTTTTCATACTACATTCTATATATGTAAAATCATGAATAATCTCCAGATAGTATTGTTTACTAACTTAATTTTTAGATAATCTATTGTCTTATGTACTATAATTTATAAAGCCTGCAAGCTTTATAAAGCTTCAACCAGTGGTACCTGGAACAAAATTTGAAGTGACAAGAATTAAATGATGATAGATTTCCACTGTGCTTATTTCATAAAAACAAAGGAAGGCAATTTCAAAATTTTAGGACAGAAAAGACATCTAACTTGAGAGGTAGGACAGAAAGGAAAGGAACAAAACGGAGAAGAGAAACACAGAGATACAAGCTTGTATGTTTTAAGAGGTCAAAAGCATAATCAAACAAGAAGGTATAGGGGTTTGTACAGAGTCTTAATACAGTCATTAACCTGATGTTATCTGAACAGGTAATTCCAGGGTATTCAAAAAACAAACAAAAAAAGAGTTCAGTAAACATAAATAAAAACAAAATATATTAATGAGCATCAGGTTAAAACACTGGCATGTAAACTGAATAGGAATGCAAAAGAGATACTTATAATTAAATGGGGCATATAAATTTTTTCTCTTTTCTTTTTTTTTTTTAAGTTTTTAAATTTATTTTGAGAGAAAGAAAGAGCACACAAGCAGGGGAGGGGCAGAGAGAAGGAGAGAGGATCCCAAGCAGGCTCTGTGCATTCACAGAGCCCAAGGCGGAAACTGAACTCACTAAACCTGAGATCATTACCTGAGCAGAAACCAAGAGGATGCTTAAGCAACTAGATCTACCCAGGTGCCCCCGAATAAATTTTTTTCTACTATATTGTGAACAGTTTTCTTAGGTGATGAGCATGGACTCCAAGTTTAGAAAACAGGAGAAGGACAACATACCAAAAAACAACAGCTGAACATGGAAAAAATAGGGGAAGTCAATGAACTGAACCAGAAAAATAGGAAGCTAAAGAAATTAGAAAAGAAAGCCTAATAATAGCTTTTTTACAATTAGGAAACATAAGACTGAGCAGAAAGCTAAAGGTAAATCTGAAAAATGAGTGTAGCATGGGGTCAAGAGTTAGTGATGAAAGGCACCAAGAAAGAAACAAAAAATGTGGAGTCAGGGGATCGAAGTGCTGAGCTTATTTCCTTACAAAATTCAAAAGTATGTATTATAGAGCCTAATTCATGTACATATTTCTATGGCAAGAGCAAACTGTACATGCAAAAACTGAATCATCTATTTTGAACAGCAAAGCACAAGTACAATTAATGTTGTCAGGAAAGGAAAAGAGAAAGACCTCTTTAGAAGAAAAGCACCTAACAGGGAAATAGATGGGCAATGGAAAGAGTCAAAATGAAAAATGCAAGCAACAAAGCATGTTTAAAAAGAATCTGGCTACATAGCACTCACAAAAAAGAAAATTACTTTGCTATGCAACATCACTAAAATTCTGCATAAAGCCAAATACTTTGTAAACACTGCCATAATCTATTCTAAACCCAAACAGCTTAGACTCTAAATTGTTACCTATATAAACATTTAAAATAAATACTGAAATATGCACCTAATTTTCTGAAATTATTGTTTAAGTTATCATTTACTACAAAGAGTTCAATATCACTATTGAATTAAAAGAAGTAAATTTAGACATTTATTAATGATATATGTATAATTTCTCTAACTAGTTCATTAAGAAACAGCATGCAATAAAAATTTGGTTTCCCTATTTGAACCACTGTAAGCTTTTCATACAAGCGTGCAATAGTTTCACCTCAAATAGCAGATGGACTTCATACTATGTGAATTAATTAGTTGAAGGATTAAGTTTATCACTATTGAAAACTCCTCAGTACCTTCTATAAAGAGTGCCATGAAATATGTATCTTGGGCAATGTAAACAAAACCTTTGGAAGTACTCTAGATTTGCCAATTTAATCTAAGAAAACCCATAGAATGCTAAGAAGAATACTCAAAATGAAAGGTCACTTGAAAATATTTTAACTGATTATCATCTTTCTTTAACCTCTTTTCACACCATGATCACATTTTAAACAAGGATTTGAAAATATATACCCTTTGACAATAGCATAAAGCTTAAAATTCATTAAGTTAATTCGGGACTAAACTAACAAAATTCTCAGTAAACCACAAAGTAAATTTTGCCTTTATGGGACAAAAGGAATCAAAGGTTCTATAAAGGTGAACATTTCACATTTTTAAAGTGTGCTGTCTGTATCTAAACTTACTTCTGATCCCTCAAAAAAAAAATCAAGAACTTGATCTAAAAACAGGGTTTTAAGCAGTCATTTTCAAGTGCTACTATACTTTTCACTTGTAAAATTTACTAATGCAGAGAAACATCTTCACAAAGTGATAATTCTCTATAAAAGACTTGCTCTATTAAGGCTCTGTTGCTCTGAGGCCAAGTATAAGCCATATAAGGAAAATGAAGTTCAATGCCATCTATTTTCTTCTGCTCTTTCAGATGCCCAAGAATAACCTCTCTCCTTGCCTAACATTACGTCCCAAAATTATAAAGCAGATCAGTTATACACTTTAAATTCCTTGATAAAGCTACTTGGACCTAACAGGAATGACCTGATGGTTCACAATCTTACCAATACAAATAAATAAACAATAAATTTTTATAAAGGATCTCCAGAGACTACACTCTGGGGGAACAAAATCACAATATATATTAACAGATAGTCAAAAGACTCCCATTTTGAAATGTACTTAACATAATAACAAGTTGTGAAATTATTTGATCCTGCTCTCCAAAGCTATCTTTTCTCTGAACTAAAGAATGCCAACTATTTTTCATGGGGTAGCATGAGCAAACTAGATATTAATTTATAGCTGAAATATAATTACCAACAGGATGCCAGACGTATTCAATATTTATTCAAAAGCACAGTATTATATCTCCTTTAACACAAAAGTACTGAGAAAAAAAAAATATAAGCCTAACAAAACACCAATAAAGAAGCCAATTGTGTTTGTTGCGAAGAAACTCCGTTTTATCTATAAAGACTACCGATTGGTTTAGAAGTGTTTGTAACTGACTGGCGGAATGTCTCCCATGCTTCACTAATTCCTGCCCCCAGAGTAGGTACCTATCACTTATTAGGCAGAACCGGCCAAAACATTTGGGCCGATACCAAAATGTAAACACTGTACTATTCAAAAAGGACAGATGTTTATTACAATCAATATGACTCCCATGAAAATCGTTTTAAGCATTTTACTTCCCTTTCTATACATTCTGGTCTTAACTGCAGAGAAACCCTAACAGATCAAACTACTTTGTTCTTTAATTACAACTCTATCCGTAATACTTAACTACTCTCCCCTACTCCTACTTAGGTCAGTTATAAGAAAAATTAAGCAGACGCTTGCTTTCGATTAATTAACCAAACAAGTATTATATGACTGTAAGTGTCTGAAAGGAACCAGTTACTGAAGAAATACATTATCCACCTAAAAAAACACAAAGAATAGCAAAGTTCATTTGTTTACAAAATCCAACCAAATACATCTCTAAGGGCTGAAACTAAAACAACAACTATATATATAATTAACGCAAAAGTCAAATAATCGGTAACAGGATAAACAAATGTGGCAGCCATCTCATCAACAGTAAATCCGTCTCTGCAGAGACCTAACTTTTTTCCAAAACACAAGTTGCCAGGTTCAGCAACGTAATAAATAAAAACTATACATTGCGTATGTTCTAGGAAACTAAAACTTCTGGACCTAGTGCTGAACAAAGGCACTCTTTCTTCCGATTGCTCAAAACTTTTCGTCTCACCACATTCTTACGATCTCTTCTAAAGTAACCAGAGTCCAGATGGTAGAAAGGAGGAAAAATCAATTCTACTCTTTAGCACCTGAAAGACTATCCAGTCCGACACTACAAAAGATTAATCTAGGGCAACTTGGGAAGAAGTGAGGAACACTAAAGTATCCTCTCTTTCCCGGCCCAAGAGCTTTTTAACTCTTAGACGCTTTTCGTGAAAATTACCTTTCGGTCGGGCAGTGTCTCAGGGCAGCTTTTTCAAGGCTTCGCCTGACATGATTTCCTTCCCTTCATTAGTCACTTTGGATCCAGCCGAATTTCTCTCTCCGGTGAGAACGGATGTGGAGTGGCCTCCCGCAGTAGGACGAGTAGGTGGCTTTGGAGGGGGTTGGGAAACGCGCCGGTTTCCTGGTCTCGAGTTATGCAGGAGTTTCCCAGCCCCAACTAGGATCTCCGCCGAAAAAAAACTTTTCACTCGTGACACCGCCCGGAATTACCGTGCGAAACTCACTTCCTGCCTTGGCGCAGAAGCAGAATCCAGCTCGGTCCAGGGGAACCCGGAAAACCAGCTCCGCGCGCGCCGGGGAGGGGGAGGGCACGGGGCCTCAGCCGAGAGCCTCGGGCTCCGGGCGCCCGGCGCGCCCCGCACACCCGACGGCGGCGGAACCCGGCCGGCAGGGGCCAAGATGCCGCCGGGGCGCTGGGCGAGCCTCGGCCGCGCTAGGCCGCCAGCTCCTCCTCGCCGCCGCCCCCAGAGCCGGGCGGCGGGGTTATTGTCTCGATAGAGCCTGCCGCGCCCTTCGCCCGCGCCGCCGCCGTCGCCGCCGCGGCCGCCCGGGGCCGGAGCCGAGGGCCGGGCAAGCTCGAAGGCGGCCCCCTCCCCGGGCAGTCTGTCGGGCCGTCCGTTCTTCCGTCCGTCCCTCCCCGCCTTTCCTACTTGCCCTCGAACCCTCTTCTCCTCCCTCTCCCGTTTTCCCGCCGCCGTCCTTTCGCTCCCCTCCTCGTTCTTCTTCCCCGGCGACGGTGGCTCCCCGGGGAAGCGCAGGAGGTGGGGGCAGGCGGCGGCTGGGTCTCCTCACCAGCTCGCGGGGCCGCGGCAGGGGCCGAGGCTGCGTCCCGCGCCGCCGCGCCACATTCACTCGAGCGAGAGACTGCGAGGGGAGGGGAGGGGAGGGGTGGGAGGGGAGGGAGAGAGAGGAGAGAAAGGAGGAGGAAGGGAGCTGGGGCGGAGGGGAGTTACTGCCTCACAGGCCGCGGCGGCAACAGCGCCACCGCCCCAGCGGTGAGGGGGAAGAGACTGCGCGCGACTGCTTCTTGGCGGGGGCGGGGCGGCCTCCCGCCGGCTTCGCCTCAACCGCCAACTGCCGGGCTGGAGGCCGGCGCGAGCCAGTCACCGCGCGCGGGGGCGGCGCGGGCAGACGTCGGCGGCGGCTGCGGCGGGGGGCGGCGGGGGGCGGTGGGCCCGGGGCCTTGCGGGGAGGGGCCGGCGGCGGCGGCGGCGGCGGCAGCGGCGAGGGGGGTTCGCGTGCGAGGCGCGGCGTCAGGCCCTCTCAGGCCCAGGCCCGGGGAGGCCTGCCTGCCTGCCGCCCCTAGCCTCTTGAGGGGACGCTGGCGACGCCGACCCCGACTCCTCCGCCACCTGCGGTGGAGACTGATAGCCTCCGGGCCTCCGACGTCCCCGGCCGACTGAGTTTCCTTTATACGACAGTAATCGATGCGTAGGGTTCAAGTCCAGCCCCGATTTTAAGGCTGCAGGTATGTCTTTCAACTGCAGCACTCCAACTTCCTCTAATGGCACGCTCAGTTTGCAGGAAACCACAGCGGCGGCTCGGTGGAGCTTCCCACGCTGGCCCTTGCTCAGAGCTTGCTCGCACTGTAAAGCAGCTGGGGCTTCTCCAAGTCTCAGCCTTACACCAGCGAGGAGACAAAGCTGGCGCTGGGAGGGGGAAAATGGCCCGCGAAATTGCCTCAAGATAGTGCCTTTGTTAGAGGAAGCGTTGGACACACTCCGAATGCGACGTAGGCTTCCAACCTCAGCGGTTTCGGTGGTGCAGTCTTGAATTGCGCTGGCCCTAATAATTCAGTCTGGCAGGGTTTGCGTTTATCGCAGAGAGAGACTCTTAAGCATTCCATCAACACATATGGCATAAAACGCTTCAACCATAACATTGCACATTTTTGCAGTTACTGCTCTAAATATGTTAACAGACAAGACGGCCTTGCTTTACTGGAAAAGGAACGTAATGGATACGGAACAAACCATTCCCCGCCCCCCAGTCTCTGCTGTACTTAACTGTGTACAATGATGGTAATTAGTCTCTGTGTCCCCGAAGTCATCGCTTCAATTCTTCCGTCTGTGTTCCAGAGATAATTATTTATTACCAAGTTTGAAGAAAGGACTGTATGCCCTATAGATAATTTTTGGCTTGCATCCAAAGGAAGGGCTTCATAAAGTCCATCAAAGAATTATTTACCAAAGTGAGTTGTAGGCTAGTGAAAACGCTTGAAATAACTACAGAGCTGTTCAAGACATTCTGTTAGTGTGACAGCATTTTAACTACTTCCAGAACTGCTGGAATTAACAGGTAGCTCTTTAAGGTAGAGCAGAAGTTGAAGTTTCCCCAAGTAGCATCAAAGTGTTCAGACTTAGTGCTGCGCTGGAGGTAAAAGAGCATTTAACTAAAACTAGGAAACGAAATGACAGCCAGGTGTAATAGTAACACCAAGCTAGTTAAGCCATATTATGTGAATATGAATCTTAGCTGTTGTGTAAAATCTGAATTTGGTATATTGTTTACATGATTTTTAATCGTCACAAGGATTTCCTACTCCCTTTTCAAAAACTGGTTTGAATCAGACCTCAGTAGCATAGCCCTGAACTGAAAGGGTCACTCTACTAAAGCATCCCAGGGCAGAGTATCTCCCATACCAAATGAGACCCGCTGGAATCTGGAATTCCAGTGTTGCCTTTAGTCTCAGGTTGGTTCAAGACCCCTGTAAATGTGGCATCGTAGATTCATGTAAGCCTAACCACCACCACCCCTTCCCAAACCTAAATAGTAGGAACAGACAAGTCTCTCCAGGTTAGGACCTGCCTTGTCCCTCGCCTTCCCTCCACACCCCCCACCACCCATTTATATCCTTACTGGGGGCCAATCTGACTGATTTTAGGCTGGAAAAGTTTCTATAACAAAAACCCCTTCAATTCACCTAAAATTTTGCCACTGGTGTTTAATCCCTTTGAGTTTATTTCTCTAGCACAAAGCCATAATCCTGGGAAAGGTAATATTTAAGCCTTAGTCATTTATACCTAATTCATCAGATTGTTTCCCCAAAGCAGCTTGTGATGGGACAGAATATAGAGATAGCATATGCTGATGCTGAGAAGGTAGGAGAGGGAAATGTGGTTTCATTCTATGGGGCAATATATGAAGATAGATAATAAAGTGCCTCCCATTCAATTGTTACGTAAATCCTATGTGTACTGTGGGAATGAGCCTGAAAACACTGACCTTAAGAGGGTGGGAGCCAGGATACACTTATCGATAATACCTATTTTGACAATTATTTCTTTAATAATACCTTTATAAAGTACTTTCAACAGGAATTCTGTGTGCTCATATAGAAGGGTGAAATGACAGCTATATGATCAGGATATTCAATAATCAGAAACAATGATTCATCTTTGTTACTCATCACTGACTACTTAGTTCTAACTCATATGAGCAGCACATACAGATATAGCCAAATCTTCCATTTGTTCTTTTATTACAAGGCATTCTTGTTCTGTACTTTACAGGTTAGTTTCCTTTGAAAATCCTCCCACAGTTCAACTAAGATGGACTTAACATTTCAATTATGATTAAAAGGAGAACTAAAACCCCTCCTTAAATAAGCCTGCCTAACTGTGATTCTGTAATGATTAAACGAACTCCAGGACTACCTTAGAGAGGAAGCTAATAACTGTAGATAGTATAGCTTCATCTTCCCCATTGTGATTCTCTAAATAATTCTCTAATGAAGGGCAGGGAATTCTTTCCTTGGGATTCCCCTTCCCAATGGCTGGGCTCAGGAGAGCAATTACTGGCTGCTAGAGATAAGCCACATATCTGAAGGAAAGTCTTAAGGTCTTAAGCATTCCAGGGAATGCACACAGCATCTGGGGGGGGGGGGGGAGTCTCAGCAAAGAGTCTATCCACTGTTTTAAAAAAGGTTTATCTGTCATTTCCCCCATGGCAGCCAAGCAGCTACACAGAAGCAGCGCAAAAAGAAAGTAAGCAGAAGAAAAGCAAACTTCAGGATGATCATTCTTCTTTCTTTCTCAACACCTAGTGAAGAACTGGTTACCTAAAACCAGAGTCTTTATCACAGGAGTATTTGGGGAAAATTAATCTGAGGACTAGAATAGAGTTAGATGTTTTAAAAGTCTAGAAGCATTAGATCAATTAGATCAAAATACATTAAGGGGTGCCTGGGTGGCTCAGTTGGTGGAGCATCAGACTTCGGCTCAGGTCATGATCTCACAGTTTGTGAGTTCGAGCCCCTGCATCAGGCTCTGTGCTGACAGCTCAGAGCCAGGAGCCTCCTTCAGATTCTGTGTCTCCTCTCTCTCTGCCCCTCCCCCGCTCATGCTTGGTCTCTCTGTCTCTCTGTCTCTCTCTCTCAAAAATAAAACACTAAAAAATTTTCAAAATACATTATAACATGTATTTTTATAATGACTTGACTTCCCTATTTTCACTTCCATCTTTGCCTCTTGATAGAGAGGGCAGGAGGTTAGGGTAGCAAGTGTGTGGGAAACGGACACTTGAGTTCAAAAGAGCTAATACATACAGGAACCAAAATTAAAGATTTTATAATACTTCAGGAATGGAATCATCCCTCCCATAGCATGCCTTTCCAACATATTTTCTTTTTTATTATTTTTTTAAAGGTTTGTTTATTTCTGAGAGAGAGAGAGTGTGTGTGTGTGTGTGTGTGTGCGTGTGTGTGTGTGTGTGTGTGCGCGCGTGTGCGTGAGTGGGGAAGGGGCATAGAGAGAGGAAGACACAGAATCCAAAGCAGGCTCCAGACTCTGAGCTGTCAGCACAGAGCCCGATGTGGGGCCTGAACTCACCAACCGTGAAATCGTGACCTGAGCTGAAGTCAGACACTTACCTACTGAGACACCCAGGCACCCCTCCAACATATTTTCAATAATATTTTTTGAAAGAGAGATAAGTGTGCCTCTTGTGAAAACCTTTATGAAAAGTTTTTAAGTTTTTTCCCTAGTATATGCTTAATAATCTATTTTTCCATTCTATACATTTTGTAGCCTATCAAAATTAAATTTCTTTCAGATGTCTTATGATGTTTTTTAAGTGGGAATAAAATAAATAATGCATGGTGATTATTTGTATGACCTCTGAAACAAATGGCTTATACTAGAAACTTGACTACTGAGTGACCTTGGGCAAGTTCCTGAACACCTATAAACATAAACTTGAGCTTCCTCACCTCTACAATGGGGACTATAATACTAACTGCCTCATAGATTATTGGGAGGACTACATAGGACAATGCTCATAAAGTGCTTAGCACATAGAAGTGTTAGCTATTATTCGTCGTACACTTTAAAATGTACTGATAATATGTACCATGCTTCCATCATTTCTAAGGTGGCCATATAGTGTATCATTCAAACTAAAATACTTTGGAAAGAAAAAGCAGATATTAGTAACAATTAAACAGAGACAACAGATGTAAAACCAGGACTGTCCGGGACCAACTAAAACAAATAGCTACCCTATCACTTCCAGCTTGACCACTCCCTTCTGATCACTTCTCCTGTCACATCCTCCCTGGTATGAATCATAATCTATGTCAATCATATTACAATATGCACACTTCCTTCTAAATTATAACCGTTTTAAATCAACAAAAGAAACATTTAAATACTGCTATTTATTGCCCTTCAATGCAGGCTTTCTCTTAAGAATACTACCTTTCTTTCGGTAAACAAAACTCTTTTCTCACTCAACCCCACACTTGACTTTACATTTTTCTGTAGTGTTTATTTGCTTGTTTGTCTTAAGTTTATTTATTTGTTTCAGAGAGAGAGAGCAGGAGAGGGGCAGAGGGAGAGACAGAATCCCACGTAGGATCTGCACTGTCAGTGAGGAGCCTGAGGTTGAGCTAGAACTCACAAACCATGAGATCATGACCTGAGCTGAAATCAAGAGTCAGACATTCAACCTACTAGGCCACTCAAACAGCCTTTTTAAAGTTTATTTATTTGGGGGCATCTGGGTGGCTCAGTTGGTTAAGTAAGCATCCAACTTCGATTCAGGTCATGATCTCACATTTCATGGGTTTGAGCCCCATATCAGGCTCTATGCTGACAGCTCGGAGCTTGGAGCCTGCTTCAGGTTCTGTGTCTCCCTCTCTCTCTCTACTCCTCCCCTGCTCGCGTTCTGAGAGCTCTCTCTCTCTCTCTAAAATAAATAAAAACATTTAAAAAATTGTAGTAAAGTTTATTTATTTTGAGAGAGATAGAGAGTGAGATGGTGGGGGGGGGGGGTGCTGGCACAGAGAGAGAGAGAGAATCCCAAGCACTGTCCACACTGTCATCATGGAGCCCAACGTGGGGCTTGATCTCACGCACAGTGAGATCATGACCTGAGTCAAAATCAAAAGTTGGATGCCTAATTGACTCAGTCAACCAGCACCCCTGTAGTATTTTGTTTTTTTGAGGAACTGTTTAGCATCATATATGACATGAAATTGGCCAATACGTGAGTATGTAGCACAAGTGGAGATGTAGTAAGATGCTAAAGGCCCTGCTCTAAATGACAACTATGTAACATAAAAACTAGGTTAGCCAAGCAACATATCATTCCTATTTCGAAGTAAGAGTAAATCATTTCTATATTGTCCATGACAATAATATCATAATCAGAATACTGGAGAAATCTCACTTAACTCTGGTTCAATCAGTATTTGGAAAATGATACTTCTCAATTGGATTTTCTAAAATAATTCTGGATACACTTTAACAGTCATATGTTCTTCCTTTGGAAAGAAATGTACTTTCTGGGAATTGATTGCAAATTTGCCTTGAAAAATGTTGATCTAAATAATAACATTTTAAAATGTTTCCTCTCGTTTTTGTTCTCCCTAGCCCATTCCCTTTGTTTTTCTGCCATTAAATTAATGCCAACCATGAGATAAATCATACAGTATTTTAGTTTTCTTAGTTTTTAAATCTTCCAGTTTTCCTTGAAAATAGATGCTAAGTTTGTCTTCCTTCTACCTCTGGAAACTTGCTCTGAAGGCTTCTGTTTTCTTATACAAAACTTTATATTGTATATTTTTCATATTTCCTTCTTATACAGCATGCCAAACTATTAATAGAAATGTCACTTTCCTTCCAAAGGATTTGTAATTCTTTGCATAGAAATAAATATGTAGGGTGTGCCTGGATGGCTCAATTGGGTGAGCATCTGACTTGGGCTCAGGTCCTGGTCTCACGGTTCGTGAGTTCGAGCCCTGCATCAGGCTCTGTGCTGACAGCTCGGAGCCTGGAGCCTGCTTCCAATTCTGTCTCCCTCTCTCTCTGCCCCTCCCCCACTCACATTCTGTCTCTCTCTCAAAAATAAATAAACATTAAGAAAAAAGAAATACATATGTAGAGAAGAAATAGTTTTCAAATATTTTGTGATAATTTTCAACATATTTTTTCTTTCATTCTTTTTTAAAATGTTTTTATTTATTTGGGGGAGGGGGGTGGGGGAGAGCATGTGCCCCTCAAGGGCAGGGAGAGAGGGAGTCAGAGAATCCCAAGCAGGCTCTACACTGTCAGCACAGAGCCTGACGTAGGGCTTGAAGCCACGAACCATGAGATCATGACTTGAGCTGAAATCAAGAGTTGGATGCTTAACTGACTGAGCCATCCAGGTGCCCCTCTTTTTCATTCTTGATATTTTATTTCATTTACGTGATTTCCAGCCACCATATCTCATACATATTTCTATTTTGTCTTCTGTCATAATGAAACTTTAGCTAATAAGTTCTTTGTCATTAATCTTACCATCTTTCAGAAAAGTTCTGGCACTGGCATTAGCATTTAGTAGCTGATGACCTTGGATAAATGATTTAATCTCTGTGCAATAATTCATGATCTATAACATGGAAAGATAAGCCCTTTCTTATCTACCTCATAGGGTTATCTTGGGCAGCAATGAAATGATGCACATGAAAGCACACTATAAATATTACATAAATAAAAACTATTGGGGAGCCTGAGTGGCTCAGTCAGTTAAGCGTCCAACTTCGGCTCAGATCATGGTCTCATGGTTCATGAATTTGAGCCCTGCTTGGAGCTCTGTGCTGACAGCTCAGAGCCTGGAGTCTGTTCCTGATTCTGTGTCTTCCTCTCTGCCTCTCTCCTGCTCACACTCTGTCTCTTTTTCAAGAAAAAGTAAATATTAAAAAAATTTTAAAGAAACTATCTTTTTTTCCTGTTCCATCAGTGGTAACACATTTCATTATTATTATAATAAAATATCATAAGCCATATTCTATGTCCATTGACTTAGTGGCTATATAGTATGCATACTTTAGAGTACATATCAAATGCAGTCTCTATTTTCTATAAAGTCTATAACCTAAAAGAGTAGGTATAAATTCATCAAATTTTATATAAAAATTCAAGTCATTAATTCAAACGTCCAAAATTCAGCTTTGTTAGGTCAGACATGGCTAGATTTTACAGCATGAAATGTTGCTAGGCAAATCAGAAATGTTAGTTTGGGGGAGAATCTTTGGCCTACTTAAAGATAATAAGCTTTTAGAACTTTAGAATCTGAATGTTTTCAGTAGTGTTTGAATATGCATGAAGGGACCTTAAGAGGTCATCTGGTTTCTAGTCCAGCTGCATTTTATAGGTGAGAGAACTTAAATTTGAAGACTTGTCCAAAGTCAATACTACTGGTTAGAGGCAGAACCATAATTAGAACCTAAGTCTCTCCCATCTCAATATGTGTTCTTTTATACCACATTGCCACTGCACAGTAACCCAAACATGAAATAACCAGAAAGCACCAAAGAAAAATTTGACAGAACTACTTAAGTTTATAGAATTTCTGTTGGCAAAAGACACTATACACAAAGTTAAAAGGTAAATGACAGTTTGAGAAAAGATACGATATATATCAGAAACAATAGCTAATATTTATAATACGTAAAAGGCTCTTATAAATCCAGAACAAAATATTAATCCAATAGAAGTATTTACAAAAGATATAAATCAGCGGTTCATACACACACACACACACATACATAATACAAAGAGCCAATAAACATTTGAAATATGTAATGGCCTTAAAAATCAGGTGAGGAAAAATCCCACTGAAAAACCAAGATAGGGGTGCCTGGATAGCTTAGTCAGTTAAGCATCTGACTTCAGCTTAGGTCATGATCTCATGATTCATGGGTTCCAGCCTTGCATCGGGCCCTGTGCTGACAGCTCAGGGCCTGGAACCTGCTTCGAATTCTGTGTCCCCCTCTCTCCTCTCTCTCTGCCCCTCCCCACTTACACTCTGTCTCTGTCCTTCTCTCAAGAGTAAAATTAACATTAAAAAATTTTTTTAAACCGAGATAACTGAAAGTCCAGCCAGCTTTTGCTACTGTTTATTTTTAATTTTTTGTAAACATTGATTTATTTTTGAGAGACAGAGAGAGACAGGTGAGTGGGGGAGGGGCAGAGAGAGAGGGAGACACAGAACCTGAAGCAGAATCTGAGCTGTCAGCAAAGAGCCCAATGCGGGGCTTGAACCTACAAGTCATGAGTTTATGACCTGAGCCAAAGTCAGACACTTAACCAACTGAGCCATCCAGGTGCCCCTCTATTGTTGTTGTAGTTGGAGTGGTAGCTCCTTTTTAGATCTCTCAATGATCAAAAGGAACACCAGAGGGTTATATCAAAGCGTGATCTTCTGCCTTTGACAAAAAGGGAAGTGAGCCATTATCTGACAACTAAATTGAAATTAAATTGACTTATATGGTCCCAGAAACTAGATACAGTTCCATGAATGCTCTCCATGAATGTTTATAGGGAAGGGTCAGGCTGGGCATATGCTGGTGGGCCCCTCTTTGGGCACATTCCTCTAGGTCAGCCCACCAGGCCTCTAGATACGCATTTGCCACGTTGTGCTCAAATTAAGGTTATGTACTTTGGAAATCATAGATTTTAAGGAACTAGGGTACTCAAATAAGTGCTGAACAGTGTGAGATGGTAGCAAGTTGTTCTAGCCAATCAAAAAGTAATGAGTTCAAGGCCCTGAAATTAACAGACCGAGATTCTGTTAGGGCTGGAGAATCCTGTGAAAGGATCTAAGGAGTAAAAGTGCAGGAGTAACCATGGGTGTGAGGAAGAGGCAGAAAAAAGTCTGCCTCTATTGCTAACGTCAACTCTCTCTACTCTTCACACCTCCTTGGTGTAGCTGCCAAGTTTTCCAAAGACAATACAGGAAAAAAAATGGGATTGGGTAGGACAAGAAGAGAAAAAAGTAGGCTGTAAACAATTTTTAAATAGAGATCATATCTAAAACTAGAAAGTGAAGCAAAATATTTTCATAAAAGATTGAAATAAGTTTGTAGAAAAACAGCAGATGAAGGGAGAGAGAAAATGAGAAATTACTAAAAAGAGGGGTGCCTAGCTGGCTCACTTTGTAGAGCATACAACTATTGATATCTTGGGGTCATGAGTTTGATCCCCATGTGGGGTGCAGAGTTTACATACATACATACATATTTTAAAAAATCATTAAAAAGAGCAAGTAGAAAAAATGTACACTTAAACCCTCCTAAAAGCCAGAAAGTGAAATAGATTTCAATGTACTATATCTATGAGGGGAAAAAGTAAAAAAACCAAAAGATGAAATGACATAGGATAAACTACAAATAAAACAAAGAAACCCCTGAAATGTATACCATAAAAAAAAATAATAATACCTGTGAATTCGTAAAAAGAAAGAAAGAAAAGCACTCAAGGCCAGTTTCTGGGTAAGTCTGATACCTCTAGGAAGCAGAGTCCTGCTGTACCAGGACCTCCTAGGTCAATGGAACAGAGGGCTACTCTGACATTGCCCCGGAACCCTGAGGCTCATGCCTCCCAAGTGTCCTTCTTAGCTACTCGTGGAAGCAAATATCTGACTTGCACAGCTGATCCAAGCAGCACCACCTGGCCTGCATGAACTTCTCCCAAGCCCCGACTTCCCTCCTCCTCTTATCAGCATAATAAGTTATGCTGCCGGTTAATAGATAACCTGCCTATACAAGATCACCGAGGTAGGAATTTGTAGAGCTAGGATATGAACCCAGCAACCTGAAGCCAGAGCATAAATGGCAACCATTAAATTCTGTGTTGTCCTGTAGCCACTTTTAATGCCTGTACCAGTAGCTTTTTCACACCCGTATATAAAGCCAACATTCTCACTTTTGATCATTGGGGTTTTTTTCTTTTTTGTAATTCTCAACCTGCCGTCGAATAAAAACAAAAGCAGTTTTAATTTCAACTTGAAATACTTCCTGTTTCTTAGTCTTCTTGCTCTGTTCCTTTAAAACAAAAGCTAGTCCCTTTCTTTTCTTCTTGTTTCTCTATTATAAAACCAATGTAATACGCATCGTAGAAAATAAAGGGCTTACAAAGTATACAAAACGAAAACAAAAGATATTCCACCAAATACAAACTACTAAAAATAGGGCCCCGGGAATGATGTTATTCAAGTCCCTTAGCATATCTGTGGAGACTAGGTGGTTTCAAGGCCTTTTCTTCAGAACATAATGCTCATTTTTGTGTAGTGGCTATGACTGTGCTAGATAGACAACTAGAGTCACATCTTCTTTATTCGTGGGACTGGATTAAAAATTAGCCCTTCCAATTCGGTTCTGCAGTAGTTCACTCTGAGGTGCTGATACTATGTTTTCTTTTAACCTCATCTATAACCATCCCAACTCATTTTACCAAAAACCATTTGCATTGGAATCTGGCTGATAATTGTTCTTCACGGATGTCTAATGCAGTATAACAAAAACAGAGTGAGCTTGGCTTCAATACTGATATACTAAATGGCGTCTAACATCTTGAGGTTCTTCTCTTTTTCTTTAATGTATGTATGACTCATTGATGCTTCTGAGCCACTACAAGAGAAGGTGATGTAAAAATCATTACCAACATAAATTTCCATCCATAGGCTCTACTTTTTACTTTCTCACACCACCTCATTTAAAGTCCTTTGTGTTTAAAAGTATGTAATAGCCCTAAAGGAAGGTATTATGTGTTTCATCTGTTGCTCCAAAGGAAGCAAAAAACTAGACTATTAACCCGCTGTGTAATCCCTGCACAGACTACAACGCCTTTCAGTGGGAAGCCAGACTCTGCCAAGAGCAGGGAGGATTGCAGTTTAAACATTACGGGGTCAAGTTCAACATTTGTTCCATTCACAGAACTCCCACTGACATCAATGAGAGTTTTGTGCAGAGTAGAATTTCTTCCTCAGTCAAATGATTTCTGTAATGCCTTCTATTTTGCCAGAACATATTCCACAAAGAAGGCAATAAAGAATATATATGTAGTACCTCTCTCTTTTTTTTAAATCCCTGCTCTTGATTTCAATGACATGGCATCTACAAAAAAGCATTTTGCTTATAGAACATGATTTAGAAGGTAAATAAGCCATTTTGCAGGAAATGTAGAGAATTTTCAACCAATCTAGCCTCATTTGTTTACAATTTTTGAGGGTTTTTTTCCTATGATATAAAAATCACAATTAAATTCAGTCAACAACCTTTGAACCAATGAAATTTTATGACCTATGATATATCATAATTGACTGAGAACATGGAATTATTAAGCTCTTAGACTAAGCTATGTGGAACTAAATATCAATTCCACAAATATCCCTGGGTAAGTAGAGGCTGCTAAACAGGAAAAGCGAAAGCACTGAATTTTACGTAATTGTTGGAAGGGTAAGCAATCTATATTAGTGAGGAGTTTGAACACTACAATGTAATTTTATTGTTCTCAAGTAATATAGTAATATCAATAAAAATGTTTTAACAAATGAATATTCACAATTTATAATTAGCCCATTGTTTATGTGACTTGTAATTTTAAAGGAAAAGAAAATATTAGAATAGGAAAATAATAAATTCCTTTTAAGGGAAACAAAATATTAGGTATTTTTCTTTGAATAACTATAGCAACTATCTGACTAACACTTCTATCAGCTTGTGAAATTGGACACTAATTTACATTACAATTTAATTTTAGTGTCTAATATCATCATTTTAGCTTCTCTTTTTGACTTTTAAGATTCAAAAAGAAAATCTGCAGTTTCTTATAGACTTGAAAATCTGGTGTATGTTTTGCTTAATCCTCAGAAATATTTTAAAACAGATTGGATCCTAAACATCATTAGTATTCTATAAAAAGCTTTGGCATGACACATTCATACTTCATATAAGGGAGATGCTCCTGTTTTTCTATTGCTCAGGAAAGTTTTCAAAAAGGCAATCTGGGGACAGCAAGAGCTGATGGAAAGTAAAAACAAAATAGGCATTCTGGCCTATTTTTTTTTTAAGTATATTTATTCATTTTGAAAGAAAGAGAGAGGGTGAGGGACAGAGAGAGGGAGAGAGAGAGAATCCCAAGCAGGCTCCACACTGCCAGCACAGAGCCTGACAAGGGGCTTGAACTCATGAACCCTGAGATCATGACCTGAGTCGAAGTCAAGAGTTGGGATTCTTGACCGACAGAGCCACCCCGGCACCCCAATTCTCTTGTGATCTTTTGAGTTGGGGACTGTTCATCAGATATATGGGATGGTGTGGCAGTTAAAAAAATATCTACAAGCCCTTTGATATTTCTCTCATCAAAAGGGCAGTCTTTGACCTCGGTCCTTGTAAATGGGCTAACTTTTGATTCTGCTTCAACTAAGAGAGGACAGAGATGACACTATGTGATTTCCCAGGTGAGGACACAAAAGGCAACACGCTCCTACTTTGTCCACTGAAATATTCGCTTTTGAAGACATCAGCCACCAACTAAACATTCTGTCTTCCCTGAGGCCATCGTGTATGAGAAAGGTCAAATTAGCCTACGTGGCGAGAGCACACAGAAAGGCCCCGTGACTATATATGGCAATTGAGAAAGCCGACCGGCCAGTCTCAAGTTCTTCCAGCCTCCCTTCCCACCTTGCCCTACCCCTCCCCATATCTGTTACAGCCGCAGCCACAATCACGTGGGAAATTACAAGGGCTGGAAGTGCAATTGCAAGCCCTCCCCAAACTTCTCATCCAGAGAAAATATGAGATACAATATTTGTTGTATTTAAGCCAATAAATGTTGGGGTACTCTGTCACACAGCAGTGGTAACCAGAACAGATATAAACAGTTTTTCACTTAGAAAATTTTGTATTGAAAAATTGCAAATATATGCCAGAGTAGAGAGCCTATACAATGGTTTCTGATGCATATTACCCAGATCCAACACATTAAAACTTTTGCCACATTTGCTTCATCTGCTCTCTTTTTTTTCTGCGATCAAACTTTATCCTGCATCCCAGACATTGTGTCATGTCAAGTATCATATGATACTTCAGTATGAACATCTACAAAAATAAACATTTTCTTACATAACTGAAATGTCATCATCACCCTTAACAAAATTAACAATAATTCTCTGGCATCGTCTAATATCCAGACCATAATCAAAAGGTTTGATTACATCAAAAGTGTGTTTTTATAGTTCTCAGAATAAGAATTCAAACAATGCCTCTACATATAGCATTTAGTTATCGTGCCTGTTAGCATCTTTTTTTCTAAAAAGGTCACTTCTCCGACCCTCCCCCCACCCCCAACCCATTAACTAGTTGCAGAAACCAGATAATGTCTGAAGAATGTTTGCTTTTTTGTGGTGTCATTTAACTTGCTCCTTTATCCCCTGTATTTACTGTAAATGAAAGTTGGATCAAAAGAATTGATTAGATTCAGGGTCAGCATTTTCCCTCCCACAGGGATACTGCATAAGTGCTGTGCGCTTCATAATGCATCACATCAGGAGACACATAATATCTGTTGTTTCACTTTCCAAGGTGCTAAGATTGATCAATCTTGCCGACAGCCTTATTATCCCTCATGGTAAAGTTCGCATCTGCCTTTCTACTAATGGTTTCACTCAATGATGATTGTTGCCTCAGTCAAGTATTTCAGCATCGCTACTGGGATGTCACTGCTCCTAGACCTTTTCAATAAATAGTGCTAGGAAACATGTAAATTTGAAAACGAAAAAAATGCTGATAGTCTATCCAATTCAAATTTAACATCGTTACATTGTTAACATTATAACATTATAACAATGTAATCCCATAGGATTTTTCTTAAGTTCTTTGATTTTCTACATGTTTCTCTTACACTGAAAATCTTTTCCTAAGATCAACATAATTACTTATTTGCATTAATCTATAGTGTGTTTAAAATGGTTCCAGAATAATATCAATATTCCCTCTAAGAATTAGATACAGAATACAGCTTATGATTTCTTTGTACTTCTACTGGTTCTTAGAATATGTTCTGTTAAGGTATACTCTTGAAATAATTATTTTCTTTTTTTTTTTCATGTTTATTTATTTTGAGAGAGAGAAATAGAGCACAAGCAGGGGAGGGAGGGAGGGAGGGAGGGAGAGAGAGAGAGAGAGGGAGAGAGAGTCCCAAGCAGGTTCCACGCTGTCAATGCAGAGCCTGGTGTGGGGAACAGCGTCACAAACTGTGAGATCATGACCTGAGTGCAAATCAAGAGTCAGAAGCTTAACTGACTGAGCCACCCAGGTGCCCCTGAAATAATTCTTTTCTTTGTATCTTTTTAGTTGTGTCTTTTGTGTTAGGGACTTGATATTAAGTTCATTTGTTTCAATTCATTCATTCAGTTCAGTTCAGGTTAGGTTCATTTGTTTCAGTCTGTTTTTAATTTTTATAGATTGCTTTAAAAACATTTTTTAAAATTTTTTGAATATGTGCAACATTGATATACTTTACGTGATATACAACAAATGATATACAACAAGATACATTCAGAGAAGCCATTTCATTTTTCCCCCACCACTCTGTTTATTTCTTTTTTGAGATGGCCATTTTTTATTAGTTTTGGTTTAGTGTTATGTTTTTAAAAGATTTTCATTTGTTTACGTTATTTTGAGAGAGTGTGAGGGATGACAATTAGGGTTCAGGATGAATTGCTACAGTAATTCTTAGGATCCTGACAGCTGTGAATTAAGGAAGAATTAGTGTTCAGATGCAACCGTCGTCATAAAAACAAGTCATTTTGGCCTTTTGCCCCTCACTGCTTCCCCATCAAAGCCTTTTTTTTTTTTTTTGGTAGGAATTTACCCAAGGGGTACAGGAGTGCTGATGCATAGGGGCACTTGTACCCCAATGTTTATAGCGGCACTTTCAACAATAGCCAAATTATGGAAAGGGCCTAAATGTCCATCAACTGATGAATGGATAAAGAAGTTGTGGTTTATATACACAATGGAATACTACTTGGCAATGAGAAAGAAGGAAATACGTCCTTTTGTAACAACGTGGATGGAACTGGAGAGGGTTATGCTAAGTGAAATAAGTCATACAGAGAAAGACAGATACCATATATTTTCACTCTTATGTGGATCCTGAGAAACTTAACAGAAGAGCACGGGGGAGGGGAGGGGGGGAGTTACAGAGAGGGAGGCAAACCATAAGAGACTCTTAAAAACTGAGAATAAACTGAGGGTTGATGGGGGGTGGGAGGGAGGGGAAAGTGGGTGATGGGCATTGAGGAGGGCACCTGTTGGGATGAGCACTGGGTGTTGTATGGAAACCAATTTGACAATAAATTTCATATTAAAAAAATAATAAATAAATAAGCATTAAAAAAAATTTTTTAAGCCTTTTTTTTATTTTGTTAAAGTAGGCACCACACCCAACATGGGCCAAAAGCACCACCAGGAGATCACGTTCTACCAACTGAGCCAACCAGGGGCTCCACCATCAAAGCCTTGTTTTTAACGCAGAAGTACTCTCTGTCTCTCTCCTGCATGGTTATTTACCACTTCTACTGAAATGTGCTTACCTAATTTAAATATTTTTTTCTTTAAGATATTATTTTTTAAGTAAATTTTTACACACATAGTAGTTGCATGCTTCACAGACTGAGCCAGCCAGATGCCCCTAAAAGATTCTTTTTAGAAAAGAAAATAAGATTCACAATAGGATTCCATTATATATGTTTCCATTATATATATATTTTTTTCAAGACAAAAAGCAGCAATATGATATACCAAAATATCAATGTATTTACTGGTGAAGAATGAAATTTCAAATGATTTAATTTTAATTTTTAATTTTTATCTGTATTTTCTTCTGTATTTATGATATACTTGCATAATATTAAAGGGAATATTAAAGGGAAATGTGCCTTCTTTGTATAGAAAAATAATAAAATAGTCATTCAAATTGACTAGATGAATAACAGAATTATTGTTATAAGTATAGAATTTTTGTTTGTGATGATGAAAAAGTTGTGGAAATAGTGATGATGGTTGTATTACATTGTAATCGTACTTGATACTAGTGAATTGTACACTTAAAAATAGTTAAAATAGTAAGTTTTTTGTTATGTATATTTTGCCACAATAAAAAAATAAAAGTAGGGGGGCCAGGGTGGCTCCAACTCTTGGTTTTGGGTCAGGTCATGATCTCACAGTTCACAGGATCAAGCCCCGAGGAGGGAGTAGGGCTCCATGCTGACATTGTGAATCCTGCTTGGGATTCTCTCTGCCCCTCCTCTGCTCACATTTTCTCTCTCTCTCTCTCTCTCTCTCTCAAAATAAATAAATAAACGTTTTTTAAAAAATAAAGAAGGTAGAAAAAGTTCCTACAAATTATCCCTAGTATTAAATGAAATTCCCTAAGTACCATGATCTTGCCATACTTCAGTTATATTTTTTGGTTTATTTTATTTTATTTTTCTAGTAATCTCCCCACTGTGGGGCTCAAACTCAGGACCCCGAGATTAAAAATGACACACTCTACCAACTCAGCTCGCTAGGCACCTCTTCAGTTATGTGCTTTAGACAGATGTCCAAAACATTATTACTTGCTTGCATAGAAAGATTAAATATAAAGTAATATTTATTGGGGGACTGAATAAATATTTTACACACAAGATATTATTTAATATTACCAAAAGCCCATGAGATAAGGAACCATTATTATCTCCATTTTTCATATGAAGAAACTGAGGCTAAGAAAGTTTAAGTCACTTGTCCAAGACCACTCAGCTACTAAGCAGCAAACCCAGGATTTCACCAATGGTCTGTCTGACACCAAATCATTGCTCTTAACCACCATGTTAGAGTAGTTTGACTGTGCCGCCTCTGTATTGCCATATAGGGACCAGTTACACAACATCTTTGTGGTTATAAAAAATCCTTTCAGAACTTTTCAGATATGAGCTTACTTAAGATGCCCACCATGTTTACTTTAAAACTTGCATGTTTCTGCTATGTTTAATAATTGGTTAATTCAATTTTCATGGAAATCATTCCTGTGATTATTATTCTTATGGATTTCATGGTCACGTCAAATAATGATGATTATGGTACATTTATTCAATTTCTGCTAGAGACAGAGTCAACAGGAAGGTGCATGTTAGGATGACTTTTGAGCACATTTTTCCAAGATGAGGTCAGCAGCTTTCTGGAAATGCTGGGGGGAAATCACACAATTATCTTTCTAAACCCCACAAGTTTGGAGTCTCCAGGGTCTGGGGAGAAGATCAGGGTTTGAGTTAGGCCTGACTTTTTTTTTTTTAATTTTAATGTTTATTTATTTTTGAGAGAGAGGGAGACAGAGCGCAAGTGGGAGAGGGGGAGAGAGAGAGGGAGATACAGAATCTAAATCAGGCTTGAGGCTCTGGGCTATCAGCACAGAGTCCGATGTGGGGCTTGAACTCACACACTGTGAGATCATGACCTGAGCCGAGGTCGGAAGCTTAATCGACTGAGCCTTCCAGGCGCCCCAAGTTAGGCCTGGCTTTAAGAAACATAGTCACCTCTCACATTCTTCTCATTTAGAAGCCTGACGTATGCTTTGTTAGTATATTCCTATCATAGCCTGCTGCTCCTCGGACCCACTCCTTATTTCTTGCTTGTACTCCAAAGTTCTCAGGAGTGAGGTTTGGTTAAGAGTTGGTAGAATTTGGATCCACTATGGTCTTCTGGCATGGCTTAGAGCTCCTGCAAGAATCCTGGAATCAATCCATTCCTTTGGATGCTGTTATGCATTTCAATTCTGAACCAGACATGTGGTCACACTCCTAGAGGGACTATTAATAAGAGCACACTTCTTGGGCCCTTTCAACTGACCCTCTAAACACTGAAGACTCAAGTTCAGGATGCAGTAAGCTACTGAGAGTTTGAGGTGTACATGAAGAGCCACGAAATGAAAAGTGTCTCTACAGGGAGCCTGCTTCTAACTTCACATTGTACTGACTTAATTTCCCCAAATAAAATGTAATTTCTTCATTTAAAAGAAAGAATGCTATTTGCAGAGCCGTTGAGACAAATGTAAATTTAAGAGCATCACAAGGCCACTCTCGAAAGAAGTGTGAAAAGCAATTAAAATTTATCAATATTAACAATACTTTTACAATGAGAATGAGAAAGCAAGTTTCACGCCAAGAATTTGGCCAGTCGTGCAGAACTGAAGTCTGAGCAGGCAAGTAACTCAGTTAATCAGGGTCAAAGGAGGATAATGAAATAGGCCTTTGAGGTATAGAAAGAATATATAAAAATTGGGTGAACATGCAGAAACCAGAAAACCCTGAGGCTTAAACCTCTGGGAGTCCAAAAGGTTTGACATTGAGGATATTTTCCATACTCGTAGTTAAGACTATGAAAACTTTCTTCACATAAATTTCTACCGTCCACAAATATTCCCTTAGCCATGGTACAAATGACCAGCATTAGACATTCCCACTTAAAAAGAAGGAGTGTCAGGGCAATTGGGTGACTCTTGGTTTCGGCTCAGGTCATTATCTTGTGGTTCGTGAGTTTGAGCCATGCATCCGGCTTCACACAGACAGTGCAGAGCCCGCTTGAGATTCTCTCTCTCTCCCTCTCTCCCTGCTTCTGCCCTGCTCATTCTCTCTCTCTCTCCTTCTCTCTCTCTTAAAATAGATAATAAACTTTATTTATTAGTTATATGACAGGTGTTATTATATGAGAGGTGTTTACCAGTGAAAGACATGCGCAAGGAATAGTGAATGTATATTCGATGTCCACTATCTTGTCCATGAAGAGAAGTGGTAGAGAACCCAGAACAGAGGCTGACCCCCAAATCACTCATATTTCAACTTGAAATATACATGTTAATTGTAAATTGCTTCCTTATTTTATCCTTACGTAGGCCAAGGTTTCTCAACTTTAAGACTACTGATATTTTAGACCCGATCACTTTTTGTGGTGGGTACCCTTTGTACTGTAGGATGTCACCAGCATCTCTGGCTTCTATCACCAGGCGTCACTTGTGACAACCAAAAATGTCCCCTGGGAGGCAAAATCAGTCCCAGTTGAAAACCACTGATTTACACCAGTATTAAAGTTAGTGTGTCTTTTCTGCTGGCACACCCCAGCTGGGCGGTAGGGGACGTGGAGTGAAAGAGCACCAGAAGCAGCTGACCCAGGACGAAGAAAATGTACTGCACATTATCTGCAGTGCAGATAATAAACAAGTAATTTATGGAAATCAAATGTAAGGCTGAGAGCATCTTATTAGAACCAAGTTTCTCAGTTGGTAGACAGTGAGTGATTGAGGTTGATATAAATACAGGACATGGTTGCAGTCACCTTCCGGCTGCCAGACCCCAGCCACTGATGATCAAATCAAGCATTCCTTTTATAGAACTGAATGACCTAACACACGCGGTACAGTGGAGAGCTTCTTGTTTTTCATTCATTGACAGCTGGTCTAGCAGAAAGTCTGCTGGATGCTTGGGTCAGGCAACCAAATTCCAACACGCACACAGAGCCTGAGAAGCTACAGACCTGATGAGTAAAGATTTTCAGAAAGACGGAGTAATCACTTCTAACTGAAACGTATTTCATAGCATTTCTGATGCATTTAGGCAAAGGACGTTTTAGCCTCTTTTATGTGTTTTGTATGTAGTTTATAGACAAAACTCTATTTCTATCGGAAAGTCTTAAGTGTTGACAATGGCACGGTACATGAATAAGTACAAAATACAGGCTAGACCCCTACAGGACCCCTTCTACCCACCTACTCCTTCAAGGATAGTCACTAGGCTGATTTCTAATAGCATTGATAACTTTTGCCTGTTTTTGTACTTTATTTAAGTGGAATAATAGAATGTGTGTTATTTCATGTCTGGCTTCTCTCACTTGGCATTACTTGGTGAGACTCATCCAGGTTGTTCTGTGTGACTGTAATTTGTTCTTGGTTTTATTGCCATGTATTATTCCAATAAGTTAATATCCCACAATTAATTTCTCTACTGGTGGGTTATTTTCAGTTAGAATTATTAAAAATAGTGATTCTCTGGGGAAAAAAAATACAGGCTGAAAAGGGTACATTCTTTAGGAGAATACATACGTTAACTGTATTTCTTCTTGTTCTTCTATTAATGATACTGACTGGGTCTTGAACTCTGTTGTGTGTCCACCGTGAAACATTTTTTTTTCAATATATGAAGTTTACTGTCAAATTGGTTTCCATACAACACCCAGTGCTCATCCCAAAAGGTGCCCTCCTCAATACCCATCACCCACCCTCCCCTCCCTCCCACCCCCCATCAACCCTCAGTTTGTTCCCAGTCACCATGAAACATTTAACAAAAAAGTTAAACAGATGTGCTTGTGGATTGAGAAAAGTTTACTAACTTGTATTTGTATCAGTTTCAACAATCATAATCTTTGTATATTCATTAATAGATATCTATCTACTTGCCCACTTAAAGAAAAAGTTAGAGTTGAGAGATGTGTCCATGGGGTGCCTGGGTGGCTCAGTCAGTTAAGTGTCCAACCTCAGCTCAGGTCGTGATCTCGCAGTTTTTGATTTTGAGTTCCATATAGGGCTCTGTGCTGACAGCTCAGAGCCTGGAGCCTGCTTCGGATTCTGTGTCTCCCTCTCTCTCTGCCCCTCCCCTGCATGTGCTCTGACTTCTCTCTCTCTCTCTCTCTCAAAAATAAATAAACATAAAAAAAAAGAGATGTGTCCAGGGGTTGATTCTTGAAGCTACTGTAACTAATGTGTGCAACAATTTTATTAGTCAATTCAATGAACACCCCAGAAAAGGTATTTATTGTGTATCTAACACAATGCCTGGCAAGAGAGATGTCACATGACTAAGTTAGAGACAAAGGTTAGTAAGACTAAGTTAGAGACAATATGGTTAGTAAGAAAAAAGTGTTATTTAAGAAAATATTTACAAGGTAAAACAGTTTGCCCAACATCATAGCTAGAAAATGGATGAACTGAGTTCCAAGCCCGGGCACTTCAACATCAAAGCACTTAAGCTCTAAACCAGGTAGAATGCTCAGAAAAGGAATTCTAACGGGGATAAATAGAAATTCCTGAATTTAAAGGAAAAAATAAATCACACAAGGGAAGAATTGTGTCCTGTTAATGGCCACAGTTCATATGAGAGACCTGAGCATAATCACAGCTGAGCCCACAGAGTGATGCTCTAGTTAAAAAGGCAAAAGCCATCTGAGGCTGTTAATCAACACAGAATATCCCATTCAAAGCCATACAAGCTCTGTTCAAAACAGCTTAGCATCTTTCACTTCTCTCTCCTTGACTGATGCCTCGGATAGGATATTGTAAAAAGATTCAGCTCCTTATCTCTGTGTTCTTGTGTTTTATTGTCCTGGAAATATGTAAGCTTTACCCCATAGAGACAACTAACAAGAACACATTAAAACATTCCAATTTAACCATTCTGGATGACTAATGTTTTGCTTCGGATCCAATTTTGCCCTCCCCTTACTTGACATTTTGAATTGTCCCTTACTTCTGGTCCACACTAAAATTGGAAGCGGCCATCAAATATTTTTTTGCTTATACCTCACAGACCCAAGCAGCAAGGTCCACTCCTACAACCAGCCTAAAAATCCTGGCCTGGATCAAGCTCTGGGTCCTACTAATTTGGAAAGTTTACACTAAGATGGAATTTTATATTTGGTGATATGAGCCTTGTTAAGACAGATAATGATAAGCTAAGGGCAACCAAGTTGATGAAATATTTGGAAACCATACCACATGTACACGTTTGATCTTAGCCAAAGGACTGAAAGAGAATATGTTACAAAAGGAAAAAAATGAAGAAACTGGAGGAGTTTATTATGGACAAGAAAAGGAAATGCGGTAGGCATAATTGTGTTCCGCATTTGAACAGCTGTTATGCAGATAAGGGAATAGTTAATCTCATTTTATTAGTAAGAAATACACACGGATGGAAGCTTTAAGGGACACTTTAGATCTGATGGGAGGAAGAACTTAACCGTAAAGAGGCATCTATGTTAGTCATTTTTACACACTGAAGAGAATGTACTGAATTTTTTTTCTTTTCTTTTTTAAGTTAAGGTATAATAAACATACAATGTTACATTAGTTTTACATGTACAATGACTCAACAATTCTATACATTTCTCAGTGCTCATGAAGATAAGTGTCCTCTTGCTTCCCTTCATGTGTCTCAACCTTCCCCACACCCCCAAACCCCCACTCCCTAGCAACCACTAATTTGTTCTCGGCATTTAAGAGGTTGATTTAAAAAAATTTTTTTTAATGTTTTATTTATTTTTAAGACAGAGAGAGACAGAGCATGAGTGGGGATGGGACAGAGAGAGAGAGGGAGACACAGAATCCGAAGCAGGCTCCAGGCTCTGAGCTGTCAGCACAGAGCCCAACGCGGGGCTCGAACTCACAAACTGTGAGATCGTGACCAGAGCCGGAGTCGGACGCTCAACCGACTGAGCCACCCGGGCGCCTCAAGAGTCTGTTTCTTTGTTTGTCTCTTTTTCTTTGTTTGCTCATCTATTTTGTTTCCTAAATTTCACATTCAAATGAAGTCATATGGTATTTGTCTTTCTCTGACTGACTTATTTCACTTAGCATGATTACACTCGAGTTTCATCCAGGTTGTTGCAAAAGGCAAGATCTCAAAGAATGTACTGTCTTTTGAAACTGAAAAAGGCGTAGGAAGAGTTGGCTTCAGATTTGAGGGGAAATAGGGCAAAAAGAAAACAAAGACCAGGATTCCACAATATTCGGAGTCCCTTTAAATTATTTCCAAAGGTTAGAGTGTTTTAGGGTCCCTTTCTTAGAAGAGGTTGGTTTTTAAAATATTTTGAAGAATAAAATAGAAATGATTTTCCAGGACACAATGAAAGACTGTTTGACACAATGCAGCTGGGGTGGAGAGAGGAGAAGAATGGGTATAGTAAAGGGTTTTCTGTTTGACTAGACTAGAACAAGAAGTGTACTGAACAAAGAGTAAAAGGATAGGAAATTTGAGACAGTGGCAGAACAACTGGTGAGTTAGTCTTAATCTACCTCTTATGGTATTTACAAAACACTTTAGGTCACAGGCTCCTAAAAAGTTCTTAAATGTTGGGGCACCTGGGTGGCTCAGTAGATCAAGTATCTGATACTTGATTTTGGTCCAAGTCACCATCTCACGGTTTGTGAGTTCGAGCCCTGCATCGGACTCTGCACTGACAGCACAGAGTCTGCTTGGGATTCTCTCTCCCTCTCTCTCTGCCCCTCTCCCACTTGCACTCACTCTCTCTCAAAAAAAAAAAAAGCATAACATCTTTTTCAAAAAAACTTAAAAAATTAGAAACTATAATGAATGATTTTATAAGAATTGAATTTCATACAATTTTATTCAGGGGTAAAGGCATGTGCTATTATGAGGATGAAATACTATAAACTGAAAAGAGGTTGTTTCAGAGTATTTTGTGCAGAGGCAGGAGCTGTAAGAGAAAGAATGGCGGCAAGCAAGGTGACTTTCAAGAAAATTTAATAAAGTCCTAATCAAAGAAATTAGATGTCCCAGTATTCTCATATTATAAAATTCTCTAACCACAGAGCCAGTCTTATTAATGTGTGCCCTGGATATAAACATACCCTCAACTCAAAGGAAGTATTCTAATGCCTTCCTTCCAGGAATTCAATAAAGACAATATTCATGAACAAAACTATATTAACACAGTTTAGTAAATTAAACTGGTAAGATCCCCCTCTTTTCCAGGGTTCCTGCCAGGCGAGTCTTTACTATCAAATAGGACAATATTATTTTTTTATATTTATTTATTTTTATTTATTTTGTATTTGAGAGAGATCGAGTGGGGCAGAGGGTCAGAGAGAGAGAGAGAGAATCTTAAGCAGGCTCCACACTCAGTGTGGAGCCTGATGTGGGACTCAATCCCACGAACCTGGGATCATGACCTGAGCTGAAATCAAGAGTTGGATGCTTAACTGACTGAGCCACCCAGGCACCACATTTTGTAAGATTTTATTCTTAAGTAACCCCTACACCCAATATGGGGCTTGATCTTACAACCCAAGATCAAGAGTCACATCCTCCACTGACTGAGCCAGCCCGGAATCCCTATAGTTCCTCAATTTTAAGATTTGAAACATTTTTCTTCCTTTTCAGGGAAAAAGCAAATATGAAATTTGATATAACCAACAATCTTAAGAGTCACTACAGTATCAACTAGGCTGTAATATGAAACACTATGTCTTAAATACACATATACTCACATAAACATACACATACTTGGAGAAAAGAATAGAAGGAAACACAGCAAAATATTAAGGTTGATGGGATGTTGGATTATGGTTAGTTTTTGTTTTCTTTCATTTTTTTCCCTATGTTTCTACAAGAGGTAGAGCTATATTTTTCATATAATTAACAAAAATTAATAAATTTTAAAAATAGGTCTGATGTATTTAACATATCTTTTGCTTCTCTTCTAGATGCTTAAAGTTTCTAAGTTCTCGATTTATGAAATGAATCAATATACTGTCCCCATATGAACCTGTATTAATGGCTCTGCTTCTGGTCTTTTCAGACGAAGGTCATTCTTCTTTCTGGACGTAACTCTATAGAAAACTCTTACACAGTCCCCAGACTTGTGTGGCTACCAATTTTTGTCTTATTCTGCACTTGTATGTTACATTCAGAACATGAATTAGGGCCCCTAACATAACCGCACATCTGATACAAATGGGATATGATAGAAATCAGTTTCCAACAGCCTGCAGATGGTACTACCTTTTGTGTCTATTCACTTAAATTAGGTAATGGCACAGAAACTAGATACTCCGTAAATGCTCTTACTTCCTTCTCATGTTCGTGATGCCTGAGAAAACAAAGCAGTTCAAAAACCATTTTTACCTTCCATGCCTTTTCTCCTGTAGCATTTCTTACCCAAACAAAAAGTCTCCAGATTTTATGCACTTTTTTCCTTTATAAAAGTTTGAACAACCATCTTGGAAAATTGTCCTTCTGGTAAAGCAAAGTTAACTTCATTTCTTGACAGTTTGCCTGAGAGCTGCTGTACTGGTTTGCAGGGGCACTGAATTCTTGGAAGCAGATGGACAGAGGTAAAACTCTGGAAGCAATAGCCAGTACAATAAAAATTTGTACATCTCAAAGCACTTGCTAAAAAGATCATTAGGTAAAAGAAACATGGCAAGAAGCTTCAGCTCCCTCAATCAGTAATATAGAATTTCCCCAAAAGACAATTTTCTCACCTGTTCACTACTTGGTCACTCAAAATTTTGAGCCATCTTGGGCACTTAGCCTTGAACTTAAAAGACTCTAAATTCTTTTTTTTTTTTTTAATGTTTATTTATTTTTGAAAGAGAGAGCATGAGCAGGGAAGGGGCAGAGAGAGAGGGAGACACAGAATCTGAAGCAGGCTCCAGGCTCTGAGCTGTCAGCACAGAGACTGACGCTGGGCTCGAATTCATGAGCCATGAGATCATGACCTGTGCTGAAGTCAGCCGCTTAACCAACCGAGCCACGCAAGAGCCCCTAAAACCTCTAAATTCTAGCAGCAGTAAAGATACACTGCTTCAATCTTTCTGGTAGCATATTTCTATTCTTTTCTAGCCATTCTCATTGAAAAAGTCAATTGCTTTTTAAAAAATCAGCTGATTGTTTTTTCCACTCTACCCCATGAAGAACAGTAGATCTTATCCACTCTCATGGCTTCAGTTACCACCTCGATGCTAGTGGCTTCCAGTTTGACATCTCTTGCCCAGACAGACTTCCCTCCTGAATCTCAGACGACCAACTGCCAGCTAAATATCTCAGTGTAAATGTACCAGAAGTGAGGTGCCTGGATGGCTCAGTCAGTTGTGTGTCCAACTCTTGATCTCGGCTCAGGTCATGATCTCACACTTAGTGAGACGGAGCCCCGAATTGGGCTCTGCATCGACAATGAGGAGTCTGCTTGGGATTTTCTCTCTCCCTCTCTCTGCCTCTCCCTGACTCATGTGCTCTTGTGCACATATGTGTGTGTACAGTCTCTCTCTCTCTCTCTCTGAAAATAAATAAATGAATGAATGAAAAAATGTACTAGAAGCGACTCAGTGCTAGGAATTCAAAGCTTAACTTCTTCCCATACCCTTCTCTCATCTTTGATTTACTACCTGGGTGAATGGCCCCACTATTGGCTTAGTTTCCCAAGGCAGCAACCTGTCATCTCTGACCCATCCCTGTTCATCATCCCCCATATCCAAATGCCAAGTCTTGTCAATTCTACTTGCTAAACATATCTAAAATCACTTCTCATCATCACCATTGCCACTAACAGTAAAGACCACTAACATTTCTCACCTCAATTACTGCAAAAAGATTCTAAATCATTTCCTTGCCTTTGGTCTCTGTCCTGGAAGATTCAATTTGCACTTTGTAGCTAGAGTGATCAGCTACACAAATCTGATCATGTCACTCTCATGCTGCAAATAATGTATTGGTTGTCCACTGCCCTCGGAATTAAGTCCAAATTTCTCAACTTGGCTTTATAAGATTTTCATGATCTGGTCCCTGCTCATTTCTATATTACAGCTCCTCCCACCTCCCCTTCCCCCAAATCTTGTAGCCACAATGAGCTTCTTTTTGTGTGCTCTATTATTTCCTGGTCTTTGCATATACTACACCCATTACTTAGAACACTCTGGCTTCTCTGCATCACCTGATACTTGTTATCAGCTACACTCAGTCTCAGATCTCATTATAAGTGGCATGTTCCCTGGGAAGCCTTCCCAGCATCATTCTTGCCCTAGATTGATTAAGGGACCTTGCTATATTCCCATTACATGCCTCACTTCCCCCTGTGTTTTAATTTTTTTATTTATTTGTTAGATTGTTAGCTCCCTAAGGGCAGATACAATGTCTTGTTTACTTTTACATCTCTTTTGAAGTGACCTTGTCTTGTAAAGAACCTAGTAAAGTTCTAGAACCAGCACATTCTCAATTAAGATTTGTTGAACCAATGAATAAAGTTATAGAAGTAACAGGTTTCCTGATGGCTAGACCATTTGCAAATAAAGCTTGAGCTATTCTGATTGCTTGGGTAGCATGTAAACCTGCAGACCTGGGCCAGATTGAAGAAAATTGGGGCGCCTGGCTCAGTCAGTTAAACGTCTGACTTCAGCTCAGGTCATGATCTCACAGTTCATGGGTTTGAGCCCTGTGTGGGGCTCTGTGCTGACAGCTCAGAGCCTGGAGCCTGCTTCAGATTCTGTGTCTCCCTCTCTCTCTCTGACCCTCCCCCACTCACACTCTGTCTCTGTCTCAAAAATAAATACACATTAAAAAAAAAAAAGGAAAGAAAACCAGCACTCTGATTTTTGGTAGAGGGCCCGGCCTAGATTAAACTGACTATAGCCAGCTGTTTCCTCAAGAGTCTGAGGCATGCGGCTTGTAAAAAGCCTCTAATCGCTGATTCCAACTGAAGCAATTTCATCTTTAAAATGGGTTATAACCTCGGCAAAGTGACTTTGCTATTCTGTTCCTTGTTGGAGTACTCTTCTAGGGATTAGATAGTTTCAACCTTAGATTCCAGAAAAACAGGCACGGGAAGTTAGTTCTTGAACGAATGGGTTGAATAGTTAGAATATTTCTATGCTAATATGCCAGAAACAGAGGTGAGCAGCAGATAGTACCCCTGCTGAATAGAAGAGTCAGACAACAAGCAAACAAATAAATCAAGAAGATAAAATCAGAAAACGATCAATGTTATGATGCCAAAAGAGAGTGATGTATAGAGGGTGGGTGTAGGGAGGTAGCTATTTACAATAGGGGTCACTGGGGGCCTCTTTCAAGAAGAAACATTTGAGCTGCGGTGTGAATAGTGAAAAGGAGGCAGGCATGTAATGAAATGAAGGAAGAGTAATCCTGTTGGAAGGAACAGCAAGGGCAAAGAATAAATTTGCAAGTTCAAGGAACAGAAGAAAAAGCCATGTGAACAGGGAAGGCATGGCTGTGACGAAAAGAAGGAAGTGGGCAGAAGCTGCTCGGGAGTTTGGGTTTAATAAACAGTGCTCTGGGAAGCCACTGGAGGGTTCTAGGCAAGTGATTGACTTTGTCTAAATATTCTTGAATTTATAAACTGAGGAAGAAGGAGTTAAAAGGGAAAGAAATAATTATGTTTTATAATTATGTTTTAACCTCTCCTGCTTAAACTAAAACCATGTGTTTGTGCTTTTCAGCATTTCAATACCCAGAATGATTTGTTGATATATTAAAATGCATTTCTTGTATATTCTATTTCCTTAATTGAGGAAGAGCTTAGAAATAACCTTGCTGACAGTGATCTAGGGAAAGAATCAATATTCCCTGGACATTTTAATTTTTTTACTGTTCCTATGCAATGGGGGATTAGACAGTAATTTTGTTTAAGAACTAAAATTAAAGTAATTACTAATTTTAACCTATTCTGCTCCCATGTGGTTATCTCAATTAAAATCAGAATTTATAACAGTCACATCCAACTAGAATTCAGGGTTTTTAAACCTTTCATTCCAGACCTTTCAGTGAATAGCTGAAATCCTGCAAACCTCTGCTTAATTGCAATTTACACAGCCTTTCTAGCGAAACTATGAGGTTTAAATGTGAATTGAAACTGGGTTCAATTAAAAAGTTATTTGGACAGCATTCCTTGTTAAGAAATGTGATCTACATGGTGTTTGTTGATGATTATAAAGCTTGGTTTGTTATCTACAAATCAGAAACCTCATGTGGTTCTCTGTCAAAATAAAAACGTCATACACTGTAGTACTGAGACAGTATTTTTTTTTCCTAAGGAGCTCAAAGCACTTCACTGATGTTTTCTCATTAGTCCTCACCATTTCCCCAAGGTAAGTAGATGGAAACTATTATGCACATTCGGTAGAAGGGGGAACAAGGCCAAGAGAAGTGAATGAACATGCCCAAGGTCATATAACACGTCAGCAGCAGGGGAGGGATGACTCTCAGGTCTTCTAATTCCCAGGGATCTGGCATTTTGTCATGCAGGGCAAGGTACCAAACCAGTTCTTGTCTGGTTTGGTACATTTGAATCTCCATGTATACAGTTACAGTGAACTAATAACACATCTGTTCTAGGGTATATGTCTATGTTTTGGTGTTTACATCAGCAATAATTAAGTGTTATTTTTAAACGAAGACATTTGGGGAGCACCTGGGTAGTTCAGTTGGTTAAGTGTCCGACTCAGGTCATGATTTCGTAGTTCATGAGTTTGAGCCCCACGTCAGGCTGTGCTGATAGCTCAGAGCCTGGAGCCTGCTTCCGATTCTGTGTCTCCCTCTTCTCTCTGCCCCTCCCCTGCTTGTGCTGTTTCTCTGTCTCTTAAAAATGAATGAATATTTTTAAAAAATTTAAATGAAGACTTTTTTTTTTTAATGCAGTGAGATTAAGATATTTATCTCATATATTGCATGTGGGTTGTCTGTCTAGGAACCTGTACTGGCTATAGGAACTTTATCGTTTTGCTAAAGACTAGATTTGTCGCGGGGTGCCCAGGTGGCTTAGTCGGTTAAGCATCTGACTCTTGGTTTTGGCTCAGGTCATGATCTCACAGTTCATGAGTTTGAGCTCCACATTGGGCTCTGATCCTGCCTGGGATTCTCTGTCTCCCTCACTATCTCTTCCCCTCCCCTGCTCACGCTCTCTCTCAGTCTTTCTCTCAAAAATAAAATAAATAAACATTATACATATATTATATTATAATATATATAATATATTTTATATATAAATATAATATTTATATAGAATATATTTTATATAATATAATATAATGTAATATATTTTATATAATATAATAATATTACAACACGTGATATTGACATTATAATTTAATATTTAATATTTTAACATTAATTATTAATAATGATTAATATTTAATATTTTAATATAACTATAATATATAATATATAATATAATATATAAAATAAATAAGCATTATTTATAGAGAGAGAGAGAGAGAGAGAGAGAGAGAAAATTTGTCATTTGCTATTTAAGGAATTAGAAATATAAACACACATACACACATACACACACACGTTTTTCTCCATAATAGGATATTTGAAACCTGTGAGCTCCTATAAAAAGTTAAAGTTGTCTAAACTTTGGTTCTTAGGTTTTACAGTGTTTACATGTCCTCCCAAATCAGTATATGCCCTTGTTTTTTTGCCTTCTTTCTCTTTCTCATTTGGAATTTCTGTTAAAAAATCCAAACACGCATAAGCATAGCAAGAATAGTACAATAAACCTCCATATACCCATCATCCTGATTATAATTACATATAATCATAATCACACAATTATAAAGATTTTGCAACATTTATTTGTCCCTGTTTTTGCCCTTGCTGAACTTTCAAAAAGTACGTCTCAGACATGAAGTCATCTCATCCCTGCACGCTTGACCTACGAATCTCTAAAAATAGGAACTTTTAAATCATAGTCATAATGCCATCATTGTGTCAAAATTTTAACAATAATGCCTTTATAGGATCTAAAATCCACTCCTTAATAAAGTTTGTCATATTATTTTTTAAATGTTTACTTATTTATTTTGAAAGTGGGGGGGAGGGGAAGAGAGAGGGAGAGAGAGAATCCCAAGCAGGCTCCACACTTAGCACAGAGCCTCACATGGGACTCAGACCCATGACAGTGAGATCATGACCTGAGTGGAAATCAAGATCAGACACTTTAAACAACTGAGCCACCCAGGTGCCCCGTCTCAGATTATTTTTTAAAAAACTGTTTTCATAGTTGATTTGTTCCAATCAGAATCAGAACACGTGGCACCTGGCTGTGGTGCAGCCTTCCCTGGAGGAGCTGCTTCCTCTTCCCCACCCATTGGTCTTGGCTAGTTGCAGAAACCAGGTAAGTTGCCCTGCAGAATGCCCACATTCTGAAATGATCTGTTTGCTTCTTTGTGGCATCATTTAACTTATTTCTCTATCTCCCATATTTGCTATGAATGGAAGTTAATTCTAGAGGCTTGATTATATTCAAGTTCATTTTTTAAAAAATTATTGTTGCAAGAACACTTCATAGGAGACACTGTGAGCTTCTGATTACACTGTATGAGGAGGCCCACAATGTGTGTTCATTCCAGTCTTGGTGATGCTAAGATCATCAGAGGATTCACATGGGGACAGCCTGACCCCTCCACTGTAAAGTTCCCTGTCAGCCTTTCTGATAATACTATCATCTAGCATCTGGATGTCTCCGTTGGTTAAGTGACCTACTCTTGATTTTGGCTTATGTCATGATCTCACTGTTGGTAGGTTCAAGCCCCACATCTGATTCTGCACTGACAGTGCAGACCCTGCTTGGCATTCTCTTGCTCCCTCTCTCCCTGCCCCTCCCATGCGTGCTCTCTCTCTTTCTCAAAAAAAATAAACTTAAAAAAAATACTGCTATCAACCACTGACGATTTTGGCCTGAATCAGTTATTTCAGGGGTTTCAAACGATTATTTTATAACCTTATCATTGCTTCCACGTTTATTAGCTGAAAATCTTCTGTTAAGAAGGACAGTTTCCTCCTCAGCTAAGCCTACTAAACAGAGAATTGATGCTTAATTCTTTCCTTTGATTTGACAAAGGACTGATACCCCAGTTACATTCATCAGTGTCCAGTGAGGTGGGTTTCAGTTAAGTGCATTCATGCACTGAATTTTTACTTCTAACAACAGCAGACCGTGGAAGAATATAATACAGGTAGAGTACTAGCTATGTATTATTTTTTGGAGAAAGCCATGGAACAGCACGTAGACACTTCTCTACGACAAGGTACTTCCCTGACTCAACTGAGCCTTTTCTTTTGTTTCCTCTGACTTTCCTTCACTCTCTCATGGCTATGAATGGGATGTAGAACCAACGAGGAGGAAAAAGAGGGGGAAAGGGCAGGTAGAAACAAGAGGGGTAGAATGGTGACTCATGGTCCAAAGCCAAGCATCCTGGAAAAATGAAATGCAAAGGAACCAAAATATGCTTCTACAATATCTCCAACCTTGAAGGAAGTGAACCAACCACAGGAAGTTCTTTACAACTTTGTTTAAGGTCTGTAACACTGAACTTTTACACTGAATATGTGAAAACTCATTTGACCCTGACTGATACTCTGCAATCATTAATGTGAGCCCATTTTATAGATGAGTATATTTGAGTTCAGAGATATTAACTGGCTTGTCTAAAAGACAAAATCAGGAATAAAACTGTGGTCTCTGATTCCTGGTGCAGGACATTTTCTCCACAACCATAGTCACTGCCTCTGCATCTATTCTGTCTTTTGCCTTCATGATTGTGTGATGAATTGGTGAGAGTAGCTAAAATGGGGAGATGTTGATGACCAAGACTTCTTGCAGTGCCAAGACCTTTCATGTTGTACATCAGAACAAGATCACTAGGCAGAAACACCCTTATAAACCCGTAAGCCAAGTTGGATTGTGGTTAGTGTACCTGTGAGCCCACAGTGTTTGTGCGATACTAGCATTAACAGGGAACATGGCCCTGTTTATGCAACTGCCACAGGCCTAACTGGTTGGGTAACTTCTTTCTAATAACAACCCTTTATTCAGCAACAATATACTTTTTATTGTAGGTGTCAGAAATAATTTCATCCTTTTCTCATGTACAAAACGAAGGGGGGAGATGCTTTCAGCAATGAAATTTAATACCAACATTTTAATATCTTTCAATGTTAGAGATAGTTACAGAATGTAAAAGATGTTTTCCAAATTTAAAGGGTCAATTCACAATATTTTCTTGAATGGCTTAAAAATTCATAATGAAAATCATCCCTCAGAATAAGAACGCTTTGTTTTGCATTCACCTTCCTGTAATGGATATTAATCCCTGAAGGTAGAAAACTTTCACCTGCCTTGCCAAGTTACACATTCTAAACATCAAATTTTATACCACAGCCTAACATTCCTCAAAGATAAGCAACATCAGGGGCAGAAGTCTTAGAATATTTGAAGACAGGTGGAAATAATAAATTACTGCCCTTTTATGGAGAGCAAGCTTAAATGGTGTCTTTTTCTAAAAATGGTTGAAAAGAATCTTGACACTCAGTTCTGCTGTCAGTTGGGTGGTAGTCCTTGTGGGGAAAGTTATACGAAGGTTAGACTGGGAAAGTCTGAATAATGAGTTCCCAGAGGTTAAATGGAAATGATTGCTTTTTGGTGCTGTGAGAGGATTTCTCATTAAGGAGCATATATATTTGTGGATGGACCTATGAGAGTTGGCATAGAATGTGAAGATTTTTGTTTCACGCATTAACACCTACTAGGGAGAAACCACCATGAAAGAGTTGCTAAACAACTAAAGAGACGAAACGACTTAGCTCTGTCATTGGCCACCCCAGTGCTGGCATCATGGGCACATGGACAGAGCCATAGAGAAAGATGGAGGCTGTGTATGAGCCCAATTGCATGGGCTGTCATTTACTGAATCTGATCAAGAGTGTCACTGCCACATGAGAAACATGTCAGCAAAAGAAAGCAATGTTGAGCCACTATTGCAGCATTATTTCCCAAAGAGGGGATACCAAATGGCACCTTGGTAAGAACTGAATACAATGGAATCCTTCCATTAATCTTTTTTTCTGACAGAATATGCAAATATTCTGGTTATATGTTAGTTTTTTTTTTTTTTTTTTTTGTCTACAGAGCCTCTCCTAGCATCACTTTCTAAGAGCTTATAGAACATTTGATCCACTAACATAGGATCCCACAAAACGGCCTTCACACTGAGGACCCACTTCACAGCAAAGGAAATGTGAGAGTGGACCTATAACCGTGGGATTCCCCTGGCTTTACCATATACCATGCCAACCAGAAGCTACTGGCTTTCTGGATAGAGATCTGGATAGAGATAGAGATCTCCAGATAGAGATTTGGAATGGCTTGCTCAAGACATGCTTAAGTGCCAGCTCAGAGCCAATAGTTTATAAGGATGAGGCACCATCCTTCAGGATGTAGTGCCCCAATAGATAAAATTCATGAGACTGAGAGCCAAAAAGTTAAAACATGAATGATCCTACTTACCATCATTCCAGTAATCCACCTAGGGAATTTGTGCTGTCCATTTCCATTACATTAGGGTCTTCAGGAGGAAGGAGGACTCCTTCAGAGGAGTCTTTATTCAGGCAGGAATAATTGGCCCTGATCATCAAGAGGGGGTAGTGCCACTATTCCACAATGGGGGCATGGAGGAACAGGTTGTAGTACTCGGGTGATCTACTTGGGTACCTCTTGTTATGCCCTTGCCAAATAGCGGTGGAAATAGATGAGAGAGATGAGGTAAGGATCTGTAGCCTGAGAAGGACATGGAGACAAGGGGCCTATTCCCCTTGGGAATGGTCATGCCACCACCTACACCACCCAAACCAGCACAGATGCCAGCTGAGGGTGAGAGCATTCCAGAATCATTAGGGAAGAAGAGATACATTGAGTATTAGTTGCAGCCCCAGGACTAGGCTCAGCAATAGCGGGTATAATTTGTTTTGCTAGCCTTCCCCTTCTGAGGAAGAGAGGCCTGAGGGATATACATGAAGCACAAAGGGGTCATCTGAGAATGCAACTGACAGACAGCCTTCAGCTGTCAGTTCTTGTAGGGATGGCCTGGCTGCAGAAATCCATGCTACCCCAGGTCACATCCTTCTGGAGTGGCCCATACCCAGTGAATGGCTGAGGCGAGGATATAAAGACCTGGCTCATGTGGTCCCATGTGGGACAGCTCTGAGAGAATATTTAAGCTCTAGAGCTCCCCAAGGAACTGGCTGAGGCTTGCACTGCAACTTGACTCATCCCCTCTGCTCAATCCTTCTTTCTCTCCCCTCCTGGAAAATGTCCCAAACAGTAAGGTCTGATGGTCCACTTCTCAGAGTACACAAACTGAGTATTGGTTACAGAGAATCCTGCTTTTGTCAATTTTCCTGTCTGCCCATTTCTTTCCTTTTAAATTTTTTTAAATGTTTATTTTTGAGAGAGAGAGCGAGCGACCATGAATGGGGGAGGGGAAGAGAGAGGGAGACAGAATCTGAAGCAGGTTCCAGGCTCTGAGCTGTCAGCACAGAGCCCGATGCGGGGCTTGCACTCAGTAAGGGCGAGATCTTGACCAGAGCTGAAGTCAGATGCTTAACCGACTGAGTCACTTAGGCCCCTCTGCCCGTTTCTTTGGCTAGCCATGTCTCTGTGGGGTCTACTGATTGTCCAGGCTGAGTTGACCCTCACCTCTCTGCCACTACAGCACGAAGTTTCCTCCTTTCATTACCACACTTACCACATCAAATCTAGTGCATCTCATTTATGCCAACGTGTCCATCAGTTGTGAAAACAGGGATCTTTTCCTCAGCAACCTTTGTATTCCCAGGTGCACCATCGGTGCTCAAACTATGTGGTTCAAGCTTTTGTTTCACTCCTTCTTGAAGTTCTAAGCCCTTTATAAAACAAACAAAAAATACGATCTTCACCAGGCCAGCTTCTACATTTGACTCTGTGTCAAGAAAAGTCTTACCGATCACACAATTTATTTTCCCTTTGGGGGGATTATCAATCAAGTGGTAAATGGGTCCCAGCAGCAGAGCAGCAATTAGTTCCCCAAGCAGGGGTAAAGAGGGAACGAGTCCTGTCAACTACACTCATCAATATCCTCTGTGTCGGTGTCTCTCTGCTGACACGTGTTGCTGTCACTTACTGAGAAGCTGCCATAGCGCTATCCTAGGAAGGCTAACCTTATGAGGAAGACAGAGGCACAAATAAAACTTGGATGTAGATCAGCCAAGTTCTTTCTAAAACCTGTGACAGCATCCGTACCTGGACAAGAATGAGGATTCTTTGAAATGTGATAAAAGCCAACAATAACTAGAGTTTCATTAGAGATGCACACACATACCCACAACCAAACCCTCCCCAACCACCCCCACACCCTGACTTTCCTCCATAGGTAAGCAGCTAAGGAATCACAAACCTTTTCAGAAGAAGATAGTAGTAGAAAGTGCAGGTTATTTACTGGGAAAAGAAAATAGGTGATTAGGTGACAATGAAGTGTTTCTGCAGTAAAAGCTCCAGGAAGATTGTACCAAAGATGAGCTCAGGGATTAATGGGAGACACCACAAGACTCATGTTCTCTTTTTCTTCTCTCTACTTTGAGGGGTATGTGGGTTCAGAGAGCAGACAAAGAGTGGATCCACAGCCCTTATAAAATGAGAGCCTAACATTTAAACTAAGTATTTAAAGGGCTCTTGGGTGTCTCAGTCAGTTAAGCCTCTGACTCTTTATTTCGGCTCAGGTCACAATCTCACAGGTCTGTAGGTTTGAGCCCCGCATGGGGGTCTGCGCTGACAGTGCAGAGCCTGCTTGGGATTCTTTGTCTCCCTCTCTCTCTGCCCCTCCCCCACTCACGCTATCTCTGTCTCTCTCAAAATAAATAAATGTAAAAAAAATTAAACTAAGTGTTTGAATGCATAGACTAGAAGGAGTACAAAGTTTTGTACCAGGATATCAATTAATTACTTACACATGGAAAAAGAACAAAGTGTCAGAAAGTTAATGCATCTTTTGGAAGACTAGGATAAGAGCTGACATCAATGAGATAATAAATTTTACACTAAATTAATGAGTTGCCCTTTGTCAACGGTAAGAATGCTACAGCACCCCCTTCAGTAGGGCTTGCTCTGCTAAAGAATAAGAGTGGATTTGTCCTAAACCAGCTCTACTCTTTTACTCCTTGGTCAGGAATGAGAACAGTGAACGGGTTAGGAATCAGCAGGATCTGTAGTCAGACATTCACCGAAGATCACATGATTGGGGAGAACCCAAGGCAAGCATCGTTTTCAGAGGACTATAATAAGGAAGATGCCAAAGATATATGGGACACAGCACTAATCAAGGCAAGATGGAAAGTTTGGTCACTATCCAGGTGTCCACTGCAGTGCTCTGAGAAGGTCACTATCAAGCTTTGGTCTTAAAGCCTACACGGATCCTTATGGCTTACAGCTGTGTAGATTGTGTGGCAGCCACAGAGAGTGCTTCTCCTCTGAGCTGCTCTCTTCTCTAGCCCCAGTACTAAATACTGGTTTCACACTCCAATGGTGAAATGAGCCAAGGGGCAAGAAACCCCCCAGAAATGAACCCATTAAAAGAACACAGACTAACAACATGGATGAATACTACAGACCTAACAATGAGCAAAAGAAGCCAGATGCAAAAAGAACATACTGTATTACTCCATCTATATGAGGTTCAAGAACCGCAAAACTAACATATGGTGACAGATGTCAGAATAGTAATTATTTCTGGGTACAGGCTGGTGGGGGTGGTAGATCCTGCCTGGAAAGGGGTTCAGGACCTCTTTTTGGGCAGTGAGGAAGGTTCTGTATCTTGATCTGTATAGGAGTGACCTGAGTGTATCCAATACGTAAAAATTCATGAAAGTATACATTTAAAATTTCTACACTTTATGGGGGCACCCGCGTGGCTCAGTTGGTTAAGTGTCCGACTTTGGCTCAGATCATCAGCTCATAGTTCGTGGGTTTGATCCCGGCATTGGGTTCTTTGCTGACAGCTCAGAGCCTGGAGCCTGCTTCAGATTCTGTGTGTCCCTCTCTCTGTCCCTCCTCTGCTTGCACTCTGTCTCTCTCTCTCTCAAAAGTAAACAAACATTAAAAACTTTTTAAAAATTTCTATACTTTATGTATGTTACACTTCAAAATGCAGTAGAAAAAAACTTACTTTACTTACTTGTTTTTAACCCCATTTTCCTTTCCTTCCTTCCACCACACACATGGTGCGTGCGCACACACACACACACACACACACACACACCACGCAAGTTATATAGCCCAAGTATGTTGGCCAGTTTACCTGTGAGCTCCTTTTCCTTGGGAAACGGTGTATGGAGGGGCCGCTTTGCATTTTCTCTAGTGGTTGGAGGACATGAGGACACGGTGGTACATAACACAGTCCCATACAGGGGCATTCAGGATGGGTAGAGGGCATTTCCTGAGATTTGGGAGTGAGGTGGGAAAGTCTGGAACCCTAAAGGAAAGGGATATATACAGAGATAAGACTAGCTACTTATAAGGACTAAAGAGACTTGGTCACAAAAAGCAAGACCAGTGTCCTATCCTGTCTGGAAGTTGCAGTAACTGAAGGGGACCAGATAAGGCAACTATTTTGCTGGACACCATGGAACTAACAGCCCAGGTTCTGTGATTTCCCTGGTTTAAGAAGAGGATTAGCTCCAGAATCTACAGTGGAATTAAACTACAGGGATGGATTGTTGTGTGGCCCCATTTTTGTGAAAGGAGCCAAAGCAATCACTAGAAATACCATCTGAAGCCAGAGAAACGAAAGAAAACTAACTCTCACCAAGGGATTAACCTGAAACCTCAGGCCCAGTAACACTGTATTTTAATCAAGCGTCTTCCAAAGAGGTAATAGGTGCTGGAAACAAAAGCAACATTGAACCTTTTCAGGATGTGAGACCTTGTCTAGTACCTTCATGGCTTTCAGCTTTGAGAAAAATATAATGTGTCAGTGGCACAGTGCACATAACAGAATGGCAGGATGGACTCTCCCACTGCAATCAGTAGATCCGTGAATATAAGCGCGGCTTGTCTAAGATCAGACATAGATGCTATTGTAATCAGAAAGACAGAGCAGCTCTCCATGCAGTCATTTAAGGACAACGTTAACCATTTTAGCATGCAAAGACAACAACGCCGTCAGAAACAACAGCTGCCTCTGAGAACACACTGCTCGTCAGAGACCAGCACCAAACTGGACAATCAAATAGATGCCGGTAATTAATTAAGTTAAGACATTGTTCCAAGTTAGCTGCTGGTCTTATTCACCATTGCCATTTATTACAAGCATTTTTTTCCCAGTTGGGACAAGAGCACATGTTCATACAGGTCAAAATCCTGCCCCCAGGAACACGAACTGTGCGGGAATCCCTTCCTGAAATACCTCTTCCAGGATTCCCCTCCTCTGCTCTTCTTCCCAATGAACCAAATATGCGTCATTTTAATTGGCTTTCCAGCTATTCCATTATCTGGTCCCATTCTACATGGCAAAAATTCTTTTTACTTAAGCTTATTTATTTATATTGAGGAGGGGGGAGAGAGAGAGAGAGAGAGAGAGAGAGAGCAAGCGGGAGAGGGGCAGAGAGAGAGGGAGAGAGAATCCCAAGCAGGCCCTGCACTGTCAAAAACTGTAAGATCATGACCTGACCCAAAGTCGGATGCTTAACCGACTGAACCACCCAGGTGCCCCTATGTAGCAAAAATTCTAACTATACACTCGGCTCTTTGTGCTTTGGCCAGCTTAGAGAGCCTGTGCTGGTACTGTCCCCCTTACCTCAGCCTGTCCCCTCAGCCTCCCTCCCACTAGTTCAAACTTTAAGCAGGCTTCAAAACCCACTTCCAGACTCCCCATCTGGAGATGGTGCAACTGTTCTGGATTCCATTAACTGCCAGGGAGCTCACCCTCACGTCCCTCAGCACTTGAAAACAAAGTAATGGTCTCTGAGACAAGTCAGCTCTCCCATCTCTCATTTTATAGGAGCACTCCTCTGTATGTTATCCTTGTTTGTGTGAATTTAATCTTTGTTGTGCCTTAGAAGCCCACGTGGCAACCTTCCCGATGACATCATCATCTCTCTCCACCAAGAAGAACTCGGCTGTAAATTTTTTGGGTGAGAGTGTCTCTAGAGTATATACCTAGGACTGGAATTTAAGTTGTAAGGTTTACGCATCTTCCACCTTACCAAGTAATTCCAAACTGTTTCGGAAAGTGCTCATGCCGGTTCATATTCCACTGGGGAAGCAGACTCTGAGACAGTGTGCACGGGAAAGGGAAGGGGATGAAGCAGGGCTGAACAGGGGAGGAAGCTGGGCTGTGATGAAATCGCAAGGAAAGCTTCAGCTCACTCACCGGGAGCTTTGAATCTGAGGCACTTCGTTGTCCATACGGGGCCAGGATCTAGGGCTGTACAGCCCCACGTGACCACTTATTGGCCGCAGAGAGAGTGCATCACTCTGGGCAAGACAATCGTCTTCAGTGATTTCATGACACAGCCAGAAATCAACTTTCCATAATGTGTTGATTGTGTGGGGGCTCTCCATTGTGTTCCACCAGTCTCTTTGTCTATTCTTCCACCAATACCACACTGTCATAATCACCGTTCCTCTCCTGCAGCTACAGACTTGTTTTGCAAGTTTTCTTAAAATACTGAGTCTTCCTGGGACGTCTGAGTGTCGAAGTCGGTTAAGCGTCTGACTCTTGGATTTGGCTCAGGTTATGTTCCCGGGGCTTTGGGTTCATGGTTTCAAGCCCCACGTTGGGCTCTGAGCTGGCAGTGCAGAGCCTGCTTGGAATTCTGTCTCCCTCTCTCTCTGCCCTTTCCCTACTTGCGCTGTCTCTGTCTCTCTCAAAATAAATACATAAATAAATAACTTTAAAAAAATACTGAATCCTCCTGTCTAAAAAAGTGATTTCTTTCCAGATATTGAACTCTTTTTTTAAGTTTATTATTTATTTTTAGAGAGAAAGAGAGAGAAGAACACATGTGGAAGGGGCAGAGAGAGGGAGAAAGAATCTTAAGTTCTGTCAATGTGGAGCCTGATGAGGGGCTTGAAGCCCAACTATGAGATCATGACCTGAGTCAAAGTTGGATGCTTAACTGACTGAGCCACCCAGGCGCCCCCGAAATCTTCTTTGATGGCTGTCAATAAAGTTTATAATTATCTCCATACAAGTCTTGCATATGTTTTGTTAGATTTACGCCAGGGTTCTTTATAGTTCTTGTTGCTATCGTAAAATGGTGTTTCCCGACAGCTTGTTGCTGGTGTTCAGAAATACAATAAATGTTGATTTTTATCTAGCAATTTTACTGAATTCTCACATTAATTCTAATAATTCCTCTGTAGATTCTTTTCAGTTTTCCAGTAATTACATCTATTTCATAGTATCAAACTGACAACAATATGTTTCTCTAATAATTCATTACAATACAAAGGTGTCTAAAATCAAAGCTAATTATTTCCTTCCTCCCTTGCTACATTCCACATTCTGGGTCTTCATCCTCTTGAGTTTACCAGTGTTAGCAACCTCCCATGCGTTCCCCCTTGTTCTTTCACTCTGTGTATGGGTATGCAGAGGAGTTTTATTTACTTTTGCTGGGAAAAGACCATAACAAACTCATTATTCTGCAACCTGCTCTCCCCCCTTGCCTGTTACCATGAAGTTCCATTTTTGCATCAGTTTTTCCAGCATCTTTATACATTTTGCATAAATTAGCTCATGTCATATATGCTGGGGTTTTTTGTTTTTGTTTTGTTGTTGTTGTTGTTTTGCTTGGTTGGTTTGAGTGCCTTACTCTTTAAAAAACAAAAACCAGTTGTTGATAATCAGCAGGTCCACTGTGAAGGCCTCGTTTGAACCTTCATCAAAAGATTGCTGAACTCTCAAAAAATTAAAAAATTAAAACAGGGGCACCTGGGTGACTCAGTATGTTGAACATCCGACTTCAGCTCAGGTCATGGTCTCGCTCGTGAGTCGAGCCCTGTATCAGGCTCTCTGCTGTCAGCACAGAGCCCTCTTCAGATCCTCTGTCCCTCTCTCTGTCCCTCTCTCTCCTGCTCGCACTCTCTTGCTCTTTCAACAAATAAAAAATAAATAACAACAACAACAACAAGATTGCTGAACTAGTTGCACATATAGGTACTGAGTTTAAATAAAATATTTAAAGTATTTATGTATCTTTTTTAACGGCTCACACTTCAATTGACTGTTTTGATTACTGGACACAGAGTTAAACACACACTGCTCAGGGACAAAGTCTGTTAAACTGTAAAGTCATGAGCAGACACACACACCAACTAAGAAGCCACGCTCAGCAAAATACTTGTTGGGCCTCTAAAGATAAAATAACAATCTGACTTTCGTTGTCCTAGGGCAATGTACTGTATCAGGTGACCCCAGTTGTCCCCGTGGCACCGTGCCGTGCCACAGGGATCACGTCTGTCCGGTGGGATTAAGTGAGAACAGAAACTGTTTCAGTCAAGCTGCTAATAACTTGACTGAGATTCTGAAGCTGTAATCTAGTGGTGATTTTAAGCTAGAACCCGAGGACGTGAACATAACAAGGTTTGGTGGTTCTTGTTATGTCTTTGCGGTAGAACATTCCACTTGTATCACAGCATGTAAAGTCCCATTATGTCAAAAATCTTGAACACATGGAGCCTTCTGCAGAAGCATGATGTGTTATCTGCCAACAAGATATTAAACAAACCAAATTCATCTGGTGTTTTCTGTAAATAATTCGCTATTGTTATTTAGCATCTTATAAGTATTGACTGTGTTTGTGAAAATAGAATTCTAGGAATGACTTATCCCATTTTCTGGGATTTCATTGAAGAAAGAGCATATTGTTTTATTTGTACACTTCATGTCAGCAATGCTTTAATGTTATGATTTCCTGTTAATATTTTATTCCTGGAACAATGAAGTCATAATATTTTCCAAACTAAGTGATTCATTAAGTTAATAGCCAAAGTGATTCGTTATTTCTTTGAACTTAATAGTATGTATATTTCACAATCCTCATTATTGTCATGAACAACAAAAACTAAGTATGTATCATATAGGAACCCCTACTGCACAGAGTTCAGTGGGTACTAGAATATATGGCATACAGTTTCTGCTATCCAGGAGTTGACAATCTAGACAGAGAGATAAGATGTCAACAGATGATTAAAAAGATCATGATAATATCAGCTTTTTAATGGATAACTATGTTCTGCTACTGCGGTAAGTGCTTTTCATAATTATCATAACTCTCACAATGACCCAACATGATAGGTCATAGTGTGTCCCATTTTACAAATGAGAAAACCAAACTTAACAGAAATTTGAACTTGACTGGGAAGATTTATTCATAACTTCCTTCAATAATGATCACTTCCTGAGTATCAGACATCATATTATAGATGAATCCAGGGAGGGAGGACCCTGTCAATAGTACCAGATCTGAGCTTTGTAGCTTAGTTGGATTTTAGCTAATGGAGAAGAGGGAAAGCATTGCAGGCAAGGGGAAACGGGCTCCCAGAGGTGGAAAACATGAAAGCACATTCGGTGAGAACGGTTGGGCTCACGTGAGTGTAAATAGGAGAGTGAAGAGTACCCTCAATTCTATCAACAAACATTTCTACAAGACTGGCGAAAGTAGTGGAGGGACAAGCTGGTGAGTGCTTTAATGATAAAGCGAAGGAGGTTATACTTTATTCCACAGGAAGTGGTGAGGCAAGATGATTTAATGCATAAATTATTTAAATTATAATAGTAACATATGTGCACTTTTAAAAACTCAAATGATACAGAAGTATAGAAAGAATAAAGCTAAAGTTTCCCTCCCTCCTACCACATATAATATTAGTTCCCAGAAATAATCACTGTTAATAGTTTGGGTGCCTTTCCAACCTTTTGTTGTTTGGTTTTTAAAAAAAATTTTTTAAATCTTTATTTACTTTTGAGAGACAGAGATAGAGTGCAAGCAGGGAAGGAACACACACACAGAGAGAGAGACAGACAGACAGACAGACAGAGTGTGAGCAGGAGAGGAACGGAGAGGGAGGGAGACACAGAATCTGAAGCAGGCTCCAGGCTCTGAGCTGTCAGCACAGAGCCTGATGGAGCCTGATGTGGGGCTTGAACCCACAAACATGAGATCATGACCTCAGCCAAAGTTCGAGGCTTAACTGATGCAGTCACCCGGGCGCCTCTGTTTGCTTTTTAAATTTTAGTATTTTTTTTTTTTTAGAGAGAGAGAGAGAGAGAGAGTGTGCGTGAGTGGGGGAGGGGCACAGGAGGAGAAAGAGAATCCCAAGCAGGCTCCGAGCTCCACACAGTGCTGGATCCCATGACCCTGGGATCACAACCTGAGCTGAAATCAAGAGTTACATGCTCAACCGACTGAGCCATCCAGGCAACCCCAACATTTAAAAATTCATAAAAACGTATGGAGCGCCGGGGTGGCTCAGTCAGTTAAGCTTCCGAATTCGGTTAAGGTTTAGGTCATAATCTTGCAGTTTGTTCGTTCAGGCCCTGCATTGGGCTCTGTGCTGATAGCTCAGAGCCTGGATCCTGCTTCTGATTCTGTGTCTCCCTCTCTCTCTCTCTTCCTCCCCTGCTTGTGCTCTCTCCTTCTGTCAAAAATAAATAAACATTAAAAAATTTTAATTCATAAAAATATAGATCTAATTTTTAATATAAGTAGAATTATACTGTCATGTTTTTCAGCCACCTGCCTTGTTTTTTTCAGAGAGTAATGTATCATGAATACCTTTGCATGTCAATACATGCTATGAAGACTCTTAGACAGCCTCAGGCATTTCAAAGTTTGGATGTCCTGAAATGAAAAAAAATTAGAAAAATAAATATTAACATAACCAATATGTTGCAATAAATATCTTTGTATGATTATCTTCCACACCCAGGTATTTCTTTAGACTAAGTTCCTAAAAGTGGAATTGCTAGATATATACATGTTAAAATTTGATATATGTTTTCAAATTGTCCTCTGGAAAAATTATATCAATTTATGCTGTTAAAGAAGGTGTTTTGGAATGCTTTTTCCTTCATACCTTCACCAATATCAGATCTTATCAACAAAGAAGCTTTTTAGCAAGGATGTGACATGATCATAACTGTGGTATGTCAGGTAGCTGGCTTATCCCAGATCATTGTTTTTAATGCATGATTCATTGTCTATTTTAAGTCTCAAAGTCAAGAACAGGATAATCAGATACCAAGGAAATGAAGATTTCTAATGTATTAGGAAGGAGACTAAACATAATAAATGTCACCTCGCAGAAAGCTAATCTTACTGCTTTAAGTCAATGGTTCTCAAACTTTGGTGTATGCTGAAATCATCTGGGGAGCTGGAGAGACTAGCAGGGTCTGGGTCCCATGTCCAAAATTCTCATTTAATTGGTCTGAGCCTGAGCATTGAGTTTGTTTTTTTTAAAGCCCCTTAGGTGATTCTAACATGAGACACGGTTGAGAATTCTTGCTTTACATGTTAATTTTTAAAGTTTCTAAACTCCATGCCCACCCAGCTCATAAAGATGCCTCATGTAGCTTTTTTTTCTGAGGCTGTCTTAAAAGTAAGATATGCATTCCACTTTGGGGGGAGATCTCACTAGATTCAAACCGGGCACTCCATAGTAACTGTCTGAAGAAATTTATATTTCTTTTCTTGGCAAAGAGCCTGGATTGTATTCCAAGGCTACATTTCATTTCTATACTTTGGGCCACAAAGACTAAGAAATACAAGCATTCATGGGCTTGAGTGAGACATTCTGTTAGGCCTTGGGTGAATTAAATAGAGGCCTAGTAAATCTGCAGAAAATGAACAAAATGACAAACATGCTTCTTGGAACATTCCCTGGAAGATGAAATGTAAAGTTAGAAGCTCTAGACTGGCTGACATACAGAGAAAGCAGGGTTTATACACGGGAATATTAGCAGAATAATGAATAACTATTCCAGTGGAGAATTATTCTTCAAGTTTCAACTGTGTGTTCTAGTTTTTCCCATTCCATTACTCTATAATCTTCAAACACATTCATCATGAATAATGGTATTGGAAGGATAATCCCATCATGTTTTGAGGCATGAATGTCCCCTCACTCTGCTGACCAGGAGAATGAGTAACTTGCTTGCCACAGACGTCAGGATATTTTGGTACTTCATGGCAACCTATCATTGCCAAGCAGCAGCTGACACTTGAAAGAGAACTTCTGCCCTTCAGGGATGCAAATTGATCTCTAAACATTGCTATTCTGAGTTTCATATTTGCCTGGGTTGGTAACTTTCTAGGTATTAGGAGAAGCAGGTTGCTGATTTTTGGCAACAGAGCGTTAGGTCTGCAATTCACTTCCTGACATCTCACTGCAAACAGGATGTCTCTGGCCCAGGGGTGTGATGGTAAACCAGCTCTCTGGGGCAGGAGCCATGTGGGACTGGGCTGATTTCCAGTATTTGCTAATTTCTGTGGTGTAAATACTCCCATTGTGACTGAGTTTAGGCTACCAGGGTCTAATAACCAGCACTCAAAATCCTGAATATTTAACAATCAGCTCTCACCTTCCGGCTCTCGCATGCTACTGATTCCACCTCACCAAGAATCAAAATCTTGGCGTTCTGGTGGGTAATTACAGATTGACAGCTAAAATACACTGCAGTTATTATGCTTGAGGCCATTTTTTAAATTTAAAATTCGGTCTAAGTAAGCAGCAAAGCCCAGATCACACCTAGATCACAAGTTTCTTGGCATGGACTTTCAAAGACTCTAAGGGTCTGACAATGTCAAAGCTCAGCTGTTAGCAGTTTTAAAAGGTTCATGTATAGGAATTTTTATAAAACTTATAGTCTACAGTAAAATAATTATTTGGGGCTAGAACCATGGAATGCATCGAAATTTAAACTATATTCAATCTGATGACTAAACCAACTTATTGGCAGTAATGGTTGCAGGCTTGACCATGCCCCCCTTCCTCATAAAATTCAAATGCTCTTTGAGAAGTGTGCAACCGTTCCAGATTCCATTTTGTGTGACCCATCTATGAGTCGTAATCTTTTTGGGAGAGAGGACTTCTCTATTTCCCTTGTGAAGTCCCATGTCCCTCAGTGGGTGCCTTCTAGAATAGAAAGAGGCACTGGTTGGCCTGGCTTCTATTTGGAGAAGGAACCTGTCCATGTCATCTCAGGAAACACTCATTTTCTATACACCTGTTTGTAGGGGGGAGTCATTATTTTTATTTAGCACTGTTCCCTTAAAAATATACGATATATATGAATAAAACACGTGAGGAAATTAATATTTGAAGTAATTATCTGTATCTGTTTTTTATATCATCACCATGTCATAAAAACCGCTCATTAGACCACCATACAAAGATAACAACACCTTGCATTTGTAAAGAGGTTAAGAGTGATCAGGAGTCTGAATAAATGTTAGTTTGTATCCTCACTTGTAAAACAGACATAAAAATAGGACCTACTTCATGGGGTCATTGTGAGGATCAACTGAGATAATATAAAGAAACTACGTAGCATAACCTTGGCATTTAGTAGATGCACAGGAAATCAAGAAATCTTCTTTTTGTGGCATTATTCTTTTTACCCTTTGCAAAGTTCTTTAATTAACCCAATCTTATATATTCTTTTATTATAGTCATGTGAAGTATGTAAGGTAATTATTACTATAGCCCTTTTAAAGATAAGAAGAAGGCTTAGAAAAATCCAGAATTTGAGTTCCCCATTTCATTGGAATTCCTCAGATGGAATAGCTGGTAAGTGGCAACCTGGGATGTATTTTTCACTATAATATGTTTTATATAATTAACCATAATACTACTTTGCTGACTCAAAATAGAGTTAAATTGATAAATATCAGTAAAAATGGAGTTCTAATCAGAAGATATTTTTTTCACTCGCAAATAATATAAATATTGCTAGCGACTGATTTTGGAAATATTCTTATTTCTCAAAAAGAACCATAAGTTTCTTCTATTAGTAGCAACAGCAGAAACTATTCCTCAATGTTTCCTATGTGCTGAGCACTATGTTAAAGGCTTTACATGCTTTATCCCTTTTGAGCCTCAGAACAACTCTCTATGACAAGTATTCTTTTTACAGATCGTCATAATGTAATAATCATACATTTATCGCCATTGAGTCTGTGCCAGATGTCGTGCCAAGTGTTTTACATGAATTGTCATTTTGATCAGCCCAACAACCTCCTAAGATAGGAAGCTACTACTACTACCATTATTATTATCATTATTATTATTATTATTTTTATCATTATTATTATTATCATTATTATTCTAGTTTGCTAATGAACTTAATATATAGACAGATATGCTGGAATTACAGAGCAGGCAACTTTTTATTAGATATCATCTCTGTGTAATTATGTAATTTAAAGGTCCTGCCAGGATTATCTTTCTAGAGCCAGTCCCCTTAAAGATAAGCACTGAGGTATAGATTAGAGAGAAAACACTTCTTGGGGGGAAAATTCTACTCAAAGCATGTTTGTGCGTTCCCTGAGACTACCCCTCCCCCAGAGTTGTAGGATAGCAAGATGTTCTATGAAAAACTTGAATTTTGGGTAGTCATTATATTAGTCGGGCTCTATCCAGTTTGAGTAAAAAATAAATTCAGTTTGGCAACTGCACACTGAAGAGTAAACTATTCTTAACACCCAGTAACACTTCAGAGCCTTTCCAAAGATAAAAACGGTGATGGGGTCAAAGAAGTATGTTGTTTCAGAAGTATGTTGCTATTATTAAAACAGTCTCTCTGCAGGAAGTATACACAGACTGCGCACAAAAACAGGAAAGTCACTCAGGAACCTACTTTAAAACTGCTGGTCTGAACTCATGAAATTGCCCTAAAGTCACAAGGAATAGGTATCACAAATTAGAAGTCAAAAAGAACATGGTTTTTCTCATACTCTACCTCAGACAAGTACTATATTTTCAATCCTGTGAAAACTAAACTGGATGGACTAAGGAACAAAACTTTTTACACCAGCACCATCATTTTACAGATAAAGAAACAAAGAATACAGTGGCTAAGATAGACATCTAGTGTTTTGGCCTGTCCGGAATTCATTTCCCCTTCTGGTAACAACCCATCTCATGGAATTTTCTTTGGTACTCCTCCCTGATTCATGATCTTCTGGTTATTAGAGGGCTGACCTCAGCCTTAGTTCCAGTAGTGGGCATTAACCAGGCATAGACAAAGGAGGTCACATGAAGCATTCACTGACTTGCATGAAGCAGAATCTGGAATGATTTCACAGAGGCTAAAGTGAATCCAACACCACACGGTTAATACCAAAACTAGGACTATATTCCAAGCCCGGTGCTCTTTTCATACCATCATGTCACATAACCTATGTAAATTGAAAAAAAAAAAAGTTCTGACTAATTTAAAAAATAGTTGTAGGTCCCACTTCAGTGCTAATAAGCCAGACCGTCTCAGAGTCAATGCTACTTCCTGTTTATATATTAGAATACCTTCACAACATATGCCCACATTTCCTTCTATTTCCTTAAAGGGACTAACAACTTACACCAGGGTAAGGAGAAGACAATGCAATTTGCTACCTTATTTTCAATATTCCTCTAAGGCCTTAAAAAAATCATCCTATGGCACTAGGACACCATAATCTATTTTATCCTACTGATGATTGCAGTGTGATTTACACCTATGCGAAAAGGGGCTGGGGAAGAAAGGCAAGAAAGTACAGTATTCCATAATGCTTCCTGTGGTCGCGTCAGAGTGACTAGATCAGAAATAATTTCCCCTCATTCCATTATTTTCCCATTTGGGGGGTAATATCATATTCCAAAAATCAAGAAGCTGATACTTTCCAAAAAATCTAATTATTCAAAGATCAGTTATCTGTGCTTTAAACTATTCAATCCTTTTTTATTCTCTTTCCTATTTTGGTCACTAATCTCCTTAATTCTGCCAGGAGAAAAGGCTGGGAGACAAGCAAGAGGACGCTGGGCCTATCCCCTGGTGTAATTTTCCCAGGAGTGCCTGTGTAAAGCGTGGCTGGCTCAGGGCAGGTGCTCCAGGGCACCCAGGAAGGCAGCCAACTCCCAGGATGTCGGGGAACAATCGAAGAAGAAGGTTTAGGAATTACCCAGACCAACTTTATTTTTTTTATTTTTAAAAATGTTTATTTATTTTTGAGAGAGAGAGAGAGAGAGAGAGAGAGAGAGGGAGCAGGGGAGGGGCAGAGACAGAGGGACACAGAGGATATGAAGCAGGCCCTGCGCTGACAGCAGAGAGCCCAATGAAGGGCTTGAACTCATCAACCATGAGATCATGACCTGAGCCGAAGTCACACACTTAACCAACTGAGCCACCCAGGCGCCCCTCATTTTAAGTAACCATATCAATGTGGTCTTTCATGACTTCAGGAAATTTGGAAATTACTGAAAATGATGTTTGGGTGTCACACTCAGCCTCAAGCACAAAATGTCTGAATTTCTTTTCTTTTCCAAAACAGCTGTGTACTCTGCACACCATCTCCCAGCTCTGTCTCACTGCCAACATCGGATTGTCACCAAGTACCAGCGTGTGTTCTTCACCATTCTCATATTATCAACTGCCCTGTGGACTAAGAGTTTCTCTACAGCCAGTCTCTTCCTCCTCCCTTTAATCCTCCACCCGGGGTCTTGAAAATCACAAATCCAATCCTGCCCCGCCCCCACCTCATCTCCACCTCCCAACTCAAAACCATTCGGTGGTTCCTTATTTCCTTCAAGATAACATCCACACTCCTCTGGGATGGCATTCAAAGACTTTCAGGATCCGGCCTCTCTGGCTGTCATTCTAGCATCATCTCTCACCGGCCCCTGGACATTCATAGCCTCACTTCAGTCCCATCAATCTACCTGGTAAATAAACACAATCTATCAGGTAGATTGTGTATAAAAGTGCACGAATTATTACCACTGTCTGGAAAACCTTCATCCTTCTATGTGGGGGTGATTAGTTCACATCTGTTGGCAAAAGAGTTTGTGTTGTGTTGTAGCTTTGATGTAAAACAGGACACAATTCATATATATGTTTCCAAATGCAGAGTGTTTCTGGAGGAATACACAAGAAACTGGCAAACGTTGGCTGTCTCTGGAAAAGAGAAGTATGGAACTGGAGATGTAGGAGTAGGAGAAAGACTTCTCACTCTATACTCCTTTGTGCCTTTAGAATTTTGTGCCATGTAAATACATGCAATTTTTTTTTAACGTTTATTTATTTTTGAGACAGGGAGAGACAGAGCATAAACGGGGGAGGGTCAGAGAGAGAGGGAGACACAGAATCTGAAAGAGGCTCCAGGCTCTGAGCTGTCAGCACAGAGCCAGACGCGGGGCTCGAACTCACGGACCGTGAGATCATGACCTGAGCCGAAGTCGGACGCTTAACCGACTGAGCCACCCAGGCGCCCCAATACATCAGCAATTTGATGAAAGCTAAAGATACGTCTACTCCACAAACCAGCAGTTTCACTCTTTGGTATAAACACAAGAGAAATGAATGCAGATGTCCCCCAAAAGACATGGACAAGAATATTTGTAGCAGCTGTTTTCATAATAGGCAAAACCTGAAAACAATCCAACTGTCCGTTGATAGGAAAATGGATATATAAATTGAACTATATTTAATGGAATGCATACATCAATAAAAAAGAATAAATCATGATGCATTCTGTCAGGGATAGATTTTTGAACCAAAAGGGTCAAAACAGAGGGCAAATACTGGATATTTCTATTTATTTCAAGATCAAATACAGGCAAAAGTAATTAATGGTGATAGAAGTCAGAATAGTGATTGCCTTTTGCAAGAGTGGCGCATGGAGGTTTGGTGGGGGGCAGGAGGATACTGGGAAGGGGATAAATTTGGGGGTTGTTGGGAATGTTCTGTATCTTGAGGTGGGTGACAGTTTTACATATATACATATGTAAAATATGCATATACAGTAGATATATACATATATAGAAAATAATTGAGCATTATATTAAAGATTAGTGTATGTGGGGGAGCCTGGGTGGCTCTGTCGGTTAAGCGTCTGATTCTTGATTTCAGCTTAGGTCATATTTCACAGTTTTGTGGGTTCAAGCCCTATGTCAGACTCTGCACTGGCAGTGTGGAGCCTGCTTGGGATTATCTCTCTCCCTCTCTCTCTCTGCCTTTCCCCAACTCATGCTGTCTCTGTCTCTCAAAATAAATAAATAAACTTAAAAACAAAGAATAGTGTATTTTACTATATGGAAGTAAATTTTTTTAAGGTTTTTAAAAAGCATAACAAGTATATATTACCAATTTGAGAAAAGCAGGTAACATTTATAAATTTTACCCAGAATGTAAAATGATTTCTCCAAGCACAATGATAAAAGTCAATACAGTCTCCATACTAAGAGTCAGTAAGGAAAAAAAGGTAATAGGGAAAATACCAAGAATTTCTTTAAATTAAAGAAAGAAAAGTTTGAAGTAACTATTGACTGTAAAAAAAATAAATAAATAAATTCTGATTAAATCAATTACAAAACAGAAACAAAATCAGAATTTTCTATCATAACCTGACAGCCCCAAAGAGTGTAAGGTAATTCTTCAACCCATCAGGGGAAAAAGTGTTCTTTCACAAATTTATTAGACAACTTTTAGAAATGTAAGTGAATAAACGGAACTTAGATTGACATTTTCTCAGGGGGCATGATGGTAACCTGGGAACAGAGCTCAGTTTGTGGAAAAGTGGCAGCTAGAAATGGAAGTGACAAGGGCAATAATGAGCAACTAAGGTTTACCTGGTACACAGAGAGAGAGGCAGAGCGGTGGTGAACTTTGTAGGTAAAAGGACAGGAGAACCAGATAGTCCAGAGAAAGAGGAAGAGGCAAGGAAGAGACAAGTCTCCTGGCATCCGGAATGTTTACAAGTGGATTTTAAGTTTCGTGAGACTGAAAAATAAGCTGCTTTAGACTGTATCAGAGGAGCTCAAGAACAAGAGAAGGGCAGGGGGAGTCACCAAAGTGAAAGCAACATGAGCTGCTTTTTAAAAAGACTCTTTTCTTTTTTTTTTTTTTTAAGTTCCGGAGTGGCAGTAAGGTGCCAAAAGGAGGTGTTTGAGTGAGCCTTCCACACTCCCAAGATTTACTACTTTGAACTTCTTGCCTGTCACGTTTTTTTCCTCTTAATAAGCTCTTTTTTTTTTAATTAAACAGTAATAGAGCCTCATTGTAGAAAATTTGGGAAATACAGAAGAACTTTAAAGAGAAGCCAAAAATTACTCACAAGATGGTCACTGTAACATTTCAGTAAAAGACAATTTCTAATGGACAAAGAATAACAAAACAAGAGCAGGTCAGAGGCTCTCCTGCTCTAGGAACCCAGATGGCATTTATTTTTGGAGGTTTGTCATTTTTACTTTACTGGTACATTTTCCCGCTAGAAGTTCCATGAAAACAGAGATTTTGTCTGTATTGTTCACTGCTGTATCCTGGAGCCTGGCATATAATGGACACTCCAGAAATAGTTGTTGAATTAGCTTTTCCCCCCTGCACATTAACTTACAAAGATTAGCTGCTACTTTTTTTTCCCCTCATAATTACAACATTTTAATTCCTTTTCATGTTCCATTTCATGACTATTATTTATCAGAACATGTAATCATTAAATAAAAATGGCTGTTGAAGTTAGGTAAATGCCAAATGTAAACAAAATCTTCATGATTTGTATTAACACCACATTGTATTTCTTCTGTGATGTCGTCTTGTGCATTCTCTCTGCATATTTGAAGAAATGATTACTTTCATTCCCTATGTCAATCTATTGCTCACATAACTTATCAAATAGAACTTGAAAATCAAACATGTAGGGCATTTCAGCTCGTTTCTCCTTATAAACCATGATTTCTTATTAAAGTTCAAGTTAGGATACTGATTATTTTACCCCAAATTCAGGACTTGCCTTTGATAAGTTGAAAAATGATCAGGAGACCCCATGATGCTTAGAAGTCCAGTGAGGGAAGTAAAGAATATTGAATATTTTTGCAATAAAAAATTTCAGGGAGGGCAGATGGAATTACTTAAGCTTGAAATATGGCCAAAATTCTGTAGTCAATATTCCTACTCTTGGAATTAAAACAAGACCCTTGGAATCTTTCATAATCAGAGATAGCCAGGGCCCTTCAACCATCCAAACCAACAAAGGCCTTGAGGACTATAACATAGTTATTTTTTGGGGGAAAAACCCACACAATTACGCAAAAGGGTGTTTTGTTAGTTAATAAAACTGGGAAGTCTAGAAGCAGAACTAAGGTGAGCATGGCTGCATCCAGGGGCTTAGATAATGTCAGGGTTCGCTCTCTCTGAGCACTCAGGTGATCGGATCTCAGTAGATCAGTTGGTCCTGTTTGGATCGTGTACCCTTTCCTGGATCATTAATAGTGATCAGAGGAGAAAGATATTTGAAGTGGCAGGGCATGGTCAGGGCTGGGGCCATATACTCATTCATATAAAGAGGGAAGTGGGAGGGGCGCCTGGGTGGCGCAGTCGGTTAAGCATCCGACTTCAGCCAGGTCACGATCTCGCGGTCCGTGAGTTCGAGCCCCGCGTGAGGCTCGGGGCTGATGGCTCAGAGCCTGGATCCTGTTTCCGATTCTGTGTCTCCCTCTCTCTCTGCCCCTCCCCCGTTCATGCTCTGTCTCTCTCTGTCCCAAAAATAAATAAACGTTGAAAAAAAAATAAAAAAAAAAAAAGAGGGAAGTGGGATCAACCTCATTCAAACCAAGGGAAGTAGATTCTCCACAAGGTGCATTCTTCACCCCATGGAGTGGCAAAGAATGCTGGCAACCACATTGAAATTTATCTGAGCGCTGTGCTCCTGGAACACAAGCCCCCAAACACACACCAACTCACCCTCTGTGTTCCAAGAAACAGCTTCCTGCAAAGAACCACACTTCTCCATGTGACTTAGATAAGACTCATGACCACCTGTCTACCTATGACAAGACCAGACACAGACTCTACAAATTTCCATTCTTTGTCTCATAAATCATTAGCTGAACTGTTTATCTCACTGACCAAGGTAGAAAAATGCCTGCTAACTTGCCTTGAGTAGACTTTCGTCGAGGTTCTCTCCCTCCTCCTGAATTTGGCTCCTGAACTTAGCCTATCTTTGACCTACCTGACCTCTGAGATGCTTAAAAGTCTTATGGCCTATGATTAGAGCACCCCTACTGTGACAGCCCCCATCCCTTCACTGCAGTAATCCTTCTGAATAAAGTCTCTCCTTACCTCATTCTAGATTTGTTTTTTCTTGACTTTGGACAGACAAAACAATACATGTGTACATGTGTACTCCGTTATCCAATCTGCTGGGTCTTAAGGGAGTGAACACTAATTACTATCCCTTCCCATCCTTAGTTTTGGACCAATGGACAAGTACAAAGAGAAGCCAGAATCAGGTAGGTAAGAGTTCAAAATGTCAGCCTCATCAACGGATAAATGGAGAAAGAAAATGTGGTACATTGGAATACTGTGTGGCCTGAAAAAGGAAGAAAATCTGACATATGCTACCACACAAATGAACCTTGGAGATACGCTAAGTGAAATAAGGTAGTCACAAAAATATAAATACTGTACCATTCCACTTAATCTCAGTTACCTAAGTTACCTAGTAGTAAAATTCATAGAAAAAGAAGTAGAACAGTGATTGTCAGGAGCTGGGACAAGGGGGAAACGAACTTGTTGATTAACAGATAGAGAGTGTCAGTCTGAAAGACAAAAAGAGTTCTGGAGATTCCTTGAATAACAATGGGATTATAATTAACAGTACTGAATTGTACACTGAGAAAGGGTCAAGATGGCAAATTTTGTTCCGTGCTTTTTCCCATAAGAAAAAATAATTTTTACCAAAGTCAGCCTCATGACTAATACAGCTGACTGGAGAATGGGATGTAGATCTGTGGTCAAATGAGCTTCCTAATACTTTGCTGAATTAAAATAAATTCCTTCAGACTTCAGTCCTTCTTGCAGCACAGGACCTACTATGATATGGTTATTTCAAGGTAGGTCTTTAAGGACAGGCAACTCTGAAAGAAAGAAGGGCTGCGCGGCGCATTAGTAGTTCTTTCTCTCCATCTTACCAAAGGTGCTTTTTCCCAAAGCGAGAGTAAGTAGGAGAGGCCCAAGTCCTCCAAGTTGTCCCTCCTGGGGAATAGACAGATTTCAGAGGATAAGCATTTACTCCTAACCAGTCTGTTAAAAGAAAAACACATTAGAATATAGACTGGGAAGGATTCTTTTTTCTCAAAACAATTTTAGTATTGGTATACCTTTTTAAAAATATAACTTTGCTAACTTTGGAAGTATTACATTTATAATAATTTGATACACTTAATTTATTAAGTGGCAGAAAGGGGAAAAAATAACAAGGGTTATTATGTACAGTTCACTTTTTATAATTACCTTTTTTCTGACTTTTTGTCATGTAAGTGTCATTAATACTATCCGTGAAGCTGAACACTTTCAAAATGCTTTTCAATGATATTAATGCAAAAACAAGAGTATAATTTTGTATTATAAAGAATCCATCTGACTTATATGCTTTCATTTGAATAAGAAAGACATCCCTTTGGGCACAAAAACTTAAAGTTTAGATATAAAAGTCAATTAGATATATTTGGCTCCGCATGTAAAAAAATGTGCAATTCAATTTACTGTAGGGTTGGGACATCTCTGTCTTGCCAACATCTCTATGGAGAAGGTAGAGCAGATTTAATTTTTCTAGGTTATCAGAGAAGAAAACAAGAATATTATGTTAAATTATATGCTTAGTATTATATATCCAGGGATTGAAATAGCTAAATTTAAAACTCCTTTCTTGGGGCACCTAGGTGGCTCAGCCAGTTGAGCATCTGACTTCTGCTCAGGTCATGATCTCACAGTGCGTGAATTTAAGTCCTGCATCGGGCTCTCTGCTGACACCTCAGAGCCTGGATCCTGCTTTGGATTCTGTGTCTCCCTCTCTCTCTGCCCCTCCCTTGCCCATGCTCTGTCTCTCTCTGTTTCTTTCTCTCTCTCTCTCTCTCAAAAAATAAGAAAACATTAAAAAAATTAAAAAAAATTTTTTTAAATGTTTTTATTTATTTTGACACAGAGGGAGACAGAGCATGAGCAGGGGAGGGGCAGAGAGAGAGGGAGACACAGAATCTGAGGCAGGTTCCAAGCTCTGAGCTGTCAGCACAGAGCCCGATGCGGGGCTCGAACTCACAGACTGTGAGATCATGACCTGAACCGAAGTCAGATGCTCAATTGACTGAGCCACCCAGGCGCCCCTAAAAAAATTTTTTTTAAATAAATAAAACTCCATTCTTTTCTTTCTGTGTTTTCCAAAGAGAGTATGTTTAAATGTATGTCTCTCTCTTTAATTTTATGGTGAAAGGATTACCTTTACAAGTTATGTGCAATCAGATTTTAAAGAAAAAAACCCTTACTTATAGTAAATGTAAATTATACCTCAATTAAATTTATAAAACAGTAGCCCCAGCTTGGTTCAGTCGGTAGAGCATGTGACTCTTGATCTGGGGGTTGTTAAGTCTAAGCACCATGTTGGGTGTAGAGATTTTTTTAAGTTTATTTATTTTTTAGAAAGAGAGAGAGAGAATGAGAAAGCATGAGTGGGGGGGGGGGACAGAGAGAGGGGGAGAGAGAGAATCCCAAGCAGGCTCCACGCTGTCAGTGCTCAGTCTGACATGGGGCTCAATCTCACAAACTGTGAGATCATGACCTGAGCCCAAATCAAGAGTCGTTCTTAACAGACTGAACTACCCAGGTGTCCCAGGTGTAGAGATTTCTTAAAAAATATAATCTTCTAAAAAAGTTTATAAAACATAAAACAAAGCTGGGGAAACATTTCTCTGCAGAAACTTTGCACAAATAAATAAGTACATTGAGAATAAGTTGTGATATGACACTCTGAATAAATAATACAGACTAAAACACTTTGCATCTTTTAAAAAAAGATAGATACTGTTATGTCAAGAAAACGTATATCCTCTATCAACCAAAAGCACATTTGGTTTGAATAATTTCTACGTCCTCAGAGACATTCTCTCTCTAAGGAATCAATCCATTTAGGAAATTACTTCCTAGAACTTGTACTAAAAAATGAAGAAGGCTTATCTATCACACTTGCTTTGAGGGGAAAATGGTGCACTTTAGATAAAACATTATAGTGACCAAAATACTTCCCATCTGTCAACTTTATATTCCTCTCATTTAGTTTCACATCAAGCACTTTGGCAGGATTCATGGGAGGAAAGCAGACAAGAACCTATTTTTACCATTGTTGAAAGCATGCCAATTTGGCAAGGGTGTGGGACAATGGGCACAGTAAGAGTATAAATACGCAGTAAGAGTATAAATTGGTTCTGCCTTTCTGGAAAGTAATTTGGCAATATAAAAGATATCAAAATTTTAAATATGCATATCTTTTGGCCCAGAAATTCAACTTCTGGGAATTTATCCCAGTGAATGAATTGAACAAATATGTAAAGATATACACAAAGGGCCTTCATGAAGCACTGTTTACAATAAGGATGTTAGAAACTACCTCCATCTTTTACTGTTAGTGGATTGATTGAATACATTATGGTATATCTGTTCAGTGAAGTACTTTATGGTACATAAGAACAATCATATATACTTGTGTTTACTGCTAAGGAAAGGTTATAGGATATTATGTGTAGTCTGGATGAAAAATTTTTTACAGACATAGGAAAAAGCCTAGAAGGATATTCAGCAAAACAATGTTGTGATCTCTGGGTTGTGTAGTTCAAAGGATTTTATTTTTTATTCCTTTTATGTTTTTTGAAATTATATCATGAGCCTGTATCATTTCTTTAGTCCTAAAATACATGTGTTCTGGCTTGAAAAAAAAGTTAAAACGTGCCAACTTAAGCAATTGTTTCAGGAGAAAGTATTTGCAAATCATGTATCTGCTTAGGGATTAATACCCAGAATATACAAAGAACCCCTACAACTCAACAACAAAAACACAAACCACTCAATTAAAAAATGGGCAAATGGGGCACCTGGGTGTCTCAGTTGGTTAAGCGTCCGATTTCATTTCAGCTCAGGTCATGATCTTGTGTTCGTGAGTTCAAGCCCTGCGTCGGGCTCTGTGCTGACAGCTCAGAGCCTGGAGCCTGCTTCAGATTCTGTTTCCTCCTCTCTCTGCCCCTCCCATGCTCATGCTCTGTCTCTCTGTTTCTCAATAATAAATATTTTAAAAAATGGGCAAAGGACTTGAGTAGACATTTCTCCAAAGATGATATATAAATGGACAATAAGCACATAAAAAATGCTCAAAATCACTAATTATTGGGGACATGCAAATCAAACCCACAATGAGATATCACTTCACACCGATTAGAATAACTAATACGAAAATAAAAACAGAAAATAGCAAGTGTGTTGGCAAGCACATGGAAAACTGGAACACTTCTGCTTTGCTGGTGGGAATGTTGCTGTGGAAAACAATACAGTGGTTTCTTAAAAAAATTAAATATAGAATTTCCATATAACTTAGCAATTCTGTTTCCAGATAGATACCAAAAGAACTGAAAGCCAGGACTTCAACAGATATTTGCACACCAATGTTCACAGTAGTATTAGTCACAATAGCCAAAAGGTAGAAATAACCCAAATGTTTGTAGACAAAATGATGGGATAATCAAAATGTGATATATACATACGCGCGCGTGTGCACACACACACACACACCCACACACCATGGGATGTAATTCAACCTTGTAAAGGAAGGAAATTCTGATGCATGCTACAATGTGGACGAACCTTGAAGACACTATACTAAATAATATAAGCCAGACACAAAAGGGCAAATACCATATGCTTCCCCTTATGCGAGCTATATAGAGTGGTTAAAGTCATAGAAAGTAAAGTGTTGGTTGCCAGGGGCTGGAGAGGGTGGAAATGGGAGTTGTTGTTTAATGGGTATAGTGGTGATGGCTGAACTGTGAATGTACTTAATGTCACTGAACTGTACACTTAAAAAATGGTTAAAATGGTAAAGTTTATATTCCATATTATTTCACCACAATAAGAACATTTCTTTTCCCACCTAACACTACCTATTTCTACCATGACTGAGAAAGAACTAACTTGTCAGAAAAGTATCTACAGACTCTAGAAAGCAGATAACCCTTCTTCATCTCAATTCATTTCCCTTAGCCAGGCTTGGCCTACATTGGAAGGTATAAGTGACATTAATCCAAATTAAGAGGGATTGAGTTAAACCTCTTCATTTCCTTAAATCCAATTAGGTTTATTTATATGTGACCCTTATTTCTCCAGCTTATACCAGATACCTGAAAGAAAAAGAGAGCTTGTGGGTTGTAACAGGCAGATGTTTATTCCAGACATTTTTTTTTACCCAGCTCTTTCAGCCCACCTGAAATAGTCTGGCTTATAAGTGATTACAGCTCTTCAGGTTCTCAGAAACAGTCTGGCTCTTACCAGTGTTTAATCTTCATCATTAAAGATGGGACTGGGCTAGTAGGAGCCACTACTGCTGTGACCCCAGTCTGTGCCACTTTTCTTAGGCATTTTCAACACCCTCAGCTCCTGGCCTCAGAAGGAGCATGTACCCCTCTCTTCAATCTGATGGTAAGTTTCTGTCCTTTTCAGAGACCTTCTCTCCAGAGGTGGGAGCAGCTTTCAACCCTGCTGATGGAAGAACTTAACTCTGGTGGGGGGGCTCTCTGTTCCCAAGTCCCCTGTGCTGTGCCTCTCAATGGTGCCACTACGGTGGGCAGACAGTGCTTGGGTTAGGACTGAGTGAGGGTGGATTGCCAGATCACTACCCACCAGGGTTGGTGCAGGGAGGGCAGGGGGAGCTGGAGCCCCTGTTCAGTCAGACCTGGGCAGGTCAGCATCTTCCTGGTCCTCCCTACAAGCACCTGTGACAGTATCCAGATGAGCAATCTACCCTATAGCATTTCCCATTCTGTGGCAACTTCCCTTCCACCACCAAGAGAAAAATAAAACAGAAACAAATGCTGGCCATCCTCCTCCGTTTTACTATCTAAAACCCTATTCTTACTTAGTAAACATCACCTTCTCCTCCAGAAAAAGAAAAGAAGGGTGTTCTTTCTACTGTTATAGGCAGGGGGCCCACACTGCACCAGCCATATCTTTACTGATCAACTCATTGCCCACTGTCTGTGGAACCCAGGAAAACCTATGCAAACAGGTCTTCTGACTGTGTGCCCTGTACCCCATCCTTCCTTAGGCAAATGGGCATATCAAATGCTACTTCGATTCTCAAGGCCAAAGCATACAGGCTCACGGGACTTTAGAGCTGAAAAAGACTTTGGAAAGGGGTGCCTAGGTAGCTCAGTCCACTCAGGTCATGATCTCATGGCTCTTGAGTTTGAGCCCCGTGTCAGGCTCTGTGCTGACAGCTCAGAGCCTGGAGCCTGCTTCAGATTCGTTGTTTCCCTCTCTCTCTCTCCCTCTCTCTGCCCCTCGCTTGCACTCTCTCTCCTTCTCTCAAACATAAATAATAAACATTAAAAAAAAAAAGACTGAAAAACAGCCAGTCTAGGTGCTTTAGTTTTTGATGAATTTCAAGGATGTTAAGTGATCTGGCCAAGGGCACAGCTATTAGATATAGAAATCTCCACCATTAAGTCTAGGGATAATTAAGATATCTCACTTTTGTTTGTTTTCAATCACTGCTTTAAGTATTATGAGGGGAGAAGTGAGAAGAGAAAAACAATCTTAGATTAGTCATTCTTGGTAGTTGTTCACAACTTGGATGTAAGGTTTTTGCGGTAAAAGAAGTTGAAATTCATGACTAAAATGAGTAATTTTTAAAAAGTCAATATTTGCTTAACATTCTCCCATCCTCGTGGACATTTAAGAGTTTGCAGAATTCGGCATATACCGAATCAGCTGCGTGGACAGAGTGGTTAAGAACTATAAATGATACAACAAAAGAGCTAGTTGAAAAATAATTTCTGAAAATACAGTCACAAAGTTAGGCATGTATACACACACACACATACCCACAGAGTATGTTTTTAATCTGAGCTTTGGAAAATTGGGTCCAATTTGCTTTTGGAAAAGGCCCTATCCTTTATGACTGAGCCACTCCTAATTCATTGGAACGGTCTTTCTAACCATCTTTTACAGCTTGTATCAAGACTTAACAAGCTTGAGGTTCTGCTGGTGGCCACATGAAGTTGGTGAGATGGAGAAGGCTTAAGATCTGCCTATCAAGGTTGGACAGCAAGATGGACCTGGCTACTAAGGTTGACTCCAGAAACCTAGGTAGTTGGGACACACAGAACTACTGATGCAGCTTCCAAAGGACACAATCATTCAAATTCCAGAAGTAGTGACCATTGGACTTTCAATAAAGCAGGCTGGGCACAGTTACAGGAAATTCAGGAGGTACTTACCACTTATGACTCAGTCTAAAGGGGAAGTAGGGGCAAGGGTTAGAAGGATAGGGAAGGGCTTAAGTCTGGAATAATTTGAGTATAGAGATCAATACAAAGCTGACCTTACCATAGGCAGGGAGAGGGAGGAGACGGTAACATAACCATATTGATTCAGAGCTCATCCCTGTAAACACCCTAACTCCAGTTGAGAACATGAATACCTGGGGGCTAATTAGCCGCAGGCACTATCATTCAGTTGGAAGAACTCACATTTTCAGGACTCCTGTATGCTTTTCATATATCACACACACACACACACACGCATACACACACAGACAGAGACAGAGATTTATTGCAAGGAAGTGGCTTATGTGATTGTGGGGGCTAGGTGAGCAAGTCCAGAATCTGCAGGAGAGGCCATCAGGAAAGGCAGGCTGGAAACTCTCAGGAAGGAGTTGACATTTGACTTCACAGACAGCATTTCTTCTTCCTTGGGAAAAGCCTCAATTCTGTTCTTAGGCTTTCCACTGATTGGTTCAGTCTCTCCAAGATTATGGAAGATAATCTCCTTTCCTTAAAGTCAAATAGTTGTAGATGTTCATCACATCTACAAAATATCTTTACAGCAACACCCAGATTAGTGTCTGATTGGACAACTACATATTTATATAGCCCAGTCAAGCTGACAAATAAAAGTGACCATTACACCAGTGTGGTATCATTGAGTATCTCAAGTATCTGTAGATGTGGAATCTGAGCCCTTGAGAGGTAATAACTTTATCCTAGAAAATAGGCTATGGGTTTTTTGCATTATACCATCCTCCCCAGAGGGATACAAATGTATTCCACTCACCTATCTGATTAACATTCCTAAGATCTAAAAATGTGGGAGAGATAAAACCAAAAACATATTGCCTGTCTTGAAGATTTGCAAATCTGAAAACAGGAGAGACTGAGCCTTCTGGTGAAGGACTCAGCGGGGTCAGTCGTGGAAACTATGTAGGGCAGAGGTTAGGGGAGGTGGTATAACCTCATAAAAAGAGGAAGGACTTTGGAATCAGACACGCCTGGGTTTGAATTATAGCTTTACTACTTTGCAAATGCTGACTTGAAGCAAAGTGCTACTTAAAAAAAATCCATTTCTTGAGGTATCATTTGCATATAATATAATTTAAATGTATATGTCAAAGACTTTTAATAAATTTATACACATGTGTAATCATACACATGATCAAGATATAGAAGTTCCCTGTACCCCTGCTCAGTCATTTGCCCCTCCTCACTAGTCCAAGGCAACCAATGACCTGCTTTTCTATCACTATGTATGAATTCATTCATTTTAAACTAATATTTATTGAGAACTTACTATGTGTCAGGCATAGTTCGGGGCACTGGGATTTGGTAGTAAATAAAACAGACAAAAATAGCAATGATGATGTAGACAGAAAAAGAAAGCAAACAAAAATATATTAGGGAAATATGTGTAGATCATGTGGTAATTTCCACAGATGAAAATACAGAAAGTAATTGGGGCACATGCTCTTTTCAGGAAGGTAGCCCGGGATCACATCCCTAGGAAGTTGAGTTATGAGCAAAGAGCTGATCGAAGTAAGGGCACGAGCAATGTGGATATCAGGACAAGAATGGTCTAGGTAGAAAGGACAACAAGCGCAATGGCCCACTGGTGAGTGTTGCTGGAATGTTTGAGAAACTGCAAAGAATCCAGTGTGGTTGGAGGGGAAGGGACAGAGACAGAAAGCAGCAAAAGGTAAGAGAAGTAAAGAGGTCCAGGTAGGATCGGGCCCATAGTCCACTGTGAAAACTTTGACTTTTTATCTTAGTGTAATTGGGAGCCATTGCAGGGTTTTGAGCGGAGGATTTGACATATTTAAAGGATCACTCTGGCTGTTGTGTTGGGAACTGACTGTAGAGGCCAAGGGCAGAATTAGTGTCATGTGCCTGGTACATAGTAGATGTTCAATAAGTTTTAGCTATTTGGAGGTTATTGATTTCTTAGCGCAATGAGGCTGTGACCTCTTTTTGTGTGTTTCTTGTTTCTGTAGAGTGCAAATACAAATCCATTCATTTACTCAACAAATACTTGTGAAGCATGACTATCCGGAGTGCTAGGGAATAAATGTTGAGTTAAAACAAGATAAGATTGTAAATTCATAGAAACAGAAAGTAGAATGATACTGGGATGGGGGAGGGGAAAATACAAAGTTGTGCTTAATGTGCACAGAGTTTCACTTTCACAAAATGAAAAAGGTCTGGAAATTGTTTGCACAACGTGAATATACTTTACTGAGCTGTACCCTTGAAACTGGTCAAGATGGTAAATTTTATGTTATGTGTTTTTTACCACAAATAAAATTAAATTTTTTTTTCAAAGTTTATTTATTTGAGAGAGGGAGGGAGAAGATAAGCAGAGGAGGGGCAGAGAGAGAGGGGAGAGAAAATCCCAAACAGTCTTCATGCTATCAGGGCAGAGCCTGACATGGGAGTCCATAGCATGAACCACGAGATCATGACCTAAGCTGAAATCAACAGTCAGATGCTCAACAAAATGAATCACTCAGGAGCCCCTAAAAATTAAAAAAAAAAAACCAAAAAACAAAAGATTTAGGGGTGCCTGAAAGACTTAGTCGGTTGACAGTCCAACTTCGGCTCAGGTCCTGATCTTGTGGTTCGTGAGTTTGAGCCCCGCACCCAGCTGTCTGCTGTCAGCACAAAGCCTGCTTCAGAAACTCTGTCTGCCCCCCTCCACCTCTCCCCTGGTCTCTCTCTCTCTCCCTCTCAAAAATAAACATTAAAATATATATATAAAGAAATGTTAGGAAGGAATAAGTAGTTATGATGAAAACAATAATGGCGATGTACTGTGTCTGAAGGGCTACTTTAAATGAAAAAAATTAAGACCAGTAAACAAAAGAAAGCATGACCGTATTTATGTAAAGATGTATTTAGCTGTCTGTTGCCTGACTAGACAAGCAATATTCTAAACAGTATGAAGTCTTACATCTTTATCCCCTAGGATGTGGAATCAACTATATAGTGAAAAAAATAGAGCCATTTCTTTTTGTCCTACTAAAAATAGATGTGTGCTGTGTACATATGTGTGTATAACTTAGGTATGGATATATGCACATACACACATCATATATGCTTGTGTGCATGTATGTGTATACATATGTACACGCCACATTAAACAGAGAAGTGTCTGGTTGCTTATCCAGTTTATTTACCATCCAGGTAACAAGATGACTTTCATTTCATTTGTATTCTTTTCTGTATTGTTTTAATTTTTAAAGTAATAGCATGTAACATTTTCCCTAAAACAATAAAGCTATTTTAAAAATGAAAGCCACAACAACTCTACAGGACAGTTCTGGTATACGAGTTGGTAAATGTGAAGTGCTTGGAACATGTCTAGAACATAGTAAGTGTTAGTAAGTATTGGCTGTTATTATTCTGCTTGCTACTGTGTCACCTGTTAAGCCCTGCTCTAAGTATTTTACATGTATTTTCTACCTTAACCCTTATAGATACTGTAAATGTTGAGATACAGACAGGTTATGACAAAGATGACACAATTTTTAAGTAATGAGCCCGTATTTTACAGACAAAGGTCCTTTAACTCCTTTAACATAAATGGCTATTTATTTATTATTATTATTTTAATGTTTATTTTTGAGACAGAGAGAGAGCATGAGTGGGTGGGGGGAGGCGGGGCAGAGAGAAAGGGAGACAGAGAATCAAAGCAAGCTCCAGGCTCTGAGCTGTCAGCACAGAGCCAATGTGGGGCTCAAACCCACAAACCATGAGATCGTGACCTGAGCTGAAGTCAGACGCTTACCTGACTGAGCCACCCAGGTGCCCCATAAATGGCTTTTAAAATGCCTCGAACTTGTACTCAAGTAAAAACTCATTGCTGAGGATATTCTCAACCGATAGTATAAATATATAACTGCTTTATGTGATTCAAAAGAATGACATATAAATTTTCACGTTTCTGAAGTATCACTTAAATGAGTCAAATAACTACATTCTAAGACATACATAATTTACATAGTGAACTAAAATATGTATCTCAAACTTCATAGTAAAATTATTAATAATAGTACCAGTTTGCCCTTGAATAGTAATTTATAGTTTGCAAAGCACATTCACATACATTGGCTCATCTTGAGCTCCAAAACCACTCATTGGAGTGGTAGGGCAGGCCAGATGTTAATACCATCACTTACAGCTGAGGAAGCTGAATCATATATGTATGCTTCACTTAGAATGCCTTTGGTCACAAGGAACAAAAACCCAATTCCAAATGGTTTAAACAACACAGAGCTATACTGGGTCCCTTTCTTGGATGCCCAGATGGACTTCACACTTGACACAATCTAGCTGCACTATTTCTTTGTAATTCTCTTGATTCTGTCCCATAAGGGCTGGCTTCATCTTGAGCCTTGTGCAGCTCTAGGTCCCAATGCTACACATGATGATGCCAGAGGAGAACAATGTTTTTTTCTGTAACTTTGTCTTGAAAACTAGGAAACCATCCTCAGAAGTCCTTAGCAAATTTTCCCTCACTTATCATGGGCCCAAAGGAATTCATAGGCCCACCCCTGAGTCAATTATTGGCAAAGGCCATGGACTTACCCTTAGATGAATCAAGATACTTGATGAAAATGTGGGCTCTGTTGGGAAGGAAGAAAAGTGGCAATGGTAATGAGCACTGGTTGAGTACTACAGTCGGGGAAGGAGCAGTCAGGAATCAAAGCTACCTCTCTTAGGTTAAGTACTGGGGCCAGGAGTACCAATGAGGTCATGAGAGCAAGACTCAGGCCCTCTAACTTTCATATTTTTCATATAACAACCTCAACTTGATCTTCATTGGATTAGAATGCTCATTTTTGGCTTTGGTGGAGACACCCAAGGGGCATCTTTAAAATATTTGAATGGGGGAATTATCTACGCCTGGATTTTTCAAGATTGAAGTTGGATGGACTGGTAAAAACTTGGTTTTGAAAGCCACCTTTTGATAAACCCCTCAGAAGCATTATACTTATTTTTTAACTAAAAGTATTTCAAGGAATAAAAAAGAAAGCTTTAAAAAGATTTGTACTGGATTTTTGAAGAAAAAACGATTGCACTTATAGTTGAAAGTATCTCTCCCAGATCCCATTCTTTTTCCCTCACCAGAGGAAATCCTATTCTGGATTTGGTGTCCATTGTCATGTGATATTTTTGTACTTTTACTACTGCATATAGATCCAAGATAAATAGTATTGTTTTAAAATTACACACACACACACTTTATAAAAATACTAACCTCAACGTATCTTTCTGCAGTGGGATTTTGCGTTTGATATTTTTTTTAAGTGCTACCTATAATGATAGATGTAGCTTTAGTTCACTCATTCTAACTGAAATATAGCCTGTTATTCAAATCTGCCCCAATGTATCATCTACTCTTCTGTTGGTGGATATTTTCATGGTTTCAACTGTTTCATGATTCCAAACAAAGCTCTTGTGAGCATTCTAGTAGATATCTCATGCTATTCAGAAGAGCTTGTCTGGTACGTATCTTGGAATTTTTGGACATGTTCATCTTCAGCCTTAATACATCCTGTCATATGGCCCCCAATCCGATGGCTGTGACATGGAATTACACTGTTGGCTTCAGAAGTAGAGTAACTTCTTTTTTCCCTTGTTTCCTATGCATTTGAAACTCTCTAGTTTCTTAAATTTATCCTATTTTCTTCATTGAAAATTTGTTTTCATTCCTCCATCATGGAAAATTGTAGCACCTATTGAGTCTTTTCATTTTGATATGTCTTATTTCAGCCTGTTTTTTCCTTTGGAAATATATTTTATTATTTATTGGACACCATGAAATGACAATGAAAGAAATAAACACACACATCCAGACACTTGACATTTTCTCTCCAAACTGTTGAGATCAAATCATTTTTCTTGATAATTTCTGGCTCACTTGACTATACAATGTGATCAGAATTTGTGTATTTTCTATGGAGAATGGAATAAATATATCCCTCTTTCTTCTCACTGGAGAAATCCTCAAATCACAAGATTTAAGAATAGCACTGATAACCAATTAGTTTAATTAGTATTTGGCAACTCTGTTTAGCAGAATCTTTGGACGTGCACCTGGCTTATAAAGATGGTGCTACTGAATGATGCCACTTTAGCATCCGAAAGCATTGCTCTATTTTTACACAGTGTCTACCTAAGAGATTCAGCTGCACTTGGATATGCTTACAGCAAGCTCCCTGAAGACTTTCCCTGGGTTTGGGGGAAGAAGTAACGTCAGTAAGTCAAAATTTACACCCTATTGTCCTAGGAAATGCAAAGCCAACCCAATAAACAAACATGAGATCATATTTCTATTTTGGTTGAGGGTAGGGGGAACACTTAATCCTGAGCAGCGTGAGAGAGAGACAAGAGGAAATGAAACACACACTGATTGAGATTGTGCTGTCTTCTCTTGCAGTTTGCAAAACTCAGATGGGAAAGGAATAAGCATTTACTTCTCTCAGTTTCCATGCTTACCTTTTAAGTGTCTCAGCATCAAAGAAACACCTGCCCTGAAACTGTATTTTCTTTACCCAAAGAATCTGGTGTAAGTGAGAATGTTGTATGAAAGGGTGGAGGGGCAGGGTGAGCTGTGTGGGCACAGAGAAGGATTCAAGATAAAAATCAAGATAAAAAGGTTAATTTCCAAGACTTGAGAAACATGCTTCTGATGGGGGGACAGTTGGTTACATTGGCTATAGGTTCCTAGAGAGCTAACCCACACCATTTATCCTTATTGATTAGGCTGTTTAGAAATGTTAGAGATGGTTGTCAAGTTTGCCAAACAGCTCCTTTTATTGCTTCCTCTAGAGTCTCAAGATGACATCTAGATTCTTCTGGCATGCACAGTAAAGGTGAACTCAGGTAATGTTCCATTAAAACAAGACTACAAAAATTGCCATAAATAAGAGGTAATATGGAAGGTTTTAGGAGTTTTTTTTTTTGTAATTTATTTTTAAGTAATATCTGTACCCAGCATAGGGCTCGAACTCACAACGCTGAGATCAAGAGATCAAGCAGGCAACTGAGCTAGCCAGGCACCCCTACCACCAACTGAGCTAGCCAGACACCCCTAGGAATTTTCTTCTAACTTCATAGCTTTTTATTTTAAATTTTTAAAAAATGTTTATTTATTTTTTAGAGGGGAGGAGGGGCAGAGAGAGAGAGGGAGACACAGAATCCGAAGCAGGCTCCAGACTCTGAGCTGTCAGCACAGAGCCCAACACAGGGCTCAAACTCACAGACCTGAGATCATGACATGAGCCGAAGTCAAACACCTAAATTACTGAGCCACCCAGGCGCCCCCATACCTTTTTATTATTAAAGGCTGGTAAGACCTGAAATTTGTTGGAAGTAATTAGATATTTTCTTATATTACTTTTGAAAAGCAAAGCTTCCCCTACTTATCTTGAATTAAAATAATAATTTGTTAATCAAGTATATCTTGAAGCCACTTTCCTCTCTGAAATATTAGTGTCCCCCTCTCTTTTGAGTCCTGAAATTGTTCACAGCCAGCACTTCCTGCTGTCAGGTTCTTGTCCCTGCATTCTGACACTGACGTTCCAGCAGTTACCTTCTGACAGGCACCTTCAACCAGCCTACCAACCTCTGTCATTATTGTCTCCAGTACCAGAAACCTCTGTGTTCCTAAGTGGCACTTCTGCCTCACCCTCTCCTGGCTATGAGAACCCTTCCAGCTACTGGATCAGTGACCTTAACCTGAGAGCGCCAGTGTGTTCATGGGGAGAGAAGTGTATCCTGAGCACATGATCCATTTTCTGATGTGATGACTTCATTTCTATTATCCCAGAGGAATGCAACAGGCGTACTGACATTTTGTCTACTGGCACCACAGACAACAGTGTGTTGCTGTACTAACATGCCCAGCTAAATTTGGATACGGTCCTGAGAATTTTATTAGGTAAACGGAGGAACTAATCGGGTCTCTGTAGATGTTAACACAACTCTACACTACCTTTATAAAAGAAGTTGGCTTTAACTAGCAGAAAGTTAAATTAGGATTCAAAACATTAAATAGTGCTTAGTGGATGTTCCACCTTAACCTTGAACTTCAGTAGATAGAGGTCAACCAGGTAGCAGTCTGGCTTTCTGGAACAAGTATTTAATCTTACTTGAAATTTGGATGATAAGTTAGGAAAGAAGCCAAATCTTCGAGAGCTCTTAGGCATTCTGCAGACATTTTTAAAAGGCATTTACTTCTAAGGGTGGTTGAATATAATTTGCCCCTCTTCTGGTCCTTCCAAATCTCTTCTTTAGTATGTAGCCATGACAATATTGACTGTTCTTAAAATGGGATATTGTGAGAAAAGCCCTCCAAGCCTGCACGGCCTCACTAGTTGTTTTCTGCCTCAGACCTCTGTTGTGCTCCTAATGGGATTTGGAGATATTTGCTTAGAATCTTCCATTCATCTAATTAGTCTTTTGGGAGAAAGACAGATGAAAGACAGGGAAGGCAGGAGAGAAAGCAATGCTTCATAGGCCTGGTTAGACCACAGGATGTAGCTTATCTACCAAAGAATGAGTGACATGAAACTCATTACACAGAAGGAATGAGCTCTGTGAATTTGGAGGTACTGTCTTCATTTACAGAAGTCACCATTCAACTACTCCTATTTCCCTATCCTTAACTACGGTGGAATTTAAAAAGGAAATGCAAAGTTGGGGCTTCAGAAAAATTTCCCTCATCAGGGGCCCCCCAAACAAAGAAACCTACTGGGGTATAAAAGGGATTGATAGATGAAGTCTGAGAAATTTCTCTCTTGCCACCTGATCCCGGTTGGAAATTCACTGGCTAACTGTGCTGCTGACTGAACAAAACAGAGGATAATAGCCTCTGGCTGAAGATTTTATAATTGAAGCTGAGGCAGAGTGGGCCATGTGCGTGTTCAGAACAGTGATTGCATTGTGGATGACAACACAAGTCCCACTTGTCAGTCACACAAATGTTTAAGACTGTAGAAAGGCATCTGATTTGGGACAGGGATGACAAAATGGATCTTTTGGTTTTCCCCACTTAGCCCTGAACACAAAGGACTGATGACTGCTTTGTTCTGGAATAAAGTCTTACATTCCTTATAGGACCTATCCAATCATTAATAGAGAAAGAAAATTCCTGTCTGGAATTACTCCTACCACTTTCTGAAAGAAGCCAACTTTTAGTCTCATCACCCAGTGGGGGAAAGCAGTATGAACCAGATTTTTTTTTGTTTTTTTACCAATCATCACTTTTCCTTATTCATTTTTAGTGACTGCCTTGATGTTAAACAACTGTACTAAACAGTATTAAGACACATGGCTCTAATTTGATAATACCTGGCAATATTTAAAATGCCTCTTCCCGTTGAACCAGGAACTACACTTCTAAGAATTTGTTTACTAGATAAACTGACAGATGTGGAAAACTACATATTTGGAAAGATAATCTTGGCAGCATTGTTTGTAATGTCCAAAGAGTGAAAATGACCTAAAAGCTCACTGACAACAAATTGATTAAATAAATTATAGTCCATTTACACAGGGAAATGGGATAGAAGCTTAAAGTCCAGTTCCAGTCCTCATGAAACTTGGAACTTTGAAGTTTTTTAGTCTTTCATTGATCTGCTTAATTAATTGCTATCCTTAGTAAGGGAAGTTGTAAATAATGGGCAGTAAAGGAATCAAGAGTTGGGTGCTTTTTCCTCAGCTCTTATTAGTAGCAATGGAAAACTAACACTGATGGGAGAAGGAAGTAAGGAATCTTGATGAATTCTGCACCATCTCTAAAAAGCTTGATGGGTCATCTTAACAGCCTATTTTCAGATTTATAGGATGTACCAATGCCTCTTGGGTGTATCACACTTATCAGGTTAAGAGGATTCCCGTGTGAGTCCTCTAAGGGCTACGGGTTTATAAGCATTTGATCACAATGCAGAGATAGGGTTAAAGGGAATATTTTCACCTCTTTCTTGTTAAGTCCTTTAATCACAGGGCCTGAGAAACTCCTGGATATAAGACAGATGGAAGGGCACCATTTAGTCCCACTGCTGACAGGCTGAAAAGAGAGAAAATCAACCATTTTGTCAGAAATGTCTGTGGTGGCAGGTGGCATGGTAATCATAAAATTTGGTGACACAAGTCAAATTGTACAATGGAGTCAACCATTGTCAGGAAAAACAACAAGAAGGCTTTTTAAACATACCTTTCTTCTATAATTTATCTCCACTTATCTCCTTTTCTCACTATATTTAAGCAATATGAGCTCAGGAGTTTTTGTCATTTTTTGTATCCGCAGTGCCTAACACAGTGCCTGATACATAATGGGCACTTTACAGTCTTCAAAATGAATTAAAAAACAACAGTTTTTTAATTTTCTGGACAACCATGGATGTCTACTTTGACTCTTCATAGATTTTCTAGGGAACCAGAGATTGTAGATTAAGAAATTCCTAGGTTTAGAGTACATAATCACAGAGAAAAGTGGAGGAATCTTCAGAAATATTTTCCATTCTCCAATTTTTCTTTTACAAAATGCATGTTTCTTTCATCTAATTCATAGAGAAACTCTTTCAGTCCCTAAGGATAAGGGCCTCTTCATGTAGTAAGTGTAAAAAAATTTTACCTCTGTAGATTCATATCATCTACATAGATAAATCCATCCTTACAGCAGAAGGTAATTTCAAAGAAGATATGTTTATTTAACATACACTTAGGGACTATTCACCATGAGTCAAGGGACTGTAGAGGACAGGGGCTATGGGGCTATAAACAATGACTCAGAAATCACAATATGGTGGAGCACATGTATAATGAACTGGGTTACTTGAGTTTGATTTTGGCGTCTGTGTATGTTTGATGAAGACAGTGATGGGTGGAACGGGCAGAGAACAACTATAAATTCTGTAAAGGAAGAAAATGCAACTGCAAGAATCCCTAGCTTTATTATGGTCATACACAACTGACCTCTCATCCTGTGACCAGATTATCCATAAGGAGTCTGATAATGACCTCTGGATAAGCAATGACTAATTATGGAAGAGGAATAAGGCAATATAAACTATAAATGCTTAAATCAGGTATCTGCCGTATGGGCAGCTGCAATCATCTACATACCATTTGTAAGATCCAGTGTGTAAACGTTACTTTCACCCGAGTGATGTTTTTCTGATGAAGATTATACATTTGTTGCATCTTAAACTTTGGGGAGACTTCAAAGCTGATCTGGTATGAAAGTCTACTCAAAGGAGGAATGCCTGCTGTAATACTCCTGGTAGCCACAAGCTTTGCTTTGATTTTCATTAACAGCAGCAGAATATATTTCAGTCAACAATAATTATTAGAAACAACTTTCTCATGTTGAATTAAAACCTCTTTGTATTTTCCAACCATTTTTCTAAGCTTTGGCTTCTGGAGATGTAGAATAACCTATCCTCTCTGCCATACCTTAAGTATTTGAATACAGCTTTCATTTGTATTGCTGAATTCACCTTCAGGAAGGCTGAAATTCCCTTTCTTCAATGTATTCCTCTCGAAAAGTCATCACCTGCCTGTCCCTACTCTTTCAAACACTGTAATACTTGGTCAAAATCTGCTTAAAATGTGACACCTAGAACAGAACACGATATTCTAGCTGTGAATGATCTTAGCACATCTGGGTCCAGAGGAATTCTTTTGATCTGGACACAACCTTCCATCAACACACTCTTATAGGCTTTCATTCTTACCTTCTGTACCCCTCCCAGGTGTGCTGTACTGTGTGGGCTTATATTGGAATTTGGTCAAATAAAACTGTCATGTCTTTTTTTTTTTTTATTAAAAAAAATTTTTTTTTAATGTTTATTTTTGAGAGAGACAGAGACAGAATGTGAGTGGGTTAGGGGCAGAGAGAGGGAGACATAGAATCCAAAACAGGTTCCAGGCTCTGAGCTGTCAGCACAGAGCCCAATGCAGGGCTCGAACCCACGAGCTGTGAGATCATGACCTGAGCTGAAGTTGCACGCTCAACCGAGCCACCTAGGTGCCCCAAACTGTCATGTCTTTTTTTTTCTGAGTACCATCAAGTCAGGTTTCCCCTCTGTTTACCTTGGCAATGGAATGTGTCTAATTTTGTCTTAAATTTGCCTCGGCATGGAAATAATTTTAAATCTTAATGATAACATTTTCAACGACTGCAGTTCTGTTATCTGTAAATTTGATAATACCTTCTATGGAATTTCTTGTGTCTTCATCCAAAGGATTGGAAATTTTCTTTGGTTTAGTGTGAATCATTATTCAGCTCTCTTAGGTTGTTTCAATAGCTAGGAATCCACCTCGCTAACAATTATCTATCTGAGCCACAAAGATTTCAATAGAGATGCCAGGTTTCTTGCCAGATTCAGTGAATACGGTACCTTAAAACCAGTCTAAGCCATACAGTTTCTCCAACAACAGATGCTAGGGACATTCTGTCATCACAGTACAATTTTAGGTGAGCCTCCAAGCTCTATGAAGTCAGCAGCCAGAATGGATGCCAGGTCATGTGAGCAGAAACAAGAGAGACTGTGTCATATTCACCATTTACCTTTTCTTGTACATACACAGTGGTCCAGATGCACGGGATCTATATTTTATTAGGAAAGACTACAAGGTAAATTCAACCAAATAAAAGCTCAAGAATCACTCACTGGAGAGGGATGTATGAGGGGTTCTGTTCACTGGCCCAGTTTTTCAAGATTTTTTTCAGACAAAGTCTCCATGTATAGCATTACTGTGGGTGTGTTAGAAAAGGCTACACTGATCTAGTACTCAGATTTTATAACCTTTACCTTTTGCCCTGATACAGTTGGGACTAGATGAATCACTTAGGTGGCTCTGTTTCCGGTGCAAGTTTCTGAAAAAGACAATTGAAAAAGTAAATGTTGCACATTGACTGGTTTTCAAAGAAAATGAAAGCATGTCTTTTTTTTCCCCCTTTTATTCCCACCAAACTCTTGTAAGAGAAGGCATATTCAATTTTGAAGGGCTATCCAATTTCATATGGGAGATCTGTAACTATAATAATGTTGCATTGAGAGAAGAAGGAAGCCTTGGTCACTGCATCTATTTAGATGATATATGGTTTCTCTTTTTACACTTTTAGGGGCTCAGTTAACCACCTCTAAACCTAATTTGGGGGATTAGTGTTTTAATTCAATTCCCTCAGAGCATGGAAAATTCTTCCTGTGCATGAACGCAAAGGAAAAAATGAATAATGATCATAAACAAACCAGCTGATCCACCAAAGAGACAGGATTGTTATACACATTAATTCATATACAAAGGCTAAAGGCAAAATGGGAAATAAGTCATTTCCTATTACTTAAGGAAAGCACAAGCATAAAATCATATCATTTAAAAATTAAAAAAATATTTTCTCTATTTTGGCCTCGTACACAATGCAGTTTGTCAAGTCTATAGAGCTACAGATATCCACCTTTTATCATATTAATTTTAGAAAAGCAAGATTTTCACATAAATAGCTCAGGTGGTAACTCTTCAAGATCACTTTTAGTTATTCATTTAGGTAACATGTAGCATTTGCACTAAAGGGAAAAAAAAATCTGTATTAGGTGGCAAAACATCATGGCTTTTTTTTCTCTTGTCTGTAGTAACCTGAAACAGACCTAAATATCTTGGGTCAATAATCAAGACAGACCTTATTATATGTTGCTCAGCTCACAAACCTGAAGTGTAGCTTGGCTAATTACAATTTTTATAGTTATCCACCATTGAGAACCTTACCAACACTCTATACTCTGATATGAAAAAAAAAAAAAAAAAAGGAAGAAAAAAGAAGAGGTAGATAAATGGCCACATTCAAAAAGTCTTTTAAAAATTAGTTCTGGGGCGCCTGGGTGGCTCAGTCTGTTGGGCGTCCGACTTCGGCTCAGGTCATGATCTCACAGTCCGTGAGTTTGAGCCCCGCGTCGGGCTCTGGGCTGACAGCTCAGAGCCTGGAGCCTGCTTTGGAGTCTGTGTCTCCCTCTCTCTCTGCTCCTCCCCTGCTCATGCTCTGTCTCTCTCTGTCTCAAAAATAAATAAAAACATTTAAAAAATTAAAAAAAAAAAAAGAAAAAAATTAGTTCTTAGTTTTTAATTATTGTAAAGAGTAAGTATTTAAATTTGTTGCCGTGCTTTGGTAGATTTTAAGTATCATATATGGACTCTAAATAAAAAGAACATCATAGCACTTTTGTTTTCTTAGGCATTTCAGCTTAAACATTAAAGTATGAAAGAAATGTGAGTTCATTCTTATGGATAATAATGCAACTTTATTGTGTGCAACCTGTTTCACACCAAGTATTAGTTTTTCCATGTGAAGTAAGTTGAGATTGAAAATGATAAAGTTATTGTTAAGGAGACACACAGAAAGGCAATAGAAAATGCTGAAAAAAGTTTTTGTCTGAAACTGGAAAACAGAACAGTCTGGAAGAAAAAAAAAAAGATATGAGAAGAGTACCACAGGTTACTAACACCAAAAAAACTACTTTGTGGGAGAGAAGGGCCAGGCGATGATCTCAGAAGGGAGGGTTGGATTTCATGTGCATTTTTAACGTATTTGCTTGGCAATAATAATCCCGGAATTTTCTTCTGCGTTGTTAGAGCTCTTAACCTTTCCCACTGTCTATAATTTTATTATGCAGCATAATATATATGTTTTCATTTAGCGCAAAGTCCATCTGTCTAATTTTGTCCCTCACCAGCAAAGTCATACCTCAGATACACAGCGGGAACCAACTGGAAGACCTATCAGAGTATATGTGAAGTTTGGATTTTTTAATTAAAAATTTTTTATTATCCTATTTTGGTTTCCTTACTGAGTAGACTCCTAGGGAAAAATAAGTCCTGTGCGTTTACTGGTCTGCTTTAGAAGTACAATTTAGACTCACAGAAATGAAAGTTAAAGAGAGATCCAAAGTTTCGCTTAAAATAAAAATCACCAGACAAGATAGGCTATGAAATCCTCCTCCCTGTGGTTGAGGACACGTAACACTTTGGAGCAGCTGTCCTCAAACACTTCTGTCCAGAACCCACTCCTCTTCTGGAGTTTCTGAACTCTTTCTGCTCCACACCACCTTCAGCTCTCTTCCCTAAACTGCCATTGGTGATATGTATATCTGTCACTTTGGGTGAGATGGGAATAAAGGAGGCAAAGTCCGTACCACTTATCAGAAACATGAGAAGAGAAACATATCCTTGGACTTGTTTTAGTGTTCTAATTGGCAAATATGCCAAAGGACTGACAACCTTGTATGCTGTGGTGGAAACGAACCTCTGATGCAAGATCTACAATCCTCTAACGCAACATACAAAAGCAATATACATAGGCCAGTTCAGTTAAAACTCTTACTTTTTTTGGTACTCTGTGATAGGACTTTAGAAAAGATAAATCCCAATGGTGGAACATAATTTAAGTGCGGCAGAAAAGGAGAAATAATGAGGCCTGAAATCCAAAGATAAACGCATTATTGAGGCATATTCCCCTGGCCCTTAGGTATGTGGACAAAGAGGTCACGCGTTACTGTCAGACAGAGGGTCAAAGGTGACACAGGGCTCCAAGAAAATATTTACCAGAGAAATGTGATGATTCATTTATCAGTCCAGAAATACCAAGTACAAAACTTCAAGATATAAAGAAGGATCAAATTATATAATGTATATGATTCAATTTAAAAATTCTTAGCCCTCTTACATTATGTTATCTAGATTACAATAGTAAAAAATCAAATTACATTCATATGAAACTTGTATAAAAAGAAATCAAATCCATTGTTATGAAATTTTATAGTACAATTATTTTCTGATGGGTCTTTTCTTAGGTCATGGTATTTATAATTCCATTTACATCTGTGTAATTTTTCAAAGTGAAAAACAAAAGACAGTCAATAGAAATCTAAACTTTCATTTGCAAAACTCCATTCAGTTTCCGGGCTAGTAACACATGGTGATGTCGACTTGTCCTCCAGACATGGACTGCTACCAAAGATCCCCAGTTTATGGAGCATGCAGGCCTCTACTCATTAGGAACGCTTTTTGGTTTGGCTCACGTTTCAAGAAATTCTGCAGCATGTCCATGCCGTCCAGAGATCCCCCAGGTTTCAGGATTAGGTTTCTGTATTTCATTCCAACCTAATAAAATAAAACATCACACCTAATAATTCATTGTTAAAGCAATTTCCCAAATCTCTAGATGCAAAAGAAAAAGGAGGAAGGGTGAAGAAAAAGGGACTTTGACTTTACTTTGTCTGGATGTTCTCTTTTGCCTTAACTACAGCTCTACAGAGCTGTACTTATTTATTTTAGTAGCTATGAGAGCTGAAGCTTAAACCTCCAGTCTTCTATGTTCCTCTTTATTACTGTCTTATCTCCTTAGAGTTTCAACGGTGAGCAAACAAACAAAAAATAGCCAATGGAATGTATAACAGATTCCTCTATTTAGTAGCCCATCTCAAATGCTATTTCAAAAGAGTTAGCAAACCAAGTGTTCAAGAAGGCCACAAATAGGGGATTTGTGTACCTAGAACCAGTGGCATCACCACTGCCAAAATGGCTTCTGCTATGTTTTTACAAGGGGTTTATAAAAAAATGCCTCATCCTTATGGATGGCGGTAGGACAACAGCACATGTCCCAGGTGTAGGTTAAGTTATTTCTGTGGGCTCAGAGCTAGGAATAAGGACCTTTGTAAAGTTTTCCTTGGGGATGAGGTCTGCAACCTTAAAACACAATGTAGTTACTCTGCCTTTATTTACATAAACGTAGCAGCAAGTAAAGTGAAGGAAAACCACTGAAATTCAGTATCAGTGTCATTCATTATTTTCACTTCCTTTTCATCATCCTTTTAGGGATACAAAGCAAGACAATTCAGTGAAGAAAAATTCCAAATATACATATAAATAGTTCACAGAGTAACACTTTTAAATTTATATCCATTAAATCGTTTGATCAATATGACTAATAGTCTTTTTGACAATAATAGCCAGAGAATTTTCAGAGACAAAAGTAACTTTTGACTTATAACAATAATTCTCTTTGGTACAACCATCAGAGATAAGTCTAGTCAAATTGTTAATAAACGAAAACATGCATGAATGAAATTTACCAAGTTAGATACAAAACTATTTTATTCCCTATAGCGTCATAAAATAAAAATTTTGGGGTTTATCTTTTTGTTATTAACAGAAATCATCTGCAGTTTATTAATCCCGACAGGTTAACATCAAACTTCCTAGTCTGGGCCCTGATTAGGAGTAAATAGTCAGTTACCTTCTTGTAAAGTCTAGGGCAGCACAGTCCAACAGGAATATAATATAAGAAACATAAATAACTTAAAATTTTCTAGTAATCACATTTTAGAAGGTAAAAAAAGTCAAAATGGTGAAACTAATTTTAATAAGATATTTTAACCATATATCTATGTTACTTCAGCATATGTCAATATAAAAATTACTGAGATTTACTTTCTGTGGTAAGTCATCAAAATCTCGTGTGTGTTTTTCACTTTTCCAGCACAAGTTTTTAGTTATGCTAGACACATTTCAGGTGCTTGACAGCCACAGGGAGCTACCACAGTGGACAGGGGTAGGGCCTAGAACACAATGTGATCTTTAGAAGGGCTTATTGGACAATATTCTAGTATGACAATGAAAAGGCATGTAGTAATCTTGTTGCCTTATCTACAAGTTTTAGATAAATTTTCCTAAAGAGGGAAGGCCTGTAATCACTGATACTCGAATTCCTGAAAACTCTGGTAATGAAGACTTAAGCTAGATTTAATGTTTTTTGGGGGATGGGGAATGATGTGTAGTTTTTTGCTTGGTCTGTAGCAATCCATTACTGTTAGGCTAGCAATTGGGAACCTAAAATGTGACTGATGGCTGATCCTGCCATAGACATTATTATTCTAAGAAGTAGCAGCTTAGAGCTCTGGAGCCCAAACACAGTCTACCTCCCTTTTCTTTCTTTCATTGCCCCAAATGCCTACATTTGACCAGTGTTAAATCAGTAGGGGGAAAGGGTAGGATGGGGAAGAAAGACGGTGCTCTCCTGGATCTTCACCCCTTTCCCTAAGAAGCCACCATAAAAATAGGGAGAACTGGGGCTCCTGGGTGGCTCAGTCGGTTAAGCGACTGACTCTTGATTTTGGCTCAGGTCATGATCTCATGGCTGTGCAATCATCCTGCATCGGGCAGCTCCATACCCAGCATGGGGCCTGCTTGGAATTCATTCTCATTCTCATTCTTTCTGTCAATTTCTTTCTCTCTCTCTCTCTCTCTCTCTCTCTCTCTCTCTCTCCCTCTCTCCTCCCTCCATACCTCCCTCCCCTGCCTGTGCTCTCTCTCTCTCTAAAAAAATAAACAGACATTTAAAAGAATCTCCCACAACGTGGCTACCTGACAAAATAGTCTCATTTTGTACAGAGAACTGCAGTTCTAGCCAGCAAACAGATGCAGGTACTTGAGGAGTTGCATGGCGCTGTGAAGAGGCAGCTCAGGGCTCCTCTGACCAGTAAGGTCATCGCGGAGCCGGGGGGGGGGGGGGGGGGGGGGGGGGGTGTGCAGCTCAACACAGCTCCAGTCTTGTCCCGCTTACAGCTCCAAACAAGTTGATTCAATTTCCTGAATTACAGAGCAATGGTCTTTTAATAGTTTCATTTCCTTCACAATGAAGTTTGGAGAAGAGTTTAAGAGTCACTTTGGTAATAGGATCTTACTTTTCTTACAAAAAAAAAAAAGTTAAGTGAATTTTTGTGTTTTAGGAAGGTACCAGCTCTCTGGGTGAGAGAACACTGTCTGGGAGACATATGCCACAGGTGGAAGGAGTCTTTGCCATAAGTTGTTCTAGTCTGTTTACATAATAAAGAAACCTGAACTGTAAGGAAGGCAGAAAGACAAGTTCTAAGACAACCAGTGAAATTTTTTTATGCTAGAAGAATCCTTCAGGAGGATCTGCACATAGTAAGAGCTTCTATTAACTAGTCTATGAAGGCAAATCAGCATCAGTCACCTGTGTGGTTTTTAAAGTTTTTTGGTTTTTTTTTTTACTTATTTGTTTAGAGAGCCAGGGAGGGACAGAGAGAGGGACAGAGACAGAGAGAGAGAGAGAGAGAATGAGCAGGGGAGGAGCAGAGAGAGCAGGAGAGAGAGAATCCTAAGCAGGCTCCCCACTGTCAGCATAGAGCCTGCTGGCAGGACTTGAACCCATGAAGTGTGGGATCATGACCTGAGCCAAAATCAAGAGTTGAACGCTTAACCAACTGAACCACCCAGGCACCCCACCTGTGTGGTTTTTAATCCTGGAAGATTAGAGTGTATCTTTTGGCAACTGTGCAAGTCCTCTCTAACAGTGATGTTTCCTAAAGCAAGGTCAGGAGTCTTGGAGTCAGGCCCAAGTTTGAATCTTGGCTTAACCCTCAGCTCTGTGACCACAGGCCTTGGTTTCTTTTCCTGTAAAATAGGAACATGCCTCCCTCACCTAGTTTATGTGGAATTGGGGATGATTTCAGGACACTGCCCTGTCCTTAGTATAACACATGGCACCCAGGGCCACTCAGTAACCCTCTGTGGTCATCCATTCCTCCTCTCATTTCTGTCCCTCTCACACTGGCCCTCCGTTCAGTGTCTCATGTACACAGCAGGGACACAGATGCATTCCTGGTTTGGAGTCTCCTTAAAATTAGTTCTGTTTCCTAATAAAACTAAAAAAAAAAAATACAAGAGACTTCATCTCCATTATTAATAAGAAATAGACTATCTCGTTCAGTAGGAATATTAGGGAGGTGAGACAAGGCACTCATCTAAGAATACATACTCTTTATTTGAGGTAATATTTTAAGAGCAATCATAATGGCCTGAACGAAGGATGCCACCATCTGTAAGTAATGAGAATATGTCTCCTGCTGGGTCTGGCATTTCTGAGGCAGCACATGCAAGCTCCCACTGTCTTCCAATCCTCCCTCCTTCCTACTGTGACTGACTCTGGGGAGGAGAGCCAGTTGTCTCCTTCCTACACTGAGTAACAGGCATCAGGGAAAAGAGCATCCATCCAACGATAGGTGATGATGATCAGGCACACAACAGGCTCCCTAGCCAGCTTTAAAAGTGGATGCTGAAACCTTCCACAGCCCATCTGTAAACTCCTTCCCAACAGCACACTCTTTGTTTCCTATGAGGGTGCGGATATCGTGGGTGGAAAAAGAATACCTTGGACAACAACAAAGAAAAAGGGAGAGAGTGAAAGAGTGGTGCTGGTAGTCACGGAGATGGAAATGAGAACAGTGGGTCGGAATCTGCTTGATTAGAAGAGGCCTTCCGGAAACTGTGAGCAAAGTTTCAATTTGTGAGGATAGAAGGATAGATCTATATTTATGGGGAGGGAGATCAGAAAAAAAGAAAAAAAAGAAAAAAGGAAAAAAAAAAGAAGAGTAGTCTGGCTATTAATATGTATTGGGGGAAGGGGAAATAGACGGGGACAACTACCGTAATTAAATGTAACAGTTTTGAAGTAGAGGACACACAAAAATGAATAAAACAGCTCCAATTACAAGGACTTTATCATCTAGGAGGTAAAAAAAAGACAATGTACAAAGCAGATTATTAGAGTTCTAAGAGAAATACAGAGAAAGGCTGTAAGAACACAAAGGAAGAAAAAGTGCTTCCAGTTGGTTGGGATTCAAGACTTGGAAAGTCTGGTCTTGTAAATATGCAAGAAGTTAAGTTGGAAATCAATCCCATTTCTTTCCTTTGTCCCTTAAATCAGGCAAAATCTAAGTCTGTCAAGAAAGGCTGAAGTGTAAGAAAAATCAGCTTTGTGGTGGTAGGTCAAGAGAGCCGAAGCAGAAGTTAATCCATTTGTAAGGACCTTCAGAAGGAATTTCATATTCTCCCTTAGCAACACATTGTAGCAGGAATTGGGCTTAGAATTCTGAGTGGAGAGCACTGGAATAGTTAGCTTTAGAGTACAAATTCTCTGTGAAGTAATTCTTTTTCATGTTAACCCAAAGTTTGTCATGTTTCTGTGTCTGCTACTGCATGTAAAGATCTAGCTACTTCCTTATGGCATTACAGATTAAAATATAATAGTTGCATTTGACTGTCTTGATTTTCTTGGTATTCCATTCTGCAGTGATACTCAGTTTTATTTTTTCTTCATTGAAGGAAAAACAAAGGTTAGCAATTTCTCTAAATGTAAAAGAGGAGGGAGATAATTCTAGCTTAATAATATAATTGTCTTTGAATCCACCAAGTCTATTACCTCTTAGGCAATTTTCCCACAATGAACTTGCCTTATAAAAAGAAATGGCCCTAGTTAAAATGCCGCCATTTTCTTCAACCCTATGATTAGCTGCTGGATTTTGAAACTACATTTGGTGACGCTGGATATCTTCTTTAAAGAGCTCCTAGAGCTTGCTGGAAAAGTTTTATTCCCAAGCAGCTCCCTTCCATAGTTACTTAAGAAATCAGCTGGAGAAGGAAAACATATGTCCGATAATGAGAATTCTCTATATTCTACTAGAAACAAAGATTTTAGGATATGTTTAATGAACAAATTAAATAATGAAGATAGTCTAACTATTTATAATGAAGAAAAGAGAAAATCACAAATAAAACCAGAAATAGCAAACTGTGGCTATTATAGGTAATTGGCCAATTCTAACACTTAGATAGAGGCCCTCAAAATAGAATGAAAACCACTGTACCATAAAAATATGCTATTGCTACCTTAGGTATTCAGAAGACTACAGGTTTGGGGTGCCTGGCTGGCTCAGTTAGTAGAGCATCTGACTCTTGATCTTGCAGTTGTGAGTTCAAGCCCCACAATGGGTGTAGATTACTTAAAAAAAAAAAAAAAAAAAAAAAGACTAGGTTTATATTTGACCCTTCCTATTATTGTTTTCCCAGTGAGTAGTGCACTTTCTATAGTTCTGCTTGCTAACACCTGGAATGTTTCTCAAAGCAGACCCTGAGCTTTGCAGGATGGCAAGAGGTTATAGAGAGAAGGCCTGGAGATGTTCTTTTGTTGATACCAATGACCAGGACAATAATGTCAACAGTACGTGATCTTTCAGTCTCCAGCCTCTCTACAGATTTTGGGGACGAAGAATAGCAGACACTGATTCCTTGAAGGGCCATCCAGTTATCTTCTCAAAATCATTCAAATACATACTAGGTGAAACTAATGTAACATGATATGTCAACTACAATTCAATTAAAAAAAAAAGGTGTCAACTTTACATCGATATAATGGCACCAATATGTACTCAATTGTGATGCTTATTAAGAAATCTAAGACACTCTAATCCTCCTTCCTTTCAAGGTGTCCTTTTATTTGCTTGCTTTTGTTGTGGTTTATTACTGAACATTTCTAGAGCCTATTATTTATCCTTGCTAATACAGAATTTTCACAATGGTTTTAGGAAAGAGTCTTTTTACCTCCCTGTGCTGGGCAGTAATAACTGGTCCCTATCTACCAGAAACTTTGTAATTCTGGAAAATACAGCAGAATTTTAGTGATGAGGGAAAAAACATACGAGGGAGACAGGGAGCCTTGAGACAACAGGGTCTGTGTGATATATTGTGAATGCTCTGATACCCTTGACTTCAAATCAAATTCAGTATTTCTATAAAAATTCTTTCGGGACACCTGGCTGGCTCAGTTGGAGAAGCATGTGACTCTTGATCTCGGGGTTATGAGTTTGAGCCCCATTTGGGTACAGAGATTACTAAACATAAATAAACAAACAAACAAACAAACAAACAAACTTAAAAAAATTCTTTCTCTTCATCACAACGTAGCTGTAATGACCAAATATTTTTCTTAGAACAGGATAACTGTCTCAAAGTATTACATTTTAATAAGTGGGTATTTGAATTTTGTAAATCAGGTATTACTTTTGAGAAAACATTTGTAAAACTTAAAAATAAGTGAACCAAACAAACAGTATACTGTAGAGGGAACAAAATGGCTATTTAAAAAGCTGTTCTAGTCTCTGCCACTGCAGTGAAGAGTGTGAGAGTGGGGTGCAAAGGGATTCTCCTTGGTCACTGGAGCCCGATTCACTACTGTTGTGACAAAAGGGGAGCAAGAAATGCTATAATATCCCAGAATACTTGATAGGGAAGAAAAAGGAAGGGATTAAAGTTAGCTTCATGGCGTAAGATGAATAATATATAGCAATGTTGAACCCAGAATTTTAGTGAAACTGAAAATTGTGTTTTACATTACAAGGCAACAACTCCAAGTTGTTGGGAATCTTGTGTTCTCCAAGTTCACCCCAGGCCCCTGATCTAAAATAAAAGTAGTCTGGCTGCCTGCCAAGCTGTGAAGCTTGAGAGTAAGAGGAAGTACACAGAAGCATAATGGCAGGGACTGCGTCTGCTGGACTTGCAAGTTCCTTGGGGCCGACTGGGATCAGTACATGGGCTGTTACCTTGACAGATGGAAAAGAAGAGGTAACAGCGGAAGGTACTGGAGATGTGGCTGTGTAAGTGGAAACACAGAGGAGATGAGTGAGGAAGCTTAATTGAAAAAGGTACTGTGGCACTTATGCTAGGAAGCGTCACCAACTTATAAGAGTCAGTAACAGGTCATAATTGCACCTTTATATAAGTAGACCTGGAGTCTCTATAATCATTGTTTTCTGATTTCTGCAATAATGCATGCTCTGTGTAAAAAATAAGGAAAAGCTCCATAAAAATCACAGAAAAATATTTAATAATCACTCATGAAATTATCACTCGAAGCTAAGAATGGACATTTTGATGTACTCTTTTTCTAAACATGTATTTTAAAATAAAAATTTGCATTCTATGGTACAAAATATTTTATAGCCTGATTTTTTACACTTTGTGTTATAGTTATATTAACATTCCAGACATAAGAAAAAGCTTGGTGAAATCCTTCCCTCACACTTCCCTCAAGTCCATTCTTTTCTTCAAAAAATGGAAATACCACTTTTGGTTCAGATGATCTAGAAGATTTCATAAGCGAGTAGCCAGCCATGTGACTAGGGCCTTTAAGAATGGTAAGATTGAAGCTGTATCTGGGTGGCTCAGTCAGTTAAGCATCTGACTTTTGATATCAGCTCAGGTCATGATCTCACGGTTTGTGAGATCAAGCCCCATGTGGGGCACTGTGCTGACAGTGTGGAGCCTGCTTGGGATCCTCCATCTCCTTCTCTCTGCCCCACCTCTGCTCGTGCATGCTGCCTCTCTCAAAACAAATAAATAAACTTAAAAGAATGTTAAAATTTTTAAGAGGTAGAGACAAGAAAGTCACACCTTTTAGGTGGAAGAAATAGATGGATCGTATTTGTGAAGGTGCAAAGACCTATGGGAACACATAAATCTGGCTGACACACTGAATTCTGGGAAGTAAGGAAGACATGTGATGGCTAAGCTAAGGACTGTAAACAAGGAGAGGAAAGCAAGAAACAGGAAGTAAAAACAAAAGGGTAGGTGAGGGCCTTTGGAAGTTGGCAACTGGGTCATCAGTGGTCACTCGAGAGAGAGTAATTTTCTAGTTCCGTTGGTGGAGGCAAAATAGAGGTTTGCATGGACGGCTCCTTACACCAAGAAATTAGGCTGTGAAAGGAAGGAGAACTGAGTAATAGCAACAGGGTTACCAGAGGCAGTAGCAATAATCCCAGTTTTTGTCAAGACACATTAAGGCTTGGTGTTAGACACATCTTTCAGACAGAGGGAAAGAAGGTGAATACTGAAGTATAGAAAGAGAACAAAAATGACATATTTAGTCTTGATGACCGTAACTTTCTTAGTGGAGAGGAGAGAGGATTTGAGACTCAGGGGATCTCAATAAGGGAAGTGGGACAGGACAGCAGAGTAACACTGGGTGTCCACTACAGGTTGGATAGCACGATTTTGTAGTGGGACATGTTAATGGAGTCACACAATCTTCCCTGGAAAGCTCTGAATCCCAAGGGCACCATCTCTAAGTGAGATGGTAGAGGAATCCAGGGCTGGGTACTTGGCTAAGGGTCATACAGAAGTCAAGACATATATGAGAATAGTCAGTGGCTGACCATTGTAATAGGTTGGCCAGGGAATGGAAGGAGACTTACAGTGACGTAATAGCCTGGGTAGGGTAGGATGGAAGAAGGAATGATTGGGAAGGTTAGTGTAGATAATGTAGGTACCCTGGAGGTGTTTTGTTTTGTTTTGTTTTGTTTTGCAGGGGGGGTGGGAAGAAGGGGATGGTGGGCTAAATTACAGCTATGTGGGGCGCCTGGATGCCTCAGTTGGTTGGGCAGTTGGGCATCCGACTTCGGTTCAGGTCATGGTCTCAGGGATCGTGAGTTTGAGCCCTGCATTGGGCTCTGTGCTGACAGCTCAGAGCCTGGAGCCTGCTTCAGATTCTGTCTCCCTCTCTCTCTGCCCCTCCCCTGCTTGTGTTCTCACTCTGTCTCTCTCAGAAACAAATAAACATTAAAAAAAAAATTATAGCAATGAATTTCAGTATATGTGTGTGATGCACTATGCAATCCAGAAACATAAAGTTGGGGGGAAGAAATTGGTTGGCTGAAATAAGCACAGAGAACCTGAATTTGGTAACTTGCTCTTCTAATTTCTGAATCAAATAGAATGAGAAGCACACTGAAAAATGCATCAGGCCTGGAAATAATCTGACAGCTGAGTCTTCAACAAGAGTGGAGACTAGGGGACTATAACTCAGGAAGGTTTGGCTGGTAGCCACCTGGCAGCCAATTCACTGTACACAGAAAGGAATGGCTCAGGTTAATGAAGCAGCCTAAATTACTTAAAGGCATTTCGGTTACAAACTATGTAGGAGGTGGGGTATGCCAGTCACAGAGAAAGGGTACCTCCCATAGAAAATGTATAAAGAAACTGTGTAGAGAATGTGAAAACATACCTAGACCATTAACATCAAGAAAGAGTTTACCTTTCTTTCCCAACCTCCTATAAACTAAAGCATTGTATGGCACATGTCAAAACTAGCAGCTATAAATGCTCAAATGCATAAACAAAGCTTTGAATTTTAATTATGCAATATATTGGAATGTTAATAAGCAAGAAAATGTGGTAGTTTTTTTTTTTTTTTAACTTAGAGAATTAGAGTTAATCACTTGTGCACTGCAACTTAATGATGGATGATTTGAGAAGATTCAAGATTTTCAAGTTAAAAGCTGTTACCAAATCTCTTACGCTAAAATCTAGGTGTAATAAATATTTTACACTGGGAATGACGAAATTAACAAAAGGAGAAAAGAAAATACAATACCTCTGGATTCATTATCCCTTCTTTTTTAAAACAGCTGTAAAACATATCCATGGAAAATACTTCACTCCAAAGATATCCATAATATTGGCCATCATATCCCCCTGCCAAATGTCCGAAAGTAGCTGGCATATTTGTGCCTTTAAAGAAAGATACATTTCAATCAATGTGATGGCCAATGTTAATTATCAGGTTATCAGCTGGCTAAGGTTTCCCTCTGGGGATTCCGGAGACTGGAGAGTGACAGTCTCCAGCAACAAGCAGGATCTTACCTGCAGTACTCCCTGGGTTTACATGTGCCCTTGGCCAAGATGTTTACAAACTTCTCTGCTATGATGACTCAACTTCAGAGCTGGTTTCGGCCCTAAGTTCTGGAATGTCTAACAATAGTTTCAGAGGCTTTGTCCACACCCATCAGATAGCTCAGTATTTCAGGACTACTCAGTCCTTTCTAATCCTTTAGACACATATGTGTCTTATAGATACTCTAATAGTAAGCCCACTCTTTGTCACACAGCTTTGCATCTAAAATGTGTCAGAACGGCACTTACTTTAGGTTCATAATTACTGAAGAACTCTTTATTTAAAAAACTAAAAAGGTTTTGCCAACTCAATCTACCTCTAGGGCTATTTTTAAAAAGGATTTTTTCAGGGTGCCTGGTGGCTCAGTCAGTTTAAGCGTCCGACTCTTGATTTAGGCTCAGGTCATGATCTCACCATTTGTGAGATGGAGCCCCGTGTCTTGGATTCTGATAGCGTGGAGACTGCTTGGGATTCTCTTTCCCTCAGTCTCTGCCCCTCCCCACCTCCACTTTCTCTCTCTCTCTCAAAATAAATAAATAAACTTAACAAAAATAAAAAGGATTTTGTCAAATTGGTCTCAGGGACAAAACTGTTGTATGGTCTACTATAAACAGATCACAAAAGTAAGTGAGGAGCCTGGACTGACTCCATTGGACTCTTCTGACCTTTATTATCACTATCAATGTGACAGGTTCATTTAAATAACAACTTCCTTGGTGGAAAAAAGTCACCTTGCCAACTATGTATACATGAACAACTACATGTTGGCTTAAAATATATAAATACAAATGTAAACACAGTCACGTGTGTACCTGCCCACCTACCCACATGAATCTCATAAATACTAGGCTAGAAAAGGCTAGCTGGAATTCCTTAACTGATCTCAGAACCAAAATCAGAAACAAGGTAGAAGTTTGTACGTCTCTCTAAAACTTCCCCGTTTGCCAATTTCTCAGTGAAATCACTAGGAAGTCAGGGCACACGTACGGAGGGAGGAGCCAGGTGGCTGTTGCCAAATGCGGATGGCTTTCTCTGCTCTGGGGTGGAGGCCAATTGCTCATTCTTGATTACACTAAAATGCTGCAAAGCTGGAGCCACCTTTCCTTTAAACACACTTGGACAGGATAAGTCATACGGACATAGTAAGCTTATCAGAAAGCCATGGCCTGATTATAGAAATCAGAAACAAATATACATTAGGTGAGCTGCCTGACAAACCCTATGTTTCCTGGAAGTGTTAGGAGGATACCCTGTACTTCACTGAAGAAAATGAATTCAGGTCATAGTGCTTACATACCTGGAGATGCCGCGACACCTAAAATCTCTGTGCAATATTTGGCATATTCACTTGCAGCATCCAGCGACGTGTTGGTATGGAGAGACTGATCAACTTTGCTCAAAACAATCTGGCGTAAGGTCAGAAGACCTAATAGCATAAGAATGTTTGGGCATGTTTTGGAGAAGAGAGAACTACGTGTTCTAATATCACAAGATCAAAGATTTAAAAAACTGACGCCTATAGTACATATTACAAAATGGGAGTAAGATACCTCATTTAAGATTTAAAAGAAGATGTATTTTTTTTTTTCTTGGACACATTCCCAGGATATTTAGCAGTCTCCCCTCCCCATATTAGCACTCTTAGGGGAATACCATGATTACAAGGGAAATAAGTTCTATAGAACAAGAAGCCAGCCATTGTCTATTAAAGCAATTCTAATGTATTTTCCTTTTCTAAAATTACAAGTCATACCTGTGTTGACCAGCCTGGAAGCAACAAGTTTTTCAAGCAGATCATCCATAATAGGACTTCCATCTTTATAATGTTTTGACAATCTTCGGAGGGAATCGATGTCCCATACCCAATTCTCAAGCATTTGTGATGGCACCTCTACAAAGTCAGTTTCCACATTTGTTCCACTAAATCGAGCAAAATCAGTCTAGAAAATAAACATAAAGGTCTTTTTTTAAAGCACTGAATGAAAACTACCTATGTGATGAATCATAATTAAGACTCTGTAAAACTTGAGTCAGAATCAGAGTCAACTACCTGTTTGAATAAAGGGTTAGGATAACTTCAAATTTAAATAAAAACAAAACACAGTACCAAGCAGCCTGAAAAATAACCCCCAAGTACTCTATGTTAAAGTAATATTTCATTCTTTTAAATCATAGCAAACTTGGAACAATCATCAGGAAATCATAAATGAAAAAAAAAATCAGACTGAGTTAAAACAAGCCCTAAGCTTTCGAAATAAAAATATTAAAAAATTTTTTTCCATTAAAAATGAATAGATTTAAGACAGTTTCTCCCTACTTATCTATTTCATGTGCTTCATTTTATTTATTCAAAACATGCCTTTCTGGAGCACTCATCACTCTATTGTTTAACTATTAAAGTTAAAAAAGTTTTTTTTAATGTTTATTTATTTTCGAGAGAGAGATAGACAGAGTGTGAGCAGGGGAGGGGCAGAGAGAGAGGGAGACACAGAATCTGAAGTAGGCTCCAGGCTCCAAGCTGTCAGCATAGAGCCCGATGCAGGGCCTTGAGATCATGACCTGAGCCAAAGTCAGATGCTCAACCAACTGAGCCACCCAGGCGCTCCTTAACTATTCAAGTTTTAATCAAAATCAAAGAGTTAAATTACAACACTGCATGTTATATTTTGTGTTCTGAACTTTAAATACGTGATTCTAAGATAACTATGTTGCAGAAAGCCTAGTTGTACCTCTCAGGGTAGAAGAGGTTAAAACAAGAAGCCACTTCAGGGGGAAGTATAAGTGTGGATCAGTTGGCAAGAGGGTAACTTAAATGCAGGGAGAGCTTTCTGGACAAACAAAGCATATATCAGAAGTTAAAGCATCCCTTGGAAAAATAAAGGGCTTACTCTCAGGGTGTGGTCTAAAAGTTAAAAAAAAATTTTTTTTTGAAGTATAGCAAGTTGTTGAATCTGATGTCAGAAAAGCTCTTGATCAAAAAAAGGGGAATTCACTAGAACAAGCTGATATTTTCTGCCTTTCACACTGTACACAGAACTTGTGTAAAATTGACATTGACAGAGAAGACTTTGCATTAAACCAACCGGCTCATCTGCAGAATGGGGTTATCTTTCTGTTGTTTTTCCCTGAACCTCTGTCCTGTTTCCTTCTTCAGATGTGTTACAATCCCAGTCCCTCCCTGACTTCATCATCCCTGGGGCTCTGAGGGGAAGAGAAAGGAAGAAGGGCTTAAGCACTGGAGAAGGCAGCAGATGGGATGCCAAATCAGCAGCAAATAACGATTCTGCTTTTGGCCCAGGGCAGAAGCACAGATGTCAATGCCATTTCACATTCTGCCTTCCTCTCTTTATGCAAAAAAATGTTTTGCTTGACTTCCTATCATAATTGCGCTGATTCTAGATATGAAGAGCTGCAAATACTGAAGGGCCAAAGGGAATGAAACTCACTAGATGCTGGAATTAGGCCACCTGTGTTTGAGGACATCCTAATAAAAAATTCTTATAGAAAAGAGGCAAGGGTTCCAGAAAACTGAATATTTTGCCTCTTTCTGGTACATAATCTAAAATAACAACTATCCTACATTTAGATTTAAAAAATCTGATAAAATAATCAGATAATAGTGGATATCTATTGAGACTTTACCACGTTAGGCATTATGCTAGGCCCTTTACCTGGATTATCTCATTCAAATTCCAAAATAATTGTATGAAGTATATACCGTAATCTTCATTTTGAGATAAGGAAATTGAAACATACTGAAATTAACAGTAGAACTAGGATTTGCAACCAGATAGTCTGATTCCAGAATTCAGGTTTTTTAAAAAAAGTTTTTATTTATTTATTTTGAAAGAGAGAGAGAGCAGGGGAGGGGCAGAAAGAGGGGAGAGAGAGAATCCCAAGCAGGCTCTGCAACTGTTAGTTGGCATGGAACCTGATGCAGGACCCAAACCCATGAACTGTGGGACATGAGCCGAAACCAAGAGTCAGATGCTCAACTGACTAAGCCACCCAGGCACCCTCCTGGCCCCTGAATCCACAGTTGGAACCACAATTGCTAGAATTCCTCTCTACCTTATAGAAAAATGAAAAAAAAAAAAAAAAAAAAAAAAGGAAGTTTAAATTATGAGGTTACAAAATAACTAAATCCTCTTGGAAGTTATTTAAAGTAGCAAAGTCTTTTATCAAAACCGACTTTAAAAACAGAGCAAAAGTGAGGTTTCAGTTCTATTTCCTTAGAAATCCTACTTCCTCTATATACTGGAAGCTGTCTGTTTCAAGGGTCAAACATGAGGCTGGATGTAAAGGTCAGCCTTTATAACCATCTACCCTGGACTAGGGACTGATTCTGTAATACTAATTGCATGATTTTCTAAAGATTATAGTTTTTAAGTAAGTATTAACAGAGCAAATAAAGGCAAATACACCATCAGCTACCACTATAAAATATTTTGAGAAAAATATACATTTTGTATATTTTGCTTGTGTGAATATTTTTCAGGCAGCCACTGCAGATTAGGGTACACCTCAACTCCAAGTAACAACAAATTGTGTGTGTGGTTGGAGGTGGTGGTGGTGGTATTTCAGAACCTAGAAAAACATGAACAAATGAATAACTCATGAGTTGCAATTGAATAAAATAAGAATATAACACAGTTATGTCATGCAGAGTAGAGAAGAGAGGACTTATTCTGCCCCAAATCATGGTGGGGGTGGGGGGAGAGAGTGCAGCAAATGAATGAACAGATCAACAATGTCTTCTAAAAAACAAAAGGAAATGTTTGCAAGGAGTAAAAGCTAAAAATAACCCTACTGCTTACTAATTTCCAGTAAGTCAGTCATGCTGTTTCTCTGTGTGCCCTTTGAGCAAGATCATTTAAATATTTTTCAAATGAGGAGGACAAAGAACCTACAAAATTCAAAAGCTCAATTTCCAGCAAACAACTAAATTCTAAAAAGAAAGGAATCCACAGTCAGCCACTGTATAAGTCTACAAAGAAATTCTGAGCAAGTCTTAGGATGTAGGAGCCTGCTGGGGGTCTGACAAGCAAAACAGCATGACTGCTGAATTATTACTCACTGCTGACCAGCCAGCAAACACTACTCCCTAGTATTAAAGTATTTAGGTTCCAAAGAACCCTAAAAAGTCCTTTATACAGTTTTTTCCTTTTTAAAATTTTTAAAAATTTTATTTTAAAGTTTTTAATTTTATTCATTTTGAGAGAGAGAGGGCAAGTGGGAGAGGGGCAGGGAGAGAGGGAGACAGAGAAACTGAAGCAGGCTTCATGCTGTTAGCACACAGCCCAACACAGGGCTCAATCTAATGAACTCTGAGATCATGATCTGAGCCGCTTAACTGACTGGATGCTTAAGTGACTGAGCCACCCAGGCACCCTTAAAATTTTATTTGAGAGAGAGAAAGAGAGAGTGTGTGCCAGCAAGGGAGGGGGGTGGGGAGAGAGAATCTTAAGCAGGGTACATCCTGAGCCTGGAGCTTGAAGCAGGAGTCAATCCAATGACCCTGGAATCACAACCTGGGCCGAAATCAAGAGTTGGACATTCAACCGACTGATCCACCCAGGCACCCCAATATACAGTTTTCAGTAAGACCAATTCAAACGTGTCAAATATAGTAGCTTATGGGCTATAATAACTATTGATGTTAATATGCTTCCCTGATAAAGCAGAGCATTGTAAAATACACACAAAATAATTCAATTAAATCATCTTGCAGGTGACACTTCAAAAAAGTTTTAGAGCATTATTGGTGCAAGAAATATTTTGAGAATAAAAGTCTAGAAAACAACGTAAACTTAGATTTCTGTTTGGTCCTAAGTTCTTGAGAGGAAGCAAGTTGTCTAAAACTATGAGATTTACCTTTATTATCTTTTCAACAGACAACAGGATGCCTAAAATATATACCACCATAGATTTTTACAACAGATGACTCGATGTTATAGAGATTAACTTCTCAATTCATACAACACAGTAAGAGCTGGAACCAAGTTACATCAACTAAAGCTCAAAAGTCACAAGGGTTTTTGCTCTATTTAAAGACCAAAGTCTTATGGGTTACTGTTCTAATTAAGAGGATGATTGATTTTAGTGGTTGTAACTAAAGTGTTATATTCATGATACCAAATCCCAACTCAAAGAAAAAGCAATCGCTGAAATCAGTAAATGTACTGTGTTTAGAAAAGGAAAAGGCCTCAAGAGACTAGCCTTTGGCTGTGTAAGGTGATCCCCTAATGATTTCTTAGCATTCATTCCATACTCCAACCTGACTTGCCCCGAAATGTACAGATGATACAGAAATTTATGTAACAAAGCATTAAAAAAAGAAAAGTGCCAGCGTCTCTTAGACTTTGCTGCAAATAGAGGGTTAAAGTTCATACTTTTAACTTCACATACACCTAGCCATCATTGGAAGTAATAATAGTAATAAAGAGACCTTGAATAACACTTTGTTAACTTGCTTATTAAGCTTCAGAGCAGTACTACAGTTCAGCAGATCAGTATTGCCACCATGATTTAAAAGACATGAGAAATGACACATAATCCATAGAGGTCTTAAATACTGCCATCTTGAACTCACAGGTTCATCCCCAAAATGGCTATACCTTCCTGACTACTCCTTCCTGTAGATAAATTTCTTTCTTTTTTTTTAGACAAAAACAAATAAAAGTTCAGTTCAAACTCAAATGCTAACTAAGAAGGTTAGGGAGTATGTGTGCCATATTCACCAGTGTATCTCAATACTTAATAAATACTTAATTGATATCATTTTACTTACTATTCTTCTTCTTTTAATTTAGTATTTCGTGTCCTCAAACTAAACTCGAAACATTCAAAATATTATCTCCTTTTTTTCTTTTGAACCCCATCCTACCACATGTTAGACACAACAGATAATCAATACCTTTGCTTCTAAGGAATCAACTGAACATTTACCTCCATTTAAAATAACTTTTTCTAATTATTAAAAAAAAAAAAAACACGTGTAGAAAAGACAGTAAGCAAATGAAAAAAAATAAGTGTGTCCCCACATAGAAATAAACCATGTATGGGTCATCATATTTGGTTTATGGCTTTAGCATTGGTTCTGTGTACACAAGCATATATATAAAGAAATAAAAACACCCATAAACTAACAAAATTGAGATCCTGAAAAAAATCACTTATAACGCTGATGATGGAAACACTATCAGTGTAAGGGCTGGGAGTCGGGAGCAGAGGCTACAAGGTTGTTGATAAGTGCTTACTGTACTTCAGGACTAAAACCTAAAAGGTCACTTTAGACAAAGGGAAATGTGGAACTAGATAAACTCATTCATTCCCCACATGATTACGTATGATTGATTTAGAGGGAATGTCATTTAAGAAGCTAAGGAAGATCCAACAGGAATACATACTTGGGAGACCAAATTCCGACCACATGACACAGTGCTGTCTCCAAGGCACAGAAGAGGAGCACAAAAATGGTTATAGTCAGTAGAGTAGCAAAGAGCATGACAGATAGTGGGTGAACCATTTAACCCTCTTGAGTATCAGTTTTCTCTGCTTGAAAATGGGGGGGGGGGCGGTAATAGTACAATAAGAGAAGTAGGTTGGTAAATCCACTTCAGGGAATACTGTGAGGATAAAATTAATTAATGAATGGAAGGCAGTGATTATGGTGTCTGGAACATGGACAGTGCTCACCAAGCCTTGGCTGTTATTATCCTTCTTAGCCTGCCCAGTTTGCCTAACCAGGTATGGTCTTGACTGATGTCATTGTGACTATCCTCGGTTTCCTCCAAGTATCTATTTTTCCATATTAATACTGAATATATTCTCTTCAACTAATCCCGCCATTCGTAATCCTCTATAAACTGCTCATTCTGTTCTGGCTTCTGGAATCAAATTTCCAAATAGGCAATAATCATTAAAAAAACAGAAAAATCCAAACTTGGTTTCTAATCACCTTCAACAGATCTTCACCCAAAATCCACTGAGGATAACCATTTGTGAATCTCTTAAACTGTAAGCAACAGTACTTTGCCTCATGGATGCTTTTTCCCCCCTATTATATTGTGACTTGTGTGTTACATATTGATCCCCAAAGGGTTGCATTATGTATAAATTACAGTTAGAAAAATACTTCAAATATATATGGCACTTTATGCTTTCCCAAATAACTTTCACACATTATTAAATCTCACCAGCACCCCAGGCAAGTAGGTATGAGAAGTGTTGTCTTCATCTATGAGTAAGAAAAATGAGATGGCTCAAGGAGGTGAAGTAACTTGCCAAAAGTCACACAGTCAGGCCCACAAGTACATGGATGGTTTTTAATGCAGTGTTCTTATCCTAACACTAGCATTCCTTCCTGACTGGTACAGGGTTTACTTACAAGACGAGAAGCTCTCTATTAGACTTTTGACCAAATTAACAAATTATTTGGAATTACATAATTTGAAGTTTTTCTGCTGTTCCATTCCTTTCACTTTGAATTAATAAGGCTTTATTATGATTATGTGTTGCTTTAAAATGATCTCTAACAGTCCAAAACTCATTGCTTTTAATGTGCAAACGAACACAGACATCCCAATGGAAGCTATTAAGAAGTATTACTTTTCTTTTCTACCTAAGCTCAAAAGGCCAGTGATTACTGAGAGCCCAAACCACAATAAAGCCAAGAAACAGGAACAGATTCTCAAGATACCACCTTGTGATTGTATCTTCAAAATTATATACCCAGTAGTATAAACACAAGAAAATATGAGTGAAACTTTATCTCCTGAATGATGAGACAGTAGACATATTGAACTAGTGCACTTACATGTTTGAAAACTGGATGTTCCTGCAGACACATTTAAATATTACTATGACAAGCTCCAACGAGCTCTTCTGGTCATCAAACTTGCACACTGCCAACGTGGGGAACCTAAACAGTGAGCTGCTATATCTTAAAATCAATCTAGTGAATATGTATGGTAAATTTAATTCACTATGTATTTATCAGGGAAGTCAGATGTATTACTAAACACAGAAGCTATTAAGCTCCTTATTCACTACCACCCAGTTTAGGTCAATACAAAAGGTTTTGAAATTAGTATAGAGCTGCAAAAAAATGGTCCTGTGCCCATTAGTTTTGAGAAAAAGTAGTGATTATTGGTTCTGTATACAATTACCTAAAAGTTCTTTTTTTTTTAATTGATGTGTAGTGGACATATAATATTAATTTCAGGTGTACAACATGGTAATTCAACATTTTTATCTTTAAAAGTTCTTAAAACATTACAGGACACTTGAAAGAATTAAAAGACAAATAGAGATTTTTTCAAAGATAATCTTGTGAGGAGATGACCGATCAAGGGATTGTACTACATACTATTTAACTATATGACACATTTTGTGTTCATGGAGGAGGTTAGGCAAACTCCAAGAATTGAATATAGTCCACTGTTTCAAGAGACACCATATACGAACACTGTCATCATCATATATACTATCATCAGTATATGAGTACATATACTGACTCATGTATATATTATATATTCATAGATGTACATCAATAATTATATCAATATAATTAAAATATACATTATTCATTACAACATTTTAGAGAAACGAAAACTAGACTTATCCTAATTAAAGGAAATGTCAGCCAGAGAATGGACACTGACTGAAAATAAATATTTCAGGATCCCTATAGTTGTGAAAGTACTTTAAGACTATGAGAAAGAAAATTTAGTTTATTCTGAAAGATTTCCTTTCCTTGGCTTGAACACAGGATAGAAATGGCTATATCAGTATATAAGGACTTTTTTACCTGAACAGATGCATATCTTATTTCCCTATGTTTTTTTTTTTTAATACGGAAATACCAGAATGTAAAGATAAAATGTTGAAACAACTAAACAGTTTTTTTTAACAATAGTGACAGTGGAATTTTGGAATTAAGTAGGTACATTTTTAGTCATTATAATGATTAGGAGCAGTTTTGAGGGTTGGGGATGCTAGGTGCCCAGGACTGAATTGTACATACCAGGAAAATTAAAAAAAAAAAAAAAAAGGTCCCATATGCTGCAGGCCATTCATATATCCTACTGGATATTCACACAAGTGAAAAATCTATAATTAAGTGAGCCCAGACACCAACTCTATTGCACATATTTCTGTAAATTATTTTTTACCCACTTTTAATTTCCAGGACTCCTTACTGGGATCAACTGTGTTAAATCAAAGTAAGACTGCTTTTTTGTTTAGAAGTTTCCCAAGAGATGCTCACCATATTGGAAAATCATGTCACCACTGGTGCTAGTGACCAATATGAAATGTCTCTCTGATCCCCCATTCATATGTTAAAACGTAACCTCCAATGTGATGGTAGGAAATAAGGCCTTTGGGAGGTACTTAGGTCATGAAGGTAGAGCCTCCATTAGTGGGATTTAGTGTCCTTACAAGAGAGATCCCAGGGAGCTCCCCTGCCCTCTCCACCATGTGAAGACATACTGAGAAGGCACCATCTCTGAACCAGAAAGCAGATTCTCACCAGACACCAAATCTGCCAGCACCATGATCTTGGTCTTTTAGCCTCTGGAACTAAGAAATAAATTTCTGTTGCTTATAAGCCACCTAGTCTATGGTATTCTACTATAGTAACCTGAACCAAGACATTTGGCAATACCATTCTAGGACTTGAGTTGACAACACAAACCACATTTATCACTCTGTAGTTTCTGCTACTGGATTTTATTCATAACGAATACTTCATTATGTCTTACTACATAGCCATATCCAGGCATTACTATTTGGAAAACATAAAAATGTATTTCTTTTATGTTCAGTGAGGACATTATATCAATTTAAAAAATTCTTTGTATGGAGAAAGGCTGTTAGGGAAAAAAAGTAAAATCCAAATAAAGTGCTGAGTATAGTTAGGAGTACTGTAGCAATATTGGCTTCTTGGTTGTGACAAATGTATTACAATAACATTAGATGTTAACAGTAGAGGAAATAAGGTGAGGGATACCTGGGCAATTTTTATACTATCTTTGCAAGTTTTCTGTAAATATGAAATTATTCTAACCAAAAATTTCTTATTAACAAGTTTACCTTTAGAGATGCACAGAGATTTCGAATTTGGAAAACTGTTCCTCCATTTCTGTTAACATCAGTTTTCTAAACTGTTAGGTTGAACTACTAACTTGATGTTTCCATATGTCAAATAACAGCTAAATATGAACAAGTTCATATGGTTTATCCTAGAATAGTGTGGGACGAGTTTACCAAACTGTATTACACAGCTGAGAAAAACTGTACTTCTCATTTTCAGAAGTAAAGAGAAATGAGTTACAATCTACTGCACATACCCACATGCGCTTCTTCGCAAAGTCTCTCCATGGTTATAGTATATTACCTATGATTTTGATTTGAAGCTAGTAATGGAAGGTGTTTCAACATAATTTATTATTAAAAAAAAGAGTTGAGTCTGAGACCATTGAAAACCACTAAACCACTGAACTAAACAAAGCATTAGTAAGTGGAAGAGACAGATTACAGCATAGTTTATCTGTGAAGCTTACACTAAATTCCTATGCAGAAGAAAAGAATGAAAGGAAAAAAACAGAGTATTTGTAACCCTTAATGATAAGTCTTCCTTCTTTTTCTTCTGCAGGGTGGTCTTCAGTGAGCTCTTTGATCAGTGAATTAAATTCCTAGTAAAAATCTGGTGTTAAAGAGGACACAATAAGAAAAATTTCATGTTTTTACAGAAGGCCTATGAAATTCTTGAGCATATTCAGCTTTTGAAAAAACATGTAAGGGGAGGAAACTAACAGCAGTAGAAAAAATAAAAAGCCAGAAAAGCAACTGATAGGTTTACTATAAAACACTCACTCACCTGTGCACAAATCTGATGCATGACATGACCAAATTCATGGAAGTAAGTCCGCACCTCATCATGCCTCAGGAGAGAGGGACGACCAGCTATTGGCTGCGAGAAGTTCACCACAAGGGCAGCCACTGACATCATGCGGCTCCCATCAGGGAGGAGGCAGCCGGGCTGGAGACCAAAGCAGGCTGCGTGGTTGTACTTTCCTTCCCTGGGAACCAGAAGCATTGTTGGTGAGATAGGAACGCTCTTCTCTAGCAACAACATTGCTGTGACCTCTCTCAGTCATTAAGTCTTATTTGATACCAGAGGACACTTTGGAACATGTAATCCACCCTTTAGAAAGTAGGTCAGCATTTTATTAAAATGGACAAACTAAAACTAAGCAAATAAAAACCCCACTATCACTTCACATGAGTTATATCGCCAAGGTTTCTTCTGTTGAAAAATCTTAATGTAAGAATTAAGAATATACACCACACCTACTGTAGAGCTCAGTGTTTATTTTAATGGGATCTTGCTTTTCTTCTTCAAAGATGGTGTCACTAAACACTAAACTGTGTTGAAGCAAGCTTGAGGTAAAAGATATAGTCTGATACACTAGGTAGTTTTTTCTTAAAGTTAGAATTGATAAAAACCAAATACCAGACAATAAGGTTTTTCCTTTTATTCAAGGAAGGAAGAATAAGTATTCACAATTAAATGAGCTCCTTTTATAAACTAGTCAGGACTTTTTGAAACAGAATACTTTTATTTAGCTTAGGAAAAAGCATAAATTATACTATAAAGTGGTCTATTCTTGGACAATGGGGTATCAGTGATGGTCTCTCCAAAAGCTATGTGCAACTGGACTTTATTCTAGAAATAGGCTTCCTTCTTCTTCTTTTTTTTTTTTCCTCAGAAAACTAATGGTACTTTCAGGTTTGGGGTAGAACTTTTAATTTGATTTGTTTTGATTTATACATACTTTTTTTGTTTTATCTTTACTTGGTGACTACTCGTCTTCCCCCCCCGCCCCCACTGATGCCATTCAATTAAAAAAATAAAATAAAAAAAAAACTAGCCTTTTCCAGCTTTCTATTATGAGGTATAAAGCTGAAAAGTGTGTTGTTCCTATATCTGTATAACAATATGCTGCACAATCTTCAAATCACAACTTTCCTTGAATTTATCAGAAATCGGAAGGCAATCAACTAACTCACAATCTAAGAAAGATGACTTTAAGGAGAGAGGAAGTGAGGAAGCAAGCATTTTTTCACTTGGGGCAAATACTGCAAACACCAGTGAGAAAAGTCTTTCAACAAATTGTTAGGGGCACCTGGGTGGCTCAGTCGGTTAAGTGGCTGACTCTTGGTTTTGGCTCAGGTTACATCTCTCGGTTTGTTTGTTCGAGCCCCACACTGGGCGCCGTGCTGACACCTCAGAGCCTGCTTAGGATTCTTTCTCTCTCCCTCTCTTTCTGCCCCTCCCCTGCTTGCTCGCTCTCTCTCAAAATAAACAAACAAACACAAATTTATAAAAAAAAACAAAACTGTTAAAGGCCATCGTGGGCCAGCAAAACAGGGAGACACTGGGAGATAGATAGATAGATAGATAGATATATAAGCAATATATATATAAATAATATAGCCATTTGCAGGGTCTTCTCCCTGGACACACACAAAAGGACGGTAGCAGGATGACAGCCCTGAGACAGCATCAGTCTTGATGTAGGCCTGGGGATAGGGAGCCTCTCTACCTTGATAAAGGAATGAAGCACTGCCTTCTGGAAGGAAAGGCAACAAACCCTGTTGTCCTATCAGCACTGGTGAAAACCCACTGCCACTGGGAAAGAGAAGAGAGACAAACCTCTACTTCTGAAGGAGGGACAGGGAGATAGTGTGGACCCAGACATATCACTGAGGGTGGGGCGGGACCACTGAACAGGCTGAATCATCCCTCAGCAGGGACATGAGAAGGGAAGGCGGAGAGAGGAGGGGAGAGAACCCATGAACATGTATACCAGAAACTGTACAACGAATGTCATAAAATTTTCAGCCAGCCAACCTTCTGGTTGTTCAATGGGCTAATCAGTGTTTCTGGAAGAATTTTGTGTGGTTAGTTGGAAATGCATAAAGAGATCCATAAATCTTATTTTTAACGGAGGAAAAATAACTAAAGTAATCTGGAACATGTATATCCTGTTATATTTTATACCTCTTGGTACATTATGAAAGGCTAAAAACGTATCCTCCCCACACCCCCTCCAAAGTATTCCTAATTTGAGAGTAATGTCAGTGCTACTATGTTAGAGAGACAAGGGTTGAGGTATTTGGAGAATTTTTAAAGTGTAAGAATAGCTTAAAATCAAAGATTTTCTATCAATTTAAAAATCAGTGCCATTGAGGGGTTTTTAATCTTTCCTTTTAAAAAATAAACTTGACACATTTAATTTTAAGGGATTCTTTATTCTGAGGTTTTGCCTTTTCACATATTGTTTATAAAATGATGTGGATTTAAAAAAAAAATGTCCTTTTCTTATCAGGCATCTTCTATCGGAACCATCAGAATACTTTTGTTTTTCTTTTGAAAATCTCAGTATTCAATGAAAAAAATTGAAATGTGATTAAAAAAAAGTAACTGGTCTTTCTTAGACCTATTCCAAAAATCCTTTTTTGAGTCACAACACAAATTACCCTATCTTACTTTTATGGAGTGACAGAAAGGTGACAGGAAGTGAATATTAAGTAGGTCACTACTTTCACAAGAGATCAGCTTCTGATCCCCATACCAGTGCTGGTAGGAATGGCCAGATATTAGAGTATGAAAGAAATCAATGCTATGTTGGCAGGGAGACAGCAGGATGGGGTGGCAAGAACTGCTAACTTTGACACTGGAAGTAGAATTTGGGGACAGTTACAGAAGACTCCAAGGTTGAAGGATCTCTCCTGAAAGAATTCTTGCTTAAAACTGTATGCTGACACTCTTCAATTAAAAATAGATCCATCTACATTTGACAAGGGCTTATTTTTAGACCATATCAAAAGTGAAATTAAGTCCATAAAACATTGGGATAAGACATCACTGTCCATCCACTTGTCTGAACGGCATAGTTATTCAGCCTCCCTCCCAGCAGCTACCCAAAGTCACCTAAAGTCTGTGGATTAAAAACTTGTTTATGCTGCTCAAGTAGGGGGATACTGTAATTTCCTTTGGCCTATTTAGTAAGATGAATTGGTAATTGGTTAACAGGCTGGCTTTGGTTTAGAAAGGAGCTTAGAGGGGCGCCTGGGTGGCTCAGTCAGTTAAACATCCGACTTTGGCTCAGGTCATGATCTCGTGGTTTGTGGGTTTGAGCCTCACGTTGGGCTCAGAGCCTGGAGCCTGCTACAGGTTCTGTCTCCCACTCTCTGCCCCTCCCCCACCTCTCAAAAATAAATAAACATTAAAAAAAATGTTAAAAAAAAAAAAAAAAGAAAGCAGCCTAGAGAGAATGTGATTCAAATCCTTTCATGTCTGATGAAACAGAGTCCATAGTTACCACATGTTTCAGAGATAGTATTTTGAATTCTTATCATTGGCTGAATACCTAGCCTGGGTGATATGCATATACAGCCTGATGCACAGAACAATCCTATAAAGGGATCACCAGCCCCATACTACAGAGGAAGAGATGGAGTCTCAAAGAGATTAAGTCACTTAAGCATCCCAACCCAATTTGAATGACTACAAAGACTGTGGTATTCTTACTGTATTATGCTGCCTCTCAGCCAGACTCAGGGAAGTGGCCATAGACTGAAGAGTACTGGCAGACAGATTACCTGAATAACAAATATTTTGGGGGCCAATTTAAAATTAAGTAAGTGTAGTACACAAACTAGATGATGATGATAACGATGATAACAGCTGCAAATTGCTGCAATTGCTATATGCTGGGTAGTCTTCCAATTAATGTTTTGCATGTGATTAATCATTTTATCCTTCCAACCCTACAAAGCAGGTAGAAGTAACATTCCTGTTTTATCGGACCTATAATATAGGTCAAGAAACTGAGGCACAGGAACATTAAGTAAGTTGCCTAGTAAGTGTCGGAGCCAGACTCTCTGGCTTCACAGCCTGTATCTCTACTCGCATTACGGAGAACCACACAAGAGAACTCTGGAAGACAAGGGTCTTAATCTGGGTAGGAACTGAATCCCTAAGGTCCCTTCCTTCCAACAACGTGATCCTCAGTACCTTGGATAGAGGTCCAAGTAGAACTGTCCCAGTACTTCTCCTGTGGCTTTATCTTTCACAGTGTAAAGTGTAACACTTGTATTCCACACGTGAGCATCTGCCACTTGCTCAAATGAAAGCCCCAACAACTCCTGGTAGATGCTGAGTAAGCCTTCAGTGACCACTTCAATTGGGAAGTATTCCTTGAGTATCTCTTGATCTATGGAATACTTGAGTTCTTCCGTCTGAGTCATGTAGTAATGGAGATCCCAGGCGTTGATTTTCCCATCGTATTCAAAACCTCTCTCTTCACATTCCTTTTTCTTCAAATTCAAAATAAACTCTCGCTCTGCCTCACCCAAGGGTTTTAATTTCTGGCTTAAATCATCTGTGAGGGAAGTGAGAAAAGTCAGTGATTTACTGCTTCTGGGAGCAAGCACATTCATACATATACTGCTGTTTTAGCATGGTGCTTCCTGCTTTGAATACTTGATACAGATAATTGGGAGCAAGGAAGGGCGGAAGGAAAGAGGGAGGGAGGGATGGATAGCAGGCTCTGTTATGACAGCACGGCTGTTCTTTTCAGGGTAATTTATTTCATGGCTCCTTGCCCTCCCATTTTTTTTAGCACCAGCCAAACCAGGCCACAACTTCCTCACACCATCAACAAAGCTCAAGTTTATCTCAGAGAACTCTGACTCCAGAGTGTTATAATTCAGGAAACAAAACAATAGTGCAACCAGCTCATATACATGATTATTCTTCAATGAGATTAGACTGCTGAAAAAGCCAGGGAAAATAAATCAGATGTGACCTGGGATCACTATTAGTAAAAACTACTCAACGCCTAAACAGCCATGGGTTTATCACTAATCCCTTCCTATGAAGAACGTCTAATTGGACACTTTTAGCAATTCCACTTTTTAGATGGATGCCACAATTTATACACTGTGGTTAATCCTATTTTAATTTCTCCCTAATTTATTTTAATTTAAAATTGGCATATTCCCATCTGAGTTACCCTCTTGCCGCCTGTATTCACACACTCTCTCACAGTTTTAGTCAGAACTGTATCGCTTTGTATACTCCATAAGTTTCCTTCTTTCTCCTTACAGCATTCCTCATGCTGTTGGCTTCACCTTATACTCTGGAGCTCCCTTTCAAATTGCCATGTCCCCTACAGGACCAAACACACGTTTATCTTACATATGTGACAAAGAGTAAAGGATAAATACATAATAAGAACATACACAGTTAGCCAAATACAGTTCAACACTCAAAGACAAAGAAAAATAGAAATACAAAACAGATTTAAAAGAGACCCAACCTAGAAAGGCTGTTACATGGCTTGTACTCTTTGCAGTGTTCATTTCAAGGACAAAGTCAGCATGTGTGCTGTAGCCGAGGAGTTTGGCTACCTTGGCCCGCAGTGGGAGTAGCTGCTGCAGAATTAAGGTGTTTTCCTGGTAATAAACAACAAAAACAAAGATTAATAATTCACTGGATCCAAAGAACTAAAAGGAAGTTATTACATGTATTTTGGGGTTGGTAAACTGTCAAATATTTTTAGACCATCTCAACCTTGTAATAAATTACTCCATTTCAGTGTTACAGACATTTTTAAAATTCATGATCCAGGGGTACCTCGATGGCTCAGTCAGTTAAAGGTCCAACTTCAGCTCAGGTCATTATCTCACAATTCATGGGTTTGAGCCCTGCATCGGACTTTGTGCTGACAGCTCAGAGCCTGGAGCCTGCTTTGGATTCTGTATCTCCCTCTCTTTTTCTGCCCCTCCCCTGCTTGTGCTCTCTCTCTCTCAAAAATAAATATTTAAAAAAAAATTCATGATCCAATTTTATTTCTGAAATAATTGACTTTTTAAGCCTCAGGGGACTCCTATGAGGTCTTAATAAAATTTTAGGTACTGTAAACTTAAGAGTTAAAATGTATTAGGGTGTAGGATGTAGGTTAAGTGTCTGACTTCGGCTCAGGTCATGATCTCATGATTTGTGAGTTTGAGCCCTGAATCAGGCTCTGTGCTGACAGCTCAGAGCCTAGAGCCTGCTTTGGATTCTGTGTCTCCCTCTCTCTCTGCCCCTCAGATGCTCGCACTCTGTCTCTCTCTCAAAAATAAATAAACATTAAAAAAAAAAAGAGTTAAAATGTATTAAAATGTATTCTTAAGGACCACAGTGATTCCACATTTAATTTCATTGACAAGACTATAACAAATGTATATGTATATTAAGCTGTTTTTTTGGTGGTTAAATATATATATATATATATATATGTAAATTTGTCACTTTAACTTCACATATAGTATGGCTATTTAAAAAAATAGTATTAATGAGGATGTGAAGAATTTGGAAACTCTGTGTATTACTGATGTGAATGTAAAAAGTATAGCTGCTATGGAAAACAGTATTGCAATTCCTCAAAAAATTAAACACATAATTACCATATGATACAGCAATTTCACTTGGGGATATACATCCCAAAGAGCGGAAGCAAGCACTCAAACAGATATTTGTACACCTGTGTTCACTGCAGCATTATATGAATATTAGCCAAGTGGTGAAAGCATCCCAAATATCCATCAGTGGATGAATGGAAAAAGAAAATGTGGGGCACCTGGGTGGCTTAGTCAGTTGAGTATCTGACTTTGGCTCAGGTCATGATCTCACAGTTTGTGAGTTCAAGCCCCACGTCAGGCTCTATGTTGACAGCTTGGAGCCTGGAGCCTCTTCAGATTCTGTGTGTCTCTCTCTGCCCCTCCCCCACTTGCACTCTGTTTCTGTCTGTCTCAAAAATAAACATAAAAAAAAAAAGACGAAGAAGAAAGGGGCATCTGGGTGGCTCAGTCGGTTAAGCATCTGACTTCAGCTCGGGTCATGACCTTGCCATTCGTGAGTTCAAGCCCCGCGTTGGGCTCTGTGCTGATAGCTCGAGCCTGGAGCCCACTTTGGATTCTTTGTCTCCCTCTCTCTCTACCCATCCCCAGCTTGCGCTCTGTCTCTCTCTCAAAGATAAATAAACATTAAAAAAAAAGAAATAAAAAAAAAAAGAAAATGTGGTATATACGTATAATGGAATATTATTCCATCTTAAAAAGGAAAAGAAATTTTGACACATGCTAAAATATGGATAAACCTTGAAGACATTATGCTAAGTAAAATAAGGCAGTCACAAAAGGATAAATATTCTGATTCCACTTACATGAGGTTCCTAGAGGAGTCAAATTCATAGAGCCAAAAAGTAGAACAGCGGATGCCACGGGGAGGGGGCAGGAGGATTCGGAGTTAGTGTTTAATGGGTACAGAGTCTTAGATGAGAAAGATGAGCAAGTCTGAAGACACATGGTGGTGATTGTTGCAGAACAATGTGAATGGACTTAAGGCCGTAGAACTCTCTACACTTACAAATGCTTCAGGGATTTGTCTCAAATTATAACAAACATTTTTTTTTTTTTTGCTTTCTGTATGTATTAAGAATACAAATAATGATATTGCTTTATTTAATTTAACAACAAAAGGAAGAGTAATCCCATGGAGAAAGCAAATAAATGTTGGGGCTAAAGAAAAATTACCCCCAATGATTACATCAGCAAATTTATTTACAGACATGTTTCTAAAGAAGATCACACTCTGGGGTTAGTCTACCTGGGTTCATAATTAGGCTCCACCATTTGAGCCTTTGAGAAGTCCTTTAACCTTTCCAAGCTTAATTTTTTCGTTTGTAAGATGTGGATAATAAAAGTAGCTAAGGCACAGTGTGATAATGAAGATTCAAGTAAGAATATAGGTCAAGTGTACAGAAAAGTACCTGGTACAAGAGCAAATACTACATATAGTCAGTTCAGCATCTGACTCTTGATTTTGGCTCAGATCATGATCCCAGGGTTATGAAATCAAGCCCTGCATTGGGCTCTGTGCTGAGCATGGAGCCATGCTTAAGATTCTCTTTCTCTCTCTCCCCCTCTCCCCTGTTCATACACGCTCTAAAGTAACAAAACAAAACAAAAAAAACTTCAAGTATGGAAACATGGATAAGAGAAACACGTAATACAATTCTCCAAGTTCTAAAATTAACTAGTTTGAGGAAGGGGGCAGGAGGGAAAAATATAATTGACTAGTTTGAGTTTTTCTTCCATCTTTTTCAGTTTTCCCAGACCTCTCTGGACTGCCAATTTTCTCCAAATACTCACCCTCCCCCATTCTTTCTTATAGTAATAGAATTTCCTGAGGTTTTGCCGGACACATGGTACCCTGACTGCCTTCCCTACCCTTCCTTAAAACTAGTTGTGGCCACGTGATATACAATGGGACAAGGGACTGTCAATGAGGTGATGAGTGAAATTCCTGGCTCATCTCTTTATAGAGGCTTATCTCACCAGCTGTTAAATGCAGATGATGATGACCTTAAAAGCCACAATAGCGAGGACTGCAGAACTATCCCTTCCAGGGCAGATCACTCATCTATGTAGTTAGTTGCAAGGCAAATAAACCTTTCTTTAAAAATTGTGTAAAACAGGGGCACTTGGATGGCTCAGTTGGTTGAATGTCCAATTTTGGCTTGGTCATGGTCTGGTAGTTTGGGAGTTTGAACCCTGCGACAAGCTCACTGCTGTCAGCGTGGAGCCTTGGAGCCTGCTTTGAATCCTCTGTGCCCCTCTCTCTGCCCCTCCCCACTCATGCTCTTTCTCTCAAAAAACAAATAAACTTAAAAAATATTGTGGTAAAACATATATAACGTAAAATATGCCATTTTAACTATTTAAAAATTATTTAAGACCTTTATTAACAGGCGCTTGCCAACTGTTGACTTTTTGAAAAAATCACTTTTTGAAAAAATCAAGTTGTAAACTTTCATTACACATTAAAAATGAGGTTCTTAAAAATCTCAACTTGACCAGATAGGAAAACAGTTTAAAAACCTTTAAAGACATATTGAGAAAAATCAGGCTTAAATTTAAAAAAAATATTGGTCATTACCAAAAAGAGATGTCTTTAGGTAAAAATAATAAAAACCCCATGTTGCATAGATAACGCAGATTAGAAGTTTTAGTTATCTGTTCAATGGACAAAAGGCAAGTACTTCAGGTCTTCAGCTCCAATCTTTTGTCCATTTCTTTTTTTTTTTTTTTTATGTTTTAATTTTTACATTTGCGAGACAGAGAACAAGCAGGGCATGGGCAGGGAGAGAGAGACAGAATCTGAAGCAGACTGCAGGCTCGGAGCTGTCAGCACAGAGCCCAATGCGGGACTCAAACTCATGAAGTGAGATCATGACCTGAGCCAAATGCATAACCGACTGAGCTACCCAGGTACTCCTTGTTCATTTCTTATTGTTGGAATTTCATATTCACTTCTTGTGGAAGGATGAAACCATATGATGGTAGAGAAGGTAAGCTGGCATTTACTCAGCCAGCAGACTACTTCTCAGCCTGTAGATTTGGCTGCTTTGGTCTCCATGCCATCTTGTGGTTTAGGGTTTTCTGGTTGTCTGTATGGGTCGCTGAAGTTGTATCGGCAGTGACCCTGAGGTGGCTGCTGACACTGGGTCTCATCTTGATTTTCCTTACTGTCTTCACTGCCATCCTCTCTAGGCTGTCTCTGGTGAGGAGGACCCCTGTGGAGTCGTGGTCTGCCTTGCTCTCCTTCACTCTGCTTGCCAGTGCCCTCCAGCACTTCTCCCTGCACGGGAGGGTTGGAAGACTGGTTGCCGCCCCTGGCAGGTAGGAACCATGGCCTGCAGGAGGGCAGGCGTGGTAGGGTCTGGCCTTTGGGAGCACCGTTCCAGCCCTTCTCTCCCAGCCCCCACCTCACTATTCTGGTACTTCTGTGGGTAACTGTGGGGAGGAGCCCCACGACAGAGAATCAGTAACAGTTACCATCAGCTGTGCATTTACTGCCTAGCGCTGGGGCTCCATGAGGGCCTGTCACATTTGCTGCCTCCATACCCTTTCCTTCTCCAACACCAAACTCCAGTCTCTCCCTCTCCTACAATGTGCAGGTATCTCCCTGGGTTATTCTTTTTTTTTTTTTAAATGTTTATTTATTTATTTTGAGAGAGGGAGAGAGAGAGAGAGAAAGCACACATGAATGGGGCAGAGGGACAAAGAGAGAGGGACAGAGAATCTCAAGCAGGCTCCATGCTCAACATGGAACCCAATGTGGGGCTCGATCCCACAACCATGAAATCATGACCTGAGCTGAAATCAAGAGTCAGATGCTTAACCCACTGAGCCACTCAGGTGCGCCCACACCAGGTTATTCTTTATGGCAGTCTGGAGCAGAAACGCATCTTCCTTGGTCTCATTCCTGTTGATGAAACCACAATTGTTTCTTACATGCTGAACCACTTGACAGTTCCGAAAATCTTCGTTGTGATGACCTGTCTCTGCTGACCATGGAGGTGAGGGGGCCTAGGGTCTGCAGAGCAGAGGGTAGGTGAGGGCTGGGTCCCCCTCTCCCTGCTTGTGGTGGCTGTGATGGTGACTGGGCTGGCTGAGGTAGCTGCATCTCCTCGGGGTGTCATGCGAACTGGCCAGTGGGGGCTGGGCTGCTCAGGGCTCGCTGCTCCCACTCCCGCTGGAACTCCCATTTTAAACATTTTTCAGTGTACAATTCAGTAGCACAAATTGTATTTATGCTATTGTGCAACCAGTACTACTATCTGTTTCCAAAACTTTTCCAACACTCCAAACGGAAACTTGGTAACCATTAAACAGCAATTCTCCAGTGTCCCCAACCTCGGCCAACCACTAATCCTTTCTCAAGAGAAATAACTTTTATCTTATTTGAGTCACTATGCTTTTGGCTGGCTTTTGTTAGCTGCTTAACCTGTAACCTTATACCCACAGAGGCTGATATTAGGAATAGGGTATTGCTATAAGAAAAATGAAAAATGTATGGGAATGGAAGGTAAGGACAAAGACAGTGCAAGCTGGGAGGGTGACAATCCTTATACCCCATGGTAACATTTGTTAAAGCTATTTCATAGCATTACTTGGAAGGCAGGGCAATTACCTACAGAGTCTTAGCTCTAGGGGAACTGTTGGGGGAAAACTAACAATGTTGGTGCATGTTTGTTGTTATCTGTGGCTTTTAGAAAGACTACATAAGAGAGATGAACTCAAGTTCTCAAGTGAGAAGCGATCAGTTTGCAAAGATGGAAGGAAAAGACTTCTCCCAGCAGAGATTCTGTCTATGGCCTACAATCTGGGCCTTCAGACGGCTGGAAAAGCTGACTGCTCTGTACTCCTAACATTGGGAGAAAAGACTATCACTCAGAGTTACTGAATTGTAGAGATGCATTTGAGAATGTTGCCTTCCTCCTCAAGCCTACTGTTTCACAAGGCCCCAAAACAGACTCCATTAAATTGAAAAAAAGCAGGATGGATAGGATATAGGAGCCAATATAAAAAGATCTGGTAGGTTTAAGAAATGTTGACCAAAACATTATTTGGGTGTAAACGTTTTAACATGGATCTGACTAGAAGCAAACAGACAATAAACCTACTAAGTTTTTGAGGGAATTGTATTACCAAAGGCATCATGAGCTTGGCCTACAAAAGCTTGAGGTTATTTGATCCCTAAAGCAATCCTCAGGTGTCAAACCAGCATCAGCAAGCATCTTTATTAGTAGCTGCCCAGGATATGGTCATGGAAGGTAACAGGAAAGAAAGAATTTCTGGCAGGTAAAACCAGGCGTCATGGAGTACAATTGCTAAAACAAACTCCTACTGGAAAAAAAACCCAAATAACTTTAATGAGCTATCCAAGGAACTTCACCAGAGCTTTTTGAAAACTGATATGGGCCTATGTTTCTCATGCTTTCCTTTTCCAAATAGGAGCTTTTAGTGTGGTTATTCTGTTCCTATTCTATCAGTGGGTGTGCATGGTGGGGATGAATGGACCAGACAACTTGCCCTCTCTTTCACAGGCTGCTAGATAATGAGAAGCTACAAATGGGGAGGACTCCAGACATCCAGGGGTTTGAGCTCAAGGCAGTAACTGGTTAGAATCTGACATATGGTGAATAGGTTCTATATGTGGGGGAAAAAAGGAGTTATCTGCAGAGCTAGAGAGGCAGACTGTGGTGGAGCTGGCTAGTTGACTCTAAGAATGCATTTCTATTTCTTCCTTTTTTGGTAATAGAATTCCCTGAGCTGAGCCAAAGACTGCCAACTAAAGTCTATACTTCCCAGGTTCTCCTGCAGCTAGATATGGCTACATGATGGAATCTCGAGTCAATGGGATGTGAATGGAGTGGATGTATGTCATTTCCAGGTCTTCTTAAAAGTGCTGTCTTTATTTTCCTTCTTCCCAAGAAGCTGGGAAATGGTGACAGCTGGAATGGCCTTGGAAGTCACTTGTTGAAGACAGGTGCTCCACGAGCCCTTGACTAGCAACTTAGTGAAAGAATACAACTTTTAGTTTATTTAACCCATTCTATTTTTATTAGAATAGCATAGGATATGGCCACACTGAGGCTGCTAATGAGCAAGGGAAAAGCTAAAAGCTTTCAGGAATTAGGAGGCATAATACTCACACAAATAAGTGTACTGGTCTCTGAGCTACCTCTGACACTGGTAAACAAAGCAAACCTCTTTCTTAAAATCTCCCATAAAGACAAAAGACAAACATTTAGAGTACCTCTTTGCACCTTGTATTAAAAGCCATTTCCATCTTCCTTCTGGTTTCAGGGATGCAACATTTCTTCATGATGGGAAAATAGTGTGGATATTTTAAAGTAATTTTATACTTGTCATCATCTGTCTTTTCTAAACTGTCAATGAAATCATCAGGAAGAGCACCTGCAAAAAATCATTTTCTCATACATCAATTTTTTCCACTCATTATTGGTTGATTTAGCATTGGCATGGTGCCTTTAAGAATCTCTAGGAATTCTGTAGAGTAATTGAAGTTCAAGTAAAATAATGACAATCCTTATAATATCATTTGGATGTTACCGGATTGGGGGTGGTAGTTAGAAGACAGGTGGCTTAGGAGGTGGTAATTCAAAACATGAATAGGCTTCAGTGCACTGGTGCAGATGGTGTTTTGATGGAGAACAGGCAAAATTAAGCCAAGAAAGATCCAGAACAGATTAAGAAGACACTAGGTTAAGTGACAATGTAGGGGACATTATAAGGCAAAAAAATGTCAAGGCACTGAAGGCTGTTAAATATCAGTGTAATTTACCAAGAAATATTATGAAATCTCCTTTGGACTCTCTCTAAAAACAGTATACACTCTTATTAGCATAAAATCTATGCATGGTTTGGTTGTCTTTTCTGTAGAAGGCATGATGGGCTCTGTAGAAGGCACTGGTTCATTTTTTAAAAAATTCTTTCAACTCTGATTTGACAAATTATGAGGTAACATTATTTGCCTAAATTATATTATTTAATCCAGAAAAAAAAAAAAAAACAACACAGGATTTTACCAAGTTCGGCCTTAGAAAATACAAGGAAGGTATCATCCTCATTGAGATTTTTGTTGAAGTCAATACATAGCTCACTCATTCTTTTCTTCATTGCTTTGATTTCCTGAACAGAGGATACAAATACAGAATATGAACAATAAAATGAAACTTTGATTTTTATTGTCATTGGTCAAGTAAGTTTCACTTTTATATGAAGACTGGCTTCTATACCCAACTATCAGAAAGTACTTTTTTTAAAGGCATACTTGAGGAGTGCTTGGGTGGTCAGTTGGTTGAGCGTCTGACTCTTGATTTCAGCTCAGGTTTTAATCTCAAGGTTTGTGAGTTCGAGCCCTACATCAGACTCCGTGCTGACAGTGCAAAGTCTGCTTAGGATCCTCTCTCTCCCTCTCCCTCTCTCCCTCTCCCTCTGTCCCTCCCCTGCTTGTGTTCTCTCTCTCTCTCAAAATAAATAAATAAATGTTAAAAAAAAATAAAGATATGCTTGATACAACAGTTCCCTTGCAGTCTTCTCTGCTATGTCCATGAGTAACTGTATGCAATATGTACAAAAAGGCAATTCCGGTGATGCAGTAGAAATTAGCTGTAAACTTGTAAGAGCTAAATAAATTTAGGAGGGATAGTCAAAGTGTACTCGGGCACATGGTATATACACAAAATAAATAGTTGCTGGGTGAATGGATCAATCTAGTAGCCTATTAATAATTAACATATTTCTAATCTTTTCCAATTCAAAGTTTTAATGTAGAAATCAGTATTTGGTGAAGTAAACCAAGAGATAAGAAGTGCAAATTAATTCTATAGTTGCTTTGGAAAAAAGGCTATATCTTAGTGTTACAGAGCTTTGTAAACTGAGGTGATTTATGGGACCTAACATACGTATAAAAACTATTAAGTGGGAAATCAAAGGAAGAAAAAAAAGGGAAACCACAAGAAAAAAACATGAGTCATTTTTATTAACCTGTCCCATCTTCTAAAAATGCTAGATAATGAAATTTACATAAACCATAATGGTTCGCAAAGCATGGGCCTGACCAGAAGCCTCAATATCACCTGGGAATTTATTAGAAATGCATATTCTTTTTTTTTTTTTTTTTCTTGAGAGACAGAAGAGAGAGAGAGAGGGGCAGAGGAAGATGAAGAGAGAATCTTAAATGGGCTCCATGCCCAGTGTAGAGCCTGAAGCAGGGCTTGATCGCACATCTATGAGATCATGACCTAAGCTGAAATCAAAAGTTGGATGCTCAATCAAGTGAGCCATCCAGGTGCCCCAGAAATGCATATTCTTGAGATTCAACCAAACCAATGAAAACACAAACTCTCAGACATGAAGCCCTGTACTCAGAGCTTTAAAAGCTTTCCAGGTAATTCTGTTGCACGCTAAATTTGAGTCGGCTGACTTAACACATACTGCACAATATTGTTTTTGGACACTCTGGTTGTCACCCCAAACTCCCTTCCCCTCTCCCTCATTCTACAGTAGCCATGTAGATTGGGTGGGACCTGATCCTATCTGAAGTTCCAGGGGTGTGACTCTGTGCCAGTTAGGATATCAATTGGGATGGGACTGGTTCAGGTAAGCCAGGCCTGGCATTATCCTCACTAAAAGGGGATTTGGGATTTGGCATATGATCCAATCTGGGCCACCACTAAGACATGAGGGGAGGTTTGATGGAGACTTCTCTATGTCCTTCTGGATGGTGGAACTCCCCAGTTATACAAGCAAATAAATCTCCTGTTGTTTAAACTGTGTCAACAGGGTTTTGTGAGCTGTAAGTAAACACATTTTAACTAATACAGTGTTCATGCCCCAAATAGATTTGATGAGTGACCAGGAAGACAAAAGGTCAGATAAGTGAGATCAGTCACATTGCTCCTATAACGAGGTAAAGACACAAGGTGTTCAAAGGGCATCTGGGTGACAGAAAGGTACCCGTATGTCAGTGGTACCTTCAGTTGTATCTACTATGCTGAACATCACTTGGTTATTTCCTGTTCTACTGGAACAGGAGAATAGAAGAATGACCTGGAAACAAATCATGGGTTTGTTTTTCCTGTCCAAGAAGAATGAGTTAATTCTACAGCTGAGTTTACTAAACTGGAAGGTGTGATCAGCATTAGACAAGAGACAATTTGAGAAGCACTTTTCAGTAGCTAATCTCTCTGGCTTTAAAAGGTATATGCAGTTGGCCCTTGAACAACAGGGATTTGAACTATCTGGGTCCACATATATACAGATTTTTTTTCAGTAAATAAATTTCAGTCCTGTCAGTGTTTTTTCTTTTGCTTACAATTTTCTCAGTAACATCTTCTTTTTTCTGGCCTTCTTTAAGAATACAGTATATAATACACAAAACATACAAAATACAAGTTAATTGACTACATTATGGATAAAGTTCCTGGTCAATAGGAGACTTTAGTAGTTAAATTTCTGGGGAGTCAGAAGTTATATGTGTATTTCTGACTGTGCAGGGGGTCACCACCCTGACCCTCAGGCTGTTCAAGGGTTAAATGTATTAATCATAGGGTATTTCATTCTAAAATGCTTGTATTAAAACTCTTCATCATATGAACATAGGGGAAGGGAAGGAAAAATAAGATAAAAACAGAAAGGGAGGCAAACCATAAGAGACTTAATTATAGAACACAAACTGAGGGTGGCTGAGGGGAAGTGGGTGGCGGGAGGGGCCAGATGGATGATGGGCCATTAAGGAGTGCACTTGTGATGAGCACTGGGTGCTATCTGGAAGTGATGAATCAGTGAATTCTATTCCTGAAACTAATACTACACTACATGTAACTAACTTGAATTTAAATAAAATCTTGACAGAAAAAGAATAAAACTCTCCATCATAAAAATTTTATTACCAGAGTGTGCTATCTCTGTATGACCAAGGGAGTGAGGATGCAAATCAACTATTAAGATCTGGAACCAGCTTTAAGAAAATGTAAAATACAGTAGGGAAAATAAACCCAGCACACGTGAAACAAAGGTAAAATATACAGGATTAAAAAAAATCATGAGTTGTTTGTCAGTCACTATGAGGTTTACAGGAGTTATAGACTTTTTTTTCTTTCTTTTCTTTTTTTTTAGGGGTTGCAGAATTTAAAAACACTGACTACCAAATACACTGTAAACAGATTTAATATTATGTGTTATTTTCCATATTACAAATGTGTTACTTGTTTTTTTTGTTGTTGCTGCTGTTGTTGTATTTTGTTTATTTATTCTTTTTCTTTCCAATAAGAAAAATAAACAGGGTGCCTGGGTGGCTCAGTTGGTAGAGCATGCCTCTTTTGATCTCAGGGTCAAGAGTCCAAGCCCCACGATGGATATGGAGTCTACTTAAAATAAAACATTTTTAAAAATTAAAAAAAAAAAAAAAAAGAAACAAACTCACATTTTGTACTTGTTCTGGAAGATGGAGCCCATTCCTTTTTCCCATTTTAACTGACTTTTCCAAATATCTTCTGGCTTCAGGTTTTATCTTACCCAGATCACAGGTTTCCTGAAATGAAAGAGCATGACAGCCATTTCTGTACAACAGTGCATGGGTATATTATCAACTATGAGACCAAAGCAAATTTATTCATCATCTCTGTTGGGCTATGAAACACATAGGTGATTACGAGGCAGGCTCTTTTGAAGACCTAATTTCTTTTATGCTTAAGTGAGCTTTGCTCATTTAAAAGAGATAAATTAAATAAATAAAAAGCTAACCAGAATTGCTTTGCCTTGCATTAGAATCAAGAGCATCTGTACTACTTGAACGTGTGATAATAGAAACATTTGCATAATCTCATTCTGAGCATTCTCTATGACCATGGTCTTTTTCATAAAACATATTCCTTATCGCGAATCATCTGGATTTAATTTTCTATCATTTGGCTAACCTGGCTCCACTTGAGAGGCAGGAATAGAAATAATGGGCAAATTCTACACAAATGGAGAGTGGGACTCTTTTGCCAACATACCAAACAAGGACAGCTGGATAAAACCCCAGCCAAAGACTTCCGGCACTTCAAAAATGCCTTACTGTCGTTTGGCAAGAGAGATCAAGAGACGACAGCAAGCAGCATATGAACAAGTGTCTGGGGAAAATGAGTCAACACTGCACAAAAAGGAAGAAAGCTGGACAGAACATTTGAACCCTTATGCAGCAACACAAACAACATCACTCAAAAGAATGGAGGGCCTTGGAGGAGAATGGAAAATTCCCCCAGCAATAGCAAGGTAATAAAAACGCCAGATGTTTCTTCAAAACAGGTGGCATAATATGCATGGCACATCTGGATGGCTGGTCAGTTCATGGTCCTTCGGAGGAAATGGACTGCAGACAGAGTCAGCAGGTGTAATGGACTCAGTTTGGGTGACAGCCAATGAGAGACTTCTGTCTCTAGAGCCTTAGAGATCTACCATTGGGTGCACTCTCTCTCCATGAAGACCTGGGCTGTCCACCCCTGAACTTTATATTTTCCCAACTAAGTATATCTTTGAAAGAACAGTGCTCAGCTTTAGTGTCTGCATTTTAGACTGTTGGTGCAAGCCTTTGCTGCAATAATTCTGTAATTTTTTACATTTTGTTGCAGCAGGCAAATAGCTGTATTTTAACTGAGGGCACCAGTTAATATAACAATCTGTATCTCACTTTGCTTGCCAATAAAAAATTTTATGTCCTGGTACTAAAAAGCACTTGTTGTGCATACATTACTCATAGTTTCCTCTGCATTTATTCTCTGTGGAGGCAGAGAACAGTAAGTCTCCTTTTTCTATAATAATCTCCTTTCATATCCATGGAGAACTTCTGAGCATGCTGGCATGACTGGAGTTGGAACCCTCTCTAGTTGGTGTTGGCAAACACTGGGGTCCCCACAGCAGGTGCCTGCAATGGCAAGAAACCCAGAATGACCAGGGGGACTTAAGTGGGCTGTGGGCTGGCTCCCTCAGGGATGGCTAGCAGTTCAAATCACAGAGTTCATGTGGATGTGATTAACCTGGATTTATCAAGGCTGGTTTTAACAGTACCAGAAAGTATGTCCTGAGGTGTGGGGCATGGCAATAGGAGTTTCTAGAAAGTACAATACTGGATGTTGTAAGGTTGGGGAGCATCTAGGCAGGAGCTATATATGTAGCAGGGGCAGAAAAAAACTGCAGTGAAAAGGGCCTGTCAAGAGTTGGGTTAAGTTGTGAAGGACCCAAATGAGCAGGCTGAGATTGGGAGCAGAGGGCTTTCCCATCAGGGAAGTGGGCCAAGGCAGAAGCCAGGCACACTGCTGCACAGCAGTGTACCACGTACTTGGTTCCTGGGTTTACCTGGTCACACTGGCCCTGACCTGAGAACAGACGCTCTTCACATATCTCAGCAGCTGACGAGAGCAGAATTCTCACTCTGTGCTAAGCTCCATCAGGAGGGGCTCCCCAACTAGGAGTGCCTGGACTTGCTGTATCTGGGAGCACCAGGGCTGCTACTTCAGACAGCCCAGAAGCGTACTCAGCACAGTAAACTCAAAACTCATGGTCTAGATTAGGTAAAAACTATTGACTCCCCCAAAAAGGTAAGACAAGCATAAACAGGTAGAAGGATGTTCTATGAAAAATCTGCCTTGAATTAGGTCTAATTAAAATATGACTAATCATCTGTACTGAAATAGTTGACTGGGCACAAAAATGACACTTAACAAAATTCTGACTCAAATGTAACCAGGCACCATCTGCCAGTCAGACTCTGAGGTCTCGGCAATCTCTGGAGGGCTCTAGTAGGAGTTAAGCACTTCTAAAATGTGCTTCTGAAGCACATTCCTGTCCCAGAGCTGATCATAAGAATATTCTCCCTTACAATCTCCAGGCAAGGTCAGAATTACTGCCCAAGTACTTACTACACTGTTCTGCTGGCCTTGCACCATCCTTGCTGAACAAGAATTGAATCCACTTGAATCCAACAAGGTCTCAGGCTTCTTTGGGTGAAGTTTCTCCTCTTCAGGGTTAGGGCAAGGCCTAAAGTGCTCTGAAGTAACTTTCAAATTTATATAATCTGACAGCAGAGGCACTTAATTCATTTAATCTCTGTGGTGACAAGATTTAGTTTCCCCCTAACCTCTTCCTGTAACAAAGAGCTTTTATATAGAAGCGTGAAAGCACCCGTGCACACGTGCACACACACACGTACACATATGCTTGTATATTCATTTTACAGACAAGAAAACTGAAGAGAAGTTCCTGAGATCATTCAGCTATTTATTGGTAAAAATGGATAGAAGTAAATTTCTCAAATTCTTAATTTGGTACTTTCCCCAATATACCACATACCACTATATTACAAAATCTTAATTTATTATCATTCTTCAAAATTTCATTATAAATAAGTGAAAATTTTCTTAATATCTCCCAAATCCTCCCCACCTTCTATCCCATGACTTTGTCCTTTTCTTCACAAGACCTTCACATTTTCAGTTTCTAAAATATATAGAGGCACCTGGGTGGCTTAGTTCCTTGAGCATCCTACTTTTGATTTCGGCTCAGGTTATGATCTTATGGTTTATGAGATCAGGCCCCTCATTGGACTCTGTTGACAGCATGGAGAATGCTTCGGATTCTCTTTGTCTCTCCCTCTCTCTCTCTCTCTTTCAAAATAAATAAACTTAAAAAATATGTAAATAAAAATTTTTTTCAGTGGGACATTCTATATTGTGTACACAAAGTAGGAATTATAACCGTGTTAAAAGAATCCTGAAAACAGGAGTGGCTGGGTGGCTCAGTCAGTTCAGCATCTGACTCTTGGTTTTGGCTCAAGTCATGTTCCCATGACCCTGTGGGTTCTAACCCCACGTTGGGCTCTGTGCTCACAGTGCGGAGCCTGTTTGGGATTCTCTCTCTCACCCTCTCTCTCTGCCCCACCCCCACTTGTGCTGTCTCTGTCTCTCTCAAAATAAATAAAACTTACAAAAAAAAGAATCCCAGGGCGCCTGGGTGGCCCAGTGGGTTGACCGTCTGACTTCAGCTCAGGTCCTGATTTCCCTGTTCCTGAGTTCAAGCCCCGTGTCAGGCTCTGTGCTGACAGCTCAGAGCCTGGAGCCTGTTTCAGATTCTGTGTCTCCCTCTCTCTCTGCTCCTCCCCCACTTGTGCTCTGTCTCTCTCTCCATCTCTAAAATAAATAAATATTAAAAAAAAAGAATCCTGAAAATTAAGATAGTATATTCTTTTGAATATCATTTAGAAAAACTGATATGCTAAAGCAAAGAGAAGATAACAGAATACAGATTCTATTGCAAAAGCTAAGACAGAGGCATAACTTACTTAAATATGTTATATATGAAGTTTTGTTCTCCTTTTTCCTGTTCATTTATTTAAACATAACTTATTGTCAAATTGGTTTCCATACAACACCCAGTGCTCATCCCAACAGGTGCCCTCCTCCATGCCCATCACCCACTTTCCCCTTTCTCCCACCTCCCATCAACCCTCAGTTTATTCTCAGTATTTAAGAGTCTCTTATGGTTTGCCTCCCTCCCTCTCTGTAACTTTTTTTTCCCCCTTCCCCTCCCCCATAGTCTTCTGTTAAGTTTTTTTTTTTAAATATGAAATTTATTGTCAAATTGGTTTCCATACAACACCCAGTGCTCATCCCAACAGGTGCCCTCCTCAATACCCATCACCCACCCTCCCCTCCCTCCCACCCTCCATCAACCCTCAGTTTGGTCTCAGTTTTTAAGAGTCTCTTATGCTTTGGCTCTCTCCCACTCTAACCTCTTTTTTTTTTTCCTTCCCCTCTCCCATGGGTTTCTGTTAAGTTTCTCAGGATCCACGTAAGAGTGAAACCATATGGTATCTGTCTTTCTCTGTATGGCTTATTTCACTTAGCATCACACTCTCCAGTTCCATCCACGTTGTTACAAAGGGCCATATTTCATTCTTTCTCATTGCCACGTAGTACTCCATTGTGTATAGAAACCACAATTTCTTTATCCATTCATCAGTTGATGGACATTTAGGCTCTTTCCATAATTTGGCTATTGTTGAGAGTGCTGCTATAAACATTGGGGTACAAGTGCCCCTACGCATCAGCACTCCTGTATCCCTTGGGTAAATTCCTAGCAATGCTATTGCTGGGTCATAGGGTAGGTGTATTTTTAATTTTTTGAGGAAACTCCACACTGTTTTCCAGAGTGGCTGCACCAGTTTGCATTCCCACCAACAGTGCAAGAGGGTTCCCGTTTCTCCACATCCTCGCCAGCATCTATAGTCTCCTGATTTGTTCATTTTAGCCACTCTGACTGGCATGAGGTGGTATCTCAGTGTGGTTTTGATTTGTATTTCCCTGATGAGGAGCGACGTTGAGCATCTTTTCGTGTGCCTGTTGGCCATCTGGATGTCTTTTTTTTTTTTTTTTTTAATTTTTTTTTTTAAACGTTTATTTATTTTTGAAGACAGAGACAGAGCATGAACGGGGGAGGTTCAGAGAGAGGGAGACACAGAATCTGAAACTGGCTCCAGGCTCTGAGCTGTCAGCACAGACAGCCCCGACGCGGGGCTCGAACTCACGGACCATGAGATCATGACCTGAGCTGAAGTCGGCTGCTTAACCGACTGAGCCACCCAGGTGCCCCTGGATGTCTTCTTTAGAGAAGTGTCTATTCATGTTTGCTGCCCATTTTTTCACTGGATTATTTGTTTTTCGGGTGTGGAGTTTGGTGAGCTCTTTATAGATTTTGGATAGTAGCCCTTTGTCTGATATGTCATTTGCAAATATCTTTTCCCATTCCATCAGTTGCCTTTTAGTTTTGTTGATTGTTTCCTTTGCTGTGCAGAAGCTTTTTATCTTCATGAGGTCCCAATAGTTCATTTTTGCTTTTAATTCCCTTGCCCATGGGGATGTGTGAAGTAAGAAATTGCTGCGGCTGAGGTCAGAGAGGCTTTTTCCTGCTTTCTCCTCTAGGGTTTTGATGGTTTCCTGTCTCACATTCAGGTCCTTTATCCATTTTGAGTTTGTTTTTGTGAATGGTGTAAGAAAGTGGTCTAGTTTCAAAAGTCTGCTAGAACTGATACATGAATTCAGCAAAGTTGCAGTATACAAAATCAAGGTACAGAAATCAGTTGCATTCTTATACACTAATAATGAAGCAACAGAAAGACAAATAAAGAAACTGATCCCATTCACAATTGCACCAAGAAGCATAAAATACCTAGGAATAAACCTAACCAAAGATGTACAAGATCTGTATGCTGAAAACTATAGAAAGCTTATGAAGGAAATTGAAGAAGATATAAAGAAATGGAAAAACATTCTGTGCTCATGGATTGGAAGAATAAATATTGTTAAAATGTCAATACTACCCAAAGCTATCTACACATTCAGTGCAATCCCAATCAAAATTGCACCAGCATTCTTCTTCAAGCTAGAACAATCAATCCTAAAATTCGTATGGAACCACAAAAGCCCCCGAATAGCCAAAGTAATTTTGAAGAAGAAGACCAAAGCAGGAGGCATCACCATCCCAGACTTTAGCCTCTACTACAAAGCTGTAATCATCAAGACAGCATGGTATTGGCACAAAAACAGACACATAGACCAATGGAATAGAATAGAAACCCCAGAACTAGACCCACAAAAGTATGGCCAACTCATCTTTGACAAAGCAGGAAAGAATATCCAATGGAAACAAGACAGTCTCTTTAACAAATGGTGCTGGGAGAACTGGACAGCAACATGCAGAAGAATGAAACTAGACCACTTTCTGTTAAGTTTCTCAAGATCCACATATGAGTGAACACATATGATATCTGCCTTTCTCTGCCTGGCTTATTTCACTTAGCATAATACCTTCCAGTTCCATCCACGTTGTTGGAAATAGCCAGAATTCATTCTTTTCATTGCCAAGTAGTATTCCCTTATATATAAAACCACATCTCCTTTATCCACTCGTCAGGTGATGGATATTTAGGCTCTTTCCATAATTTGGCTATTGTTGAAAGTGCTGCTATAAACATTGGGGTACATGTGCCCCTATGCATCAGCATTCCTGGATCCTTTGGGTAGAATCCTAGCAGTGCTATTGCTGGGTCATAGGGTAGTTCCATTTTTAATTTTTTGAGGAACTTCCATACTGTTTTCCAGAGCAGCTGCACCCCTTTGCATTTCCACCAACAGTGCAAGAGGGTTCCCGTTTCTCCACATCCTCGCCAGCATCTATAGTCTCCTGATTTGTTCACTTTAGTCACTCTGACCAGTGCGAGGTGGTATCTCAGTGTGGTTTTGATTTGTTTTTCCCTGATGAGGAGTGATGTTGAGCATCTTTTCATGTGTTTGTTGGCCATCTGGAACTTTTATTTATTTATTTTTTAACATTTATTCATTTTTGAGAGACAGAGAAAGATAGAACATGAGTGGGGGAAGGGCAGAGAGAGAGGGAGACAGTATCTAAAGCAGGTTCCAGGCTCTGAGCTGTCAGCACAGAGCCTGATGCGGGGCTCGAACTCACAAACCGAGAGATCATGACCTGAGCCAAAGCTGGACGCTTAACCTACTGAGCCACCCAGGTGCCCCTTCTGTCCTTTTAAATGTTGTTTTCTGTTACGTTTCTATCTGACTATTGTGAAGCAGGCATTCTTAGGCAGCTGCCTATGTTCCCAGACAGGAGGGCCACACAAAGGCCTGCTTGCTTACTACTAATTCAACTTACCACCACAGGAGCCCCTGCTTTGGTATGAGTCACAGCACAATGAGGACACTGGGAGTGGGAAGTGTCATCCTGAACGAAGACACATTTAACTGGGGCCAGTTTAGCTTGATTCGGCATACATTCACCAAGCTCTCACTTACACTAGGTACCAGGGAAACAAAGATGAATATCCTGCAAGTGCTTTAAGTAATATGAAAGAAAAAAGATACATTAGCAGACAATGTCAGGATCACGTAGTGAGTGAAGACAGAGTTAAGCACTCAGGAAGCACAAGAGTGGTGTCTGGCTAATGGAGAAACTAAGGCAAGGTAGTTGATGCTTTGTTTCTAGGCTTTTAAAGCCTCACAAAGCTACAAGTTTCAGTAGTTCTGATTATGACCAATAACTAGACTTACGTATTTCAAAATCAAGAAGAGATGGTGTAGGCTAAGACACTTATCATTACCATGCTGAATTTTGGACTTAGTTTTTTCCTTCCCTGCCACTCTCCCTTTTTTCTTCTCTTTTCTTTGTTTCTCTTTTCTTTTCTCTTTTCTTTTCCTCTTTTCTTCCATTCCTTCCTTTCTTTCTTTTTTGCCATGGTTTTAAGGCATGTTTCCTGTATTTTAATTTGGCATGAGGCTTCCATGGCTGGTGGAATACAAAAATGTATAATGCTTCAAAGCATTATTTTACACTTTAAAATTAAAACTTTTCACTAGGTGGCTAAGATTAATCAGCCTGACAAAAGCCCAGGGCTCTGAAAGATTAGTATAAACAATATTAAAATAGATAACTGTATTTCTCAATTCAGCTTGCATAATTGAGACTCTTATTTCACTAAAGAGTCCCTCTTCTGTGCTTATTACTCAGTAGTCCACTGGAATAAAATGTTATATGCCTGGACTGTTTCAACATAGAGACAGTGCACATTTTTCTCACCAATATGGCTTGAAAGAGGGTCTATGAAACCTTTGCTGGTTTTCGCCAACAACTAAGAAACCTTTGTCAGGATGGGGAAACACCAAGATCTGTGGCCTTGACTGCTGGCTTTTGATACCTGGACATTTTTAACTGAAAGGAATAAGGAAATGTTTGTTTTAATTTCTTATTCCTTTTTTTTTTTTCCTGGTAGAATTAAGGATAAATTTAACATGTTAAATTTGCATGTAATAATTTTTATATAACAAAGGGGTAAAATTACATACACATGTTATAAAGACAAATGAAATCTACCCTTTAACTTATGAAAAAGAATATTAACAACACTGCTATACTTTCCTATGCAACAGGTAACCATTCTCTTGAATTTTATGTTAAACATTTTTTTTTTTTTTCAATTTTACCAGTATGTATACATTTGGTTTGCTTCTTTTTGAGCTTGGTAAAATGATACTGAGTTGTAGGTAGTGTTCTGGGACTTTTTTCTTTCACTGTTACTCATATTCAGCCATGCTGTTGCATGTTGCTGTAGTTTAGTTTACTGCTATAAAATATTCCAATGTAAATATACTAAAATTCATTGATCCACTTTCCTGCTAATGGAAATCTAAGTTGTTTCAGTGTTTTGCTATTATAGATAATGTTGTTATGCACCAGTGTCCAATTTCACCTGTGTACAAATGCAAAAGTATTTCTAGATAAATGGGGAGGTAGGAGACAGTGAGGATATGCTGAGTTACGGAGAATGTGAGATCCTACTTCATAATATTAAGTTTTTCTCCAAATTAGTTATTACTCTAATTTTTTAATTAATTTACACCTTTACCAGTAGTGAACAAACATTCCCATTGATTCACATTCACAGATTGTTGGCACTGTTAGACTTCTTAGATTTTGCAAATCTAGTGAATGAAATGGTATCCTATTGGGATCTTCATCTGCATTTCCACAATTACTGACGAGGTTGAACATCTTTTCATGTTTAATTGACATTTATGTTTCTTCTGAAATATCTTTTCATGTCCTTTGCCCATTTTTCTTTTGGGATTTGTTGTTGTTGTAGCTCTTTATATATCTCAGGTACTAATGCTTTGCTAGTTTCCTGTTTTATAAATTTCTTAATTTAGTATTTGGGTATTTCAGTATTTTTTAGTTTTAGTGTCTTTTCACATTATTAATAGAAGTTCTTTATTTTTCTAAGCCTCAAAGTTATAAATGGGCATTTGTTTTTATTTATTTTATTTTTTATTACTTTTTTTAATGTTTATTTATTTTTGAGAGAGAGACAGAGTATGAGTGGGGAAGGGGCAGAGAGAGAGAGGGAGACACAGAATCTGAAGCAGGCTCCAGGCTCCAAGCCATCAGCACAGAGCATGACATGGGGCTTAAACTCACAGACCACAAGATCATGATCTTAGCCGAAGCCAGAGGCTTAACCAACCTAGCCACCTAGGCTCCCGTATTTTTTTTTTTTTTAAGTTTACTTACTTTTGAGAGAGAGAGAGTGTGTGTGTGAGCAGGGAAGAGGCAGAGAGAGAGGGAGACTTAGAATCCGAATGAATAGAATGCTTAACTGACTGAGCCATCCAGGAACTCCAGAAGTTCTTTATTTTAATGCAATCATGTTTATCCGTCTTATGCTTTAGTTAGGACTTTGGGGTCTTGTTTCACAAATACTTCTCTGCTCAGGTATCATAAAGACATATTCCTATATAATTTTCGAAAAGCTGTTTCTCAGTTTGCTTGTGAGGAGAAGAACCAATTTTTTCTTTCCCACATTTGAAAACCCCTGTCCTAGCACCAATTCCTAAAGGCCTAGCTTTCAGATTGGTCACCAACTGTTTCTAGCTTTAGTTTATGATCAATGACTAAATATTTACCTCTGTGGCTCTTGAGAAGTTACCATTTCTGAACTTCAGTATCTCCATTTATAAAAAAGGGATGCCTCACAAGCTTGGTAGGAAAGTTAAATTAGATAACTATACTGCTGTGTAAATGTAAAGTACTAATCACACATAAGAAAGAGGCAGGAAGACTATGGCACACTGGTTAGTCTCAGGCTCAATTATAATTTCATCCATCTAGAGTCAACACATGACTTATTTTGGAGGTTTTGAAACATGACTGCAAATAAGTTGATACTCCTTAGACTGAGATGTCGTGTCCCCTGAATTCGGGCAGATCGCAGTGACTGGTCAATCAGTACAGTATGGCAGAAGTCATGCTAGGTGACTTCTGAGGTCAGAAAATGTAACGGCGGCTTCTGTGGAGTTTGTGGAAACACCATTCTTGGAGTCCTGAGTCTCCATGAAACAAGTCCTACTACCCTGATGCTGCCATGCTATGAGGAGGCCCAAATTAGGCCACATGAAGAGACAACATGTAGGTGCCCAGACATGACACCAAGAGAGAGATGTCTGGTTAGCCTCCACATGCTTCAGCTCCAACCACCACTTCCTTTTTCCATGTAAGACCCCAAGCCAGAGCTACCCAACTCATTGATTCCTTTCTGAATTCCTGATCCACAGAAACCATGACAGAAAAAAAAAATGATTGCTGCTATTTTTAGGCAGTAAGTTTTGAAGTAATAGATTATACATCAGTAGATAACTGGAAGGCTTACTGAATGCAGATTTTGCACAAAGAACTGAGAAAAGTAATTTCATATATTTTTTAAAGATTTTATTTTTTAAGTAATCTCTACGCCCAATGTGGGGCTTGAACTCAGAACCCTGAGATCAAGAGTTCCATGCTCCACTGACTGAGCCAGCCAGGTGCCCCTAATTTCTTATTTCTATTTATTAATCCTACGTGAAGAACAACACGAGAGCTAAAATAACATTTTATATCAAACTAAAAATATATTTGATTATTGTCTACATTGGTGGTATCTTGAAATCTCAGTATTACTCACAGTACCCTCATTTTAGTAGGTTATGCCTGAAATTGCTGATTTCATATACTTTTAAGAACCTATTATCCAACTTAATGAAGGCTTTATGTGTCACATCATGGTTGCCCTATTTTACTTACAACATTATATTGAAAAGTAAATAGATATATCTACCTTTGTCTTTTAGGTATGAATGGGATGAAATTTACCATTTGTTAAAGTGTCCAGTACTAGCAGAAAACTCATATTGATACTTTTAGATTTTAAAAAATACTGCCTATATACCGAGTAATATATAGAATTGTCAAATGGCTATATTGTATACCTGAAAGCAATTTAAAACTATATCTTAACTATATTAGAATTAAAATAAAATAGAGGCACCTGGTGGCTCAGTTCGTTGAGCGTCCACCTTGATTTCAGCTCAGGTCGTGATTGATCCCAGGGTGGTGGGATTCAGTCCTACGTCAAGCTCCATGCTGAGCATTGAGCCTGCTTGGGATTCTCTCTCTCTCTCTGTCATCTCCCTCTACCCCTTTCCTACAGTCATCCTGTCTCTATCAAAAAAATAAAATACAATAAAAAAAAATACTGCCTAAATAAACACAACTATTTGTCAATGAAGGTATTTAAAGGTAACTAAATTCACCAGATAAGCTCCACTGCATAAAAAAAAAATTGTTATTTGTTTATTATTCTGATCTAGCCTTAACAGATACAGTAAAAGCTCCTACCAATGGTCACAGAACGAGTGACATGCATGGGAATAATTACTCTCTTGGAAAAAAGGAAAAATTATGGAAATGACTCTGAAACCACTGTAAATTATTACAATAAAACCAGCCCAAACAAATGAACTAATATGATGAATGCACTGGTGTCTATCTGGTATAGTATTTTAGTATACTATCCCGGCAGCAGTTTGTTTCCAAATTTACTGGGATCAGATTCCAATAAAAGTGTAACAAAGAAATCTAAAGTGAAACACCTTCCATATCTTGAGAACATTCATAAATATCAGAGAAAAACATTACACAAGATATATAACATTAAGATTGCAATACCTTCTTGAGGCTAGAAAATTCCAAATGAAAACTTCGAAGTCAGAATGAAAACAGAGTTAACAAAAGAAAATGAGATATTCTGGAAAAAGTTTTAAAATATATACCTAATACAGAGCTAGAAAGGAATTAGATTGGGGGGGGGATGAAATAAAATAAAGGAGACTGTAAGGGCCATGATTTGAATCACACAGAGTAATAACTGAGGTCAAAAAAAAGAGAACAATGTAACTAATAAAGAATAATCATGAAGTTATTAAAGTTTATGTTATTTTTATAGTGCTAAGGGTGAACAGTTATGGGGGCACTTGGGTGGCTCAGTTGGTTAAGCATCTGACTCTTGATTTTAGTTCAGGTCATGATCTCATGGTTAGTGAGTTTGACCCCATATTGGGGTCTGCACTCACAGTGAGGAGCCTGATTGGGATGCTCTCTCTCCCTCTCTCTGCCCCTGTCCTCCTCTCTCTTTCAAAATTAATAAACTTAAAAAAAAAAAGATGAACAGTTATGAACAATATAGATGAATATAAATTACAGGGTAAAAAGTGCCTATCTGACATGAGAGAATAGACAGCACATATATCTTAAATGTCTAAAGTCTTGATTACATATTCTTTAGTAAGTTAAAATGTGAAATAAAACTGCTTTCTTATTTCAACTCTTACCATAATTTGCTAAAAGGAACAAAATGTTTGAGATTTAAAAAAAATTTTTTTAAATGTTTATTGTTTTTGAGAGAGACAGAGAGCAAGCAGGAAAGGGGCAGAGAGAGAAGGAGACACAGAATCGGAAGCAGGCTCCAGGCTCTGAGCTGTCAGCACAGAGCCTGATGTGGAACTCGAACTCACAGACCGTGAGATAATGACCTGAGCTGTAGTCGGCCACCCAACGGACTGAGCCACCCAGGTGCCCCCAAAATGTTTGAGATTTGAATAAAGAAACATGCAAAATTAAACAAAAATGTCTAGGATTATAAAGAGTGGCTGTTTCCCAAACAAATTGCTGAGTGTCATGAAAATAAAAATTCAAAGCAAAGACATGATGAAAATGCTAGGAAGCAAATCAACATTGGTGATGAAAATATGAAAAGCACTCAAGGCAGGGGCGCCTGGGTGGCTCGGTCAGTTAAGCGTCTGACTTCGGCCCAGGTCATGATCTCGTGGTCCGTGAGTTCGAGCCCCGCGTCGGGCTCTGTGCTGACTGCTCAGAGCCTGGAGCCTGTTTCAGATTCTGTGTCTCCCTCTCTCTCTGCCCCTCCCCTGTTCATGCTCTGTCTCTCTCTGTCTCAAAAATAAATAAACGTTAAAAAAAATTAAAAATAAAAAAAAGCACTCAAGGCAGACCCACCTAAAACATTCATTATCTGTAATTTCTGTGAGTCTTGAAAAATGTAAGGATGACAGAGAGGAATGACTTTGGCATGCAGCATCAACAGTATGTCATTAATATCATGGCCAAAACCACATGATATTTACAGATAAACAATTCTATTCCATTTAGTTGATCTGATCTAATATAAACCTTGCAACATTTAGAAAATTCAAAGAGTAACCATTATGTTCATGACAATTAATAATCCTTAGATTTATAGATGTACACTTTTTCACACTTGGTCTTTAGTCTTAAGTGAATGTAATTAGCAACTCAACATTAACCTATGTAGTATAACAATAAATACTATGCTGTACCCATTGCTATAATAATTAGAAACAAAATCTAGAAATTTTCAAATACCTTTTTTTAAAGTTTATTTGTTTATTTTGAGAGAAAGAGAGAATACAAGCAGGGGAGGAACAGAGAGAGAGAAGGAGGGAGAAGGAGAGGGAGAGGGAGAGGGAGAGAGGGAGAGAGGGAGAGAAAGAGAGAGAGAGAGAGAGAGAGAGAGAATTCCAAGCAAGTTCTACACTGTCAGCGCAGAGCCTGATGCGGGGCTTGGACTCACGAACTTGAAATCATGAAATCATGACCTGAGATGAAATCAAAAGTCTGATGCTTAACCAACTGGGCCGTCCAAGTGCCCTCAAATACTTTATATTGTTGGTCAAAGATTTTTACTTTCTTAGTACAGATTTTGTTTTTCTTTTAAAAGGGTTTATAACATCATTTACCTGTAAATGAACAATTCTCAGAAATATATCTTCTCTCATGCTCATCTCGATATCAAAACGAGAAAGTCTTTTGTCTGCTTCTGTACTTGCTGCCCGCACTTCTTTGTCAGAGGAGACATGCTGGGGAAAGTCTAACATGGTTCGTTCCACTGTCAATAGAGGACAAAATCATAAGGATTCATCTAATCAGCATTAAGAAAAATACCTCCTACCTAGATGAATGATTATCCTAATATAAGGTTTTCATTTTATACCTTCTGTAAAGTTTTGTAAGGCTATCAGGAAACAGCATCTAATGCAGGACCTGGCTGTTTCAGGGGCATTATTAGGAACAATAAGGGTATAAACTGAGCATTTATCAAAGTATGTTTAGGGTGTAACTTATTAACTGGGAATGCTGAAAGATAAAGACATAGTTCTCATACTAACACATTTTATAATCTGGTGTGTGGGAGGAGGGAATAGTACATGAAAAGATAAAGAATACAGGATAGAGCAGCTTAGTTGCCATAAGAATGGGATAGTAACTCGAACACAGCAATATTAGGACTGGAGCACTATGTAATACCTATGATGAAGGCTGGACCTTAGGGCGGGCAGGGCAAGAGGAAGACCTCAGGAGAGGACTGGAAAAGTAGAGACTATAAGCATGGGGACTGGCAGAGACAGAGGATGTTTTAGAAAAAAGCAGACTTACTTACTTAGTTACTTACTTACTTATTTATTTAAATATACTTTATTGTCAAATTGGTTTCCATACGACACTCAGTGCTCATCCCAACAAGTGCCCTCCTCCCTACACATCACTCACTTTCCCCTCTCCCCCACCCCCATCTACACTAGTTTGTTCTCAGTATCCAGTGTCTCTTATGGTTTGCCTCCCTCCCTCTCTGTAACTTTTTTTTCCCCTTCCCCTCCTCCATAGTCTTCGGTTAAGTTTCTCAAGATCCATATATGAGTGAAAACATATGATACCTGTCTTTCTCTGCCTGGTTTATTTCACTTAGCATAATAGCCTCCAGTTCCATCCATGTTGCTGCAAATGGCCAGAATTCATTCTTTTCATTGCCAAGTAGTATTCCCTTATATATATAAACCACATCTCCTTTATCCACTCGTCAGGTGATGGACATTTAGGCTCTTTCCATAATTTGGCTATTGTTGAAAGTGCTGCTATAAACATTGGGGTACATGTGCCCCTATGCATCAGCATTCCTGTATCCTTTGGGTAGATTCCTAGCAGTGGTATTGCTGGGTCATAGGGTAGTTCTACTTTTAATTTTTTGAGGAACCTCCACACTGTTTTCCAGAGAAAAGCAGACCAATTTAGTTGGGGTGGGGGAAGTTTATTTAAAATAGAAATTCCTAACCTTCACTACAGATTCTTTAGAGAATCTAGTCAAAGTTATGGACCCTCCCTGAAATGCAAACGTTCATACAAGCATAAAAGTTCCATACAATTTTAGAAGATTCCCAGAAATCTCAGTGGACACATCCAGTGAACAGTTGAATATTGGGACTATTCCTATTAAATGATGGTGGTAACGAACTGCTCTAATTTTCACATATTAAAATTCTTTCTTGGGTTTTTAATACATTTGTATTGTGACTTTCATCGGGCAAAAATCTGATGTCAGTGAAATGACCCCAACTACAAAAAAAATGAGTATGGTTTATTTTTTTTTTGTTTTTATTTATTTAAAAAAATTTTTTAATGTTTATTTAATTTTGAGAGAGAGAGAGAGAGAGAGAGAGAGAGAATGAGGAGGGGAAGGGCACAGAGAGGGAGGCGTAGAATCGGAAGCAGGCTCCAGGCTCTGAGGTGTTAGTACAGAGCCTGATACAGGGCTCAAATTCATGAACCATGAGATTATGACTTGAGCTGTAGTTGTATGCTTAACCACTGAGCCACCCAGGCATCTCTTTATTTATTTTTGACAGAGAGACAGAGAGAGAAGGGAGGGGAAAGTCAGAGAGAGAGAGACAGAGAGAGAGAGAGACAGAGACAGAGAGAGAGAGAGAGAGAGAGAGAGAATCCCAAGCAGGCTCTGTGCTGACAGTGAGGATCTTGACATGGGGCTCTAACCCATGAACAATGAGATCGTGACCTGAGCCAAAATCAAAAGTTGCACGCTTAACAGACTGAGCCAGCTAGGCAACACAAAATGAGTATGGTTTATAGGAACGGTGTGGCTATACTGTGACAATGAATACACTTTTATTAGCTTTAGTACTCTGAAAGTATTGTAAACAGGTAAAACTTCCACATATGATATATGGTAGACAGTAGAGCTATCCTTTCCATACCAAGAAACTATCCAGTTAAACAAGCTACCTCACTCATATCAGTCCTCTTAAAACAGTGCTATAAAGCTGTAAAAAGAAAAATCACCTCAAATATCTGCATAAATTCATAACATGTGGTTTAAAAAGTCTAATTAAATAATTATTCTTTAAGGATTTGATTTAATATACACTTTTATGTTCCTTGATTAAAGAATGGAACAGAATTAAAGTTTCATAGATGTAGCACCTGTTTAAGTGATAGAGTTAACTATATAGGTATAATTTCTATTTACTTTTTAAAATTAAGTCAAGGAGATATTAAGAAAAAATCAAATTGCTCAAGAACTAAAATGAGCAGAACTAAATGCAGGAGCCTAAAACTGGAAACATATTCTTAAACAAACAGTAATACTAAAAACCATTTCCTTCCTTACTTTGCCACAAAGACCTAAACCAGACTTATGCTCTTACTGCCGAACTATAAACAATATTGGACACTAGTCAAATGAGGTTTTAACAGTTACTGCAGGAGGCAGAATGAGCTCTGAGAACAAATATAGATAAGATAAAGTTGGTCTTTAAAAATCTCCTAAACTCAAAAATTTTTAGGATTAACTTACAGAGGTAAATTTATGAGAGAGCAAGGACTTCTGAAAACTAAAAGTATATTTAAAAGATGCATTACTGGGGGATGCCTGGGTGGCTCAGTCGGTTAAACGTCTGACTTCGACTCAGGTCATAATCTCACGGTTTCTGAGTTTGAGCCCCGTGTTGGGCTCTGTGCTCACAGCTCAGAGCCTGGAGTCTGCTTTGTATTCTGCGTCTCCCTCTCTCTCTCCCCCTCCCTCACTTATGCTCTCTCTCTGTCTCAAAAATAATAAATAAACATTAAAAAAAATAAAAGATGTATTATTGGAAAAGCAGCAGACTTCAAGATAATTTTTAAAAAGATTTTGTTTTTTTTCCCCACTGATTTTTATATTTGTTAAATGCATAATTCACCAGGCTGGCACACCATGTTGGCCATATGTGACTGAAGAAGAAATGAGTCTCTGAACCAAGGACAAACCACATATAGCAAGGGAGACACACAAAATATTGCCTTCTGGGAAAACTCTGCCAAATGCGAACCAACTCCATCCCTTTGAGTTTGACTAACGAGACCCACCAGGTCTTTTTTATTTAGTAAACTTAAGACTTTTATCCAGATTTAGTGGCCATTAATGAGAGTGAAGCAGCTGGTGGGAAGAGGCAGAAACTGAAACAGAAGAGGTAAGAGAGTCCCTATTAAGGTGGGGCACAGGGTAGGGAATTCTTGGTGTTGAGGGGTTGGTGAGGGTTAAGAGATGACTAGGTCACTAGGGCTGTACAGGATTCTGGACAACCTTCCAAATTCCAGAATACATACAAATGTTTATGATATTCCGATAACTTACGTTCTTACAAAACCTGGATAGCCAAGGTTGTTTAGCCATAACTATATCACAGAATATGTCTAACCCTTAGGGGCAATTGGAGTGAATCCCCATTCCTTTAACTCAAAGGGCCTAATACTTATATTATAGAAATAATGTATTTTAAGTATAGGAAATATGCAAAATAGAGAAAGGCATAGAGAGTAAATTTTAAAAAATCAAGCATAAATCCGATACCTAAGAAATTAGCTACTAGTAAAATTTTCTTCTGGTTTTCGTCTCTGTATTTTTTTTCTATGTTAAGAAATGCTGTTCCTCAACATGATTACGGCTACATAGTGTTGCAGAGCCTGAGCATACCATTACGTGGTCTTTCTATATGCTGGATGGCACCCAGGAGTTGTTTCCAAGGTTCTGCTACGACAGAGTACCTGTTTATACATAAATTTGTACATAATTTTTCCTGTATCTGATAATTTATTTAGATTAAATGCTTAGGTGTGGAACTGCTGGGCTAGGGTATGAACTTCTTAAGAGTTTTGATATATTATGTCAAAATACTCTCCAGAAAGCAGATGTAATGAGATGGTACATTTTGTAGCACCACTGCCAACATAATAAAACATTCTAATTTTATTTAATTGAATTCTAAGCAATTAGTTAATCATTATGGAAAAATCAATGTCTTGTAAAACTGGAAAATGATTGCCAACACAGAAAGCATAAAATGGTTTATGATGCCTATAAAATGAAATATCAATGGGCATCTGCATGCTACTCACCTATATACTTCACTTCAACATCTGCCAGTGCCTGCAAACAGTTCTCGTAAGTTACTTCCTCAATGTCAAGCATTCCAATAGCATCGTACACCTGTTTGGTCTGCACAATGAGCTCCTCAGTTCTTGTTTTAATTTGCTCTGGTGAAAGATCCCATCTTAAGACATTTCTGCCAGCTACAGTATAGGAAGACATTGCCTGAAGAGAAGACATCACTTCTCTTCCTAAAGTCATTCTGAATAAAATCCTGGAACCACCAACTCTGAAAAGAAACAGAAAAAGAATAAAAATTAGACATCTGTTGGTCCAAAGCCAATACACAAATGTATACTGTCTAATTATATTAAAAAGAACTTTTTAATAAAATTGAGCAAGTCTCTTTCAGGTGAACACGTAAGCACAAAATTAAATGCATTTGTTTTTTTTTCCCCTTGAATGTAGATTTAATGAAATTAGTACTTACCAAACACTGAATTGGTCATGTAATTAAGTCATGGTGAGAAATGAAATTAGGTGTCAAAGACATAATAACTGTCCTTTATAAATTAAACCAGTAATCTTTCTTATATAAATGTTTTTCTGGTGCTGGGGCGTCTGGTTGGCTCAGTCAAAAGACCATGTAACTCTTGATCCTGTGGTTCTATGTTCAAGCCCCACGTTGGATGTAGAGATTACTTAAAAAAACAAAATCTTAAAAAAAATAAAAATTAGGGACACCTGGGTGACTCAGTTGGTTAAGTGTGCTTCAGCTCAGGTCATGATCTCGTTGTTTGTGGGTTTGAGCCCTACATCGGGCTCTGTGCTGACATCTCGGAGCCTGGAGCCTGCTTCCAATTCTGTGTATCCCTTTCTCTGCCCCTCGCCCACTCTCTCTTTCTCTGTCAAAAATGAATAAATGTTAAAAAATTTTTAATTAAGAAAAAATTAAAATAAAAAAAGTTATTTCCTGTGTCAACATCTACCTGCAATGTTTCAAAACGTTTTTATAACGAACAGCATGTAAAAAAATGTTTTTTTACCAAAATTTCACACAAACCAAATATGAAAATTTGAATTTAAGGTTTGGGAAATAAACTCTGGTATTGCTATGGCATTATTCTAAAAGACAAAAGAAATTAAGTTAATGATAACAATCCTTTACCTCCCTGAAAACCTCAAACTAATAATTGATGCCATATGTGTGTATATATGTACTATATATCATGCAAAATAATTTTAGAACTTATAAATAAAAATATTATAATTAATGGCTAACATTTGTTGTGTGTTTAGGCACTGTACTAAATGCTTGCCATTTATTCACTTAGTCCTCAAAACAAAACTATGAGGCAGATACTGTAGTTATTCTCATTTTACTAAAGAGGAAACTAAAACACAGGAAAGTTAAGTAAGTTGTCCAAAGTCACATAGCTGGTTATATGCTGTGAGCTAGGATTAAAAACCAGACGGAGATAATAGAGATCCAGAACTCACACTCTTAACTGCTATGCTAAACTTCAATCCTATTATCTTACAAGACCCCAAAACAACCCTATGAGGTAGGCAGTGCATTATTCCCTTTTTAATGATGAGGCAGTTGAGGCTCAGAGAGGCTAATGACTTATTTAAGGTCATTCACTTAACAAATACTTATGAGCATATATTGTCTGGTTATTGTGACAGGCATCAAGGATAAACAGGCAAACTTACTAAGATTCTGCTATTATTGTGGAGAGACAAATTGATAAAGGAACTATTATTCTATATTGAGGTGAGTGAGATGACAGGTATAAGCAGAGGGAGCTCTGAAAGACCTCAGAAGGAACTTTTCTTGGAAGATTTTACAGAGGCAACAAGGAGCAAGCCAACATCTGGACTACATCCAGAAATTATCTAAATGCCAAAAGCTGTAAGGAGAGAGAAATCTGATAAGGTCAGTAAGGACTACAGAATATGAAGAGCCTTGGGAATCAATAAAGAGTTCAACCTGAAGTCCGTGAGAGAGCCACTGAAGGGTTTTAACCAGGTAAGAGATGAAATAAGGTATACATTTTAGAAAAATTGCCCAAATCAAAGTGAGTTGAAAGGTTTGGGAAAGAGAGATTATACTAGAGGAAAGCTATTCCTGTAACTGGAGCATAATATCATGGTATACTGAATTAGGAAAAGGGGGGAACTGGAGTGACTTAAAAGATATTCAGGAAGTAGAATCAGTATGACTTGGTACTTGGTATAGGGGTGGAGGGTGAGAAAGTCAAGGATGTTGTCCAAGATTCTTGTAATTGGATGTATAGATGGTGGTAACATCATTAAAATAGGCAATGTAGAAAGAGGAGGAGGTTTTTTGGAGAGGGGGAAGAGATATTCAATTTTGGACATGCCAAGTTTGAAGTGGTGTGGCACATTTAAATGGAATTCATTAATATGAGATGATAATTGGAATTAGAGGAATGGTTGAACTGGCCCAAGGGAGTTTGCAGATTAAGAACAGAACTGAGCCCTAACTCTAGTTTAATCATGGAGATAAAGGAAAACCAAACCAGAATGGATTTAGGAAGCTGTGAAAAGTAAGCAGAAAAAAAGGGAGGGAGGGGTGCCTGGCTGGCTGGGTTGGTAGAGCATTCAACTCTCGATCTCAAGGTCAAGTGTTTAAGCCCCACCCTGGGCGTGGAGCCTACTTAAAAAAAAAAAAAAAAAAAAGAGGGAGTAAATAACTACCAAATGTACAAATCTCAAGAAAGATGGAAGAGTCTGTTAAATTTAGCAACAGGAATGTCATTGATGATTCTGGCAAGAGTAGTGTCAGCGGGATGGTGGGGTGGAGGTCAGACTACAATGATTGAGGGATAGGAAGAAGGTAAAGAACTGTAGAGTACATCTAAGTGATTCTCTAGAGTTGGATATATTTTACTTTTATTTTTATTTTTTTATTTTTGGGAGAGTGCAAATGGGGGAGTGGAGGAGATAGGGGAACAGAGGTTCCCAAGCGGGCTCAGTGCTGACAGGCTGACTGCAGTGAGCTGGATGTGGGGCTCAAACTCACAAACCAAGAGATCATGACCTGAGCAGAAGTCAAACACTCAACTGACTGAGCCACCCAGGTGTCCCAAGTTGGATGTGTTTTAGATAAGAAAAGAGACTGCAGTCTCAGTAAAATCAATAAAACAGGTAAAGTGGGAGTTGTTAGGTTGTAGTAAAAAAGTGTGGGTTTGAATTTAAGAATTCAAAGGTTAAGCAGTCTCATACGATTCAGGACATTTTTCCAGAAGTGGATGGTTGATATAAATGAGTTGAAGAATGCAATCTAGTATTGGATAAATTGTTTATGTGAACACTGGAGTCAGCAGCTTGACAGCTGGGCCTGGGAATAGAAAGGAAGACTGAGCCAGAAACCAAAGTCTTCAAAGAATGGAGAAGACCAACCAGGTATCTGGTGGAGGACATCATGAGCAGGGTATAGAATGATAAAACCAGATTATGAGCCTTGAAGGTGTTTATACAATGGTGAAGAAGTATTGGTCTGGGAGCATAAGTGAGGGCAAGGCAGGAGCTGGCAAACAAAGAAGATGTGGTCTTTCCTCTTTACTTTGTGATATATGGGGTGTGAAAGAGAGGGATATAGAGAAAATATTTTCCCCAGGGTTGAGTGGATTTCAGTAATGGTTACTAGAAGAAAAGACAATCCAAAGAGTATCAAAAGGGGAGGAGTTTGTTGACTACAGGACAAGGGTTCCAGAAATAACAAGGCAGAAGTCTAAGAGTAGAATAGATAGCTAAATATGTGTTCATTGTCCAGCCATTCACTGCCTCCCTCTAAGTCTATGCACATATTTCTTCCTAGTACCCATGCACACCACGACTACCACACCCCCTGCCATGTCCACGATCTGTGAAGGTGGCTGCCCCTACCCTCAAACTCCTGTGAGAGAAACAGGTCTTATTTCCACTGTGTGTGACCAAGCAAGCTTGTGTTCTTGACTGCAGCTGGCATCCACCTTATGTAGAACCTGACTTAGGATGAAATAAACACTGTGAACAGAAGAATAAAGGAAGGAAAGCAAATATTTACTGACATCACCCTTATAACAGTTAATTCTGAAACCTGACCTAGACCTATTTTCCAGTTATATTTAAGCCAGCTTGAATGCAGTTTTATGTTATTTGTTTCATAGAGGATCGGAACTGATAAAGGAATGAAAACTGGTAAAGGAATGAGCACATACATGCAAAAGTATGAAGGTCACAACAAGAAATGATGGATGATTGGAGGGTTTCATATGCTTGGTCGTGGCTGAAATTAATAGGGATGCAAAGTTCAGTGTGTGGAGCTGGCTGAAAATGTCTAAAATAATTATTTCCACAATCTCTTATGGATACACAGAACTGAAGCCTCGAGGAGCAGTGAGACATCACCACTACTGACTGGGTTTCTGAGGAAGTTCTAGTATAAGTGAAGAGGTTGGCCATGGGATTACTGACATAATGACCAGCAAGTGGACTGATGACTGAAACACAAGACTTTGGCAGCTAATCACCTGTTCTTTTCACATCTCTTCTGAGTACAAACCAATTATTACAGACAACTTTTCATTACTGTTAAACACCTTTAAGAGAAAATTACCTCAAACATTTACTGATAAGATGAACCTCCACTGGTTTTCCTTTATTTCCTAACATTTACCTCAAGGTTGAGTGTTTGGTTACAGCATTACAGCATACCTGATTTTAACTCAGTGAAACTGGTGAAGGTATCAGAACCTCCACCCTGGCTGAACAGATACACCCATAATCACCCTTGTACAGTTTCTGTTGCAATTCATGAAAAACTACCACTTTCTTGAAGTGATACTATTCCCCAAATACAGGGAGGGTAAAAAGAAAGGAAGAAAATTTAGAAACCATAGTTTTATGTGTCAAAAGAACACATTAAATTTTGTGTCATACTTTCTTCTTACCTTCTGGGATTTTATCTTAATTTCTTTCAGGATTTACAATTCTTGTTACCAAAGAAAAGGAGACTGAAGGATTCCCTCCTATTTCTAACTAAAACATTTTGATCTCGGGGCACCTGGGTGGCTCAGTTAAGTGTCCGACTCTTGATATCAGCTCAGTTCATGATCCCATGGTTTTTGAGATTGAGTCCCGCATCAGGTTCTGTGCTGACAGTGCAGAGTCTGTTTAGGATTCTCTCTCTTCCTCTCTCTCTCCCCCTCCCCTGCTTGTGCATGCATCTGCTCTCACAATAAATATTTTCAAAAAGAATGAAAACTGCCTTTTTAAAAAAAATTAAAATATTTTGATCTACTGGGAATTTTTCTATCTGCATTCTCTCTGCTTTTCCTCTTATATCATCATTTTGCGGAGTATCTTTATTCCCCTTTGTTATGACTTCAAGCTCATTCAATGCTTCAGGTGCTGGAACATTTATCTTTTCTCCCCCTTCAGTGCTTCTGCAGCCCTGGAGAACTGCACCTGTGTGGAGAAACCAGTGCACCTGCAATCACTCTAGCAAATATGATTATACCCTTGGGAATGGATTTTTCTAGTCACTTTTTGCAACCAAGAAGTACAAAAGTTGAAAACAGGCAATACTATGTGATTCTGTCTTCTCTACAGGAGTTAATACATGCAATTATTTGAAAATGAGAATCTAGATTAAATTTGAGATTTCTACTGTCTAATTAAACACTAGTTTTTTTCTTTCCCTAAACTTCCAGGCTCTATTATTTCTGTCCCAGCCACACCTTCTTCATTGTTTCTTTTCTCTTTAAAACACTTTCAACACAAAACTCTGAAACTTCTGAGAAATAATACAGAATAATATAACAGCATTGACAGGAAAGCATATTTGTTAGGTTTGATGTTTCCTGTGTCCAGCAAACAAATGCAGTACTCAGGCAAAAAAAAAAATCAAGTGGTGTGGATTTTGACATAGATCACCAGACTGCAGAGCTGCATTTGGAAAAATGAGCATGCCACAATTATACTGAGTTAATTACTGTCTTAAAACTTTTGCAAAACATTTTATAGAATATACTTTCAGAAATTTTCTGACCTACTGGCATAAAGGCCTCCATTTCCTCCTATGAAGTCTTCTTTGACCTTTCAAATTCATCCAAATCTGAGCTTCTATCACCTTTTACCTATGCCATTCATTTTAGGTATTTAAATTACTGTCATCCACCTGTTCAGTTGGTTTGACTCATACTCTAAATTAGACGAGGGCTTTCTCAAGCACAATAACCATTGTGTCTTCTTTTGTCAAAATCCTCAACTCTAACACACTGCACACTGCTGAGCACATAGTAGACGCTGTGTACTTGAAGTGAGATGGGATTGATATGGCTAAAATACTACAGCAACAGCATCGTACATCAACATCACAAGTAAATATCCATGCAGGGAAATGTGTTTTATTAGAGCCAAGACTTGAGAGAAGACCATTATGCAAAATATCCTAACTTCTTTTCCCTACAATTTACATTTTATACATTCTTTCTGGTGGTTGCATAGCATTTCCTGAAACTTGTCCCAATTCTTCAAAATACTTGGCAAATATTCCTAGTATTTACTTTAGAACTAATCTTTCTTTACAAGCTGCTGTTGAGGACTTCAATGCTCCCAGACTGGAATTATCTTTTCTTTATTTACTTTGAGAGAGAGAGAGAGAGAGAGAGGGAGAGAGGGAGGGAGAGAGCGAGCAAGCACAAGCTGGGGAGGGCAGAAAGAGATGAAGAGACAGAGAATCCCAAGCAGGCCTGATGCGGAACCTGAACTCAGAAACCACGAGATCATGACTTGAGTTGAAACCAAGAGTCGGACACTTAATCAACTGAGCCACTGCGGCTTTTGATCTCAACTCAGACCTCACCTTCTCCAGGAAGTCTTTTTGATTACCTCCAGCTGTTTTACTTTTTTTAATGTTTATTTTTTTTAAATGTTTATTTTTGAGAGAGAGGAAGAGTGAGAGACAGCGCATGCAGGGGAGGGGCAGAGAGACAGGGAGATGGAGAATTCCAAGCAGGCTCTGCACTGTCAGCACAGAGTATCATGTGAAGCTCGATCTCACGAACTGTGAGATCATGATCTGAGCTGAGATTAAGAGTTGGACGCTTAGCCAACTGAGCCACTGAGGTGCCCCAATAGGAATTATTCCTCTGTGCACCTACAGTACCCTAAACATACACTGACCAAAGCACTTATCAGACTGAAGTGTATTCACCTATTGACTTGGCTATATGTCCAACAGACCTTAAGTGGAAACTGGTTTTTAGTGATACCTATAGACCCTGAACCTAACATAGTGTCCAAAAACTTCCATTTGACTTTGATCAAAAGGCCAAGAAGTGATTGACTTAAGGTTATTTAATACGTCTCTTCTATCTACATGTCCGATATACAAGTAGCTCCACCTGACAGTATTTAGCCTTCGTGGGGCATTTTATAAAGCCCTGATCTGCAATTAGAGATGATGCAGAATGGAAATAATGGCACATATTGGACTCAAGCATTCTGAATGTTGCTAATATTTTTTTCTTCTGAATGGACTGTTGCATTGGAGAAACAGATTCATGAGTAGTACTCAATAGTTAGTGAGCTCCATTTTGGGTACTTATAGCCCCCTAAAAAAGATAAGCATCTGGTATTTTACTTACTAATGGTCCAGGCAACAGCTTTTTTATTTAAGGAACTTTCAGTTTGGCTCAGGATAGAACTGCTTTACAAAAAGAATGTTACCGAATTAAATGCCTTAGGATAAGTCAACTTGTAACAGTAAAGAGAGACTCACATTCTTAGCCAAAATTGTTACTTTTGATGTTATTTAGCAGAATTGATGTCCAGAAAGACCCATCTAGCTTGGTTACTGAGTTTACAAAAAATGTAATTAAGTATGATAACCTCCTGAATCTCTACCAGTTTTCTTAGTTTTAAAGAAAGATGTGTCTCCCTACTTATAGTCTTCGGTTTTTGCATCCTGCAAATGTCCCACCTGATGTCTCTACTTCTTTGTCTTGTCACTAAGTCGTCCACATTATGTCACTAAAAGTTATCTGGCAAAGCTCACTTTTACTCTTTCTTAGTCCTTCTTCCACTTTTCTGACCATTTCTTCTCAGTCTCCTTTGTTGGCTTCTCTTCCTGTACCCATTCAAAAAAGTTGGTGACTTCCATGATTCTACCCAGATGCCTAGCTAGAGGACCAGACCCCACAGACATCTCAAATGCAACATGTTCAAAATTTTTCTTTCTAATGAATTCCCAACCTCAGTTTACCAATCTTCGTTGAGGCTCGTAAGCTAGAAACTTGCCACACCTATGACTGATGTTATCATCATCACCCCTACTGTTTATGAAGAGCCTGCTAAAGTGCCGGCACCATATCAAGAGTTTACGTGACTTTTCTTAGTTAATTTTTCCAAGAAGCCAAGAGGCATATAGGGTCAGGGTCATACCGCAGGTGTGGAGCTGGGATTTAAAACTAGATGTGCTTACAAAGCCCATATTCTTAACTACCACGCCACACTCATGTTGCAACTGCATCCTAGAGAAGGAAAATAGCAGATTTCTCACTAGTTGCACCTCTTTGATCTTGCGCCCTGCTCGTAGTGGGGGAGAAAAGGCAGGTAAGGCACACACACCGACGTCACTTATCTGATCTGTTATCTGAAGGACTGCTACAAGGGCTGGGGACGAGTGCTCTACTTCAGCTTTCATCCAGCTCTGAAAAACAGGCCATGTAGGAATGGGCAGCTTGTAGTCACCCATTTCCAAAGATTAAAACAATTCAAACTGGGGCAACCTGATGGCTACCCTTTGCACTGGGTCTCACTCTTTTTCAGAGCCCTTTGATTAACTGTTCTTAGGTAAGTAGTAAACCACTTGAAAAAGTGTACTCCTAGGAAGCTGCAAACAATCTACATTTCACATAGATAAGGTTCAGCCAAGGCATTCTAAGAAAACTTTTACGCAACAAATGCTAGTTCTTAATTCCCTGTTAATTTTTCAGGTAAGTTATGTTGAGTTATTACTGTCATCTGTGACTATGCTTAGATTCCAGATTGTATTACCAAAAAAGTTTCATCATAAAGGGATGTGCCATGAAGTAAATTAATTGATTCAGTCATTCCTTTAATAGATACTTACTGATGTTATGAAGGTATTGCCCTTTAGGAACTTACAGACTTGTGAACAAGACACAAAAGATTAGAACACAAGTCAGCAAATTTTATAGGAACAAACTGATGGGAAATTATTTATTTGTCTATGTAGAGACAGAGAGAATGTGAGTAGGGGAGAGGCATAGAGAGAGGGAGACAGAGAATCCCAAGCAGGCTCCATGCTGTCAGTGTGGAGCCTATCACAGGGCGTATCTCACAAACCCTAAGATCATGACCTGAGCCGATATCAAGAGTTGGACGCTTAATCGACTGAGACATCCACGCGCCCCTAAACTGATGGGGAATTTAGAGGACAGAACAAATAACTGCCTTGGGGAAGTTTTATCTTTCACTTTCCACACATACACATACACATGCGCACGCGCGCGCGCACACACACACACACACACACACACACACACAGCCTTAGATGTTGATTCTCCTCTTTCATTTCTATCCTTTGTATAAAATGTTTTATTATCATTCTTTTTAAAAAGTTTATTTGAGGGAGACAGAGACAGTGTGAGTGGGGGGGAGGGGAGGGGAGGGGGAGAGAGAGGGAGAGAGGGAGAGAGAGAGAGAGAGAGAGAGAGAGAGAGAGAGAGAGAGAAAGAATGAATCCCCAGCAGGCTCCACACTGTCAGCACAGAGCCCAATGCAGGGCTTGAACTCATGAAACCATGAGACCATGACCTGAGCCAAAATCAAGAGCCAGACACTTAACTGACTGTGCCACCAGGTGCCCCTTATCATTCTTATTAGCTGTTACTAAATAGCTAACAGAACTGGTCTAGAGTATCATGCTTCCATTTTATTTCAACTAGCATTTGTAGAAGGTCTTCCAAGTATATTCAAGGAAATGTTACTAACATTAGCTACTTCTAACTTCTAAATGTCTTAGGTTCAATGTTTCTGGGTCTATATGTCAATTGGATACTTACTCCATATGATCTGTATTAAAAATTTTAAAAATAAATGATACATATAAAGATTGCTTTGGTCTTTTTTTTAATCTATAAGGAAAAAAGCATAAATTTATAAGTTAAGCCCCTATATAGTACCTGGTACTCAGCAGATATTTATTGAATGAATTAAAATTTATATGAATATTGAATACCAGCCACATATTGGCTGGAGAAAAACTAGGAAGGCTGACTGATCTGTTTCTCCCAGGTCAGGGGAGGAATGAAGACATTCTCCTTCTAATTCTACTAGAATATAAGTTCTTTGAGAACACAGTGCATGTCTTAGTCATATTTGTGTTTCTTAGCAAATGTGGAAGAATGTTCAATGCAAAGCACACGTTGTTAACTGTTCAATCAATGAGTTAGAAAAGTGATAAAAATCTAAATTTGTCCCAGAATAACTATTAAGTTCAGCCCGAGACACCAAGTAAATAAGGTAATAAAGCAATCAAGAGAAAGTGCCAAGACAATAAAATTCTTGAAGCAAAGTAATTAAGGGATATATCATAAAGATACTTTGAATCACGAACAGATTGTCTACAGAACATACCAGTATACTTGGAAAGTCAAGTACACAATAAGACTGCTCTTGCTTCCACCTGCTGGTATGGGAAAGTAATTTTTTATATTACACAAAAAATGTTTAGCAGCTCTAGGAAAATCTTTATGGAAACACTGAACTTTCAAAGTGCTCTTGCCAAGGTAACACAGTACACTTCCCAAAAAAGCCCGTTCACAAAAAAGTATATATACCAAGGTCTCAGCCACAAATATTTTGAGTACAGAACAGAACTACCCTTAACATAGAGGCATTCCAGGGTCCTTTATTCTGAGTGTCCTCCAATGTCTAATAAAGCCAAAAGCAATATCTATTTTCTTTCATTGTACAGTCCTGTTATTATACTCAAGTAGCATTTAAACTTGAGGACTAATGGTCACAGTAATTCACATGTGAAAAAATTGCAGATATAAATACACAATCACATAGAAATGAGTGGATGTATCACTGGTGAAACGTGATTAAGATTGGTGGATTGCATCAATTCCTTACTCAAACTGGGGAAAACTGTATGAAGTAGATATGGGACCATTCTGTGTTATTCCTCATAAGTGTATATAAATCTAGATCTCAAAATTTAAAGTTTAAAAAAAAAAAAGGTGGCTGTGAGACACCTGGGTGGCTCAGTCAGTTGAGCATCCGACTTCAGATCAGGTCATGATTTCACGGTTTGTGGGTCTGAGCCCCACATTGGACTCTGCACTGTCAGCACAGAGCCTGCTTGGGATCCTCACTCTCCCTCTCTCTCTGCCCCTCCCCTGCTCGCGTTTTCTCTCTTAAAATAAATAAATAAACTTAAAAAAAAAAAAAGGGTAGCTGAGTGCTGTACACAGCACTTGTGGCTTCTTTAAAGGGAGGGAGAGTCAAGGTATGACTGGTTTTTCCAAAGTATAAAATCCATGACTCCATAAATACATGTATGAGTGAAGAAGGAAGAAGGAAGAAGGAAGGAAGGAAGGAAGGAAGGAAGAAAAAACAATCTCCTATATAGGAGAACTCCAAATATTTGATGTAGATATTCCATTGCTCAAGAAGGTGAAGATTAACTTCTCTCCTACCTTGAGCATGGGTTGCACTTAGTGACTTGCTTACAAAGAGGAAGGGCATGGAAAAGCAGAGGAAAGTAACTTTATGGTAGAGAAACCTGGCAAACACTATCTCAGTCATGTAGACATCGTGTACCCCTAAACATGACACAAAAATAAGGGCACTTTACCTCTGTAATCTTCTTCCCCGAAACCTATAACCTTAGTTTAACCATGAGAAAAACATCAGACAAACACAAATTGAGGGATATTGTACAAAATAGCTGTTGGTACAGCTCAGCACTGTCAAGGCTATTAAAAACAAAGACTGAATGATTCTCACAGCCCACGGGAGCCTGAGGAAGCATGCTGATTAAATATAATGTTGATCTCCTGAAAGGGATTCTGAAAGAGGAGGGAAAAATGAGTGAAATGTGAGTAACATACAGAATTTAATTAATAGTAACAGACAAATATTGGTTCCTTAGTTGGTTCCATAGTAATATAAGATGTTAACAATAAGGGAAACTGGGTTAAGGGATTTATGGTAACTCTCTGTACTATCTTGGCAACTTCCTATAAATCTGGAACTTTTCAAAAAAGAAAAGTTTATTTTTAAATAACACAAAAAATTTGATGACTAAAATGACCAGTGCAGCTATAAAGTTCCAATCTTGGTCTTACATAATGAAAATAATACTATTTATTGTGGAGCCAGTGCCACATACAACCTCAGTCGTGTACAACTTCCTGTTAGAATTTTATATTATATATCATACCATACAAAATCTCCTCAGGAATGAATGATAATTCAGTTTGGTGAACTCTTTCTTAAAATGTTAATGATCCATTTTAAAAAAGAGAAAATGGAAATTTTGCGTTAGATTTTGGAATGTAATGGAAATAAGTTCTTATTCCCAAATTTCACTGTAAATAAATGAGAAGCGGCCTCTTCAAAGTAATTTTTTCCAAGAAATAGGAATTAAAATTAAAGATATTAGAAAGAGGGGTGCCTGGGTGGCTCAGATGGCTAAGGGCCTGACTCTAGATTTCAGCTCAGGTCATGATTTCATGGTTCATGAGATTGAGCCCCATGTCAGGCTCTGCATTGACAGTGTGAAGCCTGCTTACGACTCTCTCTCTCTCCCCTTCTCCCTACCCCCTGCCCCCACCGCCAAATAAATAAATAAACAAACATTTAAAAAACTGTAAGAAATAAACTGCTTAAGGTCATATGAAGAACTATGGGACATTAGAAATATTTGTACTATTGCTACTCTTGACAAATAGAACTTTTAGAGAAGGTTCAGATTACAAACTTGTAAGGAAGGAAATAGTAAAATATCAGGTTTTGAAAAATAAGAAACAGAAGATATTAGTCTTTCTCCTAATGTTTTATATAGGACAAGAGGTTTAATATTTACAGGGTTTTTTTTAAATTCTTTTTTAACGTTTATTTATTTTTGAGACAGAGAGAAACAGAGCATGAACAGGGGACGGTCAGAGAGAGAGGGAAACACAGAATCTGAACAGGCTCCAGGCTCTGAGCTGTCAGTCAGCACAGAGCCTGACGCAGGGCTCAAACTCATGGACCGCGAGATCATGACCGGAGCCAAAGTCGGAGGCTTAACTGACTGAGCCACCCAGGTGCCCTATTTACAGGTTTTAAATGTGCTATAAATGAACATGAAAAGATTTCTCTTCTTAAATCCTTGAACTAACTTAAGTAAAGCCACCTGCAAATTAAAGCATCTGAAATCAAATGCTGTGTCACAAATGAAATGAAGACTTCCATAATAATTCATTAGTAAATGGCCTACCCACACTCATGGAAAACCGCAATTCAAAAAAGACATTGTACTTTTATTTTTCTCTAGGAGGATGAATAAATTGCTTCTGGCACATTTAATTGGTGTTTGGGGTATACTTTTCAGAATTGAAATCCCTACTAAATTACTCAGGAGAGAGACTTTTCTCCACAGTACATTACTTAATACTTAGGCTTTTTTTGGGGGGGGGGGTGATCTACAGATGGATATTTTGTTGAATGAATGAGGATGGCTAAATATTTATGCTAGGCCTAGCTAACAACTAGTTTGCTCTGCTTTTTAAACAATGGTTCAGCCACAAAGGGGTATTCATTTTTTTTTTTTTACATGTGACAATGGTATTGTGATTATGTATCTTAGAAAAAGAATTTATCTTTTAGAGTTATATATAGGAATACTTATGACTAAAGTAATATAATGCTGGAAAATATTTTAAAATAATTGGAGGAAGAAGTATATGAAAAGCGATTAACCATGAGCTGACAATTTCGAAGCATGGTGAGGGAGGTTCATTTACCAATTTCTGACTTTGGTTTATGATTGAAAATTTACATAATAAAACAATTAGTAACTTTTCATGTGCCAAGCTCTAGTTATTCTAAATTCAGACATGTTCTTAAAACCAGATGAATGGGGCTGACTGGGTGGCTCAGTCGGCTAAGCATCCAACTTCGGCTCAGGTCATGATCTCACAGCTCGTGAGTTCAAGCCCCGCATCAGGCTCTGTGCTGACAGCTCGGAGCCTGGAGCCTGCTTCCGATTCTGTGTCTCCCTCTCTCTCTCTGCCCCTCTGCCATTAGAGCTCTGTATCTCTCTTTCAAAAATGAATAAAGCCATTAAAAAAAATTTAAAAAAAAACCAGATGAATGCAACATTAACATGAATTCAGTATATGAACTTATGCTGGCAAGCATATTAAAAGGGAAACTAGGGACACCCGGCTGGCTGAGCTGGTACAGAATACAACTCTAGATCTCAGGGTTGTAAGTTCAAGTGCCATGCTGGGTACAGAGATTGTTTAAAAATAAAATCTTAAAAAAATTAAAAAATAAAAGGGATACTAAATGGAGCAAACCTCAAAGGAAAACAAGAGCACAGGAATAAATATATTTGATGAGTAAATAAAGACTCACAAATTCACAGTGGGAAGGGGACTTAGAAACCAGCTAGTCTAAATCCTTTAATTTAGGATGAAGTCCAGTGAAGTTAAATCACGGGTAATCAACTATGGGTCTATGTGTCAGCATTTTACTTTCTTGCAGATATAATGAATGTTTCATTATAAATGCATTGTTAGAGAAGATTCAAGGGATGAGGCTTTCAGTGTACCTAAAAACGTGTGGTCAACAATTCTGAGAACAGCTACGAGATGGCTGGCATGCTGCTTCATCCAGTTACAATTAAGCCTCTAGTTGCCACTTGGCCACTGCCAACCACTACTACCAGCACCAGCACCATCGATAATAATAATGAAAATATTTATATAACAGACACTGTTTTAAGTGGTTTACAAATATTAATTCATTTAACGCCCCCCCCACAACACTGCGACAGAGATTACCGACATTTTGAGACATGATGAAACGAAGGCACAGATTAAATGACTTACTCAAGGTCACACTATTAGAAACGGCCAGTCACCCAGGCAGTCTTCCCCCAGAGTCAGTGCTGTTTAGTACAATAGTCTATCAACAGTCACTAGGTCAATTCTGCCATTCTCTTGAAGTTACCCACAGCTCCTCAGTGCAACTGTTCTTTATTCTCTCCTGTCCTTGTTGGGAGACAGGCACAGAGATCATCAGAAAGCATGGCCTGTGTGGCTCTGTGTTGACAGAAGCCATATTCCAATTCTCCTGGTGGTGTGGCTTAGCAACCCCTAGAAGTCAACTGTTTGTACTTATGTGAGAAATAAGAAAATCAACAGACTATGTGAGAAAGAAAAAATAATGATGACACCTTGTATTTCTATGATACACGTACATCCTTAGCAAATTTTACCAAGAGAATAAAAATGACTTCAAGTTCTCTGCCTACAACAAAAGGGTACTCTTTAAAGCAGCAAAGAGTTTTCTCACCAATAAAAGATAAAAGGCAGGTTTTTAAAAAATTTCCTAACAAACATGAAAGATGAGTAATTACCAACCTCAGCTCCTTTAGATTTGGAAATCACATTGAAAGCAAAGGAAAGCACCTACTTGAATACAATACGAGGTCATTTTACTTACTTGTGAAGTCTCGTTATGTCTGTGTACTATGCTAAGTGTTTTCTACGCATTACCTTATTTAATCCTCACTCTAAAGATGAAGCGAAGGCAGATAAATATTCAATTATTAAGTTCAGAGTCACACAGCTATGTAAGTGGCACATGTGGTATGTGAATCAGGCAATCTTATTCCAGAGTTTGAAACTTAACTATTTACTAAGCTGCCTCTTCCAACCTGAAAATGCTATATAATTGTGGCTAAGTCAAGCTGCTGATTACCAGAATAACAAAATTTCAGAACAGGAGGTCATCCAGAATGATTCTGCTTTCTAGTGGAGCCCCAATGAGATCTGGTAAAGGGAGAATGGAAGGAGGAGGGGCATCCAAGATGATGACCATATTTCTGTTTTGCACAGGCATGAGTGAGAGCTAGAGGGTTCGGGAGGAGAAGCAGATTAGAATGTTTCTTTTTCTTTTATCGGGGAAGGGTGGGAAGGCTGAGAAAATAGAAGCTTTACAGGCATTCGATTTTAGAAGTATGATTTTAACACCAGTAAGCTATCCGAGGATAGATATGTAGTAGGCATTTGGAGCTCAGAAGAAAGTGAGTACAGAGCTAGTTGATAAAGATAAAAGATGGATATGTCTCCAAGGAATTTAATGGCTAGTATGACAGAGAAACATGTAAGGATTTAACAAATACTGGGGCGCCTCGCTGGCTTGGTCAGTGAAGCGTGTTACTCTTGATCTCGGGATCATGAGTTCAAGCTCCACCTTTGGTGCAGAGATTACTTAAAAACAAAACTTAGGGAAAAAAAAGAATTTAGCGAATACTTATTGATCACTTAGGTGCACCAGTCAATATAGTATTGTAAACGTAATTAGAGTGTTACACCAAGATTTTACAGTCGGATAGAGGAACAATACTCAACTCAGACTGAGGAGTCAGAGAAAGCTTCCTGGAGAGGGGATATGAATAGGAATTACCTAGGCAAGGATGGAATAGGATGTGTGGAGAAGCCTAAAAGCAAGACAAGCATAGTGGAAAGACTAACAGAGGCCCACTTTCAATCACCGGATAGGTGATATTCTAGGAATTACAGCCAATTTGGAGGTTAGAAATGGGAATTAGAGAGAAGTAAGGCTGGAGAGGTTGATAGGCAAGACTGTGGAGTTTTTTTTTATGTCCTGCTAAAGAGCCTGATCTTTGCACTGTAGGCAATGGGACCTCCTGAGCAAGAGGGTAAGATCTGTAGTTTAGCCAAGCACGCTGGTAGCTGTGGAAGTCAATTTTAGGAGGTAAAGGAGACCAGTTAGGAGGCTTCATGAATCCAGATGGACAATGAGAATTAAAAGTGGGAGAGTAGGAGTGGGAGCTAAAACGACAAATTCAAGGAATATTCAAGTAGTAAAACTGGCAGGACTTTGTGAAAGACATAGTTTGTAGTTTGGTTGAGAGTGTGGATGGTAGCATTAGTGATGACACACAGAGCATTTACCACTGCAAATGGAAACTGCAACAGCAAGACCAGGCTGGGAGAAATATACTAGGTAAGTTTTAGACACGTTGCTTTTTGAGTGCATATAAGATATGCCAGGGTGTGGAAGCATGGTGATTTTGGCAACTAGACATAAACCTGATGACTAGGACAGGACCCTGGGGCAGGAGACAAAGATAGAGATGTCTTCAGATGTCCTATTCCTAGAATGGACTGGGACATCTCGGAAAGCATGCAGATTAAGAACAGTGGGATTACTGTGGAAAAGTAGGGAGAGGAAAAGACTGCAAACTAGCTGGATTGGGGGAAAGTTTCAGACAGGACAGTACATGTGGAAAAGACTTCATACATGTAGGCTCAAAGAAAGGAGATTTTAAAAAGAGCTTTACAGCAGACATTGAGAAGAGAAACTTGAGAAAAACTATCACTAGAGGGGCCAGTATCAGTAAAAAGAAGCTTGAAAAAAATTTCAGAAATGCTCATAGTAGAGAAAATTAGGAATTTGTTTCTCTGGAAGTCAAGACTGTGTGGCCAATAGTGTAAATGTTACATAAAGACTAAGTAAGGCAAGGCAGGACTGTAAAGTATATACCTGATGGCAACTAACACCAAAGACTTATCGTGTCATCTGATAAGTGACTCTTTCCTCTCTTACTCTTTAGCAGCCACATGAACCGGCTTCATACTGAATCTGGTAACAACTAAAGGTTCTGAGTTTTTTCCTATGTGCTGCTCTTATGTGATTGTGCTCTCATCTAGGTGTGATTTGTTTAAAAAGAGACTTCACATTTAGTATCATTAAGAATCTCCTTATTAGAATGGTGTTCTAGAGGTATTGGGCTGGCTCAGGAGGTCAAGCATCTGACTTCAGCTCAGGTCATGATCTCACCGTTCATGAGTCCCAGCCCCGTGTTGGGCTCTGTGCTGACAGCTCACAGCCTGAAGCCTTCTTCGGATTCTCTCTCCTTTCTCTGCCCCTCCCCACTCATGGTCTGTTTGTCTCTCTCTCTCTCAAAAATAAATAAAAACATTAAACAAACAAAAAAAAAAAAGAATGGTGTTCTAGTGAGCTGAGATCCCCTGGAACTTGAAGTTTTCACCTTTACTTAGAGTCATCTGAAAACTTTATCAATAGGTCATCGGTATCCTCTCCCAGTCACCAATAAAGCATTTGTGACTTTCAATAACCACATACAGTCAGTCTTATTATCCAAATCCTTAGGACTACTTTTTTCTACCTTAAATGGAAGGGAGGAAATTATAAGTCACTATGTACTCAGGTGGTATCAAGCATTGTGCTACATGTGTTCATGTACATTAATTCCTGAAATTTTTACAAAAATTATGGCAGATAGCTAATATTATCTCTAATTTAGGGTTGAAGAAACAGGTTCTGTGAGATTAGGCAAGCATATGAAACCAGGTCTGCCCCAAGAGCCCTATAGATTGCACATTCGCTTTTTTTTTTCTTTTCCTTCCTTCCTTCATTCCTTTCTTCCTGGTATCATCTACATATACTGAGATTTGTTTTTTCCAGTTTTGTTGAGACATAATTTATATATAACATTATATAAGTTTAAGTTATAGCACATTTTCTTTCTTGGAGTCATTTCATTAGTCTTTAGCATGTTTGCCTTGGACATTCAGCTTACTCAATATGGCTATTTCTAGATTCTGATAGTCTAGGGATGAGAGAACACCCTCTTCTAAACTTCATATGTCCAAATCCTACCACCCTTCAAGGATCAGTTATGACCTTGTCATTCCCTTTTATCTTGGAACTAATCTCTCACTCCCCTGAACTCCCATATCAATTTCTCTATTACTCTTACCCTTGTATTCTAATTATTTATGTATGTGCCTTATCCCATACATAGTATCACATTTATGTATGTGTTTTATGACCCTTAGCAGGCTGTGTTGCCTTGGTCTTTTAAGAAAAGTCAAGGGGCACTTGGGTGGCTCAGGTGGTTAAATGGCCAACTCTTGATTTTGGCTCAGGTCATGATCTCACCGTCATGGGATCAAGCCCTGAGTCAGGCTGTGTACTAAATGTGGAGCCTGCTAGGGATTCTCTCTCTCCCTCTCTGCCCTTCTCCCGCTCATGCTCTCTTTCTAAAAATAAATAAACTTAAGAAAGGTCAAAATAGGACATAGCCTTTATAAAATATACTTCTGCACTTACTGTATAAGTATTCTTGAGGCTAGCATTCGTTGGACTTACTCAATTTCTCTTATACAATAAATCTACATGATAAATTTATCACACAAACAGTACCAGGAAAAACTGTGCTCTTGATATATCTTAACTAGATATATTCCCTTTGCTCTTACTGCCAGAAAGCTTTCAGTAAAACTTTGGACCCAAATAAATCAACAAGGCTGAAATCCTAATGTTCTTTTTGATTTTTTGTCTAATATTCTTCTCCTTTTATTCTATTAATCTTAATGTGTATTTTTAAGGTGAGCAATCACAAAGTAATTCTGGTAAAGAGGCGACCACGAAAAGATTTCAACAAGCAAATAACGCCAACCTAGGTGCTTTGCTTTACACATCTATTCTTGTGGGATTTAGCAGTTCATGGCATATAGTAACTGTACTCAGTTGATATTTGTGGCACGAGTGAATAAAGATTTTGAAGTTATATACAGGTTTCAATTAGCCACATTCTACTACCCACCATTCCTGTCATTTTACAATTTTTCAGTGTCATTAAGAAGATTTTTGATGAGCAGTTATACACTTTAATGAGTAGCCTTGTGTCCTTTTTGTCATGCTAAGCAAGTTTTTCATGTTTTTACTTCTTCTCAGCTACCTCTGTGCATGGAAGTATAGTACCTGCAGCACAGGGTCTAGATCTAGCAGAGCAGGCATAAGATGTGTTCCAGAATGGGAACCCATCATCATGGCTTCTTTGGGTTCTCCTGGGTACTTTTCCCACCAGATGGGGCAAACTGCATGTCATTACCTTCTTGGTCTGACCAATAAGTACTTTTGCTGCATACGTCCAAAACAGGATTATGTTCTGTTCAGTGCCACGTTTCACCAGCCCCAACTAACTTCCAAATCACACAAATCCAGAGACTCTGGCTTCCATGTCCTCAGCTGACCTCAGGCTCACACATGAGAAGTTTGCCTTCTGTTCTTTCTCAGCTTGGTTGCTTCTGACCCAGTACTTCAGAGGCTGGCACCTCCCCTGATCTCTTCAGTATCCAAGTTGACATATTTAGAATGAGCCTTGCTCCCAGAGTATTTATTAAATTAGACTATTACTCTTCAGACCCATTAACTATGTCTGTAGGGTACCAAGTCACTGTGTGAATATCCTAGTGATGATAAGAGAATATGACCAATATTCTTTTAATATGGCTTTTAATATATGGCTTCTCTTCTCTCATAGCCACCCAGCATGTACTAAAAATATACCCATGTACTAAAAATATATACCCAGCATGTATATATTTGTTGGTTAAGTTTGCTTCCTATTGCATATTACTCTACTCTGTAATTTCTTATCACAAAACTAGGTCTAAATTAAAACTTGACATAGTACTTTCCCCTGGCAACTGTGTTTTATGTAAAGAAATTTGCAAGGTTTAAATATTTACTTTCTACTTTTACCTGTCCTTGTCATATCAAATTGCCAAATCCAGGCCTATACTCCTTATATATCAGCAGCGAATGCTGAATTTTCAGTAATTACCACTGATGACAACTTTCCATTCATTCATTCAAAAAAATATATTTATTAAGCATCTACCATGTAAACAACACCAGGTTAAGTGTTGGAGATACAGTAACAAACAACAACAAAAAAGGTTCCTGATCTCAGAAAACTTGTCAACTAGAGAGGAAGGCAAACAATACTACTAATATGTGTGCTCTGGAAATACAATATTCAAAGGGACCAAATTTAGTAGGAGTCAGGTAAGTTCGTTCCGAGGAAGTACAAAGTGAGCTGATATTAACAGCACCTATTACAATCTAACTACTTTAGAGATTTGATTACTATCTGACTCCTTGAGCAGAGTGAGGGCAGGAACCCATGTGAGCAGGGATAGTTTCTTTTTTCTTCTTGATTAAGGTTAAAATTTTAAATTCCAGTATAGTTAACATACAGTGTTATACTAGTTTCAAGTGTACAATATAGTGATTCAGCAATTCTATACATTACTCATTGCTCATCAGGATAAGTATATACTTGATCCCCTTCACCCATTTAAGTCATTCCCCCATCCACTTCCCCTCTGGTGACCATGAGTTCATTCTTTCATGTTAAGAATCTATTTTTTTGGTTTGGCTCTTTTTTTCCTATTGTTCATTTGTTTCTTAAATTCCACATATGAGTATAATCATATGGTATTTGTCTTTCTCTGACTGACTTATTTCACTTTGCATTATACTCTCTAGCTCCAAGGGATAGTTTCTTTCTTGTCCACAGCTGTCTTCTCAGTTTAGCACAGCACCTACCATGGATAAAATACACTATGTTTTCTGAGTGGAAATCAAATGGAATGTATCTAGAATGTATAAATACTGCTCAAATCCAATATGAAAAAATAAACAACCTAATAGGAAAAGAGACAAAAGATACCACAGGCATAAAATACAAATGGCAAATAAACATGAAAATACACTCTAACTCATTAGTAAACATGGCAATACATACAAAACCCAAGAGATACCATTTTACACCAAGAGCTGTTAAGGATGGAGTATCAATGGCTATACGTGAACACTATACAGGAAGAGGGAGTAAATTAGTATTACCACTTTGGGAAAAAATTGGACATCATTTGGTAAAGTAGAGAACGCACAGATCCTACAAGAGAGCAATTTTTCTCTTAGGCCTATATTCTTGCACATATGTATCAGGAGAATTACAAGAATACTCACAGCAATATTGTTTATAATAGCAAACAACTGGGAATAACCTAAATACTCACCAACAAGACAACAGATAACAAATTTTGGAATGGTCACCCAGGTAAAGATCTTAACAGCAGTAAAAATGAACCACAGCTATGTAAAACTAGTTTCATCAAGTGAAACTAAACCATATATTGCTAAGGGAAACATAGATTTGTGTTATGACATTATAAAGAAAAGGAACAGGACTATAAATGTAAATTCAGGACAGTGGTTATCTTTGGAATAAGGAGAAGAGATATGGTCAGAAAGGGGCACATAAAAGACTTAAAAGGACTAGACATATCATTTTAGATATACAGATACTCCTTTTTCATTCTTTTAACTGTAGATATATACATTTTTTGTGTATAATACTTCGTAATAACTTTTAAGATGAATGACAAGTATTAGCCAGGCTGTGGAAAGGTAGGGAAAGAGAAGAATGTTCCAAATAAGGGATCAGCTGTGTTAAGAAGAGGAGGTAAAGACATGAACTATCCGCCGAAAACAATGAGTTCCCTGAGTGAGAGGAAAAGCTGGAACAGCTTAGTGGTCAGACTGTACAGGGATTTATAAAGCAATCAAAGAGTTTTGATTTTATCCTAAGGTTAAGGGCAAACTAAAGAATTTTAAACTGGAGTATGAATGTCACATTTGGATTGCATAAAGATCTCTGTTTTCCTAAGGAAAGTATATTAATAGGAAGCAAAAACTGAGGCTGTGACTCATGATGAGGATTTGGGTCATAGGGGTGGTAATGCAAATAGAGAACAGAGAAAGACTTTAAACCTGGTAATTGATGAAAAAGGTAGAGACAGAAAAAGGCCAGGGACAGCTCCCAGACTTTTGACTTCAGTAAATGTTAACATTTGTTGAGACAGAGAACAATGGCAAAAACAGATTTATAAGATTTGTAAATCTGGTTTAGGATAAAGAGATACTGAAATTAAACAATAACATAACAAGTGCTCAATAAATATTTATAAAATGAAAATGACTGAATGTAAGACTTCTAAAAGGAATTACACAATTGGTAGTTGGAATCTAATATTCATTGATTTCTCTTTCACATAAATAATTTGTGCTTCTCTATGTTGTACCAGGGTATAAAAGAATTCCTATGAAAAATGAAATCTGAAAGTCGTATATATGTATAAATTGCAGTGTTACAGTGAGAAGATCTAATAGTGTAGCCCTTACTGTATGAATGTTATGCAGTATAGCAATCAGACTATAACTAAAAGTTGTGATTATTTCAGTCACTACAACCATACTTAAGATGTGGGGCAGGAAAACCAAGAAGAACCCACCAAAAAGTTGCTAGAACTGATAAACGAATTGAGTAAAGCTGAAGAATACAAAATCAACATACAGCAATCTGTTGTACTTCTTACACTAGTGATGAAAGAGCAGAAAGAGAAATTAAGAAAACAATTCCATTTAAAATTGTACCCAAACCAGTAAGATATGTAGGAATAAACCTAATCAAAGAAGTGAAAGACCTGTACTCTGAAAACTATAAAAAACTGATGAAAGAAACTGAAAATGACACCAAGAAATGCAAAGGAATTCCATGCTTATGGATTGAAAGAACAAGTATTGTTCAAATGTGTATACCACCCAGAGCCAACCGCACATTTAATGCAATATCTATCAAAATACCGACAGCATTTTTCACAGAACTAGGATAAATAATTCTAACATTTTATGGAACCACAAAAGACCCTGAATAGCTAAAGCAACCTTAAAAAAGAGAAGTGAAGCTGGAGGAATCACAATTCTGGACTTCAAGTTATATTACAAAGCTGTAATAATCAAAACAATATGGTACTGGCACAAAAATAGACACATAGATCAAAAGAACAGAATAGAAAACCCAGAAATGAGCAGTTTGGGATGCCTGGCTGGCTCAGTCAGTAGAGCATGCAACTGTTGATCTCCAGATTGTAAGCTGGAGCCCCATGTTGGATAGGGAGATTACTTAGAAATAAAATCTTAAAAAACAACAACAACACAGAAATGAATTCACAACTATATGGCCAATAATATTCGATAAAGCAGGAAAGAATATCCAGTGGGAAAAAGAATGTCTCTTCAACAAATGGTGTTGGAAAAACTGGACAGCAACATGCAAAAGAATGAAATCAAGCCACTTTCTTACACCACACACAAAAATAAATTAAAAATGGATTAAAGATGGGAATGCAAGCTGGTGCAGCCACTCTGGAAAATAGTATGGAGGATGCTCAAAAAATTTAAAATAGAACTACCCTACAATCCAGCAATTGCACTACTAGGTATTTATCCAAGGGATACAGGTATGCTGTTCCGAAGGGACATATGCACCCCAATGTTTATAGCAGCACTATCAACAATAGCCAAAGCATGGAAAGAGCCCAAATGTCCATCGATGGATGAATGGATAAAGAAGATGTGGTATATACATACAATGGAGTATTACTTGCCAATCAAAAAGAATGAAGTCTTGCCATTTGCAACTATGAGGATGGGACTAGAGGGTATTATGCTAAGTGAAATGAGTCAGTCAGAGAAAGACAAGTATCATATGACTTCACTCATATGAGGACTTTAAGACACAGAACAGATGAACATAAGGGAAGAGAAGCAAAAATAATGTAAAAACAGGGAGGGGACAAAACATAAGAGACTCTTAAATATGGAGAACAAACAGAGGGTTACTGGAGGGGCTGTGGGAGGGGGGATGGGCTAAATGGGTAAGGGGCACTAAGGAATCTACTCTTGAAATCATTGTTGCACTATATGCTAATTTGGATGTAAATTAAAAAAAAATTAAATTAAAAAAAATTGAAATCCCACACAAAAAAAATGGATTAAAGACCTAAATGTGAGACCTAAAACCTTAAAAACTGTAGAAGAGAACACAGGCAGTAACTTCTTTGACATCGGCTGTAGCAAACTTCTTTCTAGATATGTCTCTGGAAACAAAAGCAAAAATAACATATTGGAAACTAAAAAGCTTCTTTACAGTGAATGAAACAGTCAATAAAACTAAAAGGTAACCTATACAATGGAAGAATATATTTGAAAATGACATATCTGATAAAGGGTTAGTATCCAAAATGTATAAATAACTTATCAAACTCAACATCCAAAAAACAAATAATCCAATTAAAAAATGGGCAGAAATTTGCAACGACATGGATGGAACTAGAGTGCATTATGCTAAGTGAAATAAGTCAGTGAAAGATAAATACCATATGATGTCACTCATATGTGGAATTTAAGAAACATATGTGGAAATTAAGAAACAAAATAGATGAACATAGGGAAGGGAAGGAAAAATAATAAATATAATGATAGGGAGGCAAACCATAAGAGTCTCTTAAATATAGACAACAAACTGAGGGTTGTTGGAGGGGTATTGGGTGTGGGGGATGGGTTAAATGGGTGATGGTAATTAAGGAAGGCACTTGTGATAGGCTTTGTGTGCTATATGTAAGTGATGAATCACTAAATTCTACTCCTGAAACCAATACTACACTATGTTAATTAACTTAAATTTTAGAAAAGTATTCAAAGAAAAAAAAATTTTTTTAAATGGGCAGATGGCATGAATAGACATTTTCCAAAGAAGACATACAGATGGTCAACAGACACATGATGGTCAACATCATTTATCATCAAGGAAGTGCAAAATATAAACTACAATGAGATATCACCTCACACCTATCAGAATGGCTAAAATTAACAACACAAGTCTGGGTGGCTCAGTCAGTTAAGTGTCTGACTTCAGCTCAGTTCATGATCTCAAGGTTCTTGAGTTTGAGCCCATCACGGGGCTCTATACTGACAGTGAAGAACCCACTTCAGATCCTCTGTCTCCCTCTCTCTCTGCCCTTCCCCTGCTTTCTCTCTCTCTCAAAAATAAAAGAAAAAAAAAACATTAAAAACATTTAAAAAAAGAAACCACAGGTGTTGGCAAGGATGTGGCCAAAGGGGAAGCCTTTTGCACCCTGGTGGGAATGCAAGCTGGTAAGTCATTCTGGAAAACAGTATGAAGGCTCCTCAAAAAGCTAAAAATAGAACTACCCTATGATCCAGCAATTGCACTACTGGATATTTATCAAAGGAATACAAGAACACTAATTCAAATTGATACATGCACCATGATGTTTATAGCAACATTATCTACAATAGCCAAATTATGGAAACAGCTCAAGTGTCCAATGAGGGATGAATGGAATAAGAAGATATGGGGTATGTGTGTGTGTGCATGTATGTATATGTCATATATATATATATATATATATACACACACACACACACATATATATGTAATATTCCTTTGCATTATATCATTGTATATATTATATATCATCATATATATACATACATATAAATGAATATAACTCAGCTATAAAAAATAAAATCTTTCCATTTGCAACGACATGGATGGAGCCAGAGAGCATTATGCTAAGTGAAATAAGTCAGAGAAAGACAAATACCATATGAGTTTCATTCATAGGTAGAATTTAAGAAACAATACAAACGAACAAAGGGAAAAAAAAATACAAACGAACAAAGGGAAAAAAAAACAAAGGGGGGAAAAAAATGAACAAAGGGGAAACAGATTCTTAACTATAGAGAACTGATGGTTACCAGAGGGAAGGGAGGTGGAGAGATGGGTAAAATAGGTGACTGGGATTAAGGAGAGCTCTTGTTGTGATGAGCACCAGGTGTTGCATGGAAGTGTTGAATCACTATATTGTACACCTGAAACTAATACTAGACTGTATGTTGACTAACAGGAATTTAAACTAAAAGTTAAGAAAGCAAGAAGGAAGGACGAAAGGAAGGAAGAAAAAAAGAGGGGTGCCTGGGTGGCTCAATCGGTTAAGTTTTTGACTTTGGCCCAGGTTATGACCTCATGGTCAGTGAGTTCGAGCCCAGCTTCGGGCTCTGTGCTGACAGCTCAGAGCCTGGAGCCTGCTTCAGAATCTGTGTCTCCCTCTCTCTCTGCCTTTCCCCTGCTCACACTCTGTCTCTTTCTCAAAAAAAAAGAAAGAAAGAAAGAAAAAAGGATTAAAGGGGAAAAAAAAGGGTTCATCTCTTTCTGTATGAATATGCATTTATTTATTCAAAAAAAGCCCTCCTTTCCCCTACTACAGTACTGCACACCAAATATTATAATAGTTGTCAAGTATGTATTAAGTTTATTTCTAGACTCTGTTCCTTCATCTATTTTTCTATTCTTGCACCAATACAAAACTGTGTTTTGTTTTGTTCTTTTTAAATTTTTTTTTAAATGTTTTTATTTATTTTTGAGACAGAGAGAGACAGAGCATGAGCGGGGAAGGGGCAGAGAGAGAGGGAGACACAGAATCTGAAGCAGGCTCCAGGCTCTGAGCTGTCAGCACAGAGCCTGACGCGGGGCTCAAACTCACAGACTGTGAGGTCCTGACCTGAGCTGAAGTCAGATGCTTAACCAACTGAGCCACCCAGGCGCCCCTTGTTTTGTTTTTGAATGACTGTAGCTTTGTAATACCTTGGTATTTAGTAGCTTAAATCCTCTAACTTGTTATTTTTCAAGTTTGTGTTTTGCTATTCTTGGCCCTTTATGTTTCCATTTTAAATTTTAGACAACGCATGTCAATTTCCACAAAAAGTTCTTCTGGGATTTTGATTGGGATTTTATTGAATCTAAAGGTTAAATTAGGGGAAATTGACAATTCTCCTGCATTCAGTAGTCCACCTTTCTGTGCTACCCAGGGAGGGGTTGATACCATGTTGTTTTGTGTTCCCGTTGTAACTTAAAGGGAAACTTTCACAATGTCTGGAGCCCTGATGTCCTACAAGTGAAGGAGGAGAATATCCTCAAATTCCTTGCAGCAGGAACCCACTTAGGTGGTACCAACCTTGACTTCCAGATGGAACAGTGTATCTACAAAAGGAAAAGTGATGGTATCTACATCATAACTGAAGAGAACCTGGGAGAAGCTTCTGTTGGCAGCTTGTGCCATTGTTGCCATTGAAAACCCTGCTTGATGTCAGTGTCATATCACCCAAGAATACTGGCCAGCGAGCTGTGCTGAAGTTTGCTGCTGCTACTGGAGCCACTCCTATTGCTGACAACTTCACTCCTGGAAACTTCACTAACCAGATCCTGCAGCCTTCCAGGAGCAGGGACTTCTGGTGCTTACTGATTCCAGGGCTGACCACCAGCCTCTTACAGAAGCATCTTATATTAACCAGCCTACCATCGCTCTGTGTAACAGACTCTCCTCTGTGCTATATGGACATCACCATAGCATCCCTTGCAACAAGGGAGCTCGCTGAGTGGGTCTGATGCAGTGGATGCATGTCACCATTTCCCGTAAACACCCATGGGAGGTCAATGCCTGATCTCTACCTCTACAGATACCCTGAAGAGATTGAAAAGAGCAGGCCACTATTGAAAATGCTGTGACCAAGGAGGAATTTCAGGGTGAATGGACTGCTCCTGCTCCTGAGTTCACTGCTACTCAACCTGAAGTCGTAGGCTAGTCTGAAGGCCTGCAGGTTCCCTCTATGTCTATTCAGCAGTTTCCCACTGAAGACTGAAGACTGAAGACTGGAGCACTTAATCTGCCACTGAAGATTGGTCAGCAGCTCCCACTGCTGAGGCCACTGAATGGGTACGAACAACTACTGACTGGCCTTAAGCTGCTCTTTCCCAAAGGCAAACAAAATGGAAAGAAGGTGGACAGAAAATAAAGTTTCTATCTTCAGTAGTCCAATCCCAAACTGACATCTCCTTTCATTTACTTGGATCTTTTGTTTTAGATCTGTTTTTTAGAACTTGCTTTTCATTTACTTAGACTTTCATTCTTTTCACAAATGTTTTGTAGTTTGCTGATGTTTTATATTTTTTGATTTGTTCCTAGATATTTAAAGTTTTTAATTCTATTTTTACTTATATAATTTGAAAATTTCACTTTCCGATTGTATCTTGCTAAGGAATAGACCTATAATTCAATTTGTATGTTGATCTTATGTCCATGGATATAAAACATTCATTCTAATATTTTATCCTTTGAATTTTCTATACTCACAATTATGTCATTGCAAAAAAATGACAGTTTTATTTCTTCCTTTCCAATCTTTCCATCTTTTTTTTTTTTTCCTTAAATTATTGCACTGGCTGAACCCTCAAGGACAACATTGAATATACATAGTAAAAACGGTCATCTCTGCCTCATTCCTGATCTCAGGCAGGCTTTTTAAAAGTAATTTTACTACTATGTATGAAGTTTCACATAGGCTTAAAAAATATATACTTTATGAAGTTAAAGAAGTCCTTCTGTTCTTGGTTTTGCAATTTTTTTTAAATTATGGATGGATATTAAATTTTATCAAATTCTTTTTATGCATCTCGCATAATAATCACATGATTTTTTTCCTTTATTCCATTAATTGGTTAATTTCATGGATTGATTTTCTAATTTTTTCAAACTTACAAAAGCCCACTGGTTTTTCCTTGTAGTGTCCTCTTGAATTTGTGGAATGAGGGTTTGTAGTCTCATAAAATTAGTTAGGAAGTATCGACTATTTTTTGCTTCTTTGGAAATGATTATGTATGACTGGTATTATTCCTTAGATATTTGGAAGAATTCACTGCTGAAGCCATATGGGTCTAGAGTTTTCTTTGTGGAAAATCTTTCAATACAAAAATAGTTTCTTTAATAAATAAAAGATTTTCTATCTCTTTTGGTGTCCATCTTAATGTTATATTGTTCAAATAATTTTTCCATTTATCTAAATTTTCAAATATATCGGCAAACACTTCTTTATACTCTCATCTTTGACCATCTGTACAATCTTTAGTGACATTCCTCATTTTAATCCTTTTATTGATGTATATGTATTCCCTCATTTTTCTTGCTAACCTAAGTCAATCGATTTTATCATATTTTTAAGGGACAAACTTTGGCTTTGTTGAATTTCCCTATTGTGTGTTTGTTTTCTGTATCATTGCTTTTTGCTTTTTATTATTGCCTTCTATTTTCTTTGGGTTTAAACTGCTGTTCCCTTTCTGGCTTTCTGAGATAAAAACTCAAATCTTTCTTCTTTGCTAATGTATTTAAAGATAATTTTTTTTCCTGAATACTACTTAAGCTATGTAATAGACTGCAAAAATATCTATAAAATTTTCCTATCTCTGTCAGCATAACCTACTGTAATACAATTCAGCAGTTTTTTCTTCTAAGTAATAAAAATTTTTTTTTTAGTAATCTCTACACCCAATGTGAAGCTCAAACTCAGGACCATGAGATCAAGAGTTACACGCTCTTCCGACTGAGCCAGCCAGGTGCCCCACAGCAGTTTTTTTCCATCAAGAGTTATCTCCACCCTTGAGTCTAGGTTTGACCATTCGACTTGCTTTAGTCACAAGATACTAGCAAATATAAAACAGAGACTTGTAATGTTTTTAAGCATTGGAACTTGTCTTCTTTTGTTGTGCTTGGAAACTTGGGAAGACCAGGTAAATGAGAGGAATGTTTCTGTAAATATTTTTGTAGCTACATCCTTATGTATGGTGTAGCATACTCAAAGCATAAAAAACCTACTCCTAAAGAGGAAGCCTTTTGCACTGCTGGTGGGAATGCAAACTCGTGTAGCAAGTCTGGAAAACAGTATGGAGGTTCCTCAAAAAAAACAGAGGGGCGCCTGAGTGGCTAAGTCAGTTAAGTGTCCAACTACTGATTTCGGCTCAGGTCATGATCTCACAGTTTGTGAGTTCGAGCCCCACAATGGGCTCTGTGCTGATGGTGCAGAGCCTGCTTGAGAGTCTCTCTCTCTCTCTCTCTCTCTCTCTCTCTCTCTGTCACTCACTCAAAATAAATAAATAAACCTTAAAAAAATTTTTTTTAAGTTAAAAATAGAGCTACCCTGTGGCCCAACAGTTGCATTACTAGGTATATTTACTCAGAGAATACAAAAATACTAATTCAAAGGGATACATGCACTCTGCTGTTTATAGCAGCATTATCTACAAAAGCTAAGGTATGGAAACAGCCTAAGTATCTATTGACTGAAGAATGGATAAGGAAGATGTTGTATTGTGTGTTTGTGTATGTGTGTGAAAATATGTATATATACACATATAATATATACGTATACACACACATACACACACAATGGAATATTACTCAGCCATAAAAAAGAATAAAATCTTGCCATTTCCAATGACATGGATGGAGCAAGAGTGTATTATACTAAGTGAGATAAGTCAGTCAGAGAAAAACAAATACTATATGAATTTCACTCATGTGGAATTTAAGAAACAAAACAAATGCGCAAAGGGGGAAAAAAAACGGAGAGAGAGGCAAACCAAGAAACAGACTCTTAACTACAGAGAACAAATTGATTGTTACCCTAAAGGTGGTGGGTGGGGGAACAGGAAGAAAAAATAAAAGATGTGAGGCAGAAAAAGAATTTTCCTCTTAGTCTTGAGGTTAAATACGATTAGGTATCAAAGACACCAGCTATGTGTGGCTTGGAAATAGAAGGATATCCTTTTGAGTGCCAAGTAGGTGGAATGGGATAGGATCTTCCAATGTACACTGAGGTAATCAGAAACCCCAATTTTGTAAGCTGGAGTTTCTCATACTTCCTTCAGTTTATGTTGATTTTCTTTTGGTTTCACTTAATAATTAGAAAAGTCATTTCAAAAAAGTCAACATTCATGATAGATAAAGGTTTCAAATATGCAAAATGAAACATAAAAGTACTAGAAGAAAAGTCAGGTGATTTAAAAAAATTCTAATCTTGGGGTAGAAGGACATTCTAGGCACATGACCAAAGGCAGAAGTCATTAAAAAAAAACAAACAAAAAACTGATATACTTGATTACATAAAAATTTTAACTTGTGTAGAACAAAAAGCGGGAACAATCCACCCCAAAATTCAAAGACTAAAAAAAAAATTTAAAAAAAAATTGCAACATTTATGAAGGGCTATTACAAATTAATACTCTGAATTTAAAAACCTCCAAAATCCAACCAGGTAATTCACAAACATGAAAATAATAGCTAACATATATTGAGCTTTGATGTGCCAATATTGTAGACCAAATGCTAAAATGACCTCCATTTCACCCCTCTATGTACCTATGACTTCTTACAATTTTGAGTTTGCTGCTCCTCCCATCAGGATAGTCTGTCTTTGGGAGTTGCTCTGGCCAGCATAATGTGGCATAGTTGATGGTACTCCAGTTTGAGCCTAAACTTCAGGAGGCCTGTATACACTTCCACTCTCATGGAACCCTGCCATCGCCATAAGAACAAGTCAGAATTAGCCTCTTGGAGGATGAGAGAGAATGTGAAAGAGAGCCAAACGGCCCCAACTTTTGCCATCCCAGATCCCCAAATATATGACGCAGCTCAGCCAAGATCAACAGAGCTGCCTACACAATCCATGGCTGATAGGTGGAATGATCCTGGTCAAGACCAGAAAAACTGCCCTGCAAACACAACGTGTGTCAGCAACATAAACATTTATCACTATACTCCCGAGATTTGGTTTGCTACATAGCATTATTTTGGCAATAGTAATGGATATAGTCAAGTAATGTTCAAAGTACTCTATATTTATTTACTCTCAATCTTAAACAGGTGATATGAGACAACAGCGAATATATATTGGTCTCTGCCCCTGATTCTTGGCAATGAGCTCCTAAAAACCTTATTACTTCCTAAGTGATAAGGGCACTAGGATCATCTTTTGTTGTAATATTTGGTTTCTGACGCTGGTTCCCGACACAGGGCTCCTGAAAGCCTTGAAATGTCCTGGCTGATAGGAGTGTCTTTTGTTCTGATGAAGTGACTGGATAGGCTCCTAGATGAGGGCTGGTCACCAAAAACAGCCATGATTAGAAGATTGAAATTTTTAGCCTTCCCTCCCATTCTCTTGAGAAGGGAGAAGGGCTGAAAATGGAATTAACGACATATCATGACTACCTCATGAAACCTCCATCAAAATCCCAATAATAAGGGGTTTGGAGAGCTTCTAGTTTGGTGAACACGGCCATGTTCCAGGAGGATGATGCACCCCAACTTCAAAGAGACAGAAGCTCCTGTGCTCAGACCTCAGTATCTCTTCATCTGCATCCTTACAATAATGTCCTTTAACTGGTAAACATGTTTCCTGAGTTCTGGGAGCTACTCTAGCAAATTAATTGAACCCAAGGAGGGAGTCATGGGAACCTGAGACTTATAGCCAATAGGACAGAAGCAGTGGAAACAACATGGACTTGAAATTGGCATCTGGAGTTGGGTTAGCAGACTTGTGGAGCCAGCCCTTAACCTGGGGGATCTGATGGTATCTCCAGGTAGACAGTGTCAGAATTAAGTTAAAATGTAGGACACCCAGCTGGTGAGGCAGAGAATTGCTTGCTGTGAAGAAAACTTCCACACACATTTGGTGACCTAATTGTCATAAGCCAAAAGTTCTGTGTGAGTAGTAAAAGGCCTCCTAGGAGAAGGAACAACTGTTTTTCTACTACAGATGAGTACAATTTTTCCCTCTCTTATCTCATCTCCTGTACTCCACTCCAGTCACAATGGCCTCTTCGAGTTCTCAAACACATCAGGCACAATACCAGCTTCTCACTGAGCCCTCTCCTGTAAAGTCACCAATACTAAATACCCATCTATCCTGCTTTATTTTTTGCCCCCTAGCACATTTTCCCATTTAACATATGCTGTATTTTCCTTATCTGTCTTTCCCGTTAGAAAGAACATAAGCCCCACGAACATAAGGATTTGGGGCTGCTTTGTTCATCACTGTATCACTAGACCTAGAATAATGTTTGGCACATAATACTCAGTAAATATTTGGCGAGTGAAAAAAATCAGCCAATCAATTTCAGCTTGCTGATGAAGAAATAAACACAGAAAAATTAAGTAACTCTGCCTAAGATCACAGTGCTAGTCAGTGGCAGAGGCAAGCAGGCTACAGATTATTCTAGTCTAGTCTAGAGTACTATACTACCTGCCTTTCTAAAGCAGAGTGTGGCATATACATATGTGCCCAATAAGCATCAATTTCCTTGGTTCTTCATACTTTAATCTAGGTGCTTCTCTCCACAGAAGTTCTCTCTTTCGTCTTAACCAAAGAAGTGATATTATTTAAACATGAGAAAGTACTAGGACGTTTCTGTGCAAAACCAGGGGTAAAGAGCAACAATAAAAATCCTCCTTTACAACATTTTAAAATCCATTTATACAACTAATGTGTAACCTTTGATATTTGTAACTTAAAACCTTTTCTCCATTAGTATTTTTTTTTTAGCACCATTGTAAAATTCTGGGGTTTCTATCTACTGGATTTGGGGAGACAATCTCGATTTTATTTAATTACAGTTAAGATACATAAATGTTAAGTTTATGAATAACTATAATTTAATTTGTCTGACTTTCTAAGACTTCCCATATGAATAAATTGGGAATGCCTGGGTGACTCAGTCAGTTAAACGGTTAAGCATATAACTCTTAGTTTCGGCTTAGGTCATTATTTCCTCCTTTGTGGGATCGAGGGCCGTGTCAAGCTCTGCACTGACAGCAAGGAGCCCGCTCGGTATTCTCTCCCTCTCCCTCTCTGCCCCTCTACTGCTTGCATGTGTGTGTGCATTCTCTCAAAACGAATAAATATTTTTTAAAAAAGGAAAAAGAAAACAAGGAACTTTTTTGGTCTTCAGATCACAAGTCCTGAAATTTTATGAGAGAATTAAACTCACCAAATAAACTCTCAAAAAAAAAAAAAGTGCAAGTGAATGTAAATTATAATAAGAAAAGTTTCAGGGCATCTGGATGGCTGTTGGTTGAGTGACTTCGGCTCAGGTCATGGTTCATGAGTCCAAGCCCTGCATCTGGCTGCTCGTTGCTGTAAAGGCGGAGCCCACTTTGGATCCTCTCTCCCGCTTTCCCCACTTGCACTTTCTCTCTCTCTCTCAAAAATAAACATTAAAAAATAAACATTTAAAAAAACAATAAGAAAAGTTCTACTTAACTAATTGGTAAGGATAAAAAATATTAAAATGCTCAGTGTTGGTAATCGTGTAGGAAACTAGCATTTATAAACTCCACTGGTAAGAGTGAAATTTGGTCGAAACTTTTTGGAAAAAAATAGGTACCAAAGGCCTGAAAGATGTGCATCAAAGGCCTCTGATGTACAAATTCCTTTGCTAAAAACTTATATTGATGAAATAATTAAGGATTTGGAAAAAGACCTAATAGCAAGAATGTTTATCTAAGCACTATTACTCAGCAAGAAGTTGGGAAGAGTTATATCCAAAAGTAGGGATTAATTATCATACATTTCCAAATGGACTATATTGTAACTCTTTATATTATGGAAGAGTGCTTGCAGTACATAAAAATTATAATAAATATGGTATAATCTCATATTTGTAAAAACAAAAACATCTATGTAGAAAAGATTTTGGAAGCTATTAACACATGGCTCTTCTGGATCGGTGGACTTGTTTCTTTTGCTTGTCAATATTTTCTAGTTTTCCACAGTGAACACGCATTGCTGTCATAATTTTTAAAACCAAGGGTTTTTTTAATTGAATGAGGAAACGAGGGCCATTATAGGCATAATCTGGACTAAATATTGTTGAGTCATCTTTCCCATTTGTCTTTTTGATCATGCCATGATCCATCCCTCACTCTACATTAGATTCTGCTTGGCTCAAATTCTGTGCAATTTAGATGAGGTAGGAAGGGAAATTCTCCTGGTTTAATTGCTATGGCAACACAAGTTGAAAGAAATCTTAGATTTAGTCTAGTCCTTTTCATTTTACAAAATAAGGAATTTGAGAGATCCAAGATATTGAGTGATTTACTTAAGGTCATAGGTTATCTCAACAGCAAGCATAATGTCTTCAGATTCTCAGTCCCCTCATTCCCAAGAACTTAGCCTAGTAATCCATCAATGATATGGGCTGCTCAAATGGCTTTGGAAGGGGATATATAGCAGCTCTGCCAACAGGAAAACACAAGAAGAATCTTAAGTCAGTAAATAAAAACCTGGTCACTTTAAAACACTAAAATGAACTCCCAAGTGTCGGAAGAAATTAGGAAAAATATATCAAGAGAACACAGAGGCCTTCCATGTTGCCTAGTATCGACTGTTTTTTGGAGGATACAGTTTGAAACAAAGATATTGTGATTAACTCACTCACAAATGCTGTAATATAATGACTACTACTACTGTATATGTTGATTAACTGTAATATTATGCTGTTAAGTAATAAAATAGTTGCTATAGTTGATCACCAGCTTTTTTTTAAAGTTTATTTATTGAGAGAGACAGAGAGACAGAGAGAGAGAGAGAGGAGAGTGCACGAGCAGGGGAGGGGCAGACAAAGAGAAGGAGAGAGAGAGAATCCAAGCAGGCTCTGCACTGTCAGCACAGAGCCCAATGTGGGGCTTGAACTCACAAACTGTGAGATCATAACCTGAGCCAAGATCAAGAGTCGACACTTAACCAACTAAGCCACCCAGGTACCCCTGATTACCAGCTTCTAACAAGATAATAATTGCATGGCTTTCTATATATTTATTTTCTTCCACACATAAACAAAGAATTTGAGTAACAAGGGGCACTTGGGTGGCTCAGTCAGTTAAGCATCTGACTCTTGGTTTCAGCTCAGGTCATGATCTCATGGTTCATGGGTTCAAGCTTCTCAATGGGCTCTGTGTGGAGCCCACTTGGGATTCTCTCTTTCCCTCTCTCTCTGCCCCCCTCCCCTGCTCTCACACCTCTCTCAGAAAAAAAAAAAAATCTGAGTAACACAGACCAGTGGTTCTCAAAATGTGGTTTGCAATCCTTGGGGATGGGAATATGGAGAGGGGTCCTTGAGACCATTTCAAGTCATCTGTGAGGTTAAAAGTATTTCATGATAGGGGCGCCTGGGTGGCGCAGTCGGTTAAGCGTCCGACTTCAGCCAGGTCACGATCTCGCGGTCTGTGAGTTCGAGCCCCACGTCAGGCTCTGGGCTGATGGCTCAGAGCCTGGAGCCTGTTTCCGATTCTGTGTCTCCCTCTCTCTCTGCCCCTCCCCCGTTCATGCTCTCTCTCTCTGTCCCAAAAATAAATAAACATTAAAAAAAAAAAAGTATTTCATGATAATACTATGATATTATTTACTTTGTTCACTTGGTCAACATTTGTACTGATGGTAAGAAGCAATGGTAGATAAAATCATTGGCACCTTAGAACAAATCAAGGCAGTGGCACCAAAATGTCTTAGTAGTCATTATACTCTTTACGACCACTCACTCATGCTAAAAATTAATGTCAATTTCACTTTCATGAAATAGTAAAATGTTTAATTTTATTAAATCTCAATCACTGAATGTGTATGTGTGGCAATGTATGCATACAGCATTTTTGCTGCAGAAATTCTCTCAAAAAATGTAACAAAATGAGCCTGTCACTTCAAGGAACTGACAGTATTTGTTAGCAGTGATAAAATGTCAGCTTTAAAATGAAAATTAGAATTTTGAAAAAGTGTATCTGGCATTGTGAGCTTGCTAGTTCCCTAATACTTCGAGACATTTATGATGAGATGGATGATGATATTAGGGAATATGATTTGATATTGTAAAACGTAATGTATCAACATTAGGAAGATCTGTTTAACAGAGTGAACTGCTATTTTCCAAGTAACCAATGTTTGGTATTTGAAAATCATGGGTAAAAGATCCGTTTAAAATCTAAGATAGACACATGGATTTTAATATGATAGAGTAAGAAAAGTACATGGGTAGTTTCATATTCTGCATTGAAACTAATCTTTAAAACACTACCACATATCAAACTTTGGTATGATATAAAGCATATCCATGATTACTTTTAAAAAGTAGTCCCAGGGGTGCCTGGGTGGCTCAGGCATTTAAGTGTGTGACTCTTGGTTTCAGCTCAGGTCATGATCTCACGGTTCATGGGTTCAAGCCCCATGACAGTGAGGGGACTGCTTGGGATTTTCTTTCCTTCTCTCCCTGCCCCTCCCCTGCTCACTTTGTCTCTGTCTCTCTCAAAAAATAAATAAATTTAAAAAGAAAAGTAGTTTTTCCAAATATATATGAATGGGAGGTGGAATTTTTTTCATCTTAAACCAAAACAGTGTAACATATCAAATGCAGAAGCAGATGTAAGAATTCAGCTATTTTCTATTAAGTCACACATAGACAAAAGGTGGAAACAACCCAAATGTCCATGGACAGATGACAAACAAATGTCACATATCCAGACAATGGAATATTATTCAGCTTTAAAAAGGAAGGAAATTCTGACCTAAGTACATGGATGAAACTTAAAAACATTATGCTAACTCAAATAAGCCAGTCACAAATACTTTATGATTCTACTTGTATGAGGTACCTAAAAAAGTAAAATTCATAGACAGAAAGAATAGTGGTTACCAGGGATGGGAAAGAAGAGAATGAGGAGTTATTGTTTAATGGGTACAGAGTTTCACTTTAGGATGATGAAAAAGATCTGGAGACAGATAATGGTAATGGTTGCACAACAATGTTTAAGTTCTTAATGCCACTGAATCTTGCACTTAAAAATGATTAAAATGTCAAATGTTAAGTTATGTATATTTTACAACAATAAAAAAAAAGCTGAAGAAAAGGAAAAAAAAACCCACAATTCCACTCTTCTTACTCATGTTTTTGGAGGAGTTTTGGAAAATAGTTTGGAAAATAGTTTCATTTTTAATGAAATGTTATTTGTGCATGTAATGAGTTATTGTTTTATAAATAAACTAATAAATACTTTACAATTCCCTAGTTTTCATTTCTAATATGGTTAATATGGATAGATCTAGTACAACCCACATAAACAGAAGCTCTTAGGTCCTCAATGATTTTTGTAAGGTAAAGAGGTCTTGGGGCTAAAAAGTTTGAGAATCGGTATCTTACACGATATTTATTCTCTCTTCTTACACCTGCATTATTTATCTTCACTGGTTGGTATAGCTGCTTTTGAAGTTGTTATCACTTGCAGCCTGCAGACTAAAAGGACAGCGTGAAATATGGCCAAAACCATCACATTAACTCTTTATAATTACTACTGTCCCTTGGACGCACCATAAGTATAAGGACTGAGCAACATAAAGCTCCTCACGGAGGAGTGACCATGTACAACAGAAAACTGTTAAAAAGGTTGAATGCTTAACATTTCCCAAAGTAGTTTTATAAGTATCTAGCAAGAAAGACACATTTCCTTTTTTCTGTTGGATCTTCATTAGGATGTACAGTTCAAGGCTGTCTTCGGGAATGGGAGTGGTAGAGGCATTGTTTCTGAAAACCACTCCATCTAGCGCATCCAAGCAAAGAATTTAATTCTCTCACCATCTTGCTACTGGTCTGTTGCAGAGGGGTGTGGCTTGGGAGCTAGGAAGCAATCCAAAACAGCAGCTGAGGCTGCCCCAAACCGTGTCCAAGCAATAATTTCCTCCATTTTGGGCCAAGTCAATTTGCCCCAGCAAGAGGCCGAATGTTTTATGGGGAAGAGGTAAATAAAAAGGAAATTAGAAAGCATGGACGGAGAAAAGCCGCAAAACCATAGCGGTTTCATCTTGCAAGGACGTTAAACGATTTGTATGCTAATGATGTGCGTGAGGGGCAAATTAGAATCCCTATTCCTGAGTCTACAGCTGCCGGCACTTTCAATAAGAGGTCTGCAGTTCTGGATGGGGGGCGGGGGGGAAGTCAAACGATTTTCTTATCCGAACCATCCTTCTGCATTCATTTTGGGCCGGGCCTGTGACCAGTCTCGCTGACTGCAGCTGAGGCAGTCCCAAACAAAGGGGAATGGATGCCTTCCCAAGAGAGCGGAGGAGGGAAAGGTGGCCCCAAGTTCCCCCGCGCCAGGTGTCCCTCAGGGCAGAGCATGCGGGCCGCGGGGAGGGAGAGGCCCAGGAGCGTCAGAGGGGTGCGCTTGGGAAAGCCCGAGCACAGGCACTTGGCACTGACAGGACGGAAAACCACTCCCGGCCCACAGTCAAGGTTAACCCGCACACCGAGATACCTGTGGAGGCCTCGCACAGCCGAAAGGCACTGGGCGATCATGGGAGCGCCGAGAGGCGGTGGCGGCGGCGGCGGCGGGCGCGTTGTCCTCCGGTTTGGGGTTGAGGGAAGCGGGGCGCCCGGGAGCCAAGAGGCGGCCTAGCGGAGGAGGCAACAGCGGCGGTGGCTGCCAGCCCTGCCCGCGCCCTCCCACGTGCGGCAGCACCACGCCGGCGCCCACTTGGGCCCCGCCCCCCCGGCTTGCGCCCCGCCCCGCGCTCCCGGCACCGCCCCGGGGGCGGTTCTGGCGAGACCCACTGGCCGGGAGCAAAGCGCACAGCCGGGTGGGCTGAGGGGCGGCGGCGGCCCCAGAGCAGCGGAAGTTTTGGCGACCGCTGGCACTACTACGATCGGGAGCCAGGCTGAAGCTCGGAGGACCAGCGAGCGGGCGGACCGGTTTACGGACGCCCGTGGGCCCGCTGCCACCATCTCGCGTCCTCTTGCCTGGTAAGGGGCTTCTGTCTGGGATGGGTGCGTCTTCTGCCGCCCCAGGTGGGGCCTGCACCGCGCACCCGCATCAAACCCCGTCTGGGCCGAAGCGAGGCCCGGGTACCCAAGGGAGGTAGGAGGTCGATGTGTTATGGGGAGAAGAAGGGGGAGAAGACGGGAGGAGATTGGCTATCTTCGTTTCCCCTCCTCACCTTCTTCACTCCCCATTCTTTTTTCACCTTCTGCCCTGGGGCCTTATTTAATACTTGCAACCCCATGGCCTAAAGACTGGGCTTGCCTTTAGAATAAGCCTAGAAATAATAAACATCCTGGCGGCGGGTACCACACCCTGGCTTTGGATTAGGGAACCTGGAGAACAGATGGATGATGCGATTTAGTGGAAATAAGCCATTAATGCCGGCTGGCCCTGCGCCACTGTTTGGATGCGATAGTATTCCATGTGAATGAACATGACCGGGAGCTTCCAGCTTGTCCACGAGAGCACAGCTACTGCAGAGAGCACTGGTCGGTGTGTAGTATCCATCGATTTAGGCAATGATTTTCCGACATATCTAGATTAAATAGAAATGCTATTTTTATTAAGAATGACACTCAATAGTTGAACACCCTTTCATTAATATACTTCCTCCTCAAGTAACAGTCTCAGCCTAAAAAAGTTGGTGCAGTGTAAATTATGCATACATTTAAAAAAAATCTCATGAAATAGACGAAGATGCTTATTGTAGATGAGCATCTGAGTCAGCAGTATGAAATCTCCCTCAACATAGTACTGAGGCCTTTTGGGGATTTCTACTTCTGTATCTGTACCCCTGTCCTTATCCGTATCTGTACCATATATACTGTTAAGATATAATGAGATAATGGGGCGCATGGGTGGCTCAGTCGGTTAAGCGTCTGACTTCTGCTGAGGTCATGATCCCACAGTTCCAGGGTTCCAGCCCCCCATCGGGCTCTGTGCTGACAGCTCAGAGCCTGCAGTTCGGAGCCTGGAGCCTGTTTTGGATTCTGTGACTCCCTCTCTTTCTTTGCCCTTCACCGCTCACACTCTGTCTCTCAAAAAATAAATAAACATTAAAAAAAAAATACAGTGAGGTAGTCAGTGACTCTCTCTCTCTCTCTCTCTCTGCCCCTCCACTGCTCACACTCTGTCTCTGTCTCTCAAAAAATAAATGTTAAAAAATTAAAAAAAAAAAAAAAGATCCAGTGAGTTAGTGTCTAAGCTTGTGTGGTACATGTTTTGAGAAAAATTCTACTTTTGCAAGTTTTAACATAATCTAATACTACTGGGTATAAATCAAAATATGTGATATATTATCATAACAATACTTTGTGTTCTCCTGACTTTTAAAAGAAGAATGAAGGTAATGCAGGTTTTGTTTTTGCTTTTTACTTTTGATGTAATTTATAACCCTTGTTATTTATAACTTTCCTAATTCTTTAAAATAACTTAGATCAGTGTTTTCCTTTTTCTTATCAAGGAAAAGCATTTAAGCTTTTAAAATGTCATCTATCAAGCACTTAGTTTATGCAGTTATTCGTTTCTTACGGGAACAAAGTCAGATGGATGCTTATACTTCGGATGAACAAGAAAGTTTGGAAGGTAGGCATGAGCGCTTTTTGTTCATTTGTATTATAAATAAAGACTAAAATAGCTATAAGCCTGACTTTATGACCTATAATAACAAAATGATAATGTTTTGTTGATCTTTTGAGAAGAGAGATCCTGTGTCCATTCTCTGAGGCTTGTTTGGTTTTAATTAACAATACAATAGGAGGACTGTGATTCACTTATTGAGGACCTAGTATGTGTCAGAACTATGCTGTTCACACTGTGGGGAATTTTTTCTTTATAGTAACTGCCAAGTTAGTATTATCCTCATTTAACAGATAATAAATGAAACCAGATAGATTAAGTAACATAACAGCGAAATGTGGCAAAGCTGACATTTAAATCCTGGTTTTTATTCTGAAGATCTTGTGTCTTCCTGTTAGGAAAGCATCTCGTTTAGGATTGATATATGAAAATACCTTAGTCATCATAAAAGCAGTATGTAAAAGTCTAATAATTACATCACAATTAAACTCTAACAACGTTCTATTTGGACACTTGAAAATGAGAGGATTTTACCCTTGTTTTATGTAAGCTTTAAATATTAGATTTGGTAATCTGTAAAGTTGAGTGAGACTTGCATGAAAGCATCATGTGTTTCCTTGACACCATCTTTTCTGCTTCACATTTATGCATTATAAAATTTAAATTCACTATAACCATGGAAAGATTGAATTCTGCAGATGAGCTTGTGGAGGTTCAATGAGTATACCTTCCTTGTGGCCTAAAGACTTAATTATTGCAATGAGACAGTGCATTTGGGAGAATTTAATAAGTTTTACAATTTGATTTTGTCATCTTGAAGCTATTTCTCCTATAAAAGGGATCCCTCTATTAATTTCAGTAGGCACTTCCATTGTGAATATGCTTTTAAGAGGTGGGGATGAAAATTGGCATTTGCTCTAAATCTGCTTGCAATCTGGTGAGATGCTGTCTTTCCAGGTGGCAGTGAGAGGAGCAGGTGACACACAGTTGGAGAACATTGCAGTTGGTTCATTTCATATTAAAATCTTTTTGTCCTCAGTTAGACTATGTGAAGGTAAAGGTGACTGGTTATCTAAAGAAAGTGTTAGTTATGGTTTCTCAGTAATAAACACATAAATGCAATTATTTAATAAAAGATGTTTCTTTCCTAATCAAAGCAGTATAATACTTTTAAGGGCCAGAAAGAAAATTGAGAGGTTTCTAAAAATCAAGATGTTATGCCCTATTTTTAGGATGGTCTTCAGCCAAAAATATGTGCCTTCATCTGTTTGTTATGTATGGCAGTCGGAAATAGTGCCAATTGTTTTTGACCGACCCCTATTTTTGACTCTGTGAGTCTAATTTAATTGAGTATGAAATCATGTGGAGAAGTCTGCCCACCTTCTAGACATTTAAAAAAGCTCTAGGAAAGGAGCCTGAGTTCTAGTACCAGCCTTCCCATAGTGGTGAAGAATTATAGCCTTATCAGCTTTGAGCTTTTTCATCAGATTTTGTCACCCACACCTAATTGTCATCATCTACCGACATCTACTTCATGTGGCTCCTGCCCTCTGTCACTCTTTCTAGTACTACTCCTGTCTTAATTCTTGGCAGTTGCAGTGTACTCATAGGTGATTCTTTGAGTTCTCTCAATACTTCTGTTCCTTGGCCTCTCCTCCAGTGATCTCAACCAGTCAGCTGTTTGGCCATACCCTAGACTAGTGGTTCTCAACTCAGGATGATTTTGCAACATCTGGAGATATTTTTGATTGTCACCAGTGGGGGGCTGCTCTATGGCATCTAGTGGGTAGAGGCCCTGGAAATTGCTAAACATACTATAATGCACAGGATGGACCCCAAAACAAAGTCCAAAATGTCAGCAGTGCCAACGGTGAGAAACTCTTCCCTGGGCATTATCATTACTGAAACTGCATTCTCCCCATAATCTCTATCGTCAACATAACACTTCCTGACCACTACTGCCTGTCTTTCCAACTCACTCCCTCTAAAATCGCTACCTCAACAATTCTTGACCCTACCAATACCTCCAGTATGTTGATCCCTTACCTTTCATACCCCTTTTCTTACCCCATTTAAATACCCTGGTTCATAATTATGTTCATGCATTGTACATCTCTCCCTTTCTTGTAAAACCCAACCTTGTTTAAATTCAGCTCTCCACCTACTATGTGCTCATGTCCATGTGACTTTGTATAGATGGAACAAAACCTATAACTTTGCCGATCGATCCCACTTTGATTTCATCATCATGAGCCTCAGGTGGACCTGTCATGCTGCCTGGCAATCACACTGTCTCTTCCAAGTTCATTCACACTTTTGCTCTCCTAGACCACCACTTTAACACTTTCTCCCATCTTCTCAAACTCTCAAATCTCCTCCTCTGTACTCACTTTTAGTTCATGAGCTTCCTTCTTACCCTACCAAGATAATTGAAGGAATAAGAAAACAACTTCCACAGACTCCCCCTACCCCATCTACCCACCCACCAGCATGTACACCCCTACATATTCTGCTTGCTTGGCTAACTATTATATGCTATGTATGGACTAAATGTTTGTGTTTTCTCAAAATTCATATGTTGAAATCTAATGCCCAGTGTGAGGGTATTAGGAGGTGGAGCCTTCATGATTGAAGTTAGTGCTCTTATAAAGTGACCCCAAAGAACTCCTTTACTCTTTCTACCATGTGAGGACACAGTGAAGAGGTACCATCGATGAACCAGAAGGCAGGTTCTCATTAGACATTGAATTTACCAGCACCTTAATCTTGGACTTCCCAGCCTCCAGAACTATGAGAAATACATTTCTGTTGCTTATAAGCCACCCAGTCTATGGTATTCTGTTAGAGAGGCTGAAACAAGATTAAGATACCACAGATGAACTATCCATTGTCTTTTCTAAATGGAACCTCTTTACTGGCACACTGGGTCTGATTCCATCCTGTCTCACCTACTCTGGGATATCGCTCTAGTTATTCTACCCTTCTTGTCTTACATCAGCAGATTTTCACTCTATGTTGGATCATTTTTATCAGAATATACTTTTCATTGTTTCTCACTTCCTAAAAAAACAAAAACAACAGCTAATTACTCTTGCCATATTACCCCCTATTTCCAAACTACTGCCTACTTTTATTGTCTTGCTTTTGCTGGAAACCTCGTTGAAAGAATTATCTATACTTTTTAAAATTCCTCTCTTATTCTTTCTTGTACCCATTCCAGTTTGGCCTTTGTTTCAGCCTCTCCACCCATAGTCTTCTCATCAAAGTCATCAGTAATTGCTGAGTTATTTAGTTCAGTGATCAGTTGTCAGTCTTCATGTGTCTTTTTAGCTGCTGTTGATAAAGCTGATGATATCCCTCATCTCACAGCCCCCACCCCTGCCCCGCTGTCATATATTTGATTCACTTGGCTTCCAGGATACCTCCTCACACTCTCTTGGTTTTCTTCTTATTGCTTGCTCCTTCTGTCTCCTTTGCTAGTTTCTCATCTCTTCCCTGACCTGGAGTGCCCAAGGTATAGTGCTTGATCTTCTCTTCATTATCTATGCTTATGTTTTTTTTTTTTTAAACGTTTATTCATTTTTGAGAGACAAAGAGAGACAGAATGTGAGTGAGGGAGGGGGAGAGAGAGAAGGAGACACAGAATCCCAAGCAGGCTCCAGGCTCTGAGCTGTCAGCAGAGAGCCTGACACGGGGCTTGAACTCACAAACCATAAAATCATGCCCTGTGCCGAAGCTGGACAGTTAACTGACCGAGCCACCCAGGTGCCCCTACACTTACTTTTTTGATGATGTCATTCAGTTTCTTGGCATTTAACTAAGACCTTCCTTCTGAACTGCAGATTTTTATATCCAACTGCCTACTAGATATCTCTACTTCTATGTGTAATAGGCATCTCAAAGTGAACATTTCCAAGACTGAACTCCTGATCCTCCCACCCAAAATCTGTTCCTTATCTCAGTTGATGGCAACTCTATCTTTTCAGTTGCTTAGGCCCCAAACTTGGGCATCATTCTGAACTCTTTCTCTTGGACTCTGCCTTTAATCATTTAGTAAATCCTGTTGGCTGTACTTTCAAAATTAGAGTCTTAACTGTTTCTTCCCATCTCCACTGATGTCACCCATGGATATAATTAAGTATTTCTCATCTTTTTTAATGTAATAGCCTCCAACTGATCTCTCTGCTTTTGTCCTTGCAGCTTTGTTGACTATTCCCAATACAGCTACCATTAATATTTTAAAACAGTATGTCAGGGGCCCCTGGGTGGCTCAGTCAGTAGAATGTGCGACTCTTGATCTCATGGTTGTAAGTTCCAGCCTCACGTGGGTGTAGACATTACATGAAAATAAAATCTTAAGGGGCGCCTGCATGGCTTAGTCCATTAAGCATCCAACTTCTGCTCAGGTCATGATCTTGGACTTTGTGAGCTCGAACCCCGCGTCCGGCTCTGTGCTGACAGCTTGGAGCCTGGAGCCTGCTTTGGATTTTGTCTCTCCCTCTCTCTCTGCCCTCCCCTGCTCATGCTCTGTCTCTGTCTCTTTCCCACACTTAAAAATAAGCCAACATTTTTTAAAAATTAAAAAAATAAAATCTTAAAAAAAAGAGTCTATCATTTCTCTACTCAAAATCTTGCAGTGACTTCTTCATGCTACTTAGTCATTGTTTAAAGTATTTATATAACTCAGGCTTCTGTAATGTGTTGTTCACAGACTCTTCGCCTTTCTCATTTGGCTTTAGGCAAATTGGCTTCCTAACTCTGAATACACAAAATCCTCTTTCCTAAAGGCTTCTGTTCTGGTTATTTTTTCTGCTTAGAATGTTGTTCTTCTAGATAATGGTAATACCCCCATCTTCTTTGAGTCTTTGTCAAATCTGTTTTCTGAATGAGGCGTACCCTGGGCACACTGTTACATCTGGAACCTGCTTCCCTGCTTTGCTCTCTGTACTCCCATATCTTCACCCTTCTCTACTTTTTATTGCTTATAGCCTCGCTCTTCACCCCTGTCCCTGAATGTCAGCCCCAAGAGGTCAGAGATCTTTTCTGTTTTATTCACTAATCTATCTAGCGCATGTACAAAAGTACCTGACACATTGAACTGCATGTAATATAGTGTAAGTACAGTAAACATGGGTTGAATTGAATTGGTGAATTGAATGAATCGAAGGATCCTGGGCATATCAGTTAGTTGGACTATATCTTTATTTCTAAGTCTGTTAAGGGAAACTGTCTGCCTCTTCTCCATCAGACAGATTTGTTAGGAGAATCAGAATCAGTCATGGCAGGTAACTAGAGTATGGAAACTTTTGAATAAAGTGCTGAACAGGTAGGATGTGGTAGGTGTTGAATAGAGTTCTTCACTGTCCTTCTCCTCATCAGTACCAAACACACTATTATTGTTTGGTGCTAAAGGGGAACAATATTTATATACAGTATTTGTTTATAGTGTATGACTTATTCATGAGTACGACCTCCTCAAAGGAGGATTGAATGTAATAATCCTTGTTTCATAAGTGAGAATCTTGAGGTAAAAGTAAGATAAATTATTGTACCTCGGTTATTTAATTGTTTTTGGCTGGATAAATAATAAGGTAGTCCTGAGTTTTTGCCATATTAGCCTCACCCCACATAATACTTCATGCTTTTTTGTCTTCCTTTTGCTGGAAAACTCTTTGAAAGAGCAGTCTATGCCTTTTCTAATTCCCCTTCTTCTCTTTTTTCTTGAACCCGTTCCAGTTGGGCCTTTGCCTCAATCTGTCCATCTACACTAACGTCATCAAGGTTAAACACTTTGGCAGCTAGGTTTACCTATCAAACAATTCTTTTTGCTTATACAGAGAATCTAAAACAGTCAAACTCATAGAAGCAGGGAGCAGAATGGTGGTTGCCAGAGCCGGGGAAGGAGAAAATGGGGAGGTGATTGTCAAAGAGTACAAAGTTTCACTTATGCAAGATAATCAAGTTCTAGAGGCTTACTACTCTTCACAGTGCTTATCATCAGTTGTTATATACTTAAAATTTGGTAGGAATATAGAACCTAGGTTAAGTGTTCTTACAACACACATAATAAAAGTGATAAGAGCAAACTTTGGGAGGTGATGAGTATGTCTCTGGATTCAATGGTGGTAATGGTTCCACAGGTGTATACTGATCCTCAAATTCATCGAGTTATAGATGTTAAATATGAATAGCTTTTCATATGTCAACCATACTTCAGTAAAGCGGTTTGAAAAAACACACAGCAAGTAATTGTGTTTAAAACAAAACATCCACCTCCTTTAATGATATTTAATTGTGTCTAGTATGTACAAGACATGTGTTTTAAGATCAGTGGCCACAGAGATAAAGGAGCTAGACTGAATTGCCTCAACAAGATAGAGCATAAAAATCCCTTAGTTACCACATGGACTTTTCACCTGTCAGTGTTTAGCACTGAAGTTACATACTCTGGTTTTTGGTTAAAGACTTGGTTGTGGACTATCCTTTTTTCCCATGGCTGTGAACTAATGTTTTGGAGTGCAGAAGGGCCCTACTCTACAGATTTTATTGTTGTTATTTCCTCTGTAATTTAACTATACTTCCATTGTAAACAAAGAAGTAGATTAACTTTATTGAATACCTACTATTTGCCATATATGTTAAAGTCAGAGATGAATAAGGTATAGGCCTTATCCTCATGGAGACAGTCTAATGTGGGAGATAGACATTTAAGAGCATGTCCTATAGTATGATAAGTAAAATAATAGAAACATGTACCAGTATGAGTTTACATGGTACAGTAAAGGAAATGACCAGTCTGATCAGGGAGGAAAGATATTGATCAAGAATCAATATATACACATAAACAGACACATTTACCATTATTATTGTTGTTGTTTACATTAACTGACTTCATGGCAGTGGGAGCATATTTTCTTGTAGCCCAATGTTTTTAGTGCTGGAGCAACTAAAGTGTGAAAACAAGCGCTTGGCAAGAATAGAAATTGAGAGGATGAGGAATGGGTAAACAGCAGATTATTTTCTATGTTAAAGGCACTCTGACTTCTTGTGGTTGGTAACTTAGTTGCTTATTAGTGTTTATTTATTTATTTAAAAATTTTTTTAATGTTTATTTATTTTTGAGAGAGAGAGACAGAGTGTGAGCGGAAGAGGGGCAGAGAGAGAGGGAGACACAGAATCTGAAGCAGGCTCCAGGCTCTAGCTGTCAGCACAGAGCCTGATGCAGGGCTTGAACTCACAGACCGCGAGATCATGACCCCAGCCGAAGTCAGACACTTAACCCACTGAGCCACCCAGGTGCCCCAATGTTTATTTATTTTTGATAGGGAGAGAAAGCGCGTGCAGGGGAGGGGCAGAGAGAGAGGGAGAGGATCTGAAGCTGGCTCTTTGCTGAGAGCAGAAAGCCTGATACAGGGCTCAGACTCACAAACCATGAGATCATGACCTGAGCCAAAGTTGGACGCTTAAGTGACTGAGCCACCCAGGTGCCCCAATCCAGTCCCTTTTCTAAGGAGAACTGTTCTGTGGATAGTGATAGTAATAGTATTTCTATTATGACAGAGGTGTTTTTCTCAGGGCCATAATTAATACATAATGTATCCTTTAAAAGTCATACACAAGTATCAATGAATCTATAATCAATCAGACAGAGGGAGATGAATACTCAATGATCTCTCTTATATGTGCAACGCTAGTAAATAAACAAAGCAAGCACATAGATACAGAAAAGAGATTGGTGGTTGTCAGAGGTGGGGCATGGAGGTGAGAGTAACGGGTGAAGTGTTTTTGTTCTGTTGTGTTTTTAGTTTAAATATATTGCATACAAATAATAATGAAAGTCATACATAAATATTTGTGAATCTATTCCATACTGCTTGGAAGTACACTGGACACTGTGGCTACATTCTCATCTTGTGGAGCCAGGAAAGAATTCCTTTTCAAAGGAGAGAATTCTCAAGATGAGAATCTGCCTCCATTCACCTCAGTGAGTACTTGTAGAGAGGACAGGTTATCTTTCTTCCCTGTGATTGCCCTGGTTTGGACTCCTTATGTTTAGATCGTTTAAGTAAGAACCCACTTGGTTTTCTGCTTCCATTTTCTCCTTCAGCTTGTCTTATTCTAATTCATTCTCTGCATTCCTATCAGACTTGTAGTTCTTTTTTTTTTTCTTTTTTAAATTAATTTTGTTTTTTAAAATTACATCCAAATTAGTTAGCAGATAGTGCAACAATAATTTCAGGAGTAGATTCCTTAATGCCCCTTGCCCATTTAGCCCATCCCCCCCCCACAACCCCTCTGTTTGTTCTCCATATTTAAGAGTCTCTTATGTTTTGTCCCCTCCCTGTTTTTACATTATTTTTGCTTCCCTTCCCTTATGTTCATCTGTTCTGTGTCTTAAAGTACTCATATGAGTGAAGTCATATGACACTTGTCTTTCTCTGACTGACTAATGTCACTTAGCATAATACCCTTTAGTTCCATCCACGTAGTTGCAAATGGCAAGATTTCATTCTTTTTGATTGGCAAGTAATACTCCATTTTATATATATACCACATCTTCTTTATCCATTCACAGACTTGTAGTTCTAAACACAAATCCAGTTATGTTATTCTCTTTCACTGAGTTCTTTAATGGCTCTCCATTTGCCCGTAGAGTGAAGTGCACATTCTTTAAGAATGTTATGTGAGGTGCCTTGTCATCCAATAACAGACTTGCTTTCTAGCATCATCTCCCATCGTGTCTTTCTACCCTGTCCATACCCTGGCCATATCAGTTATCTTGTCATATACCAAATGCAGATGACACACCTTATCACCATTTAACATGCTGTGTACTTTTGTGTTTCTCTGACTCCTTCTATTAAATGTAAGCTTCATCACATGAATAGTGATTTTTGTCTTTAGATTAACTGCTGTATTTCTACCATCTTGCATGTAGTAGGTGCTTAGGGTAAATTTGTATGCATGAATGAATTTTTTAAAGCCAACCTATCTATCTAAGTAAATATACCAGGATTAATATTTAGTGCTGTTTCTGTTACTGTTTTTGGTCAGGTTGAGAATTCTGTTTCTCACATAAAAGAAAGAAGATTTATTTTGTTTGTTTTATTCAAAACATTAGAACATTGGTGGATAATATATATTGGCAGGGAGGAATTACTTACTGTTAGTGACTGGCTTCAGCAAGAATATGATGTAATAGATATATTGAGAAATTATATTCTAGGTAACATCTTTCTTTAAGTGAGGAATAAGAAATCAAGTTGTCTTCCTTCAACAGCTGATCTATAAACAGAAGTCTCTATGTAGCTGAACCATTTAGTTTTCCTTATGTTCTGTGATCATAAATACTGAATTACCACAGATTACACGGAGTGCAGATTTCTACCAGAAAAAAAGAGGTTGTTTCTTTTTTTAGGTTGCTAATTTTCTTTTTCACTATTCAAATTTATTTCAAGTTGCAATTCAGTGCTTGGAGACAGTTTTTAAAATCAGCCCAGAAGATACTCATCTTGCAGTTTCACAGCCTTTGACAGAAATGTTCAGCAATTCCTTCTGTAAGGTAAGCTGTCATTGTTTTCTATTAGTATCTGATTTAAGTATGACTACAATATTATGTTGAGTTCTTAATATTTTACGGGCCAGGCCTTTAAGTACCTAACTTCTCCCTAGGTGTAAGGTAGATAGTTCACATGGATATGATTTGGGAACTAAAATATAACTCTTTTAATGTGCTTTTAGATTTTCATATTAGTAGCTATTCTCATTCTCTCACCTTCTTTTATATTTAATGATGTACTTTTTAAGTCCTTTATATTATCTGAGCATTTTTAGATTTCTGACATCTGTATTAACATTCCCCTAAAGCAATGAATAAAAGATAAAAACAAGATTTTCCTGCTTACGCAGCAACTAGGTAGAAATAGATTCATCAGGAATTGAATCATCACTTTGAAGCAGATTTCATCAAATTGGCCATTGTAAGGCCTCTTTAAAACAAGGGAAGGTTCAGGCTCAATGTGCAAACGTAACACTGAAAACCAAGTTTCTGATGTCTGCTCTTGAGAACTGTTTACATCGTCTCTGGTTTCTGGCCTTTTCAGGGAACATGACCATAAATTTGAAAATTTTAAGGTGACTGAGTTTAGGGCCCCAGGGTGATCTCCCATGTGTTTTTTGGTTACATTTTGATGCCTCATGAACTCATTTTGTTATTCTAGTTCTGTATTCAAGCTTCAGTACAGAAGGAGGCACTCAGGAGAGAGGCTGAATCATGTAGTATATATTTAAGCCTGGCAGGGACATTGCTGAGAATACCACATTGACTGTTTCTAGAACTTGTGAGAAGAGGTTCTGAGAGTTGAAATGAAGATGGCAGTTTGGCAGTAAACTGTTCTCTCTTTCTATTCTTGGCAAAAGAATAATGCAGTTATCACACAGATGAATTCTAATTATATAACAAAGATATAAGGAGATAGTGACGTGTCCCTGCACTCCTCATCAGAGAATTCCCCTTTTCTTCACTTCAGTTGCTATGGTTCTTTCATTGCCTGGGTTTCTGGCCTCCTTAGGGAACCCCATTTCAGTGGCTGGACATGCCCATGGCTGAAGCTAACCTTCTTTAACTCCTAGATGCCCAAGAGGCCTCTGCTGGAGACAATACTTGGATGTGCTCACTCCTTAGCTCTTGTCACTGGTGACTTAGTACTAAAGAGATCAGAATTTTTCTTTACCTCCCAGAAAGCTCAAATTGACTTTTGCACTCTGTTTAAGTAGAGCTTTTTTTTTTTTTTTAACGCCTGTTTTACTTTTTCTCTCTGTGTTTAACTGTAAGCATTTTTGACTTGCTATTTTTAAAATATAATTTCTTTTTTTTTTTTACATATAATTTTCTTTATCCAGTCATCCATTAATGGACATTTGGGCTCTTTCCATACTTTGGCTATTGTTGATAGTGCTGCTATAAACATGGGGGTGCATGTGTCCCTTCGAAACAGCACATCTGTATCCTGTGGATAAATGCCTAGTAGTGCCATTGCTGGGTCGTAGGGTAGTTCTATTTTTAGTTTTTTAAGGAAACTCCATACTGTTTTCCAGAGTTGCTGCACCAGCTTGCTTTCCCAAAAATATAAGTTCTTAAACCTGGCTTCATTGTGTATCTGTATAGTGTTATTTGTGATGTCACTCCTTTGTTTGCCTTATTTAACAGCAGCAACTTCATTACGTATGTCTTTGTTAGCAGAGTACAGCAGACAGAGTCTAAACCTGCCCAGAGCAGCATACAGATTGTTATAATTAAGGAAATTATTTGCCTCTTTTCAGCAATAAAAAAGAATGAAATCTTGCCATTTGCAAAAACGTAGACAAAGCTAGAGTATAATGTAAGTCGGATAAGTCAGTCAGAGAAAGACAAATCCCATATGATTTCACTCATGTGGAATTTCGAAAACAAGCAAACATGGGAAAATAAAAAAGGGAGACAGAGACAAACTCAGAAACAGACTCTTAATTATAGAGAACAAACCGATGGCTACCAGAGGGAGGTACGTGGGGAGATGGGGGAAATAGGTAATGGAAATTAGGAGTCCACTTGCTGTGATGGTCACCTGGTGATGGATACAGCTGTTGAATCACTCCATTGTACACCTGAAATTAATATAATATTGTATGTTAACTAATTGGAATTAAAATAAAAACTTAAAAAAATTGAAGTTATTTGTCTCACCAAGTGTCCATGGTTGTTATTTTTGTCATTTTAGTTTTAGGATACTGGTCTTTCTCTTCTGTTTTTTCCCTCAATTAAGTTTATATACTAAATGGATTCATTCCTTTTATATAAGGCAGGTAACACTCATCCCCACATCATGGCCTGCTCAAATGCATTTAATGAATATGAGAATTAGTTTTCAAAGTTATACAACTGTGGCAATTTCATTAAAATAATTCAGAAGAATTTAGAAGACAGAATGGATTAGAGTCCATTTCTCAATATGCCATTCTTCTGACTCAAAAAGTCACTCCCCTCCCTCCTCCCCTTAACTTCCCAGGATTATTAGAAGATGTGAAATAGAAGAAACCCTGAAAGTAGGTACTGCAGGGCAATAATGTGTCCTTGAACTACACTTACATCCTAGGAGACTGTAGCCAGTTTTAAGTAGTGACCTCTAGTTATAAGGATTCCTATTTGTATTCTATACATTTTTATTCCAATATTTTATGTTTAGAAAAACTGATTAGTATAGAAAGATTAAAAAAAATAAGAACAACTCACATACTTTATGATTTTGTACTTGTGAATATTTGTGTGCAATTAGCGAAGTATATTTCCAAAGTTAGAGCTATCAAGTTTATTGAAACTTTGGTCAAGACAGAGATAATGGTGAAGGACGCCTGGGTGGCTCAGTCAGTTAAGCATCCAACTCTTGGTTTTGGCTCAGGTCATGATCTCATGGATTCGTGGGTTTGAGCCCCACATGGGCTCTGCACTGACAGTGCGGAGCCTGCTTGGGATTCTCTCTCTCCCCCTCTCTCTGCCCTTCCCCACTCATGCTGTCTCTGTCTTTCTCAAAGTAAATAAATGGTGGATATATTCTAAATGTGGGGATCAAGTCATGATCTCGCGGTCTGTGGTACCTATGCGTCTGTGAGTTCAAGCAAGTTAAAAAAGATCTTTCAAGGGGTGCATGGGTGGCTCAGTCACTTAAGCCTCTGACCTCAGCTCATGTCATGACTCACCTTTTGTAGGTTTGAACCCCCATTGGGCTCTGTGCTGACAGGTCAGAGCCTGGAACCTGGATTGGATTCTTTGTCTCCCTCTCTCTGTGCTCCTCCCCTGCTTGCACTCTCTCTCTCTCAAAAATAAATAAACATTAAAAAAAAATTTTTTTTTAAAGATCTTCCAGAAATGGAAAAATACATTGTGTTCCAATTGCTACTCAAGATATTTCTGAATGCCCCTTCGGTTTGAACATTAGTAATGCAAAAGAGGTTTGAGGATGATAGTAGCTACTGAAAACAGGAAATTTACATTGCCTTTTTTAAATGATAAATTAATATATGTCCATTGTTTTTAAAAAATTGGTCAACAAGGAAAGATATAAAGAAGAAACTGAAAATTTTACCTCCAAATATTACTTTTAACCTTTCTCGTTAGACCTTTCCTGTCTTTGTTGTTTTAGCCTGTGTGCACGTATATGTGTGTATGCACATATTTAAATTATAGTGTTACATTATTAATGCTTCTTTTTATAAACTGTGAATTTGACTTAGGATATCTCTTTAGATATTAAACATTATGCTTCAAGATTTTTATTAATATAAATAATCTCTTGAATATATTTTCTTTTCCTATTCTTTGTATACTGATTATTTATATTGTTCATGAAGTAGGGTTTTTTTGATGTAGGAAAAGCAAGTAAAAAATTTGATTCATATTAGCCCATTATCTTCTAGAAAAATTCTACATACTCATTTTTCTAAAAAACGTATGTGGAAGGACTTTCCCCCTATGTCTATGTAACCCTATTATTTACAGCCAGATTTCATCCTGTGTAAATATAGGTGATTTACTGTAATACAATTTATTTATTATTATTTATAGTTCTGTGGAATGACTTTTTTATGCAGGTAAATGGAAACTCTGTACATTGATTTTTATTTAATTTCAGAATGATATTTTGCCTCTCTCAAACTCACTGCCTGAAGACGTGGGAAAAGCTGACCAATTAAAAGATGAAGGTGAGTATTTCATAGAGAAATTACTATTTCGTAAAACTTCATGAAACTCTGGAGAAAGTGACTCTGGCAGTTGGTGAGAATCTGATTTACGCTGCCAAGTCTGAACTGTCATACGTCCACATGATATTTGTGAAACAGAAATGAATGTGATATGGAAGAAACCTGGAATGGCTTGTGAACAATAATGTAGTTATGCCTTGCTTCCAGAGAAGCAGATCTGCTGTGAATAAAACTTGCAAAACAAGTAACTTAAGGGGTGATTACTTCTAACTGCATTTGCTACATGTACTCTGGGGTTCCAAATTCTTCTTTATGCTTGCAGAGAGGGAAGGAGAAATTTGGGATTTCAAATTTTTTTTTTTTATGCTTGCATAGAGGAAAATAATTTTCAGTATTATTTTAACTTTTGTATATGTTTAGTGTTTTTGAGTTCTTTGATACTTGTTAATACATGTATGTGGCTCTTGACTTAAGTATTTATTACCACATTTGACTACTACATAATTACATTTTTCAATACTGGCTCTTGAGGCATTTTTAGTTATAATAAATCAGTGTTGAAGATCTGCGTTTAATTTTTTCTGTCATGTCATTTATGTTAAGCTATAGAGGAGAGTTAGGCCAGGCACACAAGATTTGTACTAAGAAGCTCTCGGGAAGAGTCTTGTATTGGCAATGAATGAGAGCCAAAAAATTCCCTGTCCTGTAGGCAGACATTTATTAGGGAATATGCCACATTCAGAAGCTATACAAAATTGGTTCAGAAACCATTTCCTGGACTTTAAACTGAAGAAGGCAGTTAAAAACAAAACAAAACAAACACAATCACTTGATTTCTTAAAAGGTAGATATGAAAGAGAGTATACTCTTCCTATTCCTTGGGTCTTATCCTCTCTATCAAATTTTTATTTTAAACATACATGTATATCACTGTTGTTTTTTTTTAATATGCCACTGCTTTTAATGGCCGCACAGTGCTCCATAGTACTTTAGACCACGATTTACTTACCTAGCCAGATAATTTTGTAATCTTAGATAAACATTGTCTTTTTTTAAATTTTGTTTTTTAATGTTTATTTATTTTTGAAAGAGAGAGAGAGAGAGAGAGACAGAGCATGAGCAGCAGAGGGACAGAGAGAGAGGGAGACCCAGAATCCAAAGCAGGCTCTGAGCTGTCAACACCGAGCCAGACACAGGGCTCGAACTCACGAGCTTTGAGATCATGACCTAAGCCAAAGTCAGCCACCCAGCTGACTGAGCCACCCAGGCGCCCCATAGATGACATTGTCTTAATATCTTTGTCTATATTTTTACTATTATGTGATTATCTTCATGGGATTACATTATAAAGTTCTGTATATCCAACAAATAGACTGATTTCAATTTTTAATTTCTTACTTTAAGAATTAATACTACTATAGTGGCTTTAAATTTTAGAATAGTATGACTTTCATAAATTACATGCAAAATTAAGTAAAAACTAGATCCTTGTTGTCATTTGAATTAAGAGTACTCCCCAAAGAATTTGGATTTAAACTATCTGGATAGAAATGCATTTTTCATATATTTAGTTTCTAGTTGAAACAATTTAACCTGATGTTTTTTTCCCCCCACTCTGAGTTTTGTAGTTGTGTGAAATCCTTAGTGATGCTGTGTATTTTCCATTAACGCTTGCTTTTTAAGCTCCCTTGGTTTAGCTCTAGTAATGATATTGAATAAATGGCAAATTGAAATTTTAATTTTGGCCTTCATGTTTACTCCCTCTGCATGCAGAACATGGGGAGATTGCATTCCCCGCAGAGTTTGCTTTGATATAATGAATGTTGGTAAGATGAGGATTAAGAGAATATGCAGGCTGAGACTCATTTAATGCTCCAGCATGGGTAACTGAATTACTTACTACTTTCCCCTTTAACCACAAAAGGTTTTATTCTTTTTATTTCTTTTTTTAATATTAGAGAGAGAGAGAAAGAGAGAGCATGCACACGCACAACAGGTGGGAATGGGGTGGGGGGAGAGAGAGAGAGAGAGAGAGAGAGAGAGAGAGAGAGAGAGAGAATCTCAGCTAGGCTCCAGGCTCAGCGCAGAGCCTGAAGCAGGGCTCGACCCCACAACCCTGGGATCATGACCTGAGCCAGAATCAAGAGTTGGACACTCAATCGACTGAGCCACCTGGGCACCCCTCAAAGCTTTTATTCTTTCATTTTACTAAAACCTATCACATCTGAGACATGTTACACACAAAGTTAAAGCAATTGTTATTTTATACAGGTTTTTATTCATGTGAGCACTAATGGCCACTGCAGTTTGTCAAGCATAAGGTTTTTCCAGGCTGTCTGTGACACTTGTCTGTGTTAATCAAGGCTTCTAGCCAGGTAGTACCTTCCTAGAGGTGTCTTTCAAATATTTTTGTGTGCTTCATTTGTAAAGAGTTGCAGTAAGTTGAGACAAAACCAAGATGGTTTCTTTTCTGTGATTCCCTGACACATTACAAAAATATGTACATATCTTGTAGGTTGTCTTTTTTTTTTAATATTTATTTTTGAGAGAGAGAGAGAGAGAGAGAGAGAGAGCGAGCGAGTAGGGGAGGGGCAGAAAGAGAGGGAGACACAGAATCCGAAGCAGACTCCAGGCTCTGAGCTGTCAGCACAGAGCCTGATGTGGGTCTCCATCCCATGAACTATGAGATCATGACCTGAACTGAAGTCAGATGCTTAAGTGACTGAGCCACCCAGGTGCCTCTTATAGGATGTCTTGATAATTAAAGGAGACAGTTTTACAGGAGAGTACCCCATAAGTATAAAGTGCTATACAATGTTCGGTTATATTTATCTTTACAAATTTCTTCATTTGTGTCCCAAATATTTGCATATTGGATATTTTGTGACTTAAGGGTTATCGTAAATATATGTAAATATATATATACATCTAGTGTACATATGCATAGTGTATATACAATGTAGTATGTAGACTTTTGATATGGTGGTTTATAAGAAAATAGATACAATAGATTTTAATAATAATAATAATAATTATTATTATTATAATACCACTCGACTATCAAACGATCTGTCACAGCTGCTCACTCAGGAAAGGAACAGGTGAGCTCTTGCACTGCAGGGCCAGCCGCTCTGTCCCCTGGAATCTCAAGGGGGCTGCACAGTCAGAAGCACAGCTCCTGGCTGGGTTTGCCAACACTGTTGCTGAACAAACACAGATAAAGTCCTAAACTTCTTGCAAGAGTAACCAGTAACTCAAGAGAGGAGGGTTTGGAAAAGAGAAAGGACAAATTCACTTTGGGTGCCAGCAGCCAGGGGAGGCGGCAGGCTCCATCTTTACACATGCCCACCTCTCCTCCCACAAGATGGACACCTAGAGTTTTACTGGCAGAGGTTCAGGGGGTACGTGCTGGAGAGCCTGGAGGCAGTGCATGATCACAGCTGGGGATCAGTATGTTTTCAGCACGTATAAAGGGTAGGGAAAGGGATCTGAGGGGCGTGGTATTCTAGGCATTACCTTGCTATCAGGGCTTTTCTAGTCTAGCAGTTGGAATGTTCTGGTCATTGCACAACACCTTCATCATTGCCTCAAGAAAGTGTGATAAGAAATAAGAACAATGGATTTTAGTTAGAGCATGAGTTAAGTAGTCTTTTCATTTTCTGGTTTTAACTCTTAGGGTCTATAGTTGAGCAAGAGGGCTCCCTAAGAACCCCGAGACAAAAAGGCCCATAGCAACAGGAAAATCCACATAACCCAGAAAATTTAAATCTTTTACATGGGTTAAACAAATGTATTTCAGTACTTAGGCTCATGTAGTTAATTTCTTGCTCTATCATAAAAACTATGTAATCCTCTTAGCTTCCTTAGAGGCTTTATATTCATTACATTTTGGGGGTGGGGGTCTAAATTAGTTTTTTATTTATTGTAAAAACAACTTTATTGTAAATAAAATTTACTCCTTTAAAGTGTATAATTTCAGGGGCGCCTGGATGGCTGGCTCAGTTGGTTAAGCATCTGACTTCAGGTCATGATCTCATGGCTGATAAGTTCTATCCCTGCATCAGGCTCTGTGCTGATGGCTCAGAGCCATCTGAAGCAGAGCCTGCTTCAGATTCTGTGTCTCTCTGTCTCTCTGCCCCTCCCCTACTCAGACTCTGTCTCTGTCTCTCTCTCTCTCAAAAATAAACATTAGAAACAAAAATTTTAAGTGTATAAATTCACTGGTTTTGAAGAATATTCAGAGTTGTGCAGCCATTACCACAGTTATGGAACATTTTTTATCACCTCAAAAGAAACTGTGTACCTGTTAGGTTACTCTTTATATTCATTTCTGATTCTTTTTTCTTTTTAAACCAGGATGAAGGTCTGTTTTTTTCTTTTTCGTGTTTATTTACTTTTTCTGAGAGAGAGAGAATGAGCAGGGGAAGGGCAGAGATAGGGAGAGAGAGAATCCCAAGAAGGCTCCCCACTGTCAGTGCAGAGCTCTACCTGGGAGTTCGAACCCAGAACTGAGATCATGACCAGAGCTGAGATCAAGAGTCTGACGCTTAACCAACTGAGCCACCCAGTCACCCTTCATTTTTGATTCTTAATTTGCAGTAACTTTTGCATCCTTTTATATGCTTTTGTCTACCTGCCTTTCCTTTAATCTTGCTGTTCCTGTTCCCTGCAAAGTTATACTCTCCTACTCCTGTTAAGTAGCTAATGATGTATTAAAAGACAAAACTAATAGGAGAGCTTCTGGTTTAGAGAAAGTTGGGAGGAGTAACAGAGGCTTTTGTGATGTAAATTCTTCCTCTTAATCCCAGTGTTTTAAAATTTCAGTTTTGAACCATGGTTCTTATCAGTGAGCAGGACACATTTTTCCCTTTCATGGAATACAAAAGATAGCCAACAGGAAATTCCTTATTTTGCTGGCTAGTTCTTAACCTAGCTAAATTATTACCAGATGTATCTGTAGATGACTTCCTGAAAATTAGCACCCTGTGGGCTAGCCATGGTATCTGAAATTCTTTCTAGAAATTAATGTCCAACAGTCCCCTTTAAGAAATCTGTCTCTGGAATGGATAGCACAAAAAAATATGATCTTCCGATAGCATATTAACATGATTAATTTTACTGGCTTACCCACATAACAGAATTCTGAGATTTTGGCTATTCAGTAGGATTTTTTTTTTTTTAAACATTTTTTTATTTTATTTTTCAGACAGAGAGAGACAGCGCATGAACGGGGGAGGGGCAGAGAGAGAGGGAGACACAGAATCCGAAGCAGGCTCCAGGCTCTGAGCCATCAGCCCAGAGCCCAACACGGGGCTCAAACTCACAGACCGCAAGATCGTGACCTGAGTTGAAGTCGGATGCTTAACCGACTGAGCCACCCAAGTGCCCCTTCAGTAGGGTTTTTTGTATCGTTTTGTTTTTTGTTTATTTATTTTAAGAGAGTGGGGGGAGGGGGAGAGAAAGAGGGAGAGAGAGAATTTATTTCACTGCACACTGTCAGCCTGGAGCATGATATGGGCCTCAATCCCATGATCCCTGGGATCATGACCTTAGCCTAAATCGAGTGTCACATGCTTAACTGACTGACCCACCCAGGTGCCCCATAGCAGGTGTATGTTTTGACAAGGGAAGGAGTGGATAATGAGATGATGATGGGGAAAGGGATTGCATCTGGAGTGGGGGAGCAGCTCTAAAAGGAAGGCAGGAGATGAATATAAGGAAGGTGAGAAGAGATTAAATTTTGCCATGGGATACTCATAATTGTTGCATTTACTCACTTATGAAGCCTGGATTTAATAAGGTATACAAGCTTTACTTGCTTTAAGACTTCACGTTGTTAAAAATCACTTGAACACACTGATGGCTAAGGAGTGTCAACTGCATAGTAAAATATAAAATTTAGCTCTATTGCTGATGAAAAATCATGTTGGCGGGGTGCCTGGCTCACTCAATTTGTGGAGCATGCGACTCTTGATCTCGAGGTGGTGAGTTCAAGCCCCATATTGGGGGTAGAGTTTACTTAAAAAATTAAAAAAAAGAAAAATCACATTGCTGACCTTCATTTTGTTGTAGTTTCTATGATTAAAATGTATCTTTCAGGCTTTTTTCTGTATGTTATACTTATTGTACATATTGATTATTTTAGGCAATAACCACATGAAAGAAGAAAATTATGCTGCTGCCGTGGATTGTTACACACAGGCCATAGAACTGGATCCAAATAATGCAGTTTATTATTGCAACAGGTAAACTGGCACTGTTGTGGCAGGTTTATAGTTCTTCAATTGTAATTTGTATTAATAGCACTGAAAATTTATTTTGAAATAAATTTATTTTGTAAGATTTATTTTGAAAAATTTGAAAGTTCAGGAAGGTAGAAAGAAGGAAAAGTAACCCATAAAATTAACACTCAGAGATAGTCACTCTTATTAACTAACCTTTGGCATATTTTGTTTGATGTGTCATCGGTTTTAGATTCATTGTTATTCAGTAGGCATATCATAAACATGTCCTTATTTTGTTGAAACTCTTCATAAACATTCTTTAAATGGATACAAATTAGTCTGTTATTACCTCTTAATCTTTTTTATATTTCCAGCACCTATCGTTGTGGCTGGCAAACAAGCACTAGTTATTTTTTAATAAACGTATAAATGTACCTTAACTTATTTTATTGTTTTTTTAAATGTACTTTATATAAAGGTACTGGCAGATTGTTCCTTTTTTTTTCAATATGATGAAGTTGGAATGAACATCTTTGTTTCTCTAATTATTTTCTGAAATTCAGATTTTCTGGACTTTGGGTTTATCCTTGGAACTGCATTCAATTGATTTAACTGTGTAAACATTCAAAATTTGTCGATGCTGATTGCAAAATTGTTCGAACTTCTTTGAAAAATTTTGAAAATTTATTTCCTTCCTTGGAAGTGTATGAGTGCATCTGTTTTTACCACATCCTTATCAGCACTAAGTACTTGAGTTATCATTATTTATTATTAATTTAATATTAATTTTATTTTAATAGTAATTGTTCTAATTTATATTTAACTACTGGTAAGGTTGGACATTTTTCACATGTTGGCCATTTGTGTTTGTTTTCTTACAATTATCTCTTTGTACCTGTGCCCGGCCTTAGCTTGTTTGACCTCATACTTCTTTCTTTCCCTGTTCTGCCCTTTTTAAACAAAGGGTCCGACCCTTATAGACTACATTTCCCAGGGCCCTTTGTCACCTGAGTTTTGTCTGGGTTCAGTCACAGGAGGTGCTGGCAGGAGATTGGAGGGCAGAGGAGGGGAGAAGGTGGGGTGTTTTTTCCCCTCTTTTTACATCAGGGTATTTATCCAGCAGGGGCTGCTTCTCATCCTTGTCTCCAGCTCCCACCCAAGACACCTGCTATGGTCACAGCTTTTGCCAGGCGATGTTGGCTTTTGGACTCTGCACTCTGTCCTCTATCTTAGGGATGGTAATGGCTCCTGCTGTTCCTCATCTCTGGATTGCTACACAACAAGATGCCCCTGCCTGGCATCTTAGCTCTTGCGTCAACTGTGTAATGAATTCCCTGAACTAAAATAATCTATCTTAAATATTAAAGTTCCAGTAGTACTTTTTGCAGTGATGGAAATGTTCTGTATCTGCTTTGTTCATTACAGTCGCCACTAGCCAGAGTGGCTTTTGACCACTTGACATGTCTAGTGCAAATGAGAAAGTAAATTTTTATTGTTTAATTGATTGAAAATCAATTTAAATTAATTTAAATTTCAGTAGCCACATGTAGCTTATGTCTACTCTCCTGTACAGCATAGCTGTATATTAAATATATAATCCATTTGTACTAATTGCATAGCTTACTGTTTGCCTTTTAATGTTTTTCATATGTAAAGGTTTTAAATATTTGTGTAGACAAGTTTGTCTTTCCTTGTTTTTTTTTTTTTGTTTTTTTTCCTTTCTTTGGAATTTTATTCCAGTGTTTTTAAGTCTTATTTATTTATTTATTTATTTATTTATTTATTTATTTATTTATTTTTGAGACAGAGAGAGACAGAGCACGAACGGGGGAGAGTCAGAGAGAGAGGGAGACACAGAATCTGAAACAGGCTCCAGGCTCTGAGCTGTCAGCACAGAGCCCGATGCGGGGCTCGAACTCACAGACCACAAGATCATGACCTGAGCCGAAGTCGGACACTTAACTGACTGAGCCACCCAGGCGCCCCAGTCTTATTTATTTATTTAAACTCAAGTTAGTTAACATACAGTGTAGTATTGGTTTCAGGAGTAGAACCCAGTGATTCATCACTTACATACAATACCCAGTGCTCAACCCAAGAAGTGCCCTCCTTAATGTCCATCACCCATTTAGCTCATCCTCCCATCCACCACCCCAACAAGCAACCCTGTTTGAGAGTGTCCAGTGTTTTTAGTCTTAAAGCCTTCCCCATTTGCAGACCTGACAAATAACTTCTCTTTCCTTCACATTTAAATTTTATCATTGCAAGTCTGCTTTGGTGAATGGTATCTATTTTAACCAATTTGAAACCTTTTAGGGCTGAAATCTATAAAAATTACCTTTTGTTACATAGTAAATTCTTAGATTTGGAAGAGATCTTTAATTTGGTCTAATCTTTCATTGAGTTATCCTTGTGCTATTTAGGGTATTCATACCCTTCTGAGATGACCCCTTCTCCCCTGCATTTTCTTTTATTAAGAAAAAACATTTTTTTTTTGATGTTTATTTATTTTTGAGAGAGAGAGCATACAAGTGAGTGGGGGGAGGGGCAGAGAGAGAGGGAGACACAGAGTCTGAAGCAGGCTGCAGGCCCTGAGCTGTTAACACAGAGCCCTATGCGGGGCTGGAGCCCACAAACTGCGAGATCATGACCTGACCTTAACTGACTGAGCCACCTAGGCGCCCCTCCTCTGCATTTTCTTTCGTGGTTCTGTCTGTTGGAATAGTCTTACTTATGTTGACACTGAACTTGTTTTCCTGAAGCCCTTGTAGCTAATCTCAGTTGGCAGTTTTAATTTTTATTCTTAAGGGCAGTTACAGAATAATTATGATCCTTCTTTTTCATAATAGTACCTTACATTTTGAAGATTGCTACCATGTTCATTTGAGTTCTTTTCTCCACATTGTATATTTGCAGTTTTTTCAATCACACCTTAGATAATATAGCTTAAAGTTCTGCACTTTTGCTCTAAACTTGTTCCAGTTTACCTGTATCTGTTACTCTGTAGTTCCCAGGAATTCATACAGCATTTCCGGAATTGGTCTGACCACAGTAGTCTTCTAGGGCTCTCATTTAACCTACTTCTAGATAGCATAATTATATATGTTAGCGTTTTATAGCATTATTTATTGAATTAATATTTTGGTTTTGGTTTATTAAAGTGTCTCTTTTTCACCCATTCTCTTTATTCTGTCATTCAGTCATATTTTCATTTGACAGGTTCTTGCCAAACACCTGCTGTGTACCAGTGCTGTCACTGGAGGTTTAGTTGTGTCTCTTCCAAAATTCAGGATCTTCTATTTTATCCCTGTAGAATTTTATCTTGTTAAAGTCTCTCATGTGTATGACCCTTAATCTTTTCGGGTAATTTGTAAAGTAATGTGTTTACTTTTTGCTCCAAGTTTCATGTCATTCACAAACTTAAGAACGCCACATGTTATATTCTGTCAGTTATGAAGTCAACTAAGGGAACAATCATAGGGAAGTGGTTAAGAGCAGGGGTTCTGACCCAGCCTCTTTGGATTCTAATTTCTGGCTCTGGCACTTACTAGGTGTGTGACCTTGAGCAGATTACCTAACACAGGTATACTTTAGTTTCCCCATTAGTAAAATTTGGCTAATAGTATTTACCTCATAGGATTGTTGTAGAGATCAAATAGTTAATACACATAAAGTGCTAGGAAGCTTTCTAGTAAAGAGTGTTGTACACAACAGTGTTATTATTGCATAATAATATTGTCTACTCATAATAATATAAATATTAGTTATATATTATATTAAATATATACTGTATAATTAATTCTATATTGTAATGTTATTATTCAATATTATTATTTATGCACACTGGGTTTTTTTGTTTTGATCAGAATATGAAGAGAGATCCAAATTTATTGGGAGTCCAAATAGGTTGTCAATTGTCTTTCTCTGATTTAATAGATTCTGGTAGTAAGCCTGTTAAAATGAAAAGGAAATGATGTTAGTCTGATAGGTGTTGTTTTGAATTAATCTAGTGTCATTTATCTTCTTTTGGGGGGTTTCTTACATTTTTATGAAATACTTGGAAGTTGAAAGAAGTTTGCAGTAAGTACTCTTATATCCATCCATATCAAGATATTGCCTTTAATATTTCAGTATATTTGCTCAATCACATTTTTATTCAGCTATTTGTGCTCCCTCTGTTTATTAGTCCATGTTACTTTTGATGAATTTCAAGGTAAATTGCAGCCATTAGTACATTTTCCTCCTAACTACTTTATCATGCAATATCATTAATAGAATGATAGAATTGAGAGACAAATACATATACTTGCACAACACAAAACCCCCTATCAAGATACCGAAAATTCTTTATGCTCCTTCAGAGTCAGTTGCCTAAAACATCAGAGGCAACCATTGTTTTCTTTTTTCCACTAGAGGTAAGATTTGTTTCTTTTAGAATTCCACATAAAAGGAATCATACCACATGTACTTTTTTGAGTGAGACTGTTTTTATTCAAGTTAATGGTTTCAAGCTTCACCATGTTCTTGCTTCTCTTAGTGGTTCTTTTTTTTTTTTTAATGTTTATTTATTTTTGAGAGAGAGAAAAAGAGAGAAAGAACATGTACAAGTTGGGGAGGGGCAGAGAGAGAGGGGCTGACAGAGCATCTGAAGCGAGTCTGATGTGGGGCTTGAACTCATGAACTGTGAGATTATGTCCTGAGCTGAAGTCAGACATTCAACCGACTGAGCCACCCAGGTGCCCCTCAATGGTTCTTATTTTTAATTACTCAGTAGTACTCTATTGTTTGAGTGAACCACAATTTGCTAAGCTGTTTTCCTGTTTATGGTCACCTGGGCTGCTTTTAGCTTTTTGTTTTGTACAAAATTTATAGCTGTTGGATCCATAACAAATTTAGTTGTACATACTAGAAATCCAACTATATTATCTTTACCAAAAAAATCCCTTTATTAATATGTTTTAATAATCTAGCCCCAAAAAATAAAAAATCCGAATAATTTGTAGAAAATGAATTCCTCAAGCTATGGTTTTATGTTTTTTATTCCTGTTATCAGGTAAATATATGTTTTAGCATATTAAATATTTGAAACAAAAGTATTTAATGAAGTGTCACTAAATGTTATGACCAGCTATAGATGTTATCAGAAAATTGCTTGTTTATAGAACACAGTAAGCCATACACTTTTGACTATGAATATAGTAAATTGGATCCTACATAAATCATTTATTTCAAATGAGATTGCGTTCATTAATAATCTTATGTTTGCTAGTACTGGATTTGAAGAGATTATTGATAATACCTGTGCTTGCTTTTCATTTAATTATGGTTAAATTGAAATCAATAATCAAGCTTATCTTTTTCATTTAAATGGTATCTATGTTCCTGAGGAGTTCAGTAATAGAGCATGGAATTTAATATTAAATAACTAGAAAACTTTATTTGTACATTTAATACAAATATTGAGAAAAGGTTTAAAAATTTTTTAGATCATAGTGGTTTTTTTTTTTTTTTAACTTTTTTTAATGTTTGTTTATTTTTGAGAGAGAGAGAGAGACAGAGACAAAGCACAAGTGGGACCGGGCAGAGAGGGAGAGAGAGGGAGACACAGAATCTGATGCAGGCTCCAGTCTCTAAGCTATCAACACAGCCTGACACGGGGCTTGAACTCATGAACTGTGAGATCATGATCTAAGCTGAAGTCAGACGCCTAACCTCCTGAGCCACCGAGGCACCCCTAGAAGTGATTTTTTTTATTTGTTAAAAAACAATCAGTTGGCATATTTCTTAATCTTGAGTATTGCTTTTCTAATATCTATCTTAAAGGCTAATGATGCTTTAGGCTCAGGTTGGGTACCAGGAAAACCTGAGTCTTCCCTTGAATACCTATTATTTATTTTTACCTTTTTTGTATACTCCTAGAATTGACTGTGATATGTAACGTATCAGTTTATCATACGTTTTACCTTATAGTTATATACATACTTTTTTCTTCAGGTGAAGGGCAGAGATTGGATCTTTTTTTTTTGTATCCCCTATAGTACCTAGCATTGTGCCTCACAGGAGTTCAGCCAATTTTTTTTTTTTTTTTTTGGTTGCATGGAGGACTATACATAGAGGACTGTACACTTGTATACAGAAAACAACAAATGATTGAGTATAGGTCTAAAACATTTCCAAGTACTTTATAATATGAAATGATATTTTACATTAAACAAGCCAGTTTTCTGGGTCTTCTGTCCCTAAACAGTATTCTTTATTTCTTTTGTACAACCTCATTGCTGATTTGACCCATATTTGTCTCATGCTTCTGGGATGGAGGGATGGTTGAATGACTGAGGCAATAAATGGAATTAAAGATGTACAGGAGAGAGACCAGGCGTGATGGAGAAAATTTGTCCAGAAGACCTCTCAGGTGATGGGGGATTTGAGTTGGAGCTAGATTTGATGGACATAAAGAAATTAGAGGACAGGGAAAGGGTCTTAGGTTGGAGAGCATAATTTAAAAGGCACAATTAGGAATCATCAGGGCATGGTACCAAGGAATGCTAGAGACAGCATGAGCTCCGAGAAAGCTTGAAACGGAGACCACGTTGTTTGGCACTGTTTTCTTCCACCTCCATAAGCAGCATGTAGTCACTAGGCTCCCTGGGAGTTGGACTTGGTTTGTTGAACTTGGAATTGAATCTCAGGTCAGCCACTTAGTAGCTCTGTGATCTTGGGCAGCCACTTAAGCTTTTTGAGCTTCAGTTTCCTCACTTGTAAGATAGAGGTGATACTAACCACATCATAGGGTAGCTGAAGAGTAATAATGTATGTAAAGGAACTAGCATAGCTCTAGGCTTTCAGTATTTGTTTCTTTCAAAAACAGTGTCATTCCTAGCTGTAGAAAGAGGTTTTTGCTATAACTTAATCATGCATGACGTATGGTATGGGAGATGTAAGGCATCTGTGATTTATTTTTCTGCCTTATTTTCTCTAAAAATAGAACACAGATTGTATTCATGGTCAAAAATAGAACACAGATTGTATTCATGGTCTTTCTCTAACAAGGTAAAGAAAGCGAGGTTGTCTCCAAACATGGTGACTCTGACTGTATTCTTCTGTTGGAATTTCATTAGTTATGCCCTGATAACCAGACAGCTGGGGCATTGAGAGCCGGCCACACTGATATTCAGTTCAGACATTGGCATGTTTGGCTTTATCTCACAGAAGACTGGAGTGGAATGCAGCCTGACTTCTCTTCCCTTTCCTGGCCTCAGAGGTTCAGGTGCCTGCATCCTCTTTTGAAAGATGCTAGCTTGCAGTTTGTGTTCTAAAGCAAAAGCTGTCAAGATTGAAAGAGGTGTCAGGTCACCCTCTTAATGTTCTGCCCACTCTTCTTTCTCGGTGTGATTCTCCTTGCTTTATTCCTTGTCTTGTTATCCGCATCTGAAGCCAGGGATCAGAGTGTCTTCTCCTCAGTTTCCCTTTTCCATATACCTCCCAGTAACCCATTTGTTCCCTCCTCCATTTCCATCACTATTCCCTTAGGTTCTTAAATCTGTTAAATTAGTGCTGTAGTACCTTCATTTGGCTTCACGTTTCTACTTGCCCTCCGCAATCCATTCTTCTGCCACAAGAGTCTTTCTAAAATGTGAAATTAATCATGTAATTCTTGCTTTTGCTGACTTCTTATGAGTAACATGTTGCAACATCCCTCCATGGCTTTATGTGCTCTGCCTAGAATGTTTCCTAGGAAAGACTTTAAAACATTTTTTTACATTTATTTTTTATTCATTTTTTTAAAAGTAGCCTCCATGTCCAATGTGGAGCTTGAACTCAGAACCCTGAGATCAACAGTCAGATGTTCTACCGATGAAACCACCTGAGCACCCCTGGAAAGACTTTTTAAATTTCTTCTCTTCCCAGCCTCCTGTCCATGCCCTTCTGCCCTTCCCCAGCCATGTCCTATGGAGTGGTGCTAATCAGTAATGTAGCTCCTAGCCACATGTGGCTGCTCAGATGTAGGTTCAACTTAACAAAATAAAAAATTCAGTTCCTCACTTGCACTACCATATTTCAAGTGCTCTTTAGTTACACGTGGGAAGAGACTACTGTATAGGATAGCACCAATGAAGAACTTCTTTATCCCAGAAAGTTCTATTAGACACCTCTGCAGAAGGTTAACCAGACTTTTCTCATGTTGCCTCTTCCTCTGATACTTTGTCGATACCTCCTTTGATTCCATTGCTGAAATTATCATACTATTTACTTATTTATTTACATGTCTTATTCCCTATTAAGGCAGTGAAAGATTGGAGGGCAGAATTATATCCTCTTCATCACTGTGTATTTGGTTTGGAGTTCAGGGTTTAGCATATTATAGTTTTCAATGAAAGTTTGAGTTGAATTGATAAAGTGAATTTTAGAAGGGAGAATTGCCTTTACTTGAAGACTGCTGATCATGAAGCAGTCATATGTCAGCATGTTTTAATATATATAATCATAAATTATATATTATCTATAATTTCATAAGTTTATTATGGAATGTATGTGTATTTAGGAAAATAAATTTAAAGCTATTTAAAACCTATTTCAACTTATTGAAAGAGTAATACATGAACATCCATATATACTTACCTTAGAATCAGAAATAGCTAACATTTGCCATGTTTTTTTTTTGTCTCTCTTTCTGTCTTTTTTTTTTTTAATTTTTTTTTCAATGTTTTTATTTATTTATGGGACAGACAGAGACAGAGCATGAACGGGGGAGGGGCAGAGAGAGAGGGAGACACAGAATCGGAAACAGGCTCCAGGCTCTGAGCCATCAGCCCAGAGCCTGACGCGGGGCTCGAACTCAGGGACTGCAAGATCGTGACCTGGCTGAAGTCGGACACTTAACCGACTGCGCCACCCAGGCGCCCCTCTCTTTCTGTCTTTTTATGAGTGTGTGTGTGTGTGTGTGTGTGTGTGTGTACCTGTGTATAAAATTTTCTTGGTGGTCCCCAATACTTCAATTATATCTCTTAAGAATAAGGATATACTCTTCATAACTATCATTCCCATCACATGCAAGAAAATGGCATTAATATTGAAATTTCTCCATTTGTCCCCAAAATACCTTCTGTAGCTATGTCTTTTCATCCAGAATCCAATCACTGTGTATTGCATTTTGCTATGTTACTTTCATCTGCTTTAATCTAGAAAATATTACTGTATTTATTTATTTATTTATTTATTTATTTATTTATTTTTAATGACAGACGTATTTAAAGAGTTCAGGCGAGTGATTTTATAGAATGTGCCATATTCTTGATTTGTGTGACTGCTTCCTCATGATTAATTTGAGGTTAAAGTTTGGTGTGAAGCCTACAAAAATAATAACATAAATAAAAGTGTACCATTTATTGCACTATGGTAGGAGGCACATAATTTCAAGCTATCCATTAATGGTGATTGTAAGTTTGATATCTTAGGGTGGTAACCACCATATCTCTCTTATTATTCCTTTTCTAATTAAAAATTATCTGTAGGGTCAGATCATGTGAATATCCATTCCCCAATAATCTTTTACTCAATGTTTTACCATCCATTCATGATATTTCCTTGACTTAGTAAAATGCTGATTGCTACAGAATGATGATTTTCTGATTTTATCATTTCATTTACATATGTTTCCTCACATATTTCTGTAGAGAAGAGCTTCTTTCCATTCCCTCATTTTTTCTTTCCTCCTCCTTCTCCCTCCCCCAACTTTTTTGAGTAACGTTATGGACTCATGAATTTTTAAAACCCTATTTAATATGTTATAATAAATGACCATAATCATTATTTTTGGCACTTCTATTATTCCATATTTAGCTGGTGGGAGCCTCTTTAAACTTGCTATGTGTCCTTCTATAGAACTTTGTTTTTGGATACTTTCTTACTTTCTGAGACATCAAGGTATTCCACATTGCCTTGTGTTTTCTCTGCCCTGGACCTGAGCCCAGCTATTTCTACAGGTAGCTCCTGTTCTTATTAGTGGAGAATAGAATTCAGAAACCAGGATCTGGTTGCAAGACATGATCATTGCTACTGAAGAAGTGTTAGTGCTTCTTCAGTAAACAGATCTAGGAATTAGAATTTTTAAAAAGGCATTGGTTTATACAGATATCTTCACAGAAATCTCTCTTACCCTTCCCCTTTTATATGGATTTCTGTTCTTCCAGAATGAAAAACGCTGCTTTCTAATACCACCAGTATATTTACTCATTAGCTCTACCCTTCAATATTCTTCAGTTGATAGTCTGATATCAATATTCTACCACTAGTAAGCCTACTAAGTAAACTTCAGTTTCTTTGCAAACTTTTTTCTCCTTAGAATCCACCTCATTAAAAATATATACTCAGAATACTGTACTTGAAATTCACTTGAACTCTTGTTGATACACAGCATCATTTGTTTCTGTTTTACTCCATTTGAAGGTTTTCTTTTTCACCCTTTTTGAAGTCTCATTCCCATTTTTATTCTAACTACCCCATGCCACCCATCCTCTGTGAGAGTGAAACTTTTCTTACAAGTTTGATTTCTGAGCCATATTAATGTTTTCCATAAAATTAAACTAACAGGATTCATCAGTAATAATGACTCTCTTTATCCTTAATAATACTTTTTGTTTCATTTCTGATATTAGGGTTTCTACATCAGCTTTTTTTTGCTTGGTTTTCAGTTGGCCCAGTTGCCTTTTTCTGCCCCTTTAATATGTATGTGATTATGTTTTAGTTGATATGTATACAGTTTGAGAAACTGATTTTTATCTAGTTTACTTTGAAATTGCTTTTAAGTTTGATTGAGTTGTTTTTTTTTTTTTAATTTTTTTAATGTTTTATTTATTTTTGAGACAGGGAGAGACAGAGCATGAACAGGGGAGGGTCAGAGAGAGGGAGACACAGAATCTGAAACAGGCTCCAGGCTCTGAGCTGTCAGCACAGAGCCCGACGCGGGGCTTGAACTCATGGACCGCAAGATCATGACCTGAGCCGAAGTCGGCCGCTTAACCGATTGAGCCACCCAGGCGCCCCAAGTTTGAGTTGTTCTTATGCTATGATATGTTCTGGCTTCTCTCTCCCCTTCTTTTTTTTCTTTTTTGCCTTTTATTGTAATGATTTATTTTTACTTCATTTTTGTAATTGTTTGGAAGTGATATATTCTATATCTCTTATTTTAATGGTCATTTAAAAAAATATTTATTTTTGAGAGAATGCAAGCGGGGGAGGGGCAGGGAGAAGGAGCCAGAGGATTCAAAGCAGACTTCATGCTGACAGGAGCGAGCCTGATGTGGGGCTTGAACTCACAAACCATGAGATTGTGACCTGAGCTTAAGTTGGATGCTCAACTGACTGAGCCACCCAGGTGCCCCTTAATGGTCATTTTTAGTGGCCATCTTTGTCATGCTTGTTAGTGTGTGTTGAATGTTGAGTCGCTAAACCCATACCTCTTTTTCATATGAACTACCAAATCAGGTTTGTTGAATTCTGTACTTTCACACTTAAATTTTTTTTTCACTAAAAGAAAGGAGGCTATATGTTTTTTTTTTTTTAAGTTTATAACCTAATTTGAAAAGAAAGGGTCTCGGTCATGCTATATGAAGAAAAATTGACAGAAAATTGGACTCACCACCACATTTCCTTTATAGCCTGCCAGCCACCAGTCACTCACACCACAGGAACCTAAGCACTGTTGAGGCCAGGAATCTTATTTTTAGTTATTTATTTGTTTGTTTACTTAAAATTTTTTTTAATGTTCATTTGTTTTTGAGAGAGAGACAGAGTGTGAGCTGGAGAGGGACAGAGAGAGAGGGAGACACAGAATCTGAAGCAGGTTCCAGGCTCTGAGCTGTCAGCACAGAGCCCGATATCGGCCTTGAACCCAGGAACTGTGAGATCATGACCTGAGCCAAAGTCGGACACTCAACCGACAGAGCCACCCAGGCACCTCTATTTTTATTTATTTTTTTATTTGAGAGAGAGAGAGAGAAAGAGAGAATGAAAGAATCCCAAGCAGGCTCCACTCTCAGCACAGAGCCTGATTGATGTGGGGCTCGATCTCATGAACTGTGAGATCACGATCTAAGCTGAAACCAAGAGTCGGTTCTTAACCAACTGAGCCACCCAGGCGCCCCCAGAATTGTTATTTTGATTAGTGCTCTATCCATTAGGCCTCGAAAAGTGTCTGTGCATTAGCTAGACCTTGACAGATATATGAGTTGAATGAATAAATAAGAACTATTTATTCTGGAATAAATAGAAGAATGAATGGGGCAGTAGTGGGATGGAGGGCAGGAGACGTTATGGAATGTTTTAGTTTGAAGGGCTCGCATGTAGAACAGTCATTCTGCTTATTTAGTCATTATTGCTCTGAGATTCTGTGCTCAGTGGATGGAATGCATTGCCATCCTTTGTTTGCAGCCAGATTCTGGCACACGGGTAAGTTAGATTTTCATCTTAGACTTGCCAGATGATGATCTTAACCCTACTAGTAAAGTGATCATTTAACAGCATACCCCTGGGTAGCCATTTGCCACTGTCTCTCACTCTGCATTCTCCTCTAGTAATTCCTGGTGTTTTCAGTTTTCTGTTTGGGCAAATTCGAAAGGCAATAAGTAGGTAGATCAGTTGTATGACTCACTTATTTATCTTTTCTGTAGGAAAGCACACAGTGAAAGGTGGCCGGCATATTTTCTCTGAATTATTTTTTAATTTTTTTAATGTTTATTTTTGAGAGAGAGACAGAGAGGCAGAGAGATGGAGACACAGAATCCTTAGCCGGCTTCAGGCTCTGAGCTGTTAGCACAGAGCCCAATATGGGGCTTGAACTCACAAACCACAAGATCATGACCTGAGCTGAAGTCAGACGCTTAACCAACTAAGCCACCCAGGAGCCCCTGAATTTTGTTTTTGAGTTATCTTTTTGATTGTAGAATTATCTTTGTTTGATTTAGATATTTACTGGAAGTTATATGCAAAGTGGGACAAGGAAAATATAGTTTTATTAGTACTAATCTCAATTAGTGCCTTGAGGCTGCTTGTAATAAATATCTCTTCTCTTTCTCTTAGGGCTGCTGCTCAGAGTAAATTAGGTCACTACACAGATGCAATAAAGGATTGTGAGAAGGCAATAGCAATCGATTCAAAGTACAGCAAGGCCTATGGGAGAATGGGGTAAGTTCTGGCAAAATGTTCAAAGTAGTACCAAAGAGTATCAAATATGCTGTTCTTAATGGCTTGGTTTTCAATTTCCTGCTTAAATATTGCATTCTCTATTAGGAGGATAAATATAACATTGAGAGAGGAAATGATTGCAATTTCAATGACTTGGGATAGAGATGATCAGTTGTATGATGAATGGTTGGTTGTTGGAGAAAATAATACAACCTTACTCAGTAGACTCACTTCCTGTTCAAGGCCACAAATCTCAAATGAGCACTCAATATCTTGGCAGACAATGCTACTATACTTGCTTCTAAATTCACCTTACTACGCTGAGTGGCTGCTTCTCACTTTTTCTCTCTTCAAATTTCTACCATACCCTCTATGGCAGCTCTCAGCTGATGGTATTGCCTTGCACTTAACTAAGAAAATAGATCCATGTAGAAGAAAAATAACTCTTCCTACTTCTGAATCAACCAATCTACTTGCATTTATATCCTCACAGACTGCCTTTTATTCCTTTTCAAATGGGAGGGTTCTTATCTAAGACTTCATTCATGCCTTAGGTCTCATCCTTTTGTACCTTCTTCAAGACTTTACTCTTGGAGTCCTCTCCTTTATCTTCTGCAACACAAGGTGTCTCTAACAGCGGCAGTGACTGCGCCTGGAAAGGTCCTAGAAAATCACCCACTGGAACCAAGATTTTACTCCGCGAGGCTATTTCCCAGCTCCTCTTTTTCTGCATTGTCCCCATGGCTGGCTGGGTTTGCTCTTTCATCTCCCTCATGTCTCATTTGCTCTCCACTCACTCCAATAAGGCCTTTGTCTCTATCACTGTGCTGACAGCCCTGTTCAAGGTCACCAGTTGTCTATATTTTGCCAAGGCCAGTGTTCGTGTCTGTATCCTTACCCTGCTCCATGTTTTAGTATTTGGCACAAGTAACTTTTTTTGTAAGATTATTGATTTAAGTAATCTCTCTACCCAGTATGGGGGCTTTGAACTCACGAGCCCAAGATCAAGAGTCGCATGCTTTTCTGACTGAACCAGCCAGGTGCCCCAGCATGATTAACTCATTTTTGAAATACTTCATTCTCTCTGCTTCTGTGTCATCATACTTCCTAGTTTTCCTTCTCCTTCACTGGATGCTCTTTCCTCGTCTCTCTTACTGTTTTTTCCTTCTCTACTGCCTCTAGATAATGGCGTACTTCAGGGCTTTCTCTCCTGCTGCTGTCGTTTGTCTGTTCTCTCTTCTGATTCTGTCCTGTCCCATGCTTTTAAATTCCATTTTAAGTCTGTACTCATTATTCATGGAGTCTGTATTCATGAATTTGCCTACATGCTGCAATTTGTTTGCAACCCCCAAATCAATACGCACTGTGCTTTGGTGGTCATTCACAGAAGGGTGAAAAATTTGAGTCACTTGTCTATCATGACAGTTCTCCGCAGAGGTCTGATAAAGCTCTGCCTTTTTGTTTTAGCTCTTAGGCTGTAAACAAGTATCCTTTTCACAGTTTTTTTAGTGCTGTATTTTTTTTTTTTTTTGCTTTTTTTATGCCTTTTGTGGTTGATTTCCTGTTTACACTGGCCCCCAAATGTAGGCTGAAGTGTTGTCTAGTGTTCCTAAGCACAAGAAGGCTAGAATGCACCTTATGAAGAAAATACATGTGTTAGATAATTCTTGATCAGAAATGAGTTAGTGCTGTTGGCTGTTAGTTCATTGCTAATGAATCAGTAATATATATTAAATAAGGTTTCTTTAAACAGAAACACATGTAAAATAAGATTATATTTTGACCTATTGATGAAAATGTAACCAAAAGCTCACAGGATCCCAACCCTGTATTTCCTCTGGGAGGAGTTGTTCATTATTTACTAATTTAGTGTTTGTGGTGACTTTATAGAATTTAACTACTGTTATTAATGAGACTCAGCTTTGTTTGATGGAGCTCTTAAGTTAAATGCCTGAATTCCATACTCATATATTCAATTACTTTTCATCTCCACCTAGATATTAATAGGCATTTAAAGCTTAACATGTCCCCAAAAGAACTTTTGTTCCCTTCTTAAATCTTCCCCATCTCAGTAAATGGTGTCATCATTCACCTATACCCAGTGCTCAGGTCAAAAGCCTAGGAGTCTCCTTCATTCTTATTACACCTGACACAACTAATTCTATTAGCAAGTCCTGTCAATTCTGGTTTCCATATTCAGTACTATGTATCTTGAATGCTGTCTTGTTTATAGCCCTAGTCAAATTATCATCTCGTAAATAGGCTATTGCAGTAGCTTCATAACTGGTCCCCTTGCTACCCTTCCACCCCCACCCATGTCAGTCTTCTGCAGAGAAGCCAGAATGAACATTTTAAAACATAGATCAGATCTGTCATTCCGTTGCAACCAGAATAAAATCCAGACTCCAAACCACAGTCATGTATGATCTGGCACCTAATTATTCCCTGATGTCATCTCTTTCCACACTTTATTTTCTGTGCTTCCTCCTCATCAGCTTTTGTCCCGTTCCTTAAGTCTTCTCAGGGCCATTGTGTTTGCTGTGTCTTCTCTTTAGATGCCCCTCCTCTGATTTTCATGTGGCTGCCTTCTTCTCATCACTCAGGTCTTTTTAGTGTGCCTGTCTTTGAGGAGCTCCCCTATTCATTCTCCTTATTATTACTATTTTTTTGTTTGTTTATTGCTTATTTTCCCAGGGAGGATGAAATTTTCTTAAACTCAAGGACTTTTCCTTTCTCATTGTGAACTATAAAGTAGTCTCTGGTATGCAGTAGGATTTCAATAAATACTTATTGACTGTTGATTAGTTGAGGACTCTGATGACGTATCTTTCATGGTTGACAAGTAGAAAACAAATTAGGTTCTGAGAACTTTTCTTTGGTTAGGCCCTGTGTTCTGTCTAGATCAGAAGTCTGGGAGGCAAGTCGTCCAAGAAAGAATTGGGGTAATTCATTAAAAATGAACATAGAACAAATAAAAAACCTCAGTACTTTCTCTCCATATACACCATTATTATGTAGTTCTGAAGTAATTGTCTGATAAATAAATTCTACTAACTAGGTAGCGAAAATATAAAAATTTAGTAACTAACTCTTTGATCTGTGCCTGGGATATGTGTTGAGTTGTAAAGGGTGCTAATTTTATTTACTTGACAATAAACATGTCTTGTTCAGGAGAAGCTTGCTGATACCTCATAACCCAATTTTATTTTTTATTTTTATTTCTATTTGTTTTTTTTTTAATTAAAAAAAGTTTATTTTAATGTTCATTTATTTTTGAGAGAGCATGAGTAGGGAAGGGGCAGAGAGAGAGGAAGACACAGAATCTGAAGCAGGATCCAGGCTCTGAGCTGTCCGCACAGAGCCTGCTGTGGGCTCGAACTCAGGAACTGCGAGATCACAACCTGAGCCGAAGTTGAACGTTTAACCGACTGAGCCACCCAGGAGCCCCTATTTTTACTTTTTTAATGGCAAATTGATATTTATTGTGGCTCAGGGTCCCTGCTAGGAAGAAGGAAGAAAGTGGGACATTAGGAAGCACAAATCTAGTTCAGAGTTCTTGAAATGGTTTTAGCTTCATGGAGTTAAAATGGCCACAGGATTGTTAGCTCTCTTCTTTGTGGAGCTTTATCATTCATAAGGCAAATTACTTCACATATTAGGCTTAAAATTGGAAGGGTAGGTAAGAGTCATTTCTAAGCATTAAATTCATGATTCATAGGACAGCCACGTTTGTCAGCAAGCAGAATAGATAAAGTCCAGACTTATGAATCTTGGAATTAGAAGGAATTTTAGTGATACTTCTGTGAATCATAGTACAGTGAATAAATTAAATGTGTAGTCTGGATTCACATTGAATACTGAGACAGATGTTTCTTTGTGATGTTCTTTAATCATATCTTATATTATATTCTTTTCAGACTGGCCCTCACTGCCATAAATAAATTCGAAGAAGCAGTTACAAGTTATCAAAAGGCATTAGATCTTGACCCTGAAAATGATTCTTACAAGTCAAATCTGAAAATAGCAGAACAGAAGTTAAGAGAGGTATCTAGTCCTGTAAGTTATTAATGCCAAATGAGGGAAATATTTTCTCTCATTCACAATTTATTAGAATCAAATTTTAGTGGTTAGAATAATTCTCAGATATAATTGTTTTACAGACAGGAACTGGATTGAGCTTTGACATGGCTAGCTTAATAAATAATCCAGCCTTCATTAGTATGGTGAGTATATTTCCTTTTCTGCTCTGCTGGCTGTTTTCCATAGAGTTATATGGTTCCCAAACTTGAAGAAACAAATAGGGGAGCTTTTGTAGAGGTGGTGGGGGTAACAGCAGTAGAATGGTCATATAATGCTCTGGCTCAGGTATGGATCTCTTTATGAGAAAGCCATGGATGGACTTTAGGAAGCCCATGGATTCCCTGAAATTGTATATAAAAATTTGTATACATGTACGTATATGCATTTTTCTAAAGAGAACTGTTTTTTTTCATCTGATTGGTGAAGGGGTCTGCAAATCTACAAAAGATTAAAAACAACTCTTTTACATGAAAGCGGCCTTAGGAAGATCCCTAATAATGGAGGTCTGATCTAAGGAGTTTGGCTGTGGTGGTTCCCTAAGCTCTCCTCTCAACATGGCCTGCTTCCTTCCTTTCATAAGAGTTTATTTGAACTTTTAGTATAATTCTCCTTTGTATGTACTTCATCCTACAAAACAACAAAATCACTCATGGATCTTTTTGAAAACATATATGTTCTGGTCCAAAATGTGGAAACTCTGATTTCATGGGTCAGGGATATTACCTGGGTAATCTGTAATATTTCTGGCTGAGAATCATTCATTCCACCACATGCCATGCCCTTGGAAGGGCACGGTACTACTTGTATTCGCCTTTGGTTCCTTCAAAAAATGTTGTCATGCATCCACAAAAATCTTCATTTGAATTGAAAGGCATGGAGGGCTCATTCCCAGTGAGTTAAAGAAGTCTTTTGAACATTTAGTAGGTTTGTAGCAATTGGTAGTTGAAATCTTTGTAGACAGTAGTTAATTACGACTTGCAAATAATTCAGGAACTCTCTTCAAGTCTCAGGATTGAGCCCATCAAATTTAAGTTGGTCTTCCGGTTTACATGTCAACAATTATATGTCTCTTTGTAGGTTTTGTGACATTTTTAAGCATTGTTACTCATTTGCGGGTGTCGGGCTATGCTCTTGTAGCAGGATGTGAAAATGGATTTCTTATACTTTCAGATTTGGTTTAGCCCTCGAGACGCTGTGCACCAAAGTGAAGTGTTGCAAAAGGTGCGGGTAAAAAACATACTGTGTGACTTGTATAAAGAGTCAGGTTGATAGAGAGTCAGGCTTTTTGGAGAAAGCTATTGAAGTTACAAAGCCCTTTTTCATGTATGAGGGAAGTAAAGGGCTGCCTTCCTCTCTAGCCCACAGAGAAAAGGCTTTTCTGGCCTTCTTAGAGAGCTTTCCAAATGGCCCTCAGTTTGGAAGACAGTAGACTGGGGTCTGACATGCCAGCTAAAGAAGGCTGTATGGTTTAGGAAGTAACTGTACTGAAGCCAGTGGAGGGGAGATGTGTTTCCTGTGGACCAAGGTGAGCACATGTGCTCATAAGATAGTCCTGTGTGAATCTGCCCAGAAAGGTTTCCAATACAGAGCCTCAGACTAGAGGGCTGTGAAGAACCTGGGAGTACAGTGTTCTTCATACTGTCCTTCCAGAAAATTAATTACCTTTTTCAGAGAATGGACGAGAAATGCCCAGATTGGTGGGGGTGGGGGAAGTTTCTGCAGGACCTCAAAAGTGCCGCTATAGAGAACCAGAGTAGTTTTAAACAACTTGCACACCCACTGAGCACAGGTGCAGAACCACTGAGCTAGTACCAGTCATCAAAGAATTTGCCTGCACCTGTGACTCTCTTCCTTCCCACAGAGCCAGGACTCTTGCCTAACAAGCTGGGAGAAGAGGCATAGAGGCACTGTGGTGAAAAAAGAGCAGGCAACTGGCCCACCTCTAGTAGGCCCACGTTTGGGAGGTGAAACGTTTTGCCTGTAAATGAATTTTATGTACTTGGTTATTACAGTGAGCAAGAAGTGAATTCCGGAGGTTGTTTTCTACCTTAGAGTGACTAGAGGACTGCATACTTCAAAGTGGCCAGAAAAGCTCTAGCATCTCCTCTGTATCTCTTCTACGTCCCAGAAACTAGAAGAGGGTGAACTGCTTTTGCAGAATCAGATAAAAAGGTCTGTGAAAGGAGCACCTGGGTGTCTCGTTCAGTTAAGCATTCTACTCTTGATTTCAGCTCAGGTCATGATCTCACGGTTTTTGAGTTAGAACCCCACATCAGGCTTTGTGCTAACAGCACAAAGCCTGCTTGGGATTCTCTCTCTCTGTCTCTCTGTGCCCTTCTCCCACTCATGCTCTTTCTTGCTCTCTATCAAAATAAACTAAAAAAAAAAAAAAAAAAAAAAAGATTGTGAAATGAAATGCTTTATATTTATAGCTTATAAATCCTGGTTTTCCTGCGTAATGTCCATAGCACTCATGCGTTGGTACCAGAAGCACCAATCCTGAAACTTGAGGAGAGTTATTGAATTGTTGGCAAGTCTAACAGTTCTCTTTATGGTAATGAGAGCACGTGATGACTTCTCCCAACACCTTGTTTAGGGTCAGTGAATGAAAAATTGCTGTCTACAAAGATTTAGACTCCATTTAAATTTTACATGAACATTGTTGATGGAACAAATTTGAGGCAAAAAAAATTGTTATGCTTTCAAAACGAAAAGTTATACAAGTGAATGCATGAATGAATAGAATTCTCCTCCTACTGTAAGCACAGGAACGATTAATACTGCTGAGCCCCATGGAGCAAGGTCACATCTCCTAGAGTCCTCTTTTGAAGGAGACCCTCAAGGGTAGAAGATTCTTTAGCCATACTTTTAAAGTTTTTATTTTTCCTGTTGGCTTTATTGATCTGGTCAGTAGTAGGAAGTAAACTGGTTAGTTTATTATAGTGTGTGTAACCTCTTTATCCTTGCAATATACTTTCACTGCCATTTTTTCTAGTACTTCTCTATTTTTTACATTTCCACTTCGTTGAGTATGCTAAAACTCTAGAAAATGTTACTATATACTGGTTTTGCTTTCATTCTTTTTTTTCCAAGTCTTTGTTAAAGACCCATAAATATTAACTGCCTTTAATGGGAAATGCCGCTTTTCAATTCCAGGCAGCAAGTTTAATGCAGAATCCTCAAGTTCAGCAGCTGTAAGTATATTTTCCCTTTCCACCTACCTGCCAGGTTCCTAATTTGAGCACATCACCACCAAAATGATAAGTGATAAATGATAGATAAATGCCAATTAGAACTGATAGCCATGCACATTTGACCTATCTTCCTACACAGTGCGGGTATATTTAGCTGATTTCTCCTTAGTCGGCTTGTTAAGAATATATACCAATCCTAGTGATCTATCTTTTGCCTATTCTAGAATGTCAGGAATGATGACAAATGCCATTGGGGGACCTGCTGCTGGAGTTGGAGGCCTAACTGACCTGTCTAGCCTCATCCAAGCGTAAGTGTTACTTAAATACAAATAGTAAAAAAGTTTATGTTTTACAGCTTGCCTCTAAAGTGAGAGGACCAGGGTTTCCTTTTTAAAATTTTCTTTCACTGTTCATATCAGTGACCTCAGTAGTTATGCAATCTAGAGAAGTTTATAAATCGGAATTTTCAGACTGAAGGGCAGAAATCCAGAAGATCTGGATCCATGAAAAAGTTTTCTGGCAGATTTGAATAGGTACTCAAGGATGTAGATGAAATTCAAATATCTACTCAAAGAATGTATTAATTTATTAATTTAGGTGTATCTAAAAATCACATATTACATTTATTAATGTTCCAACAATGTAGGAAACCATTTCATTTGAACTTTTCAGTGCATATGTCATCACTAAAGATACTTCTTGCATCTTCTCGTTACTTGAGCACACTACCTTCACTTCCACCCAAGTTACTTTTTTTTTAGTGTTTATTTATGTATTTTGAGATAGAGCAAGCATGTGAGTGGGGGAGGGACAGAGAGAGAGACAATCTCAAGCAGGCTCTGTCAGCACAGAGCTCAATTGAGGCTCGATCTCCCAAACCGTGAATTCATGGCCTGAGCTAAAATCAAGAGGTGGATGCTTAAGCGACCGAGCCACCCAGGTGCCCCAAGATACTCTACTCTTTGAATTGATTTTTCAATCTGTGTGTCATGTTGTCACTGGAAATGTTATATGAAGACACAAATAGCATTTCCTTTTTTTTTTCAATATATGATATTTATTGTCAAATTGGTTTCCATACAACACCCAGTGCTCATCCCAAAAGGTGCCCTCCTCAATACCCATCACCCACCCACCCCTCCCTCCCACCTCCCATCAACCCTCAGAGCATTTCCTTTTTTGATCACAACCATGTTACCCCTTAGAATATTGCATTTCAACAGTGATCTTTAAGTGGCATGATTATAGTGATATGTAACACTTGTAATTGAGGGTTACACACTCAGGAATTTGTATTACATTTCTTTGCCTTTGTAAAAATCAGTTCTCTTAGGTGACATACAGGTGACCAGAATGGGTATGACAGCTATCATACCTGATGACAAGAGAAATTGTATTTGAGCACATACAATGAAAGCATGTACTTTTCAGCCCTTAGCTTATTTGTTGTGTGGATTATATGCATTTCAGGGAGTCACTTTTTAGCATGGGTGTTTTGTTCCTTATAAAGAACACTGTGCTGTAATAATGCTATATGGAGGCATTGGTAAACTTGAAGATACTAAAGCCATGATTCTAAAAGTTGTTTTTATAGAAAAGGTTCCCTCTGAGTAATACCCACATCCTCTGCAGTTCTTTTTGCATGGGTATTATGTGACTGGAAATTCGTAATTCATACCACTTTGCCTCTTTACTACAGGGGACAGCAGTTTGCTCAGCAGATACAGCAACAGAATCCTGAACTTATAGAGCAACTTAGAAATCACATCCGGAGCAGATCATTCAGCAGCAGTACTGAAGAACATTCCTGACTTGACCAGGGACCCTAGCCCAGAGCACAAATGATTATGGCTCTTAAATGTTTGCTGTAGATAGTGGCCAAAACAAAGACACCTAAAGAATCAATCTGTCTAGATGATAGGTTTATCATAAACAGACTTGAACATGACTCCTTTGTAAACAAATGATCATTAGCCCTGTTGAGTGCCAGTATAGTACTGAACAGGGTTCCATTTTCAAATCAAATCATCATCATCATATTTGTATATTAGACCTAATAGCAGAGTATATTTATTGAACAGTAGCGCTGTGTATTGGCAAGTTCTCTAGCTCCAAATTCCCTTAAGCAGGCTTTTTTGAAAGATGGGGATGACCAAGAGGAAAGGTTTCTCATGCTGATTCAGGAGAAATATACAGCCATGGAACAGCATGTTTGGAGAGAAGAAATTTGTTGCCTAGTTTTAGCTCTGATAGTGCTATCAGTACTGAATATCTATCACAGGGGCCAGTACTGTCCTTAATGCTGCTTGGTCTGATGCGGAACAAGGAATACTAAGAGCTGGTGAGAAGCAGCATTTGGTGCAAGGGCTGTTTTGAAATGAAAAATAGATGCTGTGAATGTACAGAAGGTGAAAGTAGGATGTTCAGGTTGTTTGCATAGTTCTTAACCAATCTTGCCTGCAGTTTGATCTTGATAACGTTAGCATGGCCAATTACTCTAAGTACATAATCAAATACATTTAGAAATCCTTAATGGTACTGGTTAGGTCCATTGTATAACTATTCAATTTAACTAGCACAATTTCCCCAATGGTGATCTTACCATGGAAACTCTTAAATATATTTACATTTAAATAAGCCAGTGGTTTGATTCTCAAGTTAAGGATTTTCTAAGTGGCATTTAATTATGTGCCTATAAATACTGATTTTTAAAAACTAATTATTTGATGGCTTATAAAAAGCTTCTATCACTAACATTGCTTGTTCATATAAACCTTTGCTATAATTTGGCTTGGCATGTTGCTTTTATGCTTCATCTTAATTTGATGCAATGTAAACATAACAGGGACTTAAAATATTTTATGGACATCAGATCATAGTAGTTAATGAAGAGATATGGCATTAAGTATTAATGGCATGACTCTACAGTGATGAGAGACCATTTTAACTAGAATTTTTGTTAATTATGAAATTGGTAAAGTTGGGTGAACACATAATCATTTCACAAGTGTTGTGAGAGAAAACTGAAAAATTAAGTAGTATAAAATTAACTCAGTAATACTCATGATGATGAAGGCCTTACTATAACTGTTCTCCTCAAAAGACTAATAATGTGGTATCTACAAGGTTAAAAATCAACTCTTCCTTTCTTCCTCTTGTGAGATTAGAACAGTGGTTCTGTAATTTCACTGTAAGAATTAAAAATGCAGATCCAGAGCCACACTTTCCATTTTTATTTAATAGGTCCTATAGTTACGCCTAGGAATCACCATTTTAAACAGCATCCTACACGGTTCTGATGTAGGTCTAAGGACTCTAATTTAGAGTAACGGTAAGTTAGAGATTTCTCCTCAGACCAGCAAATACTTCACTGCCTGTGCTCAGCTTACAGGGAAAACCCATAGGAATCTACAGTCTGGCCAGAGAAGAGCAGGACTTAAATTTTAGGCCCTCTGAATTCAATATCCTGTATTCCATTTAAACCAACTTTATTGTTCATGAGGTTAAATTCAACTCCTAGTGTTCAAGCATAATACAGAATGAAGTACTAACTATTCACATGAAAGGACTGTGCTGAAAACAAAAGTGAAACCTGATCCACAATTAAAAATTAGCTACTCTTGGGGTACTTGGCTGGCTGAGTCCCTACAGCATGTGACTCTTGATCTCAGGATCATGAGTTCAAGCCCCACGTTGGGTATAGAGCTTACTTAATTAAAAATAGCTACTCTTATCCAGTGGTAAGAGAAAGTTTCTAGCAAAACTATCTTGGTATATTAAAATGCTTTTAGATCAGTAAAACTGGTAAGCCTTTAGTTGACTATGAAAATCGAGAAAATGCAAATCAACAGTACCAAAAGTGAAAGAGGGAATATCACTGCAGCCCTCCAGACTTTAAAGGGTAATCAGAAAATACAGTGACCAACTCTAGGCCTATATATTGGACAACTTACATTAAACACACAAATTCCCTGTAAGATAAAAGCTACCAAAGCTCAGTAAGGAAATAGATAAATCCCCCAGCAGAGCAAGCTATAGGGCCAGATGATTCCAATGGTAAATTTTGCGAAACACTTAATGGAAGCAATACTATCAATTCTACACTATCAGAAAACAGAAAAAGAGAAAATACTTCTGACTCATTTTATTTAGCTATTACTATTACTCTGATACCAAAATCAGACCAAGGCATTATAAGGAAAACCATTTTAAAACAATGTCTTGATTTGCTAATATCTTTAGCTGGGACAGCCATTCTTTTACATGAAGAGCTGGTGTATTTCTTCCATTTCAACTTTCTGATCTGTTTCTTGGCTGTTATACCACCTATAACAAATTCACTGTAAGTATCTGTCCACTTACCTGGATTTTTGCTCTCTAGATACCTTCATCACTTTGGAATCATTGCATTGCAAATTATTTCAAGAAAGTTTTGTGTCATTGGACTGTGCTAAGAAATTATAAGGAATGCCCCAAATACTATACTGGCTGGTGTGGAACAAGAAAACATTGAATCTTTATATACATTCCCCTTAGGAATGACTGGCTTCCATTAACCACATTTCATTGTTGTAGCTATAGCAGTTATGATGCTATGTAAAACCTAAAAGGTCCTTTTTATGCAAATGCCATTTTCATTTAATATACCAAATTGTTTACCTAATTTTTATAATATGATTTAAACAGATCCCTTCCAAGATGACGTTATCTAACCTTTACTTAAGGAATGGACGATGTTTATCATAAAAAGAGAGTTTATAATTAGATCAAATTATATAGCAGATTCCAAAAGACCATTATATGTTACTTTTAAAATCTGGAACAATGAAACACAAGGTTCAGTCATGAGAGGATACTTGAAAAGCAATCAAAATACACAGTGACTATCAAGTCTTATCATTTAATCAGTCTTACTCATTCTGGAAGACAGACTTCAACTTTACACTGCTTTTACTTTATTTTGCACAGATTTCATTATTAGTGCAACTTAAGGGGCAAATCTCATTCTGAATATAGCTTTCACTTTGGACCAAATAATTTGTCATGGCAATAAATAATTATGCATTTAAGAAAAACAAATTTTTGTATTTGACTTAATACCTCTAACAGTTAAGCAATTCTATATACATTCTTGAATTTCAACTTACCAAAATAAGTTTTTATTTAACAGCATAAGCTTTTGTTGTCCTTACAAAATATTGAAACTTACTATATTCATGTTGCAAAGTTGTTTACAATCTTTTTTTTAAAAATGTTTTTATTTATTTTTGAGAGATAGAGCAAAAGCGGGAGAGGTGCAGACAGAGAAGAAGACACAGAATCCAAAGCAGGCTCCAGGCTCTGAGCTGTCAGCACAGAGCCGCACATGGGACTTGAACTCACAGACCTCGAGATCATGATCTGAGCTGAAGTTGGACACTTAACCGACTGGGCCGCTCAGGAGCCCCTCAAAGTTGTTTACAATATTAACTTTCTCACTGTTTTGTTCCTGACATAAGTAAATCAGTGTGATTACATCTACAGATAGTTTTGTAGTAGTAATGCATGACTTAGAGTTCAAAATCAAATATCAGAAGGTAGAAATCCTTTCAATATGCCTTATGAAAATAAGTCACTTGTTTTTCAATATGAAAAAAAACCCAGGACTTTCTGGCTTTGAGTTAGAAAATTATCAGGTTTCTTAGTTAAAAGTTAATAGAGTAATCAACAATTCAAGAAATTAAGCCAATTCTGATCTGCTGTTAGTAACTGAAATTTAGATCTGTTTATACGTACATACAAACAGATACATACAAATATAGTAACTTTGAAAACACTAGGAGAACTCATACTGTGTTTGCAATATAAGGTTACACAGGGACTACTCTAGTTGTTTTATTTACTTATTATTTTTACTATAGTTTTCAACTTTTGCTGCTGACTGAGGAGTTAGGGGAAAAATGGACTAATTGAAAAGTTTTAAATAGAGTATTATAATAATCTAAAGTTTTAAGAAACAGTTCTATATTCTAAGTCAAGGTCAGCAAACTATGGCCTGCGGGCCAAATCTGGCCAGTTGCCTGTTTTTGTAAATACTGCTGTGCTCTTTTTGCCTACTGGCTGCTCTCCTACTATAACAGCAAAGCTAAGAATTTTCAACAGAAACCACATTCCCTGCAAAGACAAATATTTAGTATCTGTCCCTTTACATAAAATGTTTGCTAACCCCTGTTCCAGATACTTGCTAGGGGTAAATGGCCTCAAATACAGAGCTTTTGGAGAACAAAGTCCAGTGGTGAGAAATGAAATCAAATAGGAGATGTAGAGAAAATGTACAAATATTCTTTTAGAATATAACTCATAAGATAAAATCAGTAGATGGCTGTTTTCAAAACAAATATTTAATATTTTAACTTTTGCAGGAAAGAAATTTAAATAATAGATACTTATTTTTGTTGGAGACTCGATCATTTCACAAAGGTGACAGAGATACAGAAAGTTCTGTTAAACTCAATGAAAAGCAGAACACTGGAAATTTTCTTCAGCTCTCCACTTTGATGGCCGAAGATACCACACAGACCTGTGCGATGTCATCATATTCATATGTTCTCTTTAAGAACGTGTCAGTTAGTCTTAAGCCGGAGACACTCTATTGAGAGAAAGATACCGGTGTAAAGTTTCATTCATTGGTAATTTATCAGAGGAGAAAAATGGAAATAGTAAATGACCACTGGTTAACAGTCCCCAAATACTGAAAAGATAGCGCACCTGCAGTCCCTGTACTGAAGACAGGAGAGTAAGGGCAAGGCAGAGAGAGGAACTTGGATGTAGCTTTCCAAGCTGTCTTCCTGAAATGCCACACCAGTGGATAGAATTGGTATTGCACATTTCCAAAACCAGATCCATAGTCCTTTCACTGCTGGAGGAATCAGAAAGACAGGAATAAATCTTGTTCCTTTCACAAAGTGGTTCTGTGATATTTCTTCCACTAGTGCCAATGAATTTGTTTTCGGGATGTCCAGAAGAATAAAAGTGGAATCAGAAATAAGCTATAATGTCGTTTTTATTTCACTTGAGACAATCAGGAAAATGAAAGATATGGCGTCTTCTAGGGTTTAAAGCACTGAGACTGATCTGCCTGTCTGGATATAAGCCTTCTGATTCTATTATTGAATCCTGGCTCCCTGGTGCTGATCTGTTGGCAGCTTTGCCATTTCTCTGGGAAACTTCCAGACATCTGTGTCTCACCTTGTTGCTATGCTTCCTTCCTATTTCTGTTAAGTATTCTACAGGAAAGACAAAGATAAACTGAGCCTTTTGCTATTTAATCTATGTTCCTTTACCCTGCAGATAAAACGACAGACAAGATTTCTAAGTAAATACTATCCACGTTTGTTCAGTGTTCATGTGAAAAGACTGCTTCTGCTTATAACTGATAGCACCAGTTTAGCTTAAACATGTAAAGTTAAAAATAACTTTCAATGAAGGTATACACTTTTTTTTTTTTTTTTTTTAAATTACCAAAGGCTCATAGTAAAAAATAGTCCTCTGGCTCTACCACCATTTCTGACCACACTCAACTGTTTGACCTCTTTTTATCCTCTCATAGTTGGCTCCATATTTTAAATATTTAAATTGCAATTTATACATTCTTTCACATACTCATTTAATGATATTTAGCTTTATATGTATCTATCTCTGCAACAAACATTTGAAGTATCCATTATGTGCCATCGACCAGGTTAGATGCACTACATGAATTTTGTCAGTACATTTCACAAAAAGCAGTGGTGGGGGTCCTATTTTTATAGATAAGGAAACTGAAGATCTAAGTAACAGGTGGTTTTTAGAAAACTTCAATCACCTAACATGAATTTTATTTTTTACAGTGGTTTGTCATTTGGTCATTGATTTGCTATACCTCAAAAAATTTAAACAAAAAATCCAAAAGCACACTTATACACAAAGGGTTTTCACCCCATGTGAGTTGCTGTTTACTGAACTCCAATGACATGGCAGGCAGTGCATTTACAATGCTAGGGAAGACATGGTCCCTTCTGTTGAATAATGCACAATTTAGTAAAGAGAAACTAAAAACCACAGCAATACATGAGTGTCACTAAAAAACTATATTAAAATTTGCTGTGACAGAAAGGAATGATTAACCGTGTGGGAGGGTCACTAGCTTCAGAGGGAGGGAGTATTTTTATAATTGTCATGGATGGGTATTTCCTGTATCAAAGTTGGAATGGATATGGAATTTTAAAAGATTATACATTCAGACTATGTGCATTGGGATTCATCACTGCAATAGTAGCAAAGTGCCACAACGAATAATACATCCCAAGTAGTAATAGAGGTTGTACCAAAAGTGATAGGACTGGACTTTAATCCTCAGTTTTGTTGGTTTCAAAGCCCTGTGCTCTTTGCATCCCAATAGCTAGATTATACTCTCTATTATAAGGCTCTATTTTCCAATCTATAATTAAGTGACCCCTTGTATTAAATTTGTGACAAAGTACTTTCTTAATACTAAAGATAAAATTCAGGTATAAGTATGCCTCAGAAAAATCTATCTTACAATGTTAAATCTGTAATGTATCATTCCATAAGAATGTACTAGTTTATGTTTTAATAATCTGAAGTGTGAGGAAGTGCAAAAAATGAAAACAGCATGGGCTCTCAAGTCAAATACACCTGGTTTCAAATTCTGGCCCCATCTTTTCTAGCTCTCTCAGCTTGACTAAGTTACTTAACCTCTGAATTGGCTTTGTATTGCATAAAATGTGATTAATTCATATCTACCTCGTAGGGTACAATGCATGAAGGAAATAAAATACAGAAAATGCCTAATAAAGTAAGACCTCAAAATATGTAATATATACAGTTAGCAGATGAAGAACTTTACAGTATTCAACATCAACCTCAGAGAAGGCTGTTTGTCAAGGAGAAACTTGAGAGCATAGTCAAAAGATTTTAATTCTCTTTGATGCAGGTGAGGGGGAAAGGACACTCATCCAGAAACACTGCCATTACCTGCAGTTTGTTATTTTACAGGTAATATGAAAAGGTTCTTCTAGGTTTACAGTATCAGGGATTGCCTCCAAAGACAACCTAACGTCTCCATAACCTGGAGCCTAGGAGAAAAAGCAACACAGTTAGCACACATCTATTAACAAAACTTTCCCACTTTAATAAAGGTGCCACATCAGCAAATTCATTCAACAGTTGTGGATCTCCAAGCTGATGTTCAGGAAAAATAATTCACAGTCATTCTAACTTCTTTTTTCTTTTTTTTTCTTTTCATCCTAACTTCTTTTGCTGCCATTGATTGCCTGTGGAACAATACTATGGACTCTGACTGTGTTTGCTATAAATACTTCATGTTCAGTAGAGTTCAAATGAATCTCAGAGGTAAAAACTCAGTAAAGAAATTTCAATAGGTCTGATCTTAAAGGGATGCTTTCCAAAGATCCTGCAGCTTATACATATATAACTCTAAAAAGAAGGTTATTGCCTAAGCAGAAAAAGTAAGATTGTCTTGAAAAGATCCAGGAAAAAAATACATGTCTGTTCACAAGACACTCAAGCAGGGAAAAGACCACAGAAGCATCAAAGCCTGGAACATCCATGGCAAGATGATAGCTAATGCTGTATTTTATTTTATTATTTTTATTATTATTTTTTTTAACTTTTTAATGTTTATTTTTGAGAGAGAGAGAGAGACAGAGCACAAGCTGGGGAGGGGCAGAGAGAGAGGGAGACACAGAATCTGAAGCAGGCTGCAGGCTCTGAGCTGTCAGCACAGATCCAACATGGGGCTCGAACTCACGTACCATGAGATCATGACCTGAGTCGATGTCAGACACTCAACCGACTAAGCCACCCGGGCTTCCCTTAACTGCTATATTTTAAATCAGGCCCAGTGACAATCTTTCTTTTTCCAATTATTACCTGACATAGTGAAAGAAAAGTAATTTTTAAAGAATATATCACAGCAGTTAATATTCAGCATAAAGGGATGATTCTGTAGCATAGTTTCACTAGCACAAAAGAAAGAAGATCGGGACCCATCCCTGCTTTAAGAGCAGAAATTAGGAAAAGTATCCAAATAATGCTTATAAGACAACCTTAATGGAACTCACTCTCTGAATTTTAGATGACTCGGATTCTAAAAATCTTTTAAAAAGTCTGAACTGAGTTGGTGAATGTAGTAAGTCCAAGAGTTGCAGAACACTGCAAAAAAGCCTTTTATGTAGTGGAAGTCAGATGAACAGTGAGCATGAAATACTACAGGAGGGAAAAATTGGTAAGTAGTAATTTACTTTCTGTTTAGTAGAGTAACAAACCATGTATTATGGATAAATTAATATTTGAACATTTTTCATCCATCTCAATATGAATTTTCTACCTAGAAATCAGTAAAATTATTAGTCTTTTATCTCTTATTTACTGGTAATAATAATACCTTTTACAAGTGCTGATTTTTAGTAATACACCTAGGAAAATTTAGGTTGGTCTATCTGCCCCTCCCATCCCCCAAAACCCCCTCCAGTGTTTTTTCCAGACTCACCATTCGTTGAAGTTGACTGGTCTGTAATCTTCCCCTTTCACCTAGATTTGTTTTCCACACTATATCCAGTTTTCCAATTACTGTTACTCCTTTAATGATGCCTGCTTTTTCTGCAAACTCCTTCTTGGGTTTTAGGCAGTACAAATACTGGCGTGTATCCATTGGTTGCAAATAAGCTCTTGACCCAAATGTAGTTACACTGAGACGGGTGGAGAGAGAGAGATGGAGAAAATTCTCTAAAGTCTTAAAAGAAAAACCATGGCTGTGATTTTTCTTCTGGACGGGAACTGCATGATTTACCATTTCAACACAAATGAAAAAGGACTTGAACTGAGAAGATTTACTTTTCTTTAAATGTTTCAGTTGATATGGAAAACCTTTAGTTCTTTCTTTAAAACAGAATGCAATGTATTACCTAAAATACTGGATATGTATCAATTAACTGAAAAAATGTGACAGAAATCAGAACCTAAAGTATCCTGTCCCTTTTTCTAAAATTATCAAGGAAAATAGTTTAGAATAAGAAGAAACATACCACTGTAAACTAAGTGATCATTTGTAAAATGAACCAAAAGATTAGGGAAAGAATGAAGTTACTGTTTTCCTCAGTGGGGATATGGGAGGCTACAAACTTTACTCAATTTAACCACCATAATAAGATAGAAGTAAATTTTTCATCGATGAACAAAATCAGTTACTTTCTGCAGTGATTACCTTCTTATTCATATTAATATCAACTCTGTATTTATTTATTCTTCCTCTTTTAAATTATCTATAGAAAGACATATATATTTCATTTCTGCAAAAAAACCTACATTGTCTCTTCCTATGTCCACTCCTTTTAATGTTGAGAATATTCTTAAAACTCATCCTTCATTTTTATCCTTTCTAGCCTCTCCATCATTTCTTCCCATGCCTCAGTTTTATCATATGCAGGAAAGGATGAACAGTTTCATATTTACCTCACTGAATTATTATAAAAATTACAAGACTATGTTTCAAACAGTAAAACATAAAATGCAAATGGCTAGGATCTTTATAATTGTATGTGGAAGGAGGAATGAATGGGTGAAGCACAGGAGATTTTTAGGGCAATGAGAGTATTTTGTCTAATACAGTAGTGGGGGCTGAATGTCATTACATTTGTCAAAACCCACAAAATGTATGACACAAAAAAATGAACCCCGAATGTGAATTATGGACTGTAATTAATAAAAGTGTCATCAATTCGGCTCATCAATTGTAACAAATGTGCCACATTAAAACAAGATGTAAAAACTGGGAACTATGAGCAGGGACAGGGGCATGTGGGAACTTTGCTTTCTAATCAATTTTTCTGTGAACATAAGACTTAACTAAGAAAAATAAAGTCTATTAATTAAAAGGAAAATTATAAACCACCCAAGAGTAACAAATGTTAGAAAAGTTCAGATACTTCAAAATAAAAACAAACACTTCATAATTCATATTTACCTTTCTCCAGCTTGGCTGACTGAATTTAATTCTGCTACGTTGTACATTATAGATGGCTCCAGTGAAACTTTCTCCATAAACATGGGTGAGGTTGTAATATTCTGAATCTGGGCTTCGAGAAATACTTCATCAGTCTGGGGACATGAAAAAAATACCCACCAAAGTGTAATGGTATTTAAAACATTTATCTCAACAAAAATATCTGATCTATACGAAGAAAAAATATTAACCACAAATGTGATTAGTTCATGCCTGCAAATTAAAGTTATCATAATTAATGCAAGAAAAGAAATCTTCACCCTAACATAATTAACAGGGGCAAAGTCAAGTGTTAGTTAACTGATAACTTGTCAAACAATGGATGGGGGATAACTATATTTTTTTATCAATATCCAAAAATAGTTCTTTAACTGGAATTTCAATGACAAATATCCTAAATCTTCTAATAACTCATTAAAATGTTAAACTGTGATTTAGTAGTATGCATATACCTATGCATCTATGATTTTAGTGATATGTTAATAGAATTAGGTCATTATAATATTCCATCATATCATTAATATAGTTTCAGTGGTCACATTTTTTCAATTTAGAAAGTGTAAGTACCACCAGTACAAAGAATAGTCTATTTTATAATCATATAGGATTTAACTTTTTGAATAAAGCAGTTGGTTAGCAGTCATTAGTGATTTCTTGGTTTATTTTACACAAATATTTAGGGCTGAAAAAAAGGATGTGAATTATACCTATCATAGAGCTTTTAAATCAAACATAAGGTATTTTGTAGTCTTAGTGACAAATTTGAAAACTAATGCTATTCAGCAATATTTTTATGAATGGGTAATTTAAATATGTATTTTTATATAAAATTTTTATTCCTAAAATTTAGGCATTGAAATTTAGATTATTTATGCAAACATCCTTCTTTTTATGTGATTTGGATTTTTTGTGTGCATAAATGAAGGGTAACAGACAACTTGGTTCCTTTGTGAAACAAACCTGTCTAAAAAATGATATAGCATATTCAATAATTACTTTGTTCAAACGTTTCAAAGTAATATATATACAGAAAGAAAAAAAAATAAACTATGACCCCGAAATTTGGCACTTAATGTAACTTTTTATATATTAAATCTAGGTAAATGGAAATCATTTGTAAAAATATAATGATGAAGAATATAATATAAAGCATTATTATGTAAACTAAAACAGATTCTTTAGTTCTTGGCACATGTGCGCAAGTGAAAATAGAAATACAATGACTTATCAGTTTAAAAGCATGTACCACTCATAGCTATTATTCTGTTACTTTTTCTCAGAATATGGTAAATATATCCCATCAATCCATTGCTTTAAAAAAAATAACCATAGACCCACATTTCAAATTTAAAAATGCAATTTTCTGCTTAAATTTAGGAAGAACTTAGATAAAATGAAAGAAAAACAAGCAGCATAATGGAAAATTAAGTTAGTTTGAACAGTTAGTATAAAGTCATTTGACATTTGGAAAATTAAGAATTCGGTGCTACAGCAGTCGATGTTGTTATTATGTAAGTCACATATTATAAGCAAATGCCGCTTATATTAAACAGAAATTTGAAAATATGACTTTAGCCAACTTGGGAAAATTTGATATTCTTCTGTTTGCTAATGTCAAAGGGCCAACTTTACCTGACCCAGACGTAAAACTGAAACCACTATGCATTTGAAGATGAAAAAATTTCAACTAGAGTTTACTCAAAAAATTAAAGTATAGTAAAGAAACTTACAGGAAGTTGTTGAAAATCCCAAGTCTATTTTAAACAAAGTTAACATGCCTCTTTTAAAAAAACACCCAAAGGAAAAACACTAAAAGTGAGAGCATAACTGTTTCAATATGACAATTTAATCTTCCATCTAATTTTTTCCCCACAGAGTAAGATAACCAATATGATGTAAAAAGTACAAATTATCTACCTCTTTTAAAGTCATATAAGTGGTATTCACAACTAACTTTGTTTTTCCACTATGTTTTGTACAGAGAGATTAATTAGGCAGAGTCAAAAAGTGGTAAGTAAGAAAAGCATATAAATTTATAATAAAAAATCAAATTACCACAGAACTGAGGTCACTCTAATGGAAAAATAAAAAAGAAAAATTAGAAAAATCAGAATTAAATGTTAAAGAAAAAGAATAACTAACTTTAAATAAAATGCATTTCTGCATTTTTTAAAATTTATTAAACAAGACAGCATTAGTAAAACAAGGAAGTAAACAGAAAGTAACACAGAAATATGACAAATCATTTTTCTAAAGAGGGGAAACTGCTATGGTTAAATGAATAGAGAAGAACACGGTGAATCTTTAAACACGAGCAAATATTCAAGGACCCATTTGGGCGACAGAGAGGTATATTCCATGCCTTGTAGTGCTATAAATTCATTACCTATACTGTTATTTTTCATTGATAACTTAGAATGGTTATACATTATCATCCACATCACAGGTGATATATACTGTACAGCTTCTCCTAAATTTGTCTAATAATGGAAGCATTTTTTCAAGGACCATCTTAAGTGATTAGAGTTCTATGCATTATACTTCAAGAAATGCTGGGCTAGATCACTTCTGAAAACTGAAACTTTATTGTCTTCTTGTTAATATATTTCATAGTTTGTCTCTTTTTCATATATATTTCTAAGGCTACTTATTTATCAAGGGCCATCGTAAATGTTGCCTTTTTCATCCAACCCATAGCTAAAAATACTTTTTCACCTCTTGATGTTCTGAGTCTAAGTACACTTTATGATCTGGGGGATGGTGCTTACACTGTGGTTTTGTCATGTTTATTTCCTCTACCAAATCTAAGTACCATGAAGACTGGGAAGATGTCAAGTTTATATTTATTTCCCTTTAGGACCTGGAATAGAGCTCTATACCCAGCAGGTGACCAAATGTTTGAATCCTGGTTTCTAATGTCACCATTCTTCTTTCCCATTTTAGAAGACTACAACAAAGTTTCTCATAAAATTTGTTTTCCTTTAGGTGATTCACATACTACTATAATTATTAGAAACAATGTGAAAAACATGTTTGAGACAAATGTGGGGCTAATAAAAGTCAATGTGTAAGAACTATGGCACATGGAATACTGAGTACTTAGTGAAGAATATACATATTTGATGGAAGGATACAGTCTCATCAAGGGATTAGTAGATGTTTAAAGAGTTAACATCTCTTTATCGTGGGTAGGGGAGTTGGAATACTACATGTGTTCTGTCTTTCTGGTTTACGGTAATACTGTTGATTAATTATAGTATAGCTATTATACTGAATATCTTAGAGACCCTAAAGATTTTATTTGTTCACTCCTAGTTTTTTTTATGTGTTTATTTATTACTGGGGATGGACAGAAAGAGAGGGAGACAGAGAATATGAAGCAGGCTCCATACTGTCAGCACAGAGCTGGATGTGGGGCTTGAACTCACGAACCGTGAGATCACGACCTGAGTTGAAATCAAGAGTCAGACACGTAACCAAATGAGCCACCCAGGTGCCCCTTCACTCCTAGTTTTTAAAGATATCTCTATTTTGAAAGGTTCAGAATTTTACTAAAACTTTTTTAGCTGACGTTTGTTGGCAAAGATTACAGATCATATACATGTTAACTGAAAAAGGCAACAAACACAATTGGTACTGTGATTATGAAAAGAGAATATTAAACACAAATGAGTAAAAACTGACAGAAGACATGGATTAATGAAAAGCCCATTACTTTTTGGTGTGGTCAAATTGTGGATTTTTTTCCCCTTCCTTTTCGGGGAGTATATCACTTTTATAATATTATTCATGGAATAACTAGTAATTTAAAAAACTATGCAAATCACTGTGAATATTAGTGTTATAAAACTATTTGACAAGTATCTTACTGTACCACCACATTTTCATCAAAGGAAGCCTAAAACCACTTAATATGTGCCTCCCTACAACCCAATTATAGGAAAAAAGACCCACATACAGCCCTATTTGTTTCTAATTTTCAAACATATGTGTTCTAACAGAATAGTTACCCATCTCCCTCATATTATGGATGAAATCTTTCCCAGCAAAATGATAAATTAAGATCACTTAAAATTCACCAAGCTGAATAGCTATACTATAATTAATCAACAGTATTCTAGTAAAACCAGAACATGTATGTAGTATTCCAGCTCCCCTACCCATGAAAAAGAAATGTTAACTCTTTAAATATCTAGTAATCTCCTTGATGAGACTGTATCCTTCCATCAAATATGTATATTCTTCACTAAGTAGTCAATAATCCATGTGCATTTGTAATTCTGCTAGGAATGCCTTCACTACTTTGACACTGTTATGTTTCCAACAGGTTACTTCCAAACCCTCCCTCTAGTTCCCCTCCTCATCTTCCCTGAACACTACTCTAAAATCTCAACCCCAGACTTCCTATAGCACATCTTTTTATATCATTCACTTTAGATTCACTATATACTATATTAGATAGTTTTATTATTTTATGCACTTTTTTTCTTTTCTCCCAATAGGGCTTTACTGCAGGTCAGGTTCCTTATCTTAGGCATCTTTTGGTATGTCCAGTAGTACAAACTTTATATTGAATAAAAACTCAGGTGTTGATGGTAAAAATACATAGGAAATTTGACATATGACTGTAAATTTCTGATCATGTGGCTTAGAGGAATAAAGATATAATTTTCATTTCAAAATACTGTAAATGTTTTTGAATTTATCACTGTGGTATGAAAGATATGATTTTTGCGGGAGTAAGGGACCTATTAGGAAATCTGCTTTTTCTGGAACTTTAGAAGCCAAGATAAAGTAGAATTTTTAAAAGGAAATCCAAGCAATAAGACATTTCTCCTAGGCAAAGTCTATTTTATCTCTTTTATTAGGACAGAAGATATCTTCTATTCCAAAAGTTACATATTTCTATATTTTTGCCAAACCTGTTTCTCCCAAAAATTATTTCAAGCCATTCACTGAATTTGATAACCAAACTGTAGCTAATACCTAATTTTCCAGGGCAAAGAATTTAATTTGATGAGCTCTATTTGTCAATATTTTCCATGAACATTAAATCTTTTTTGCAGGGTTAGATCAACTACTTCAATTTTATGATATCAGAATCACACTCTAAATACTGAACAAATTGCTAATGTTTTTAGACAGTAACAATAACCATTACATGGAAGTACAGGGCAATCATTTAGTGCAAGGGGGTGAAAGCCTTAAAAATTTGAGAGAGTAAAATTCAAGATACACTGATTCTATGTAAGTTAAACACAGCAGATTAAAAGATCTACAAGGAAATTATTCTCTTTTGATTGAAATTTATGCTCATTTTTTTACAAGTAATGTGCAGTTATATAAGCAATTTAATATGAAAAGAAATGTATCAGAATTTTAGTCAAATAAAGATCTTACTGTTTAATCTGAATTCCCATTAAGTACCCAACACTTACCTCTGCGTTATAAAATTTGGTTTTCACATCCAATGGTTTGAGAACCTAGTTTAATAAAGCATATCAATCAGAGGAGATTATTATCATTTGACCATTTATCTTTGTTTGTTTTAAACCATAGGGCATAAATTTGTCAAAGGCATTTTCCAATCTTAACTGTGAAAAACTTTCCCAATAGGTATGCAGTATTTTTGCAAAAACAAACAAAAACAAAACAATCCCAAATGCATTTTTAAAAGACAACCATCATTTCTTGAGTGGGTGATAGTTACATGAATTACATTAAGTGTTTATTTCATAATATTTTGCTAAACTGAATATATACATTTTATGTATTTTTCTCTCTATATTTCACAAAAGTGTTTATCAAAATAAGCAAACCTCTTATTTTCTTTTAAAAGGCATGCAAAATCTTAAATGTGTGATACAGCAAAGTCATAGCAAAAATTTTTCCCTTTATAAAAATTTTTTAAAAATATTTTAAAGTAATCTCTATGCCCAACGTGGGACTCAAACTCACAACCCTGAGATCAAGACTCATATGCTCCACCTAATAAGCCAGCCATGTGCCCCCAAATAAATGTGGGTATGTATGTATGTATGTATGTATGTATGTACGTACGTATTTACTTATTTCCTACTGATAGTACTTTTTCTGCCACTTAAAAACAGAGAGGTATGAAAAATATACACAGCATCGTATCTAGATCTAATTTAGAAAACTGTATATGGTCATCCCATCCCTTCTCACATACATGTGCCTATGGTAAACCAGTGGTTTTTAACTATTTTTGATCAGGGAGTGAAAATTGTATATAAGTACAAAATTCTACCTACAATTTCAGTGACTCACGGAATCCCAGAAGGAAGCCTAGTCCACTCAGCTCAAGTCAATAATCTCTCATTTAAATATTTGTTTAGAAATTTGATACTATTTACATTGATTTTATCTGGACTTTACACTCATTTCATCCCTCTCATATATTCTTGTGTGTTTTGTCAAGGCATAAAAACAGAACAATTATTTTATGGATAAAAATCTTCAAGTGAGGGGCACCTGGCTGGCTCAGTCAGAAGAGTGTGCAACTTTTGATCTCAGAGTCATGATAAGTCCCATGCTGGATGGAGAGATTACTACAAAAAAAAAAAAACAAAACAAAAAAACAAAACTTAAAAAAAATGTTCAAATGAAATATTACATTGACAATGATAATTTCTCTGCTTTTACTTAATTTACTCTGACTTTAGATTGCTAGTAATATAACAAATCCAAATACATGAAGCTCCACTATTTGGAGCCTGTTTTCACTGCATATACATAGGAATAACTTCATAGGGAAAAAAGGCATCTAAAAAATATTTACCATTGTCATATTTAATACCTGAAATTTGAAGAATTTTCTAAAATACATTTTTTCTCCACCCTGAGTTGTATAGCTCACTGCACACACCAGGCTGAAATAGAAAGATATCTCTGAATCATCTTCAATTTTGTTTTTAAATAATAAATCCAATACACCTCAATTCTACTCACAAATCTGGAAAAACATTAATACCAATAACGTGGAAGTATAGCCAAATGGGCCTAGAGTAGGAAAAAAAGAGTTTCAGCAGATAATATAATTCCATGAACAAGAAAGTTCTAATTAGCAAAATTAAATACACTCTTTTGGAGCAGGAAGTCGGAAACTTTTCCTTCAAAAGGTGAAATATATTCCAAAATAAATCCCAGAATAATCAAATAGTTGAGCGTACAAAGTAAGTTCACAAAAATTACAAGAAAAAAAATTACAAAATCAAAATTTCAGGGCAGGGAAAGACTTTTTAATATTAAAGGGCAATGGAAAGGAAAAGAGTCTTATAAATTTTAAAACTGAATGAATAAAACACACTGAAACAAAATTAAAAAGCAGACAAAATGGGATAAAATACTTCTAACATTGTGAAGAGAAATTCTTGTAAATAAAACATTAGTATCTTACTCAAAAGAGAGGGAAAGGATATACATAGGTAAATCACAGCACCAGAACAGGCTAACAAAAATGTGAAAATGTTCAGCCTCACAAGTAGTCAAAGAAATAAAATAATGAGGTAAAATTTTTCTACCTCTTAAGATTTGGAAAAAATTCTTTACACATGTCACCAAGGTTGGCAAGGGTATAGAGAAACTGACTCTATCTATATTGCTAGTGGTTGTAAGAAATTTAGAAAACAATCCCTAACAGTCTTAAAAATCCTTACATGCTCCTATAGTAAACTCACTTCAAGCAATCTACCATAGGAAATACTATGTTATTTAATTCATCACTGTGTGAAATAACTCATACTGTGTTAATAACTTATCACTGTGTTATTTCTAATAGTGGGAGACTAGAAATAATGTGAAGTCCAACATTAGGGTAAACAAATTTAAAGAATATGGTCCAAGTATGTAAGATAAAACCATCTTAAAAATAATGTTTTCAAAGAATACTGACTCAAGTGACTCATAATATATATATGTTCATATATATATGAAAATTTACAAGACTGGAAAATAGTACACTAATGTTTTCATAGTGGTTACACTCAGTGGTGATATTACAGGTAATTTAATTTCTCCTTTGTAACTGTCCATAAGCCAGATACTAGGGATACAGAGTTGATCAAAGCACAGTAACTGCTCTCAAGTGCTCGTGGTAGGAAGCAGTAATAGCAAGGTTATGAGTTTTTTGAAGCCAGATATAGATTTGAGCTCCATGTCATTATTTATGAGTTATTTAATTCTACAAGAGTCTCTTTTTCTCTAAAAGGAGGATTTAACGCATTTAATATCATTTTGGTAAACTCAATTTCAACAAAGTTTGACTACTGTTCTCTGGTAGATCTTCTGGTAGCCGACTCCATGGAACTCATACTCTAATGGAAATGACAGGATCGCTTCTCGGCCTTTTGGCTAAGATCAAGTGTAATGGAAATGACAGGTACTAAGCAATTAATTTTAAGTACAAGACCAAAACAATGGTAAGTTGTGAACGCTACAGAATACATAAAAAGGGGTCTAGTGTAGGAGGTCAGGAAAGCCTCTTTGAGAAAGTTGTGGTGAATCAGAGAGATGAAGAAGTAGTACTAAGGTAAACAAAATAACAAAGACATTCCTTTGTGAGGGAAGAGTATATTTCCAGTCACAGAGGAGGAAGGAAACATCTGTATGACTCAGTATAAAGAAGGAGGGAGGAAGGAGAAAAGGTAAGAACTAGAGCAGCTGGTAAGGATTAGGCTCTAGAGAACTCTGTAAAGCCAAAGCAGTCAGAATTTTCTAAGGGTAGTGGGAAGTCAGTGAAGAGTTAAGTGACTTATCCAAGACCACATAATTAATAAATGATGAAGCTGGAATCTGAAATCTTTAAATTTTGACTCTAAGGCTTGTATCAACCATAGAGTATATGCACTAAGAAGTGCCTACAAAAGAGAGGTCACCAAATTGAAATGATTAATAGCTAATATTATATACTTCTTTAAGTCAAAGGAGAGAGGCAAAAATGGTGATGTTAAGTGGAGATGAAGAAGGGAGGATAATGACATACAGTTAGTAAGAACAGGACTTTGTAAAATGATTGGATGTGGGGGTGGTAAGGCAGATGGAGAAGCCTAAAATTACTTTAGATGGCTGAAATTTTCATATTTGCCTCTCAGACAGGAAAATAGAGCATTCATATTCAAATACATATAAAGGCCAGGAATACAGAATTTGAGCTTGTCTTACTTTGGTTCTGTTTTTCTGAATTCTCAGGGTAGAGTATACAAACACAGTTAAATACATAACTGAAAAACCATGACTTTAAAATTAACATCAGTTAATTAACTGCTATTAACATCCGTTGTCAGCATTTGAAAAATAATAAACATACTTTCAGTCAGGGTGGTACCTGGGTTTTAAATGTTTTCATGGCTTGTTATTTTTTGGATAGGGCTGTCTATAGATGCAAATAGGAAACTAGAAATAAATGAAAATAAATCAAGATATTTTTCCTTACAAAACAAACATTTTGTTTAAAGTTTGTTTCTGGTAAGCATGTAAACCTGGAACATAAAATTGCTTCTGAAGTAGGGTCTTAGGGTTTAATGATAAGTGGGCATACAGTAAAAATTTCAAATACTGGCATATATAAGAAAAAGTCTTTGAGAACTAGTAAAATTAATCCTTACATGTGTGTTCCAATTTCCTTTACTTCATGATGTATGACATCATCAATACAACAATCAGGTTTAAGTTCAGCCACTGCAGCATTGGAGGCTGAAAGATTTAAACGCTGAGAACTTGTCTGAAGATCAGCCTTGAAAGAAAGAGGCAGAAAAATCCAAATGAGACTGGTTCACTACAGGATGTGGATAGGTATGGGTGAAAAGACCAAGGGAACAGGAACAAGGAAGTAGGATTGAGGGGGAGCGATACTTCTTGGTGGCAATCTTTCTACTTAGTTCTGAAGCTTAGAACCATGGTAATGGTTCACACGCACCAAAATTAAATACAATCAGCCAGGAGGGCAGGGGGAATGTGGAATGGAACACAAACAGTACCAAATGAACACAATCATAGTCAGGGGGAAAGGGTGACAAAAAATGAACTAACCTAAGTAAGTCTGGCAAACAAAAGCTAGAGACAAAAAGAATGGTACACTAGCTAGAATGTATTCTAGCTAGTACATTTGCTTGTTCACAGGGTATGGGTTAGCAATTCTGAAACGGTTATGTGTATGCTAAGACTAAACAAAAAAATATGGATAACGAGAGAAGTTTCTCACTTTTGGAGAAAAAGAAAGTACAAATAAAAAAATGGAAAAGGCTGCAATGAACTTTTGATGCTGAGTTGGAATTTGAGGCATCAATATGAACATATGGTTGTAAAACACATCTACAGATGGGTATTCCAGAAACAAATACAGATAGATGTGTGTATACAATACTAAAATAAAAATAACTATTCAAAACAATATTAGATGTTATCTGTACAACTAGAGATCAGCATTAAAGTCATCAAAAGCCTTTGAGTCCTTTTTTGAAAGGACTACCTTCTCTAAATTAACACCCAGTTGCTTTCTATTTTGTTCCCCTTTTTCTTTCTTTTTGAACACTTCTCACTCTGTCATAAATGGCATCCTCCCTTAATCTCACTTACTTTGTCACATTCAAACTTAACTTCCCTTGTAACATTTACCACAATCTATAGTTACCTTATTTACATGATTTTGTATCCCTGTTTCTGCCTACCCTACCAGAAATGTAAGGTCTGTGAAGGCAGGAACCTCTATCTTCCGTTGCTCACTACTACAAGCTGACGCCTGACATCATGGTAGGCAATTAAGAAATATCTGTTAAACACTGAATGAAGTTATGATAACACATTGAAGGAAATGTTAAGAAAAATTCAGACAAAGTGAAGATCACGTTCGGCCATGGGGATTGGGGAGATTTTTACATAAAAGCTAGGATTCCAAGTTTCTGTTTCTTTAAAAAAAAAAAAAACTAACAGAGTTTCTACAGTTAATTCTAATCTAACGTTCTTAATGCTAGGCACTGTGAAGTGGGATACTTATTAGTGCTATGTCTTTGGTCATTATATTCAGTTATATAATAGTAGTACAAAATTTTATTGGGCACCTTCCATGTGCAAGGCCTTGCTCTAAGCACATTACTCACTCAATAGTCACAATCCTAAAGTAGGTAATCGTGCTATTCCTATTCCTATATTCCTAATAGTTGTACTATTCCTACTAGTCCCACTATTCTTCCAAGGCACAGAGAAGTAACAACTTCCCCAAGGTTATACAACTAATAAGTAATGGGGGTGAGATTAAAAATTTCTTAAACATTTTAGAAATCAGAGAAGGGGAAAAAAAAGAAACAGCCAAACTCATGGACTTTCTGTCCAATATGTTTTCCTGTGTGTCATTTTGTAAACATTAATCATAATAACAGTATTAATTTATATATGGCTGAACATTTTTATCTTTCTCCTTTTTCACTATTATAAACAGTGCTGCACCAAACATTTATTTCCTTATTCTCTCTGCCAAGACTTCTCCAGAAGCTGGAGAAACATCAGTAAACAAAACAGACCAAAATCCCTGCCCCTGCTGAATTGAAATGTTTGGGGAAAATAATAGAAGAAATGGAAGGCTGGCTTGGGGTAGGCGAATACAATTTAAAATGCAGGATAGGCTCTATGCTGCAAATTCGTTTTTGGATGAGTAGAATTTGAACAGGCCAAGGGGAAGGTGAGGAGAGAAGGAAGCATTTCAGGTAAGTCTTCAGAGGCCATTAAGAAAGAGTTTGGGGGGCGTGCGTGGTTGGCTCAATTGGTTAAACATTCAACTTCAGCTCAGTTGAATCTATGATTCATGGGTTTGAGCCCTGCATGGGGCTCCTTGCTGTCAGCACAGAGCTCACTTTGGATCCTCTGTCTCCCTCTCTCTGCTCCCCACCCCCGCCCCCCACCACGTTCACACACTCTCTCTCTCCCTCTCTCAAAAATAAATAAACAGTAAAAAAAATTTTTTTTAATTAAAAAAAAAAAAAGAAAGAGTTTGGTATAATTAAGGGATTTATATTCAGGAAGAGAGAAAAAAATTTCAAAGATCTAGAATAAGCTTCAAGAGAATAGAGGCCTTGTCTGTTTCCTGCTGTAACTCTAGCAACTAGGAATGTACCTGGAACACGTTAGAAATAGAAATTCTTGGGCACCATTTCAGCTGATCACATCAGAAACTCTGGGAATAAGCCTCAGCAATCAGCATTTTAACAAGCCCTCCAGATGATATTAATAAACTACTGGTATAGACCATAAGGGTTATCTATTATTTTTCGTTTATAGTACACTAAGTACATTGTTTTTGTTTATAGAACACTATTTTTTTTACGTAACATGCTAAAGTTTTCAGACACGGAATTTTTTTTTATCAATTAAAAACCAAACAAATAGGGGTGCCAGGGTGACTCAGTCAGTTAGGCATGTGACTTTTGATTTTGGCTCAAGTCATGATCTCACTCACGGTTTGTGGGATTAAGGCCCACGTCGGGCTCTGTGCTCTGTGGGATTCTCTCTCTCCCTCCTCCACTCATGCACATGCTTTCTCTCTCTCAAGATAAACATTAAAAAAAAAAAACAAAAAACTTACGGCTCAGTTGGTCAAGCATCTGACTTCGGCTCAGGTCATGATCTCAGGGTTCATGAGTTCAAGTCCTGCTTGAGATGAGGCCTGCTTCTCTCTCTCCCTTTCTCTCTCTCTCTTTGCCCCTTACTCACTTGCCCGCCCCCAAAAAAAACAAAAACAAAAAAAACCCTAGTGGTTTCTAGTTAAACATGGTAGATTATTATAAGCATATTTATTCTCAAAAACAACACTAAGCTGATAGTAAAAGAATAAAAAAAGTACAGATTCACAGTCTCTTTTCCAGGATTCCAAAATTGAAGAGCTATACAAAATTAAAGCTTTGAGGCACCTGGGTGGCTCAGTCAGTTAAGCATCTGACTTTGGCTCAGCTCACAATTTCACAGTCTGTAAATTCCAGCCCCACATTGAGTGGGGCTCTTTGCTGACAGTGTGGAGCCTGCTTTGGATTTTCTCCCTCTCTCTCTGCCCCTCCCCTGCTCATGCTCTCTCTCTCTCTCAAAAATAAATGAATAACCTTAAAAAAAAGTTAAACCTTTGAGGGTAGAATTCTGGGTAGCTGAGGTAATAGCAGCAGTGTAATTGTGAACTTCTCAAGTCATCCTCAAAACAGAAACAAAACACACAACAAAAGCAAATAAATCTATATTAAACCTTGTGTTTGTATAATCAGAAGGCAGCAAAAGTCCAAACTTCAAATTACCTATAAGTATACACATACCAAATTTTTACAAGCTGTTTCTCATACTCTTGCCATGATCCTTTGCAAAGATTAAGAAAAGTCCAGGAAAAGTTGAGCTGAAGAGACAGCTAAGAATAGAGAGAAGAGTAGAGATGATCTAAACCATTTCCAGAAAGACAAAGTCTATTCTAAGTGTGAAAGTACTGAGAAATAAATAGCATTTCTGGAAGATGAGAGTACAGTCTTCAGGAAAGGGTCTTAACCATGTTTGTGAAGAGACACTCTTGTCAAGAAAACACTTCAGGAGAAAAAGAGTTAAAAAAAGAGAGACGCTTTTTGGAAACTGTGCAGTGAGGAAGAAAAATTTAGGACACTACAATTCATATGAAAAGCGAAAATGTGAGAACACACAACCCTTTCTTACTCTACCAAAATCTACCCGATAAAGAAACCATACTTTGCTCCCACTGCTTTAAGAGGGTGTTTTTGAATAAGGAATATCAAAGCACCCAAACTGCATTTCACAGAATCAAAAGCCACCAATCGTCTTCATCTATACAAAAATATTGTAAAAAGAAGAAAGATAAGAAATGAAATAATTCACTGATAAAAAATGCCGCACAAAACCAATAGTGAAGCAGAAGAAAACTGTAAAACACTCAAAGTGAATTAAATACTCTCAAAAAATTTTTGAAATATGAAAAAACACCTGGAACGAGAACTTTAAAAAAGTTTTTTAATGTTTATTTATTTTTGAGAGTGGGGAGGGGAAGATTGAGGGAGACAGAGAATTGGAAGCAGGCTCCACACTGTGAGCACAAAGCTTAATGCAGGGCTTGAACTCACAACTGTGACATTATGACCTGAGCCAAAATCAAGAGTTGGTTGCTTAACTGGCTGAGCCACCCAGGCACTCCAGAAATGAGAAATTTTAAAACTAAGGCTAAACATTTTTTGGTTTGTTGTTTTGTTACTGTTGTTGCTTTAGTGTGGGGCTAAATTTTTTTTAGAGAAGAATATAAATAATTGATTGAATTCAGGAAAGATAAAGATAGAAAAGATACAAATCATATTAAAAATGTGATATGCCAAAGGAAATAATGGAATAAAACTATTAAAATATAATCCATGAAAACTTTCTAGCAATAAAAGATCTAAATCTACGTTTTGAAAGAGTCCACTTGGTATCAGAGATATTATGTCAAAAGACCAATTCTAAAACATACAGAAAAAAAAATCCTCAGGGCCACCAGGAAAAAATTATCAAATAACTTAAAAAGCAAAAAAATTAGACTGGCATTAGTTCCCTCAAAAATAACATATACAGGGGTACCTGGGTGGCTCAGCTGAGTGTCTGACTTTGGCTCAGGTCATGATCTTGTGGTTTGTGAGTTTGAGCCCTGAATTGGGCTTGTTGCTGTCAGTGTAGAGCCTGGTTGGGATCCTTTGTCTCCCTCTCTCTCTCTGCACCACCCCCGCTCACACTTTCTCTCAAAAATAAAAATAAACATTTAAAAAGAGAAAAAAACCCCACAACATATATAGCTAAGTAACAAAGGAGTAGCATTTTCAGAAAACACAAAGCAAATGTAAACAAAGGATTTTATATCCAGCCAAACTGTCCTTCAAGTATAGAACCATTTTTTAATTATTTTTTTTAATGTTTATTTAGTTTTGAGAGAAAGAGACAGAGTGTGAGCGGGTGAGGGGCAGAGAGAGGGAGACACAGAATCTGAAGCAGGCTCCAGGCCCCAAGCCATCAGCACAGAGCCCAACGCGGGGCTCGAACTCACAAACTGTGAGATCATGACCTGAGTGAAGTCAGATGCTTAACCAACTGAGCTACCCAGGCACCCCAAGTATAGAACCATTTTTGAACATGTAAAGGCTCAGAGAATATTATACCCACAAGCAGGTCCTGAGCAATCTACTTGAGAAATCTCTGTCCGATCAATATGCAAATAAAAATGGAAAGAGATGAGAAAGGGAAAAAGGAAAGTGGTATGAGCAATAGGTAAGAGATAAAGGATGATATTAAAGACTAAAAGCTTTACAGTAAGCAGTTAAGTAAGAAACAGGTAAGGGGAAATATCATAAAAGGCATAAATATAAAGGCAAAAACTAAAACAAAAATAAAAACCTTCATATATACAAAAATTATTTGAAAATAATGAAAACACATTGTGTGAAGAAAAAACCCATAGCAGTTAGAATATAATACACTTAATATTTAAATAGAAAATAATGTGACATATTGGAAATCAAGCACATAAACTTATACATACATGTGAGTGCACTTAATTCATCTAATAAAAAATCCCATACAGCTCACAATGACCCAATTATATGTTGTATAAAAGAGACATAAATAAAAATAATTGCTAAAGGCTAAAATTAAAAAGATGGACAAAAGCACTTCAGGCAAATGGAAACAGTAACAAAACAGGGATAGGGATATAGACACCACAACTAAGATACAAGCCAAAAAGCATGGCAAAGGAGGAAACTTTTAGTGCTATAAGCTGCAATTCAAAATGAAGAATAAGTATAAATACCTATGAACCAAACAGCATTGCCTTTATAAAGTAAAAAGTATAAAAGATATAAATAGAAACACATTAACAATATGAAATTAACATGTCACTTTCAGTATAAGATCAAGCTGACCAAAAAAAAAAAAAAAAAAAAAAAAAAGGGGGAAGTAAAGGTACAGGAGACCTAACAACACCAACAGTACATATCTAACTTTACCATGGCTAATAGAAAATACACCTTCTTCTCAAATACATATATGACATTCATTAAAAATTAATATTAGGTCACAAAGAAAACATTAACAAGTTCTACTGGAATAAAACAATAACAAAACTGATTATGATGCAATTAAACTACAGATCATTAACATTAGAGAACAAAAAAGCCTATTAAACAACAGTTTAATATCTGAAAAATCTATTAAACAACTCTTGGGTAAAAGAGGAAATACAAATAAAATGATAGAATTCTTTAAAAATAATCATAATGAAAACGCTACATATCAGAATCTGCAGGATATATTTAAAGCAGTCAATCAGAAGAAAATTCACTTTTATCAACAGAAATAAAAGAATAAAAACTTAAAAATTAAATCCCTAGATGAAAAGCTAGAAAAGAACAAGGTAAATAATCAGAAGCACAAGAACGGAGCTCATTAAAAGCAAAAATCAATGAGGTAGAGAAAAAACATTAAATATAAATAACAAAAATTCCTTTTTTGAAAAAAAATTAAAATATATGAACCATGAGCTAGTTTAATCAAGAGGAAAAAATAAAGGAAGCAAAATTATATAAAATAAGGAATAACCAGGGGAAAGTAACACCAAAAGAGAAGAAATTTTTAAGAGACTACTTTGCAGACCTGTATGCAAATAAATTTGAAAATCTACCTCAAGTGAATCATTTCCTAGAATGAAACAGTCTCACAAACTGTTATATAACATTAGACATAAAAAGCTTAAACAAACTGATCACAGGAATGAAAGTGCAAATGCTATCAAGAAACTTCCCCTATAAGACACACAAGTCCATAAGATTTCACAGAATTCTATACACCCTACAAAAACCAGATAGTCTAAATGCTCCAAATATATTGCTCCAAGGCACTGAAAATGAAGGAAAATTATCTAAATCTTTTATTAAGCAACCAAAATATCGACAACTAAAATTTGATAGACAACATAAAAATGAAAATATAGGTGAATATTATGCTGTGCTTCCTGACCTATATCCTCTTAAGTTATTTTTAAGTCAAAAAATGGCTTCTGTGCATATCATGAATCTTAATGTCTTACCTGAGAAACTATGATAACTCTTGGGTGGGCACTGCACTGTTCAATAAACATTAGCTACTATTATTATTAAACACCCCTATCTTTATGGAAATTAAAATTGAATAAAGCCAACAGAAATATAAATACATATTTTACAGTAAGTATGCTATTATATTGCTTGTTCTTTTCAATATTAACTTAAATCATATGCATTTGCTGATTCACTCACCTTATGAAAATAAATTCATCCTTTACTGAAATGCCAGGAAAAAAGTGTATGTTCTCAAAGTTCTCAGAGTCAGACCTTTTCATAATAAATGTAGAAGCTGGCAAACTTTTTCTTTAAAGCTCAGATACCAAATACTTTAGACTTTAGAACTCCCCAGTTGTAGCTTGAAATGTGCCACAGATGACACATAAATGAATGACTGTGGCTGGGTGCCAATAAAATTTTATTCATGGAGACTGACATTTGAATTTCATATAATTTTCACCTAACAAAGTAAGATTGTTTCTTTTCAATCATTTGAGAATGAAGAAACCATTCCTAGTACAAAGGCCCTATAACAACAGGCAAGAGACCAAATTTGGCCAATATGCTATATAGTCTGCCAACCCGACCTAATAAAAGGCAGAAACTCCATTCATAGTATAACAAACATACATTTTGCATCCGGTTTCTGGAAGTTGGGTAATATATGAAATTTGGCATTATTGGCTCTCCGAGGACCTTTTCAATTCTAATACTTGCTGATATTTTCAAGCTCATATTTTTTAATGTTTATTTTTGAAAGAGAGGGCGTAAGTGGGGGAGGAGCAGAAAGAGAGGGGGATAGAGGATCCAAAGGTCTCTGTGCTGACAGCAGGGAGCCCGATGTGGGCCTCAAACTCACAAACCCTGGAGATCATGACCTCAGCTAAAGTCAAACGCTCAACCGACTGAACCACACAGGAGCCATTTCAACCTCATTTTCATGGGACTTCCCTTTTGGCTATGCTCTAGTAATCTAAACTCACCATGTGAAGACAGCTTTGGTGCCTTCTCTCTGACCTACAGTAAATTTTTATTTTATGTCCTTTCTCTTTCTGAATAAATTTCAGATTGTTTGAGTTAGCATAGTCTACCTCTTGACTTCTTTTTTATTAAAAAAATTTTTTTAGTGTTTTATTTATTTCTGACAGACAGAGCATGAATGGGGGAGGGACAGATAGAGAGGGAGACACAGAATCTGAAGCAGGCTCCAGGCTCTGGGCTGTTAGCACAGAGCCTGATGCATGGCTTGAACCAGTGAACCATGAGATCATGGCCTGAGCCCAAGTCAGACGCTTAACCAACTGAGCCACTCAGGTGCCTCACCTATCCCTTGATCTCTAAACTAATGTAACAATCTTCTAGCTGGTGTATTTGCTATAAACTATCCCATATAATGCTTTCATATCAATCTTCCAACACAGTGTGAATACCTTTGCTGACTGCCCACTGTCTTAAATTTAAAAAAGAAAAAAAAGGCTAAAACCTTCAGCTATAACCTTTCAAGATACTCCACTTTATGGCTACTACACATCTCTATAACTTTACCTATTTCTTCTTCTTCTTCTTTTTTTTTTTTTTTTGTTGTTTATTTGTGAGAAAGAGAGAGTGAGCAGGTAAGGGACACAGAGAGAGGAGGACAGAGGATTGGAAGCAGGCTCAGCACTGATAGCACAGAGCCCGATGTGGGACTCGAACTAACCAACGGTGAGAACATGACCTGAGCCAAAGTTGGACGCTTAACTGACTGAGCCACCCAGGCCCCCCTAACCTTACCTACTTCTATCAAGTGAATTCTGTTCACTGCTACAAGAACACATTATGGATTCCTATGCCTCTGCTCCTCATTATCACGTCCCTCTTTTTCTCTAAATCCCACCATTCTTTAAAGATCCTGTTGTGTTCCTTCTCTTCCAATAGGCCTTTGTGATTGATGCAATCCTCTGTGATCTGTCCTCCTCTTTCAAATTTTATTATGTTTATTACAAATTATTAACAAAAATTTAAATCCGTGACTGGTACATTTTCTCACCCAAGCTATCAAACCTTGGAGGACAAGGAAAAATGATTCTGTGCTTAGCATAGTATCTTAAAGTTTTAGGAGTTCAGTTAATGCTTGTTGTTAATGACAATTAAGAAGTCCAGTATCAAATGCATTTTAATGAAGTTTCAGAAACATAAGAATAGAAATTAACAAGCTAAAAAAAATATATATCCCAAACAAGAATGCCACTTACTTTTACTAATATATCTTTAACAACTTGATTGCTATCATTATGAACGCTGATATAACTGGAAAAGGTCTCTCCCAAAAATATATTCCTGTGAAATAAAATAAACTTTTAGGCAGAAATACATTCGAGTTTTAACACAAATATTCTACTTGAACGCCACTGAGAACTTTAAATGGAGAAGAATTTACTAAAGGATAGAGATCAGTTGAAATACTGCTTCAGCATTCCTTTGTGTACCTTAGACAGCTCATTCATTACCCAGTACAATTCAAAATACTGACTTATTCTATAAAACATGATATATATCTAGCCCTCAACTACTGCACAGCCACTTTCCTCAGATATAAGCCACTAAAATCAGATCCATGTTAAAGGTCTTTTGACTAATTACTTAAGAGGCTAGAAAAAGACAATTTTTGAAATAACTTATTCCCTGAATCTAGAGGAGACCCAAGTAATTGGTATCAGTATTTTTTACCAATTTGTTTTATTTTTCTAAGTTGTTCTAATACAAATAATGATTACTGGATTTACCTTATGCTTTTATTGAAGTATATTTTATAAAAATACATGTTTATAAATATGTATTACAAAAAAATACAAAAATATTTTACATGAATTTTTTATATGAATATATTTCCAAGCTTTCAAGACACTAGTCACATTCTGTAAACCTTTTTTTAAAAACCTGAAAAATTCCATGTGGTCTTAAATACTCTCAGTTGCAAACACAGTGAAACCAGAAGCTTCTACCTCATTAATAAACTAGAATAAGAGAAGAGCTAGCAGTAAGAAGGAATAAAAATTGAGAGTTCCTAATAAAAACATAAGTCTGATAACTTATGCTGGGAAAGAGCTGTGTAAGTGAACAAAAAGTTGCTTCTGAAAGACATTTAGATGAAGTCAGTTAAAATAAAAGGAATACATGGTCACTAAAAAATACAGTAAGATCTAAAGAAGAAAGTTAAAATTTTATCATCCTAGAAACCCCTATTCATATTTTGGTAGGTTTCTTTTCTTTCTTTTTTTTTAAATAAAAACTGCCCCGAATCATATAGTATAATTTTGGTAAAACTTTTTTTTTTTTTTTTACACCACTTAAATGTACAGGAGTATTTTTCCATTCCATAGTTATTTTATGAAAACATAATTTGTAATGGCTTTGAAGTACCGTTGCATGCTTTATGTCAATGTTATCATTCTTACCCAAAATTCTGTGGTAAAGTCAACATTTCTCCCAACATTAAAATTTCTGCACCATTTACGGTTGAAGGATCATCTCTCATGAGTTGGTTAAAGAGATCTCCTATAGAAAGAGAAAAACAGAAAATTCTAACATCTATGTTGTAAGTTTTACTTCCATTAAAGAAATAGCTGGGAGAAATATTTAATTAAAAAAAATTTAGTTTGTAACCTTCACTACAACAAATGTGTGCCAAAAAATTCTACTTTCACAGAGAATGAACACTTCAGAAACAAAGGAAAATGAAGGTCATGAAATATAAAATATAGATAACTCCAGTAATTTTAAATAAAGGGAATGCTAATACACATGTTGATGGAACATTTGAGGATAAATAAAATTTTAATATCATGACTATGAATATACTCCTCTTGTTGCCATAGGATAGCAACAGTCTCTTGGCTAAGAAATTATGAGTGAGACCTACCACTTAGAAAGCCACCACTCACATCATATAAAACCAGACAATAAAGAATGCAGCAAAGAGCATGAGACTGGCAAGACTATGCTTATTGCTAGGTAATACAGGCAGTCCAGGCTGCAACTTTTCCCTAGCTGCAAACAGAACAAAGCATACCAGGTAAGTCCTTTTCTTCACATGTTACTGGAATATTGGTGAATAAAGTAGGTTTAGTTAACCGCATCACTGTGAATTAAAAAAAAAAAGAAGAAAGAAAAATATTAATATTGCTTTGGGCCAGTATTCCCAAGTTGAGAGCATATTTCAATTCTATACTAACATCAAATATAACCTAAAAGCTTCCTAAATATTATGTACTTCCCCAAATAACACTAAACTATTATTAAATATTACTAAAATAGTAATTTATAACAAAAAATCTTACATGATTTATTTACAACCTCATTATAAAACTGTAAATGTAATATACCACATAATAGAAAAAGTGGAAAAGAAAGGAATTTTAAAGCTTAAGGTATATGAGAACAAGACTTTAAAAAATATCCTGAGTGACTTCACTGTGAACAAAATATCAGCCTTACAGAGAAAAAAAGTTTTGATGCACCATTTTGAACATCAAACCATAATTTTACACCTAAACAATCTTTGTGAGCTTTCTCTCTCAGTTCTAATCACTGGCCACTGGAAGTTCAATAAGTGGAACTGTAAGTAATATTTTTCTATACAGAAATTACAAAGGTATCACTTAACCTATAGCTCTTTAAAATTCCAATTAAGGGGCGCCTGGGTGGCGCAGTCGGTTAAGCGTCCGACTTCAGCCAGGTCACGATCTCGCGGTCCGGGAGTTCGAGCCCCGCGTCAGGCTCTGGGCTGATGGCTGAGAGCCTGGAGCCTGTTTCCGATTCTGTGTCTCCCTCTCTCTCTGCCCCTCCCCCGTTCATGCTCTGTCTCTCTCTGTCCCAAATAAATAAATAAACGTTGACAAAAAAAATTAAAAAAAATAAAATTCCAATTAAAACTAAGATTTGTTCTTGGGACATAAAAGAATGTGTCTAAGTTTAGAAAAACAAGTAAAAATAAGCTAAGGAAATTAATGGGAAAAAATGAGGAAGAACTGGATTTACCATATATTAAAACATTTAAGTCTAAATTAATTAATTGGTTTATTAATGTAAGACTATACAGATATATTAGTTTAAAAAAAAAGATTAGGATGCAGCCAAAGAAATCAACATTATAAACTGCTAGAACTGTTCAGCTATCTAGAAAAAATTTAAAAAATTAATATACAAATTCATTTCAAATATCAAGTAAAATGCCTACATATCAAATAGTTAACAGGCAAAAATTAAGCACAAAAAGGGAAAATTTATATAACTTAGTTTAGTGTGGATAGGACATCCTAACTATTGAAACTATTGAAACATGCTAACTACTGAAAATCTTTTTCAATTATTTCTAATGACTGACATTTGATCACATCAAAATAAAGACCAAAATATAACATTAAAAGTCATACAAACTTGTAAAATATTTCAGAAAATGCAGGGGTACCTAAGTGACTCAGTTGGTTAAGTGTCCAACTCTTAGTTTTGGCTCTGGTCATGATCTATCTCATGGTTTGTGGGTTCAAGCCCCCTGTCAGGCTCTGCATTGACAGTGCAGAGCCTGCTTGAGATTTTCTCTTTCCTTCTCTGCCCCTCCCCTGCTCATGCTCTCTGTCTCTCTCTCTCTTTCAAAATAAACAAACTCTAAAAAAAATGTTCATTCAAATCAAACCCCCAAAACTTTAGACTATTGACCTAAATGGTTATTCACAGTATAAGTGGTATTCATTAGCATATGTAAACATGTATCACCTAACTACTAACTAGTTATATCATTCATATTAAATTTAACACCTTTCTCATCTTGGTCTCAGCTTAAACATCATCTTTTCAAAAAAGAAATAACAGCTCACCTACTTCTTTCATAGCTCCTTGTATTCATCATGGACTGATATATGTACTTATTTACAACACTATGATCCAAAGTCCATGAGGTTTAGGCTCTTATGTATTATGTTTAGTTTTGTGGCTTTGTTGCTTGACATAGGTTCTGGCACCTAGTATATTCAACAGATCTTTGCCAAATGAAAGAATTAGTAACTCATCCAAATCCTCAAGTAAATGGTATTTTGAAGATGTAAGTTTCATGAACCAAGGGCACTAAACAACGTTATATTAAATAGATGGCTTTTGAGAGGTGCCTGGCTGGCTCAGTTGGTAGAACATGTAGCTCACGGTCTCAGGGTTCTAAGTTCAAGCCCCATGCTGGGTGTAGAGCTTACTTAAGTAAAGTAAAAACAAAATAAAATTAAAAATAAAATAAAGTGGGGCGCCTGGGTGGCTCAGTCGGTTAGGCGTCCGACTTTGGCTCAGGTCATGATCTCGCAGTTCGTGGGTTCGAGCCCCGCATCAGGCTCTGTGCTGACAGCTCAGAGCCTGGAGCCTGTTTCATATTCTGTGTCTCCCTCTCTCTCTCTGACCCACCCCTGTTCATGGTCTGTCTCTCTCTGTCTCAAAAATCAATAAACATTAAAATAAATAAATAAATAAAATAATATAAAATAAAATAAAGTAAAATCATAATATACATAGATAGCTGCTGATATAGGCAACAGATGTTAACCTTAAAATTTCTGAAATCACTTGCAGAGCTAATATTTAATGAGCATTTACTAGTGCTAGACTGTGCTAAATATCACACATTCAAGTCTCAGGACTACAAATTTGGTACCACTGTCCACCTTCTTTACATAAGAATAATGCTTCCAGAGGATAATTTGCCTATAAAAGATTATATAGGGGCACCTGGGTGCCTCAGTTAAGCAGTGAACACTTGATTTCCGCTCAAGGTCCTGAGATGGAGTCCTGCATCAGGCTCTACCCTGGGCTGGAACCTGCTTAAGATTCTCCCTCTCCCTCTTCCTCATGTGCTCTCAAAATATATATATGTATACATATATATATATACATATATATATATTTGTATATATACATATATATATACACATATATATACACATACACACACACATATATATATGTTTATAAATTTTTAAAAAAGACTACATATCAGGTGGCCGAATTAGATTTGAGCTCAGGTAAATTCACTTGATTCAAAAATAATTATCTGGGGGCATTGGGTGGCTCAGTTGATTAGAGGACTGTTGGTTTTGGTTTAGGTCAAAATCTCAGGGTTTATGAGACAGAGCTCCACATCAGGCTCTGTGCTGCACAGAGCCTGCTTGGGATTCTTTCTCTCTCTCTCTCTCTCTCTCTCTCTCTCTCTCTCTGCCCCTCTCCTGCTTTCTTGCTCTCTCAACATAAATAAATAAACATTAAAAAATAATTCTCTGTTTGATTAATTATAAGCTTAGGGTCATAAACCCAGAATGTAAGGCCTTACCAGAAACATCTTATGGGAATTCAAAACAGGACTATATATCAAGCAGAATATTTAACAGGTAAAGATCACTGACCTGGCATGGGAAGTGTTCGGGTAGCTGTTTCTAACTTTCTACTTCATTTTTTGGCTATTTAGGGTCTTTTGTGGTTCCATACAAATTTTAGGATTGTCTGTTCTAGGTCTGAGAAGAATGCTGGTACAATTTTGACTGGGACTGCACTGTAGATTGCTTTGGGTACTACTGACATTTTAACAATATTTGTTCTTCCAATTCAATGGAAAAGTTTTTCCATTTCTTTATGTCTTCTTCAATTTCTTTCATAAGTTTTCTATAGTTTTCAGCATACAGATCTTTAACATCTTTGGTTAGGTTTATTCCTAGGTATTCTATGGTTCTCTTTGCAATTGCAAATGGGATCGATTTCTTGATTTCTCTTTCTGTTGCTTTATTATTGGTGTATAGAAATGCAACCAATTTTCTGTACATTAATTTTGTAACCTGCAACTTTGCTGAATTCATGTATCAGTTCTAGCGGCTTTTTGGTGGGGTCTTTTGGGTTTTCCATGTAGAGTATCATGTCATCTGCAAAAAGTATAAGTTTGACTTCTTCTTTGCCAATTTGGATGCGTTTTACTTCATTTTGCTGTCTGCTGATGCTAGGATTTCCAACACTATGTTAATCAACAATGGTGACAGTGGATATCCCTGTCGTGTTCCTGATCTCATGGGGAAAGCTCTTCAGTTCATTTTTAATTAGGAAAGCAGATTTAAATTATGCACAACCTGAAGGGGATATAAAAGGGCTGCAAAAATGATATATACAGTTTTTCACAATCTAAATATCTAACACTCTAAGCTCACTTTTTACATTTATTCATTTATTTATTTTGAGAGAGAAAGCACAACTGGAGGAAGCACAGAGAGAGAGGGGAAGAGAGAATCCCAAACAGGCTCCATACCATCAGCACAGAGCCTGACTGTTGGCTCAAACCCACAAGCCATGAGATCATGACCTGAGCTGAAGTCAAACACTTAACCAACTAAGTCACCCAGGCTACCCTCTAAGCTCACTTTTAACACCAAGTGGTCTTTATTCCCCATTTTTTTTTCATTTCAGAAGCTAAATCTTAAGACAAAATACACTCTCAAATCTTGAAACACTTTTTTAAAAGTGTCCTTGAAAACACATGATTTCACTCATATGTGGAATTTAAAAAACAAAACAAACAAGCAAAAGGAAAAAAAAGAGACAAACCACGAAACAGACCTGTATAGAGAACAAATTAATGGTTACTAGAGAGGAGGTGGGTGGGAGCATGGGTTAAACACATGAAAAGGATGAAGGAATGCACCTGTGGTATTGAGCACTAGGTATTTTATGGAAGTATTGAACTACTCTTTCGTACACCTGAAACTAATATTACATGTATGGTAACTAATTGGAATTTAAATTAAAAATTATAGGGGCTTCTGGGTGGCTCAGTCATTTAAGCGTCCAACTTTGGCTCAAGGCATGATCTCTCGGTCCGTGAGTTCAAGCCCCACATCAGGCTTTGTGCTGACACCTCAGAGCCTGGAGCTGCTTCCAATTCTGTCTCTCTCTCAAAAATAAACATTAAAGAGAAAAAAAAAAAAAACTTATAGAAAGTGTCTTTGAGTTCACCCAAACATGTAGCCAACTTATTTGCTTATTATATCCTCAAATTTCCATTGTGTATCAAAGTCTTATTGAGGCTAGTTTTTGCTGATTCTATGATTTTTATGGTATGAGACAATAAGGGGGTTGGTAAAAAACAACCCTCTATTAAAAATAAAAAGTTCCCAAACTGGTATTAAAAATATATTTTCTTCAGGATCCCCTGAGTGGCTCAGCGAGTTAAGTGTCCGACTTTGGTTCAGGTCATCATCTCACAGCTCCTGAGAGCGAGCCCCGTATCTGGCTGTCTGCAGACAGCACACAGCCCGCTCCAGATCTCTGTGCCCCTTTCTCTGCCCCTCCCCAACTTGCCCACATGCTCTCCCTATCAAAAATAAATAAAAATTTAAAAAAAGAAACCTTTTAAAAATATGTTTTCTTCATATTTTCAAAGAGGGTAAAAATCAGCAGGGGTGGAGGTGGGGATAGCAGTGGGTAAGAAACACTATCATTTTATGGACTCAAAGAAAACTACTACAAAGCACAGTTCATTATAATGCAGATTCTTAAACACAAACTGGGAAAGCCCTGTTAGTAATATAAAACTATCTGATTATTTGAAGGAAGATCCAAAGTATGCCCCTATCAAATACAGACTTAAAATGCAATATTTCCTGTCTTATAACAAATTAATGAACCTCAAAAATTACACATGATGTTGGCTGGAAAAGAGAAAATACCAAGAAAAGCAAGGCTTAAAAAACAAACTGGCAGACAGAGTGCCTGGGTGGCTCAGTTGGTTAAACATCTGACTTTGGCTCAGGTCATGATCTCATGGTTGTGGGTTCGAGCCCCACTTCAAGCTCTGCGTTGACAGCTCAGAGCCTGGGGCCTGCTTTGGATTCTGTGTCTCCCTCTCTTTCTGCCCCTCCCTTGCTTGTGTTCTCTCACACTCTCTCTCTCTCATAAATAAATAAACGTTAAAAAAATTGTCAAAGGAACTCCTAGGTGGAATTTAAAAAACAAAACAAACCAGCTAAAGGAAAAAAAAGGTAATTAAGTGATAGTCTTATATTCAGCTCTGAATGTTAGATCAGGTTCTTAGTCAAAAATTGAGGAGGCCAAAAAGAGTATGGGACTTTCAGCCCAGCGCCAAGTCAAATATTCACTGTACACAGCAAATAGTGTCATGTATAGAGCCATCCTCATTGGAACTCACACAGACCCTTGATTTACTTATGAAATTCGGGTTTCATCTATTATCTTATAAATAACTTTTAGAAATTTTCAATAAATTATGAAAAAGATAGGCTTGAGGTTACAAACTAATGAACTGGGCCAAGTTCAACTTGTATATATACATTTTGCTTGGAAAGAACTTAAAAAAATTAAATTAGAATTTTCTTACAGTTCAGAGTCCTTAACCATATTCTACAGTCTTGCCTATCTAGTCCCTGAATGATTTCAAGTTTGTGAAGTGAAATGCTGGGCATTCTGAGCACATTATATTAAAGTTAATCATTATGCAGGAGCTCATCTTAGAAATTCTCCAGAAAAACGGTCTTTAGTCATTTGCTAAGTTGGCAAAAGAAGTTAAATTCATATGATAGTCCACTTTTTTCCATTGAATTTGAGTTAACATTTATCTAAAGGTAGACAACTTGTCAGGGAAAAATAAAATTATGCTACTGCTACCATTTCTTAGAGTAAATGCTGTCAGTATTTTATCAAATGCTGTCATAGATTCACCTTCCTGTATACATTGTTCTTGAGTTAACAGACATGCCTAGGAACTCACCTGATAGTCATTTACTTCTAGGAAACAAACTATACATATTACCACACAATTTTTTACAATATTAAGAATGAATAGGCTATATGACTGAAGGGTCAAATAAAAAAATTAAGTCATCTAAAATTTAAAAACTCATAAAAAATTTATTGATTTCAGATCACAGTTCATTCAGGATATTCTTCTCTTTCACAATCAGTGGAATTCATTACATACTAAAAATAACACCATATTTACGTACACATAAATTCATTTTCCCAGTAAGAGCTAATCTACCTTTAAGAAGATTTCCCACATATTCACAGTACATAATATCACAGAACACCCATATTTGGTCTAAGTGTCTCTGAATGGTAGCATTACAAGATGGAAGTTCATTGTGCCTGATAATTTGATTGAGTTTTGCCCAAATGTCTTCCAAAGTTTGGTTGTTACAAATAGTGTGCTCTATAGTCCATCTTGCCCTATAAAGTGAATGCAAATTCAGTGCCTTTAAACTATCTTGCAATTTTTTAGACAAAGGAAAAATATTTTCAGTGCAATTACTGTTGGGAAGTGAAACACTCCAAAACCTCTTCTTATGCTGTCTTCCCTTTTCTGATTGCTTATCTAGATTTCCAGAATTAGTCTGTTCATTCAGTGTGTGTGACTGGATTAAGTGCTTTTTTTTTTTTAAATTAGGTTGAAATTCCAAAAGATCTATTGTGCAATCGTAACTCTGTGATTTAACATCATGTTCTGAAATGGTTAAGTACAGTTTCACATCTTCAGCTGCCTCTTCAGAAATCACAGGTGGTGATCTTTTAGGTTTGAGTGGAAGTTTGGACCCATCATGAGAAAACCAAGGAATAAATCTTGATAGTGGACGTGTAGGAAAGTCTTGAAGTGCTTTCTCTGCAATTTTTGACAGTTGTGTGGGATCATTCTCATATGGTCGATAATGTAATATTACTTCTGTAGTCATTCTGCAGTAATCCAGTCACTCTTAATGAAGAGAAAATTTCTTAGATGTGCTCCTCAGCGCTAGAATGTAATTTATAATTACAAGACTTTCTTTCCAAATCAGAGGGAATCAGGACCTAAAGCGGAAGTATTGCAAAGAATAAGATATGGTAGGGATAACCTACACACAAATAGGGAGAAAAGAAAAAACAAAAACCAATCCCAATATGATATTTTACCAAGTGTTGTTGGTAAATGTGAATGGAATCCACAAAATTGGAAACCCTCTGTCTCACCAAAATAAGGGATCTGGATTAAATGCCTGGTAAGCCTCAAACTGCTAGTAGTCAACACATTTAGATCAACATGTAAATATTTATAAGTACTGTCATTAATATATTAGGTAATAATCTTAAGACTATAGCAGAAACAAAGGGTTAATTAGTGATTCCTAGGATATTTTATTCATTTGAAGAGAACAAAAATGTAATAATACTTAAAACTTTGAGACATTAATTGAGGAAAATGAAAATCATTGTGATTTTTGATGCATTGAAAAAAATAGATTTTATACTTTAAAATGATATGAATTCCACCAAATACATAGATACACTACTTAACGATTTTCATTCTCAATACTAAGCACCAATAACATGAAAATAAATTGTGCATTTTAACCAGGCTGGGAACTGGTCTTGTTAAAAAATGTCCTTAGTATAAACGGGGCACTTTCACACTATCAAGACATTAGTACCATGGCTTCTGAATTCCAATTCAGAGGAGGAACAAGAAGGCTAGACCTTAATATTTTTTTTTTTCCTTTTAGAACAAAGAAGTCTTCAAGCTGTCCCAAATTGGGTCACTGATAGTAAGTTCTAGCATACAGTTAGGCTTCCAAAGTTGCATGAGCCACAATGCACGCTCTTTCAAATCCTAATTACTGTAGAAAAAAAATGAGAGGTTCTCCCCAAATCATTAGAGAACTCCTTGAAGGGGTTCTTCCATTACTAGAATGGCCATAGGTGGGGACTCCTGTCATGATGTCATAATACTCATTTGATCACCAATTTTGAAGAGTCAGAAGTAATTAATTTCATCATGATTCTTTTCGCCTGTTAATGTCCACTGATTTGACAACTTAAATTCATAAATGACTGTGATCCTTAACACCCATAATTCTTAACATGAATCTAGACATAGCATACTTTTTTTTTTTTTTTTATGTTTATTTTTGAGAGAGAGTGAGACAGATTGTGACCAGGGGAGGGGTCGAGAGAGGGAGGCAAAGAATCCGAAGCAGGCTCCAGGCTCCGAGTTGTGAGCACAGAGCCCCATGTGGGACTCGAACCATGAGATCATGACTTGAACCGAAGTTGGTCACTTAAACGACTGAGCCACCCAAGCGTCCCTAAACATAGCATATTCTTAATTTTTTTTTTAACATTTATTCATTTTTAAGAGTGAGAGAGACACAGTGTGAGCAGGGGAGGGGTAGAGAGAGAGGGAGATGCAGAATCTGAAGCAGGCTCCAGGCTCTGTGCTGACAGCTCTGAGCTGTCAGCTGTCAGCACAGAGCCCGACGCAGGGCTCGAAATCAGAGACCTGGAGATCATGACCTGAGCTAAAGTCGGAAGCTTAACTGACTGAGCCACCCAGGTTCCCCTAAACATAGCATATTTTTAAAACAATAATGCTTTTATTTTTTTCTTTCCTTTTCTTTACACTTTCACACGTTAAGATACTGCATTAAGAATTATTTTTGTTTGAAAATATGCAATGTTGTACTCTGAGGATGATGAAGTTGTGACAGCTCATTTTTTTACATATATAAGAAAGTGAACTTAAATGATCATATAAGTTGGTACACTTGGCATCCAACAATCAGTACAATTAGACTTGTTAAAATCTTGAAAGTTTCTTAAATTTCTGAAAGATATTAATATCTATTTACATACTTGATATGGGATTAAGAAAGAACATGACAGTTTCTTTTCCTTTTTCTCCAGAAAGAACCCATCTCAGTGTAACTCATTTGCTCAGGCTCAGCTTACAGGTCATATATCTATATTAACATTGTTGTTTTTCAGCTCTATAGTCAGAGACAGATTTATTAAACCGAGCTATCAGTATATGATTTTATGTTACAAATGAGACTGCTGAGCTTCTGGAATGTTTAATGCCTACATCATAACTGTGTACAAGATAATCGTCCGTCAAAATGGACGCCAAAAGAAGGTAAGTGAAATTCAACTGAATTCAAATGTCTATCCAATCTCTTCTCAGCTCAGTTCAAGAAGTTATTGGAAACCACACAGTAGAGCATCCAAGAAATAAGAAGTGTGTTTGGGGAAGTAGAAAACAGATGAAATACAGCTGAAAGCATTTTAAATAAAAGGTTTTCAGAAAACAGTAATTCCAGAAAACTCTGCCCTGTTCGTTTTCCCTAAATAATAATACAATTACATCATCAAACTTACTAAAAATTTTCTGCTGTGTACAGAAAACGAAAGCTGACATCAATTTTCCCACATCCACACTACTTTGAAGTAAACTGCAATAAGTTATAGCAAATCTAAATTATACGTTGTTGTACTATGTGTCTCAAAACCCTTGGCACTGCTAAAACTAGACTAATTTTGCTGATCAAACTGAAGACTGGTAACTTCGTCAGTGATACACAAAGACACAAGAGACAAGGAAAAATCACCGGAGATGCCTACTGTACATCATCTTGGCTCACAGGGCTCTAGGGACGTTAGCTTCTCTGACTAAAACCGGTCTGGTTACTGCAAGCAGCATATAACACAACGAGTGATTTATCGGGTATCTATTACATTCTAGAGGAATGCAACATAAGTCTCTCAAATCTAAAAAGCAAAGAAGAAAAATTGCTTCCTTCCTCTCGGCGCCGAAGGACACAGCAAGAATGCAGGAACTAATGGTGTTTACGAAGGACGAGGCCTACATCCCCGGGACCAGGCCTAGGTGGCAAAGGCTTCGAGAACTAGCGAGAGAACAGAAAACAGACTAAACGCAGTCAGGTTCGTGAAAGTTTACCTTTCAGGGCCAGCAGGTGTTCCTGTTTGGGGGGATTCACTTCCATTTTGAACGGCACTTTCGACCCACTGCCTACGGCAGCTGGGTAGGTTCAAAGCAGCCCGGAAGAAAACAGTAAAGCGTACGTTCGGGAAAATCGAATGCACTCCCAACAGTTTCTGCTGGTAGTGCCTTAAATTCTCTTCTTACGACGTCCTTTAGGGACTCAACGGCTTCTTTTCACCAAAGCCATCTCTTATTTCTTAGCGATTTATACATAAAATACTTCTCTGTTTTCCAGCCACAAATCACACATAGCGTCTTCCAGAAACCACTCCTCGCTGACAGTACATAGCCCCACAGATAACTACATGGCGGAGTAGGGGGGGGGGAAACCCAAAAAAAAAACCTAGTGTGGCATCCTGGGATTTGTAGTTTAAACAAAAACCGCACTGCATGCAGGGAGATGTAGTCTCCCAAAGTCCTCACGTCTATTCTGCAATTAGGAAGCGATCGTTTCTAAAACGGGAGTTTCACTCCAAAATTTTACTTCTTGTTTTATCCTTTCTTTTTTCTTTCTTTAATTTTATTCCTTCCATACTTCAGTCTCCTAAATAACAGCAATAAAAACATCAAAGCGTTCATACACAGGGAACGGCTTCCCAAGAGCTAGGGACTGACAGGAGGAGGAGCTCTGAGGTCGGCCCAGCCGTGCCCGGCGTCGTACTGCGCCTGTGCGGTAGCGGCGAGCGCCGAGGCCTCTGGGTAGATGGTCCTACCCCGCCCCTTAGTTGAAGGCGGTGACGGCTGCTTCTGCGGCAACGCTCCTCCTAGGATGGCTACCCTGGTTGTAAACAAGCCTGGAGCGGGACTAGACAGTGGCCGTCAGGGCAGCCGGGGTACGGCCGTGGTGAAGGTGAGGGACTTTGCGTGCTCCGTTCTCCACCTTCGGCCTCCCTTCGGTTTATCCCTGAGTTCTGGCGGCGGCGCCCCGGCCGTCTTCGGGCAGGATGCGCGGCCTTTGCGTCCCTCTCGGCTTTACATGCCTTGTTCCCCACTCCGCGATCTTTTCTCTTTGCGGGCGTGAAGTTGCCTGGTCTTCTGTTAATACCAGTTCTTTACTTGACATCGCCGATGGGGATGTTTGTGAAGATGATCGTATGGGCCTGTGAGACTGACTTCGGCCGGTCTTTTCCCTAGATCCTCTGCGTTTGGTTAAGTTCAACAGGCATTAGCTTATTTTTAGTAAATTGAACCATTATTATCGCTAGGTAGTATATTAAGTATTGTAGCTCGTTAATAATCTACCTATGAAGTATATGATCATTACCGTTTTGCAGGTGAGGAAACTCAGGTTTGGGTTAACACAGTGAGCCAGGGTTGACTGCCTTTAAAGTCTGGTTTTCATCATCACACTAATTCTTGGCGTGTATTAGTGGTTGATCTGCCCCCTCCTCTCTTGGTAGTACAGTCTTTCAACACTTGAGAAGTCTCCCAGCAGCAGCATGGTTGGGCAATAACGTTAAGGTATACCAATTGCCTATGGTTTGAGGTTTGAAATTCTACCATGCTTGAGTGCTTCAAAATGCATTTGCTAAAACATCAATTGAAATACGTGGGATTCACGTTTCCCCTTCACTATATAGTCATGGAAAGATTTGGAAGGGAGAACTGATCTCAGTCGTTTGTAGAAGACTTTCAGGATTATTATAATCTCAGTTATTGGTATTTCTCATTACTGGTTACATATTAGAATAACAGCATTTAAAAAAAAATACCCTAGTTATGCACACTTCCTCCTCCAGTTCTGATTAACCTGACATAAGTATATTTTTTTACAATTCCAGAATTGATTTTAATGTGCAGCTAGAGTTGAGAACTACTATACCACATAATATCAGAAGTTCTTTTAAGATCTTGGATAATAGGCACCTCATGTTGGGTTTAGATGACAACAAATGATATATTTTTGCTTACAAGTATATTATCAATCAGTGTTGGTGGCTTTTGATTCATCTGACCTTTATATATCAGTGAAGTTATTCTGAAGGTACATGGCGTATCTGAGATACAGAGGGAGCCCTGTTAGGCATGTTGTATGGTTGAGCATTTATTGATTTGTGCTTTATCTAAGTAGAGAATTCCTAAAGATAATTTTGTGAATTAACTTGAGTCAGTAAGTTGTAATTAGAATGGATATTATTGCTGTATCTATCTTTGTTACCCTTAGTTGCCTTAAAATCTCAAAAATATACTAAAGTCTGATATAATTCAAATTTATTACAGTACAGAGTTTAATATGTTAGAGCTTCACTTCGTTCATCTTTATCTTTTTTTTTAAACATTCATTAATTTTTTTGAGAGAGCATGAGTGGGATGGGGCATAGAGAGAGGGAAACAGAGGATCTGAAGCGGGCTGCACAGCGAGGCCTGGTAGGCTCGAACTCACACACTGAGATCATGACCCGACCTGAAGTCAGGCACGCAACTGCCTGGGCCGCCCAGGTGCCCCACATTTTTGTCTTTATATGTAAAATGTGCCTGAGCTGTGCGGTAGGATAGTCTTTTTTGGCAAGATCCTTATGCTGTAATTTGTAGGGAGTATGGTGGCATAAATTTAAAAAACAAAAACGAACTCATTGTCATTTTCATAGATGAAAGCAGAAATTATTCATTGGAAGGTGAAAGTTGAAGTATATGATGCTAATACGTAAAATGACCTATTTAAAGAACAAGCTGAGAGTGACATGGTTTTTTCACTAGAAAAAGACAAAAATCTAACATTCTGAAATTCACATTCAAAAAGGAAAAAGGAATCAGGAAAGTTTCTTTTGAAGAGTGAGTCTCCTTAGCACTTTTAAAATATGGTCTGGTTTATTAAAGTTTTATTTACATGTGATAAGTTTGTAGCTCTCCTTGGCATATTTGTGAAGTTTATAAAATTAAGAGCTTTTCTCTTATCTAGGATTTAATTTCTTGGGCTTTTAGCCACACTTCCTAATGATAAATACTGAAGAAAGAATGTCTTACTCTATTGTTAACTGAGTCGATGTGAAATAATCTAATAACTTTATTTTTGGACCCATGTTTGGTTTGTAAATCAGTTGTATGTTGCTAGTGCTTTTTGAAAAAACCTGTGGTAGCAACTTAAGTTTTTTTTATCTTCTGTAATTATGGGGTCACAGATACAAGGTATGAATGGACTAAGTAAAATTTAATTTGATTCTTTGAAGTATACAGTCATAAACAAGTTTATGTTAGAATAGCAAGAACATCTATTAAAAATGTTGCATTTGTTTTACATCTAATTGTGTTGTATCTTTTCTGTATTTGATTGAATTTGATATTTAAGTGAGGATGTTTAAAAAATTTTTTAATGTTTTATTTATTTTTAAGACAGAGAGAGACAGAGCATGAGTGGGGATGGGGCAGAGAGAGAGGAAGACACAGAATCTGAAGCAGGCTCCAGGCTCTGAGCTGTCAGCACAGAGCCTGATGTGGGGCTCGAACTCACAAACTGTGAGATCATGACCTGGGCGGAAGTCGGACGCTCAACCGACTGAGCCACCTGGGTGCCCCAAGTGAGGATGTTTAAATAAAAATTCTTTCCTGCTTTTTTTAAAAACGTAGGTTAAATTTAAGTTTGTATATATAACATAATTTATGTGTAACTGTTTCTAGCTATTTCCCTTCCTCATAGGGAACCACTATTGCAGTGTAATTAATTTCCTTTATAGCCTGCTAGAAAGTTAGTATGCCTGTATAAAAACATATATATAAATATATGCTCTTTCACTCCTCAGTTTAATGCAAAAGCTATGTATTCTATGTATCATTTTTCACTTTGCTTTATTTGTGTGAAAGCATCCTGTTTGTGTACATAGAAAACTTCCTCTTTCTCCATAGACTGCATAGTTTGCAGTACATGAATATACTAGATTTTCTAGTCTGTACTGGTACATATTTACTTTGTTTCCAGTCTTTTGCAAATGTAAATGGTGCTATAAGGAATAACATAGAGACTGCTTCACACATGTGTAATATATTTGTAGGATAAATTCCTGGAAATAGAATTAGTAAACCATGTAGGGGTGCCTGGGTGGCTCAGTTGGTTGAACATCCGACTCTTGATTTTGGCTCAGGTCATGATCCCAGGATCATGGGATCCAGCCCCATGTTGGGCTTTGTGTTGGGTGTGGAGCCTGTTTGAGATATTCTCTCTCTATCTCTCTCTCTCTCACTCTCGCTCCCTCCCCCTCTGCCCCTCTCCCTCCTTTCCCCCTATCTTTCTCTCTCCCTCTGCTCCTCTCCCCTGCTGGTGCACTCTCTTAAAAAAAAAAAAAAAAAAAAGAATACCTGCTTTCCCACACTTTGACCAGCACAACAAAGAGTTATTGACCTGTTTGATCTAATCTGAAAACTGAAAACAGTATATTGGTGTAGGTTTAATTGCATTTCAAAGTTTTTTGAGTGAGATTGGACATCTTTTCATGTATTTAAAGAGTTGTTTTCATGTCTTTTTCTGTGAACTATGTATTACATTTAAGACTGTCTTGAACCATACTGGGATGCAAGCCAATTAGAAGTTATGAATTTACAGTGAAAAATGTTTGTATTTCATGCACTAAGTCCAAATTAATTACAGAGCTAATATTTTTAATATATTAAGTGTGATTTCCACTAAGCATTTTCTGGTTTTTGTCTTGCATTATTTACTTGTTGGGGGATGGTGGTTGGGCTGGACTGTTTAAAACAATTTTTTTTTAAGTTTATTTATTTTGAGAGAGAGAGTGCAAATGGAGGAACAGAGAGAGAGAGAGAGAGAGAGAGAGAGAGAGAGTAAGTGTGAGTGAGTGAGTCCCTGCACTGTTAGTGCAGAGCCTGCTGCAGGGTTTGAACTCAAGAACCATGAAATGGTGACCTGAGCCAAAGTTGGATGTTTAATCTACTGAGTCACCTAGGTGCCTCCCCTCTTTTAAAAAACTTTTATTTTGTCTGTCAGACTTTATTTATATAAGCACACCAGTGGTTGGTTGTTTGGAATGCCCTGTTTCTGGGGGCTTTTTGGTCTAACAGGGAAAGACAGGCTGGAAAGCCAGTAAGGGAATTAAAGTGCTCTGGGGTGTTAAGATTAAACACTTATCCATGGTGCATGATGGCCCAAGGGATAGTGTGCTCATTTCAGTTGGACTGACCTGTGTGGGTAGGCTGAGAGATATAGTTGTTTAGAAATTTGTTAGTTTACTAATGTTAAAAAGAGGATCCACAAGAAAAATGTCTGTTTAGCTATTTCCTCAGCATCAGCATAAAGAAAGAGGCAAAAACAGTTTATCCTGTTCTAGGAACTACAAATTGTTTCATATAGTTTGAGAATAGAGTCTGAAGGGGGTTGCAATAAAGCAGTAGGACAGAGGACAGATTGTAGTAGGTCATGGATGACAGACATAAGAGTTTGTGGCATAATTGTTCAACATGGGTATTAAAAAAAATAAAATTCTGAAACATTTCAGCTATATTTGGAAGTAACAGTACTAACAGTACTAACAGTACTTCATTAATAAAAATATAGGTTGTTGACTTAATTCTAAAAGCACTCATGTGCTTGGGAATCAATATGCTGATTTTTGTTGCCTTTCCTTTGACTGCATGGCCTTGGGCAAGTCATGTGCCTGTAATTGGAACTATATAGACAAAATATTTTCTAACCGAGGGGAATTATTTATTAATTGAGAACAAGGAATTGAAATTTAAGTCTTAGCTGATTTCTTGTCTTTACATTATATAATATAAACACTAGAAGATACTTGAAAGTTACAGTCTTTTCTGAACAGGTTCTTTATTATTTACAAGGGTTAAATGTCACCCTAGTACATATTTCAGATTATTTTTGTTAAAATTAATGATGATTTTTGGGGGGTAATTTTGGAGAAATTGCTTAAGAATGCAACTTCGGTAGAATTATATAGTGTACAGATTCCGATATAATGAATCAAGTCATAATTTTCAAAAGATAAAGATGATATTAATTTACATTATTTTTGTCCCTAACACTTGACATTTCAAGGAGATTTCACTATGATATAGTTTTGGTAGGGTCTGTCAGATGATATGATAAAAAGATGATTTAAGGTTTTACAATCTAGACTATTTTTTTTCATGGAGAAATAAAGTGACTTAGAAAGATTGATTTAATATGTTCGATCAAGTTTTTTTTTTGGCCTGAAGTATGTATGCTTTTAAGATCATTTAAAGAGCACATGTTCCCATGCCAATTATTAGGTGCTGGAGTGTGGAGTTTGTGAAGATGTCTTTTCTTTGCAAGGAGACAAAGTTCCTCGCCTTCTGCTTTGTGGCCACACAGTCTGTCATGACTGTCTTACCCGCCTGCCTCTTCATGGAAGAGCAATCCGTTGCCCTTTTGATCGACAAGTAACAGATCTAGGTAGGAAAATATATTGTATTTAAGATTGAAAATTGTTTGGTTTATTTGTGTGAAAAGGAGTTTGTATAGTCATTGATTACTGTAGGGTTCTAGGTTAGAAGAGATGTATGGAAAAGGATTATCTTCACTTGTTCTTGTTCTAGTTTACTTAGAGGAGTTATTTTAGCTAAGTGTATATTTCATACAGTGGTTTTCAAACACAAATCATAGCTAATTTTTAGTTATGAAATCAATTTAATTGGTTGTGAACATGCTTTTTTAAAGAAGAAATGGAAAAAAAATGTGTGTTGCATCCTGAAGGTGAATATTGGTGTGTGAAACTTTTCTTTCAGATGTATATATTATATATGAACATATTTTTAAAACCATGCATATATAAATACATATAAGTAAACATATATCTAAGTATTTATAAGTAAATATATATATAAGTAAGTATGCATATGTGTACATACACACATATATATACATATATACATATATGTAGGTTATCCTGTGTTGAAAGGGAAAATGTATTTCTTACTGGAGGTTGCTGTAAAAAGTATTTTAAAGCACTTGTTTTAATATATGTAGTAAAAGTCAGTGACAAAATAGTTTTTAAAAAGTATAAAGAAAAATAGTAGAACTTGATGTTTTTACTGAGAATGCTGAAGAGTTGGAGTGCCTGGGTGACTTAACAAGAGTTAAACATCCCACTCTTGATTTCAGCTCAGGTCATGATCTCACATTTTGTGGGATTGAGCTGACAGCACAGAGCCTGCTTGGGATTCTCTCCCTGTCTCTCTCTGCTCCTCCCGTCCTTGCTCACCTGCACTCTCTCTGTCTCTGTTAAAAATAAATAAATAAACTTAAAAAAAAAAAAAAAGAATGCTGACGTTTTCTTTTAATGTTTATTTATTTTGAGAGAAAGAGCATGAGTAGGGGAGAGCAGAGCAGAGGGAAGGAGAGAATCCTAAGCAAGTTCTCTGCCATCGCCATAGACCCCTACTTGGGGCTGGATCTCACAAACCATGAGATCATGAACTGAGCTGAAATCGAGTGGTATGCTTAGTTGACTGAGTCACCCAGGTGCCCCAGGAGTTTCTGTTTTTTTAAAGAGAATTTTTAACAAGACAATAGTTCTAGCAATAAAAAGAAATTAGGGAAAATTTGAATTTTGAAAATTTAGACATTATTAATGATATTAACAATTAAATATATGATAAATTACTGTTAGGTGTGAGGTGAAATGATTAATATTCCATTTTATTAGATTTAGTTTTTATTTTTATATTTGTTTTAGGAGATTCAGGTGTTTGGGGATTGAAAAAAAATTTTGCTTTATTGGAGCTTTTGGAACGACTACAGAATGGACATATTGGCCAATATGGAGTTGCAGAAGAAGCCATTGGGATATCTGGAGAGGTATTGATTGAATTTATTAAAATATTTATTATGAGCATGAATTTTTTCTCTTATTTTAAAATATAAGTATAATCTTACCTCACTTGCTTCAGCAGATAGGAATCCAGAAACACAACTTTTCATTACATTGCAGTTTTATAGGAAATAATATTCCCAACTGAATAGAAAGTAAAACTTAAACTTGAATTCACTGAAAATACTATACCCAAAGTATATTTTATGTATAAACTTACCTCCTTATTATAATTCACTTCTATCCAAGGATAAAGTCAAGAGTTAGAAGGTTATGGAAAAGTAAAAAGAAGTGGAAGCTACATTAAACCAGAGGATGCAAAAGTGAATCAACAATAAACAGGATGGTGCAAAGAAAGAAAGAGAAACTCCATCAAAGAGGCCATTTAGTGTAGAGGCCAAATGCCTTAAAGATAGCAGTAGCTCTTGAGGGAATTAATACTATAAATATCTTCATGAAAAGTTTAAATGTGTAAGTATACTCTATCCAACAGGCTGGTCATCCAGTAAATATTAGGATGCTGCCCATTAACACAGGTTAAAATACATTTTTTACACTTAATTATATGCATAGCTCATATACTGTACTAGATATAAGAATAGTTGTAGTAAATAACAGTTAATGATTTCAGTGGTCAACTTTAAAACCACAGGTTTAGAATCAAGGAAACAAATGTCAGATTGATTTCTACTTTTCTTCTTTTAGATCGTGATTTCTTTATATAAAGTGAATCACTGAAGTGAATTTCATACTAGAGCACTGTTTCCTAAAAGTTTTGCAGTTCCTTCACATGCTATCTCTTTTATCTTTCAAAAGACATTAGAATATTATCTAATGTTGTCCTTGTAAATATTAATCTTGTCTGAAAAATAGAAGACATGTATTTTTTATTTTACTTGTTGAACTTTGGGTTCATTTTAAAATTTAATATGATAATTAATGATACCATTGGTGTTTTTTCTAATTTTTATTTCTGGAATAATTTATGCCAGATTGCTCCCTTTCCAATTAGGCCTTTTAATATTCATCATAAGTTTTCAAAACATTCTTGATTATCTGTTATATAAAGTTTTTCAAGTTGAAATGCTTTTTTAGTAATTCATGAAAATTAGAAATAATATTTAAGAGCTTATATATAACATAGGATTTTTATTTTTTCTTTAAACTAGCTTAAATCAGTGCTTTTTCAGCCTGGATTATACAGTGAACTCACCTATGGAGTTTTAGAAAAAAATACACAGATTAGGCCTCATCTGTAACCTATTGGAATTTCATAGGTTAGAGTCTGAGCATCTGTGTTTTTAAAAGCTTTGCATCTGATTCTTATGCACACATCTGGTTCTCACAGTAGCCTTCACACTTCTCTTCTTCTGCTACAGCACCATGACAAGTGGTATTTAAAGTAGTGGTGGGGGAGCCTGGTTGGTTCACTTGGTGAAGCATGCCAATATTGTTGTCAGGGTTGTGGTAAGTTCTAGTGTCATATAGGGTATAGAGATTACTGCAAAATAAAATCTTTAATAAAATTGAAAACTAAAGCAGTGGGGATGTATTTATTATCAACTTTCTTTTTTAGTCTTAAAAGATTTCTGAAAAAGAGATTTCTAGCCTCTAGTTTTCAGTTTCTTGCGTATAAGCTGAGGGGATTTCATAGAAGATATCTTTACACTGACTGTCAATCTATGAGGATAGTTCTCTTTTTGGCCCCAAATTCATAGCATGGATTGATAATAAGTTTTGGAAATAGCTTCTCACTTACCTATAGAAATGAATACTTTTGGAGTGTCTGAGTGACTCAGTTGGTTTTGTGTCAGACTCTTGATTTTGGCTCAGGTCATGATCCCAAGGTACATGAGATTGAGCCCTGGATAGTGCTCTGCACCGATAGCATGAAACCTGCTTAAGATTCTCTCTCCCTCTCTTTCTGTCTCTTCCCTGATTGTGTGCACGTGCAAGGGCACTCTCTCTCTCAGATAAATAAACTATTAAAAAAAAAAAAACTCAGAAAACAAAATGAATACTTTCTTAGGTGAGTAGTAAATGACCTTTTTACTTAATTGCCAGTATATTTTCACATGTAAAGCCTGGTCAGTTAAGAAAAGATTATGGGGGAAAAAAGGAAGGATTATGGGCTTTTATATTTTAAAATTTATCATGTTGTAATGATGGAGGTTCAGTTTGAAGACATTAATTTTTTTGTTTATCAGAGTATCATTCGTTGTGATGAAGATGAAGCTCACGTTGCGTCTGTATATTGCACTGTGTGTGCAACTCACTTGTGCTCAGAGTGTTCTCAAGTTACTCATTCTACGAAGACATTAGCAAAGCACAGACGAGTGCCTCTGGCTGACAAACCTCATGAGAAAACCATGTGCTCTCAGCATCAGGTACACGCCATTGAGTTTGTTTGCTTGGAAGAAGGCTGTCAGACTAGTCCACTTATGTGCTGTGTCTGCAAAGAGTATGGAAAACACCAAGGTCACAAGGTATGATTATAATTAGACTGGGTGACTCTACCTGGTTTATCAGCCTACCTTTTGTTTCCATTGACTACTTTATGCCAAGTAGGGATTGAAGAGTTCAGTGATGAATGAGTTGAGCTTGGTAGCATGAAAAGAAATGAGAGATTCAATTTCTGAATGTCATAACAAAAATTTCAGAAGCCTCATGATTCTTTCTTCATTGAAAAATAGCTTTCCAGCAGGAAACAAAAGTTCTCTGTGTGCATGTTTTCTTAATGAACTGGATTGTTTTGACAGTACTTAAGTCTTTTGATGAACTGATGTTTATGGTAAAATCATAAAGTGAGTCTCTTGGATTCTTATTTAACAATAAATGGACTCCCAAATTTTAAATTATTTCTTTGAAGGATAAATAGTTTTGTGATGAAGATACATTAGTATTTACTATCTTGTGCTTTTGTAAATGTGTTATAAAAGCCACTTGAGACTGATGCTTTTTCTTATTATTATAGTAGTGATTTAAATAGCATTTTATATTGTTAGTCAGTACCATGAGTTCTTTTCTATAATTGTGTTGCATTTTAGCATTCAGTATTGGAACCAGAAGCTAACCAGATCCGAGCATCAATTTTAGATATGGCTCACTGTATACGGACCTTCACTGAGGAAATCTCAGATTATTCCAGAAAATTAGTTGGAATCGTTCAGCACATTGAAGGAGGAGAACAAATAGTGGAAGATGGAATTGGAATGGCCCACACAGAACATGTATGGAATGTTTTTCTTCCTTCTGTACTTTCTTACCCTTTGTACTTCTCACCTTTTCATTTTTTTAATTTATTGGGCAATTACGTTGTGCTAGTACTGCACTAGTCACTGAGAACAAGTTTTATAAAAAGTCTCTATCTTCATGGAGTTTATAATCCATCATGGAAGAGAGACATTTTCAAATGTAGTAACTATTTTGTAGGGGAAGTACAGGATGCCTTAGTAATGCATAAGAGTGGCAATAATTTAGCTGCCTCAGGGAAGGCTATCTGGAATATGTGGTGTCTAAACTGAGACTTGAAGAAATTTAGTCAGGGAGAAGAGTGTGGTGGGGAGTGAGTTGTCCCAGAGAGGGAAGCACGTGTTAAAATGCCTGGAAGTGAGAATTGGACGTATTATAGAACAACTCAGTTCACTACACTTGAATCTTTGAGTATTGGATGGGACAGGGCAAGAAAAAAATGTTGGAGAGTTAAGGGCCAAATCATGGAGGATATTATTAGCTCTGTTAAAGAGGTTGGACTTGATTATAAGGGCAGTGATGAGCCGCTGAAGAATTAGCATAGAAATAACATAATCAGATTTGCATTAAGAAAGGTTGCTCTTAGGGGCTCCTGGGTGGCTCAGTTGGTTAGGCATCTGACTCTTGATTTTCGGCTCAGGTCATGATCTCATGCTTCATGGGATTGAGCCCTGTGCCCGACTCCACACTGAACATGGAGCCTGCTGAAGATTAATTCTCTCTCTCTCTTTCACTCTGTCAAAATCATAATCATAATCAAATCATAAATTATTTAAAAATCAAATAAAATACAAAATTTGGTTCCTCATTTTCACTAGCTACATTTCAAGTATATTCACGTACAAATAGCTAATGGCTACCATATTGAACCACACAGATACAGAATGTGTCCATCATCATTGAAGGTTCTACTGGACATTTTATGCTAGAGTGGAAATACTTTATTCCTTCAGTGAGTATTTATGGAACCCATACAATAGCTAGACACTGTTTTAGCATTGTTCTAGCTAAGGAGACACTGCCAAAAAGCTCTGCCTTTGCAGTTTACATTCTAATGTGGAAAAAGGGTCAGTACTAATGGCAAAAGTATGTTAAGTGCTATGGAGTGTTATATGGGGTGTTCCTGGATAGACTCACTAAGAAAGGGACATTGAGCAAAGACCTAACGCAGATAAGAAAGGAACCATGCTAATATTTGGGGAAAGAATATTCCAGGCAGAGAGAAGAGCAAGTGCAAAGGCCCTGAAGTTGGAGTGTGCCTGGTGCACTTAGGAAACTGTGAGGAGTTCTCAGTTTGGCAGCACATAAACTAAAATTGGAATGATGCAGCAAAGATTAGCATGGTGCCTGTGTGAGGATGACACATAAATTTGTAAAGTATTTCATATTTTTAAGGATTAAAAGGTACAGACTTCCAGTTATAAAATAAGTAATGGAAATGAAAAGTACAGCATGGGGAATATAGTTAGTAATACTGTAATAACGTTGTATGGTGACAGATACTAACTACACTTAGTGTGCTGAGTACCACGTAATGTGTAGAATTGTTAGATCAGTATGTTGTTCACCTAGAACTAATACAACATTGTATGTCAACTACACTTCAATTAAAAAACCCAGCAACTGTGAGGGGGTCAAATGCATCTAGAGTAGAATGATTGAGGAGAGCATAACAGGTGTTGAGATCACAAAGGGTCTTATGGATATTTGCTTTTCTTTCTGCCACAAATGTTCTTCCTCAAGATAATCTTGTAGTCACCTTCTTCAGGTCTTTGCTCAGATGTTGCTTTTTCAGGGAGTCTGTTCTTGAACACTCCCTGTAAAGGACTTTGGCATTTACTGAGTGGAATGGGAAATCATTAGAGAGTTTTGGGCAAAAGAATAATCATTTTCCTGACTTAACATTTTTTTTTTATAATATATTCTTTTTTTTTTTTTAACATTTATTTATTTTTGAGACAGAGACAGAGCATGAACGGGGGAGGGTCAGAGAGAGAGGGAGACACAGAATCTGAAACAGGCTCCAGGCTCTGAGCGGTCAGCACAGAGCCCGACGTGGGGCTTGAACTCACGGACCACCAGATCATGTCCTGAGCCAAAGTCAGACGCTTAACCGACGGAGCCACCCAGGTGCCCCCTGACTTAACATTTTAAAAGGATCCTTCTGGCTGCTAGGTGGAAAATACTCTGTAGAGGGCAGTAGTGGATCTATTGAGGCCAATTAGAAAACTATTGTAATAATCAGGTGAACGATGATAATGTCATAGATCAGGTCAGTAGAGGTCAAGGTGATGAGGCTTGATCAGATTTTGGGTATGTTGTTTTGAATATGTTTTGTGGTCAGCAGAATTTGCTGAGGGACTGTTATTGGATGTGAAAGAGAAGTATTAAGGGTGACTCCAGTTTTGTTTTTGTTTTTGTTTTTGTTTTTTGGCTTGAACAATGTGGAGGATGGCATTGCCACTTATTGAGATGGAGGAAACTAGGTTTGACAGTGGAAGAGACTGAAGATTAGGTATTCTCTTTTGCTTGAGATGTTATTTAAAGAGTTGGATGTCCAAAGGCTATGGTTAAGGAGAAAGATCTTGTGTGGAGATAGCAATTCTGCAATTTTTAAGAACATAGATGGTATTTAAATTTTCACTATTTCACATATAAAATCTTTGTTATGGTTAAAGTTGTTTAATTTCTATTTCTTTAGGTACCAGGTACTGCAGAGAATGCCCGGTCATGTGTCCGAGCTTATTTTTCTGACCTTCATGAAACTCTGTGTCGTCAAGAAGAAATGGCTCTAAGTGTTGTTGATGCTCATGTTCGAGAAAAACTGATTTGGCTCAGGCAGCAACAAGAAGATATGACTATTTTGTTGTCCCAAGTTTCAACAGCCTGTCTTCATTGTGAAAAGACTTTGCAACAAGTAGGTAGATTAAATGTGGTTAGGACATATTTTAAGAAGGAGGTTAAACAGATAATTATCAGAGGTATGCACTAGTCTATTTTATTAACAAATATTTTAATATTATTATTATTTGTTACTGTGTGCATTAACATTGTGCTTAGGACATGGTCTCTAACCTTGAATTGCTCCACCAACCATATCAGTGTCCTCTACTTCATGTGCCCTCCCCAGCTTAAGACTATGGATTCTAGAAACTCTTTAATGTCTTGTCATTCTTTAGTCATGCTAAGCCCTTTAACTCTTCTTTACCAAGCATGTACTCTTCTTTCTGCTTGGTGGGCTTATATCTCCCTTTTCTGTAGTGGAAATCCTTTTTCAAAGTCTAGCTCAAATGTTTGCTTTTCTTTGAAACTCTCTGTTGTTCTTTTTTTTTTTTTTTTGGATGCCTTTCTAGCATGTACTACCTATCTCTGCTCTAATTCATTGGTTCTTAATTTTGATATCACAGTAATCCCATGTTTTTTGATGATTGAGGTATCAGAAGCAATTTGTTTTACCAGTTTTCAGATCATGTCATGAGATCATGATACCATGAGATCATGACTTGGGCCAAAATCAAGAGTCGGATGCTTAACTGACTGAGCCACCCAGGTGCCCCCAGATAATATACTTTTAAAATAAATTGGATTTAAGATTATTTGAGCAAAAATGTCAGTCTTATTCATTTCCATTTGGTTCTGCTTTCATGAGTTGCTGATAGAAAGGTAATTATTGCCCTAGGAATTCCCAGTAAGCTGTAGTGTATTTTACCCTTATTGACATATCGCTAGTAATTGTGTTGACTGCAAATCACTGCAGAGCTAAACTTATTACTAATTGTAAAGCTTTTTCTCTTATATATCTAATTAGACTTATATGAATGTGGTGAGGCTGTAACCACAAAAGTCTTGAGCTTATCATATTGAATTATAATAATTGATGTATATGCCATTTATTAAATTGCCTTGAACTTCAGTCCTATTCTTCTTTCCTCTGCCCTGTGATTTTTGGACTAGAACTCTACAAACCACATATCGGCTTTGCCAGCTCCTTGTTAGTTTAGGCTCCATCAACAGGGGACGGGAAAGGAAGGTTGGAAGGTAGAGTTAGTTTCCCGTTGGTTCCCATTTACTTGGTTTCCTGTGAATTTCACTGCTCACAAGAAGATACCACTTTCCTTAGAGACCTGAGCTTAAGATCCATGGGGACTTTCCTATAAGTTTCTAAGTTTTAATAATTCTAGCATGTGCCTTTTATTCCCCCTTTCCTGGGGCGTGATAGCTGCCTCCTACATTTGCTTTCCCACATGATACCTCTGAGTACTTTTTACCCTTTTAGTTACCTAGTTAATAACTACAACTAGTTAGCAGTTCTTCATAGTAAATTCTTTCTGTTTACATAAGTGGTGTGGTTTTCCTCTACTAATTCGAACCTGAACAATATGCATTCTTCATTCTTCTCTATATTGACTGCATGCATCTTGTTCATCTTTGTATCTAGGTAGAAGGAACTTAATAAATATTTGTTCAGTTATGATGGGTAATCAAGCTACACAGAAAAATCAGAAATGGATTACATCTAGATCTCGTTTACTTGAATACATAAAAGTATTTTTATATTTATTCTGTTAAAAAGTATGTTTATAGTTACTGAAATATGTGGAGGTTAGAATTTCTGAAGCATTTCATCAAAGTGATTGGTAATTGTTAATGATATGGTATTATTTCACTATGTTAATGCAAATGAAGTTAGGGTCTTAGAGTCATTCTTCATATCAACTTTGGTTTTTAAAGTCATAGAACCCTAACCCCAACCAATATTCTTTTTTTTATTGTTAAAAATTGTTTTCAATGTTTATTTTCAATAGAGAGAGAGAGAGAGAGTGAGTAAAAGCAGGGGAGGGATAGAGACAGAGGAAGACACAGATCCTGAAGCACACTCCAGGCTCTGAGCTGTCAGCGCAGAGCCTGATGCAGGACTCAAATTTGAACCATAATATTTGACCTGAGCCAACGTCGGATGTTTAACCAACTGAGCCACCCAGGCATCCCCCCAACCAATATTCTTAACAGTTCCTGCCACAGAGATAATTGAACAGAAGAATGGATAGAACATCACACTTTATTATCAATTTTGAGAACAAAGCTTAATCATCCTTCCCCTCCAAAAAAAAAAAAAAAAAATGATGCATCATCTAAGTTCAAGGCATGAAGCTAAGTGGTGAGGATTTGTCTATTCATTTAGCAAATAAGTTTTGAGTGCCTACTGTGTGCTAGGTACTTCTAGATAACATGGGATATACTGGTAAACCAGACAAACAAAAAGCTATATAATCTTGTGGAATTAGCATTTTAGCAAGGAGAAGATAAGACAATAAATCATATCCTTATCTAAATAAGTAAATTATGTAAAATGTTAGAATAGTGGTAAGAACTAAGGACAAAAGAAAAAGTGTGGGAGTCCAGCAGACTGCATTATTAAATGATCAGGGTAAAAATCATTAAGAAAAGGTGAGATTTGAGCAAAGCCTCAAAAAAGAAAAAGGTGAAGGAATTTATTCAAGCCCTAATATAGGGAAGAATATTCCCACTGAGGAAACCCATTAGAGAAAAAACCCTAGGACACCATGTCTGGTGTATTTGAGGAACAGCAAAAGAGGCCACTGTGTCTGGTATATAGCAAATGAAGGAGAGAGAAATAGGAGCTATAATCAGAAGTAATAGGGAATTATATGTAACGAAGGCTTTGTGGGCCACTGGAAGGGCTTCAGCTTTTACTGATGAAAATAGAGAAGCCATTGTGAAATTTTGACAAGAATGACTTGATCTTACTTAAAATGATCACTTTGATGTGTAAAAAACAGATTGGAGGAGGGCAAAGATGGAAGGAAGGAGTTAAAGAAAAGGAGTTAGGCTGTTGTAGAATTCCATGTGAGAGAGAATACTGGCTTGGGTAGTGGAGTGAAGTGTCCAAATTCTGGATACCTAATAGGATTTGTTTGTATTTGGGGCATGAGAGTAGAAGCAGGAATTTCTTAAAGGCTTTTGTTAAGAATAACTGGAACAACATGCAACTTATAAGCAAAGTTTGTTAGTTAATAATTGACTAATATAAATATGCAACAGTGAGCAAAAACTGCAAACACTGCTGCTTTCATGGAGCTTACATATTGTTTGAAGATCTCTGTCTTAGGAAGAATATATTGGTGTCTGTGTAGAAAATCTCTGGAATAATGTTGTAGAAACTGGAAAGTGCTTGACTTTGAAGAAAGAGTCTGGGGATCTAGAGGGAGAGGGAGACTTTTCAATTTTACATGTAGTCCCATTTTTAAAAAAACCAGTACATATATATCTTAAGTTATTTAAAAACCTTTTTATATAAGTACGACATGCAGGGGCGCCTGGGTAGCTCAGCCAGCGAAGCATCTGACTCAATTTCGGCTCAGGTTATGATCTCACAGTGTGTGAGTTCAGGGTTCCTTGCTGGCAGTGCGGAGCCTGCTTGGGATTCTCTCTCTCTCTCCCTCCCCCTGCCCTGCCCCTCCCCCACTCACATTTGCTCTCTCTTGCTCTCAAAATTAAATAATAAACATTAAAAATAATAAGTACAACATACATACAGAAATGTGTGCATAAGTGTTCACCTGGCTAGTTGCTGTATAACTAGCATCCAGATCATGTAACAGAACATTACCAGCGCCCCAAGATACCCCTCAGACTCTCTTCTGATAACTTACCCCCTAAGGATAAACCTGACTTCTAATGCATATCTTATTTTTGTCTGTTTTGGTATTAATAAAAATGGAATCATACAGAATGAACTCTTCATGTCCTTTCTTCTTTTATTTGACATTGTGAAATTCAAATCATCAGGTATAATTGTGGCTCATTCTCATTGTGGTCTTTGTGAATATACCACAATTTATTTATCTTTTCTTCTCTTGAAAGGGTCTTAAATTATTTATTAATGCCCACTTATTATCCTAGTTAAATTTACATTTAAGTAAACCTTTAATACTATGATGTTAGATGAACTTTTCTTGAGTTTTGGTGATATCTCTTTTTCCCTTATTTCTGTAATAAGTTTACAGGAAAACTGTATTCTCTTTTCTAGGATGATTGTAGAGTTGTTTTGGCAAAACAGGAAATCACAAGGTTACTGGAAACATTGCAAAAACAGCAGCAGCAGTTTACAGAGGTTGCAGATCACATTCAATTGGATGCCAGCATCCCTGTCACTTTTACAAAGGTAATGTACTATATTTCATTTTTAGGTGTGGTTTCTGACAGATCATGATTGTTTTATATTCCATGATAATCAGCTTGAAGAGACAATTAAGAAATGCATGGTTTTTTGTTTTTTTTTTTAAACCTTCATCATTGGAAAATGAAAAGTGGTATAATGAATCTCCCTGTATCCATCATCTACTTTGACAATGAAAACCCCTTTTTTTCTTTATTTAAATCCAAGTTAGTTAACATATAGTGTAATAATGGTTTCAGGAGTAGAATTTAGTGATTCATCACTTATATAACACTCATTGCTCTTCCTAACAAGTGCTGTCCTTACTGCCCATCACCCATTTAGCCCACCCCCACTCCCTCCCCTCCAACAACCCTTAGTTTGTTCTCTGTATTTAAGAATCTGTTATGGTTTGCCTGCCTCCGTCTCTGTTTTTATCTTATTTTTCCTTCCCTTCCCCTACATTCGTGTTTTGTTTCTTAAATTCCACATATGAGTGAAATCATATGATATTTGTCTGTCTCTGACTAACTTATTTTGCTTAGCATAATACATTCCCATTGCATCTACATTGTTGTAAGTAGCAAGATTTCATTCTTTTTGGTTGCCAAGTAGTATTCCATTGTGTATATATACCACATCTTCTTTTTTTTAATATAATTCATTGACAAATTGGTTTCCATACAACACCCAGTGCTCATCCCAGCAAGTGTCCTCCTCAATGCTCATCACCCGCTTTCCCCTCTCCCCCACTCCCCCATCAACCCTAAGTTTGTTTTAGTATCCAGGAGTCTCTTATGGTTTCCCTCTCTCCCTCTCTGTAACTTTTTTTCCCCCTTCCCCTCCCCCATGGTCTTCTGTTTAATTTCTCAAGATCTATGTATGAGTGAGAACATATGATATGTCTTTCTCTGACTGGCATTTCACTCAGCATACCTTCCAGTTCCATCCATGTTGCTGCAAATGGCCAGAATTCATTCTTTCTCATTGCCAAGTAGTATTCCATTGTATGTATAAACCACATCTTCTTTATCCATTCATCATTCGATGGACATTTGAGCTGTTTCCATAATTTGGCTATTATTGATAGTGCTGCTATAGATACTGGGGTGCACGTGCCCCTTTGAATCTGTATTTTTGTATGCTTTGAATAAATACCTGGTAGTGCAATTGCTAGGTTGTAGGGTAGCACTTTTTAAATTTTTGAGGAACATCCTTACTGTTCTCTAGAGTGTCTATACCAGTCTGCATTCCCATCAGCAGTGCAAGACTGTTCTCCTTTCTTTACATCCTTTCCAACATCTCTTGTTTCCTGAGTTGTTAATATTAGCCTTTCTGACAGGTGTGAGGTAGTATCTCATTCTGGTTTTGATTTGTATTTCCCTGATGATGAGTGATGTTGAGCATTTTTTCATGTGTCTGTAAAGCCATCTGGATGTTGTCTTTGGAAAAGTGTCTGTTCATGTCTTTTGCCCATTTCTTTCACTGGATTATTTGTTTTTTGGGTGTTGAGTTTGATAAATCCTTTTTTTTTTTTTTAAATTTTTTTTTAACGTTTATTTATTTTTGAGACAGAGACAGAGCATGAACGGGGGAGGGTCAGAGAGAGAGGGAGACACAGAATCTGAAACAGGCTCCAGGCTCTGAGCTGTCAGCACAGAGCCCGACGCCGGGCTCGAACTCACGGACTGTGAGATCATGACCTGAGCCGAAGTTGGACACTTAACCGTCCAAGCCACCCAGGCACCCCGAGTTTGATAAATTCTTTATAGATTTTGGATACTAACCCTTTGTCCAATATGTCATTTGCAAATATCTTCTCCCATTCTGTTGGTTGCCTTTTAGTTTTGCTGATTGTTTCCTTTGCTGTGCAGAAGCCTTTTATTTCGATAACGTCCCAATAGTTCATTTTTTATTTTGTTTCCCTTGCCTCCAGAGACCTGTCTAGTAAGAAGTTGCTGTGGCCAAGGTCAAAGTGGTTGTGGCCTGTTTTCTCCTCTAGGATTTTGATCGTTTCCTGTCTTACATTTAGGTCTTCATCCATTTTGAGTTTATTTTTGTGTATGGAATAGGAAAGTGATCTGCTTCAGCATGTTGCTGTCCACTTTTCCCAGCACAATTTTTCATTGGATATTCTTTCCTGCTTTGTCAAAGATTAGTTGGCCATACATTTGTGGGTCCATTTCTGGGTTCTCTATTCTGTTGCATTGATCTATATGTCTGATGTTGTGCCAGTACCATACTGTTTTGATGATTGCAGCTTTGTAATACAGCTTGAAGTCTGGAATTGTGATGCCTCCAGCTTTGGTTTTCTTTTTCAGTATTAGTTTGGCTATTTGGGGTCTATTATGGTTCCATATAAATTTTAGAACTGTTTGTTCTAGCTCTGTAAAGAATGCTGGTGTTATTTTGACAGGGATTGCATTGAATGTGTAGAGTGGGTAGTATAGACATTTTAACAGTATTCTTCCTATCCAGGAGCATGAAATATTTTTCCATTTCTTTGTGTCTTCTTCAATTTCTTTCATAAGCTTTCTATAGTTTTCAGCATACACATCTTTTACCTCTTTGGTTAGATATCTTATGGTTTTTGGTACAGTTGTAAATGGGATCGATTCCTTGATTTGTCTTTCTGCTGCTTCGTTATTGGTGCATAGGAATGAAACAGATTTCAGTATGTTGACTTCATATCCTACGACTTCATGTATCAGTTCTAGCAGTTTTTTGGTGGAGTCTTTCAGGTTTTCCACGTAGAATATCATGTTGTCTGCAAAGAGTGAAAGTCTGCCTTCTTCCTTGCCAATTTTGATGCCTTTTATTTCTTTTTTGTTCTCTGAGGCTAGGAATTCCAGTACAACATTGAACAACAGTCTTGAGAATAGACATCCCTGTCATGTTCCTGCCCTTAAGGGAAAAACTCTCAGTTTTTCCTCATTGAGGTTAATATTGCAGGTCTTTTGCATATGGTCTTTATGATGTTGAGGTATGCTCCTTCTGTCCCTATTTTCTTGAGGGTTTTTATCAAGAAAGGATGCAGTATTTTGTTAAATGCTTTTTTTGCACAGGATAAGGATCCTGTGATTCTTATCGTTTCCTTTATGAGTGTGATGTATCACATTGATTGATTTACAGATATTGAACCAGCCCTACAGCCCAGGAATAAATTCCATTTGATCATGGTAAAGAATTATTTTAAAGTATTGTTGGATTTGATTTAGTAATATCTTGTTGAGGATTTTTGCATCCATGTTCATCAGGGAAATTGATCTGTAATTTTCTTTTTTGGAGGGGTGTTGTCTGGTTTGGGGATCAGGGTAAAGCTGGCCTCATAGAATGAGTTTGGAAGTTTTCCTTCCATTTCTATTTTTTGGACTAGCTTCAAAAGAATAGGTATTTACTTTTGTGTAAATGTTTGGTAGAATTCCTCTGGGAAGTCATTGGCTCGGGACTCTTGGTTGTTGGGAGATTTTTCATTGCTTATTCAATTTCTTTACTGATTATGGGTCTGTTCAAACTTTCTATTTATTCTTCAGTTGGGGTAGTTTATATGCTTCTAGGAATTTATCCATTTTTTCCAAATTGCCCAATTTGTTGGCATATAATTATTCATAATATTCTCTTAGTATTGTTTTTATTTCTGTGGTGTTGGTTGTGCTCTCTCCTCTTTAATTCGTGATTTTATTTATTCAGGCCCTTTTTCTTTTTGATAAATCTGGCTAGGTGTTCATCAATTTTTAAAAATTCTTTCAAAGAACCAGCACTTAGTTTCATTTATCTGTTCTACTGTTTTGTTTTTTTTTTTTTATTTCAATAATTGATTTCTGCTCTAATCTATTATTTCTCTTCTGCTGGTTTTGGGCTTTATTTGCTGTTGTTTTTCCAGCTCCTTTAAGTGTAAGTTAGGTTGTGTATCTGAGACCTTTTTTCCTTCTTTGGGAAGGCCTGGATTGCTATATACTTATCTCTTATGACCACCTTCACTGCATCCCAAGGATTTTGGACTGTCATGTTTTCATTTTCATTGGCTTCCATGTAATTTTTAATTAGAGTCTCAGTTTATGGAGATCACAACACACAACCAGTGCCAGGTTTTGCTGCACTCTGGCATCTTTGTCCCAGTACCAGAAAACGTGGCTGCTCTCAGGGGTCTGCTGGGACTTTTGCCCACAAGAAGGCTATATGGCATCTACCAAATGCACTCCAAGCAGGGGAACTGGTTCTCCTCATGTGGCACACAGATCCCTCAGACTCACTGCCTGCTCCTGGGGATTCACCCTGCTTCCTCACCAGAGCAGTGGCAGGCACTGAGCTCTGAACCTTCAGACTCTGCACTCCACTGTTTGTAGAATTCTGGTGATATTGAAACCCTCTCCTTTCTCCTTGTCACTGGTTTTGGGGAATAGATTTCTTGTCAAGTCCTCTGTGAGTATTTTCACTGTTTCTCTCTTTCCAGCTACTTTCAGGGGTAGTGCTTTTCTTTGCCATCCTGATGCCCTCCTCTGTCCCCCTTTCTCTTTCTATGTCCTCTCTCCATGAAAATGGCTCCTTACCCTCCACAGCTCCATGGCTTTTCTCTCCCCCAGTTCACTTCTCTGCTCCACGCACTGCTAAGCTCTCTGGCTCAAAGTATGCACATTGTTGTGTTAATCCTTACATCAGTTTCCTAGGTATTCAAAATGGTTTGATGCTGATCTAGCTATGTTTCAGGGGACAAGACAAGCTCAGGGTCCCTGTACTACTCTGCCATCTTTACTCCCAGTTTTTAATTTCATCTGTCCTTATCCCCATTCCCCTTTCTATCTGTAGTCTCCGAGGTTATTTTGAAATAAACCCCAACATATTTCATCTATGAAATATTTTTGTGTGTATTTCTAAAAGGTAAGGGCTTTAAAAAAATACATAACCAAAATACTGTTATAAAACCTAAAAAAATTAATAATCTTAATATTAACCATTATCCAGTTAGTTATTGAAATTTCCCAGATGGTTCAATTTTTTTTGTTTTTTTCTGGAAACAGAATCCAGCTAAATAAGGCTTATACTTGACATTTGGTTGTTGTGTTTTGGTCTCTTTTAAAGGGAATTCCCCCTAATTTAAAAGGTTCATGTATTTAATTTTGCTTTCTCTTTTTAGGTACTTTTTTTTTTTTAAACTTAATCTTGTTCTTTTTTAAAAGTTTATTTATTTGTTTTTAGAGAGAGAGAGAGAGAGAGAGGGTGTGTGCAAGCATGTGCACAAGCAGGGGAAAGGCAGAGAGAGAGGGAGAAAGAACGCCAAGCAGGCTCCACTGGCAACAATCTCACGACAGTGAGATCATAACCTATGCTGAAATAAAGAGTCAGACTAATTGACCGAGCCACCTAGGCACCCCAAAACTTAATCTTGTTTTATAATTATGTGAAACATTTACATAGTCCAGAGTCAAATCTACAAAGCAGAATTCATTTAGAGAAGTCTAGCTTCTATCCCTGACCCCTCCACATTTTCCCTCCTTTCTTCATAGAAAACCATAAAGAATTTTTTCTTAGTTTTGGGGCTCCTGGGTTGCTCAGTCGTTTGAGTGTCTGACTCTTGATTTTGGCTCAGGTCATGATCTTGGATTCATGAATTCAAGCCCCACATTGGATTCCTCATTGATAGTGCGATGCCCGCTTGGGATTCTGTTTCTCTCCTTCTCTCTCTGTTCCTTCCATGCTTGTTCTCTCTTCAAAATACATAAACTTTAAAAACTTAAAAAAAAAAAGAGTTTTTTTCTTAATTTTATTCATCATTTAAAAAATATAGAGAAATACATCTATATATTTGTATGCACTTTGATCACATTTAAAGGTAAACTATAGTACACATTTCTCCACGATGTTCTTTTGACATACTCGTATGTCCTGGCGATTACTCCATAGCAGTAGTATGTGATATTTTCTATTACTTTTTACAACCTCAAGGTACTGTATTGTGCATATATACCATATTTTTGTGTGTCGTGTGGTAAAAATACAAAAAATTACTATCTTAACCATTTTTAATTATACAGTTCAGTATTGTTAAGTATATTCACATTGTGTGAAACAGATCTCTAGGAATTTTAATTTTGAAAAACTGAACCTCCACACCATATAAACAATAAGTCTCCTTTTCCCCTCTCTCACCATCTGTTGGTAACTACCATTCTATTTTTTTCTCTTTGAATTTGACTATTCTGACTATTTGACTATTTGACTATTCATATAAATAGAACCATATAGTAGTTGTCTTTTTTGTGACTGGCTGATTTCAATTAGTATAGTATGCTCAAAGTTCACGCATATTGTGGCATATGACAGAATTTTCTTCTGTTTTAAGGCTGAATAATACTTCATTGTTTGTATATACCACCTTTTGTTTATGCATTCATCTACTGATGGACATTGGGGTTGCTTCTACATTTTGGCTACTGTGAATAGGGTGTTACTGTGAACATGGGTGTTCAGTTATTTCTTTTAGATCTTGCTTTTATTTCTTTGGGATATAGATCCAGAAATGAGATTACTGGATATGGTAGTTCTATTTTTAATTTTTTTTATTTTTTGAGGAAATGTTGTTTTCCATAGTGGTTGCACCATATTGTAATTCCTGCCAACAGTGCACAAGGGTTGCAATTTCTCCACATTTTCACCAACACATGTTAATTTTTGTTTTTGTTTTCTTTATTTTTTATTTTAGAGAGGGGGAGAGAGGCAGAGGGAGAGAGAGAATCTTAGGCAGGCTCCATGCTCAGTGCAGAGTCTGATGTATGGCTCAATCCCAGGACCCTGGGACCATGACCCAAGCCAAAGTCAAGAGTCAGACACTCAACCCACTGAGCTATCCACGTGCCCCTGTTCTTGTTTTAGATTGTAGCCATCCTGCTGGGTGTGAGGTGATATCTCATTGTGGCTTTGGTTTGCATTTCTCTGATGATTAATGAAGTTGAGCTTTTCACATGCTTATTGGCCATTTTATATCTTCTTTGGAGAAATTTTGTACAAGTTCCTTGCCTGTTTTTAAATTATTTGATTTTTGTTGTTGTTGTTGAGCCTTAGGAGTTCCTTATATATTCTGGATAGGGGTCCATGATTACATATATGATTGGCAAATACTCTCTCCCATTCTGTAGGTTGCTTCTTCACTCTCTTGGTAGTGTCCTTTGATTCACAGAAGTTTTTAAGATTGACATGGTCCGATTTGTCTATTTTTGCTTTAGTTGAATGTGTTTTTGGTGTTATATCCAGGAAATCACTCCAAATCCATTATCAAGAAAATTTTGCATTGTGTTTTCTTCTAAGAGTTTTCTATTTTTGGATCTCATGTTTGGGACCTTTATCCATATGTGTGTGTATGTACACACACACACACACACACACACACACACACACACACACACAAATACATATGGAGAGGCTGAGGGAGAATCTCAAGCAGGCTCCACACTGTCAGCGCAGAGCTTGACTCAGTTCTCAGTCTCATGAACCGTGAGATCATGACCTGAGCCAAAATCCAGAATCGGATGCTTAACTGACTGATCTACCCTGGCGCCCCTATCCATATTTAAAATCCAAATTTTCATAATTGTTGTATGTTCTTTGTAAATCTACCCTTTTGTCATTATATAATGACCTTTTGTCTCTTACTAACAGTCTGATTTAAAGTCTATTTTGTCTGGAATATCTTTTTCTTTTACTTTCAGCCTTCTTGTGTTCTTAGAAATGAAGTGAGTCTCTTGTAAATAGCATATTGTTAGATCTTGTTTTTTTAATCCATTTAGTCAAACTTTTTTTGTTGGAGAGTTAATTTCATTTAAAGTTATTATTAATAGGTAAGGACTTAATATTGCCTTCTTAGTTACTGTTTTTTGTTTATATCTTGTAGCTTTTTTGTCATCTTGTAGCTTTCCTCCTACTGCTACCTTCTGTGTCTCATTGGTGTTTTAGTGTCATGGTTTGATTTCCTTCTCATTTCCTTATGGATTTTTGTGTGTTTACACTGCTGTTACAAAGAACATTTTGTTATAATATTCTGTTTGAAAGTGGTAACATTTTAACTTCATTTGTGTATAAAAACTATTGTTTTTTAGCTCCACCTCCCCATACTTTATGTTATTGATGTCACAAATTACATATTTGTACATTGTATACCTGTTAACACAGGCTTATAGTTTTTTGTTTTTGTCAGTTGAGTTCTATGAAGAATTAGATCTATGCACCAAAATTATAATACAAAAATATAATAATAAAGGTTCCTCTCAGAGAAACGAGTAGGAGATGAAATAATTAACAAAGGTATTATAAATAAAAGTATAACTGCCAATACTTTTTAACTCTATATCAAAATAAGATTTAAATTTTTAAAAATTACAGGACAATAGAGTTCACATTGGACCAAAAATGGAAATTCGAGTTGTTACATTAGGATTAGATGGTGCTGGAAAAACTACTATTTTGTTTAAGTTAAAACAGGATGAATTCATGCAGCCTATTCCAACAATTGGTAAGTATGAGTATTGCTTTTTACTTTAATGGACATTTTATAGACAAACTCTAGCTTACATCTGAGTTCTTGAGGGTTTTATTTTATGCTAGTATGGCGTGGAGGTGGGCTCTTTACTGGCTCTAAGACACTACCATGTCAGAAAAAAAAAAATGCAAGATCCAGTGACTGTGTGATTGAAATGTCGATGGTGGGATATTGAGAATGAATAGGGGTGCCTGGGTGGCTCAGTCGGTTAAGTGTCAGACTGTATTTCAAGCACAGGTCATGATCTCACGGTTTGTGAGATTGAGTCCTGTATTGGGCTCTTTGCTGATAGCACAGAGCCTGCTTGGGATGCTGTGTCTTCCTCTTTCTCTGCCCGTCCCCTGCTCGTGCACTTTCTCTCTCTTTCTCTCTGTATCTCAAAGTAAATAAATAAAAAAAGGAAAGAACAGAGTATTGGTGGGACAGTTGGAAGGATTAAAGGATTGGTGTCAAGGTGAGGGAGTAGTAGTGGTGCAGAGCACTCAGTTATTTGAGTTTCAGGATCTAAGGATCCTGGTGGAGGTTTAGAGAGCTAACAGCTGTTAAAGGTATATATTCCTCATATAGATTTATTAGGAGTGGAGTTGGTTGGGCCGCAGTATATATTGCTGTATGAAGATAATTTGTATACGACAGTTATAAACTGTGGGTTGCCTGTGTTTGATGTGTTACTTATTATAAATACAAGTTCAGTATTAAAGTAACTTTTTTAACAAACAGGTTTTAATGTGGAAACTGTAGAATACAAAAATCTGAAGTTCACTATTTGGGATGTAGGTGGAAAACACAAATTAAGACCATTGTGGAAACATTATTACCTCAATACCCAAGGTAAGAGTGAAAAATGATATCTTAATTTTTCAGAATTTTAGGATGCCATTTTCAATGGAATAGATTTAACTAGTGAAGTTTATTTTATTTAAAAAGTGAAGGTAGAAGACTGGGATATGTGCTTTGTTTTATTTCATGAAAAACCATAATTTATATCTTGGCAGTGAAGAGATAAAACCATAATATATATCTTGGCACTTTGTTATTAGTGTTCATGTAAGTGTGATCACTGGCAATATCATAATATAGGGTAGAATTCTTGGTGTATGGTTCTGCTGCTCTCTTCAATTCAGTTAAATATTTATCTCATTGGAATATCAATAGCTCCATTCCTTTATTTCCATTAACAATAAGTAATCTGCAGTGGTTTGCTTTTGGCCAAAATGTGTTTTACCACATATTCCACCTAGCATTTATTTATATTTTGGCCACATTCTATGCTTTTGCATATACCCAACATGAAGCTTTTGTTCATGCCACCTATTTCATATGTCATCCTACTTTCCACCTAGAAGAGAAGCTAAGTAATTATTTTTACTTGGGGATTTTTGATGCTTAGGTTAGTATAAGCCATTGACTAATAGGGGGAAAATGGGCTTTTAAACATGAGAAATGGTTGATAGAATGTTTAGCTACATAAGGTAGCTGGAAGGATTTCAAAAGAGAGTCAATTCAGTAGATACTTGTGACGTTTCTGCTGTGTGTTTTGAATACAATATATGTGGAAAGTGCTGTGCTAGGCACCTAGAGAGAATACTTGGGAGAGATAAAGGTGGTGATTTATTTAGACTCTTTTTTTGGAAAGGGAAATGGTAATCAAAGAACAAGTAGTATCATAGTCCATAAAACAAATCTCAACAAATTGAAAAAGATTGAGGTTCTACACATCTATTTTGACCACATTGCTATGAAACTAGAAGTCATCCACAAGAAACAATCTGGAAAGACTACAAATACATAAAGGTTAAATAATATGCTACAAGGAGCGTCTGGGTGGCTCAGTCGGTTGAGCGTCCGACTTCAGCTCCGGTCATGATCTCACAGTTCATGAGTTTGAGCCCCACGTCGGGCTCTGTGCTGACAGCTCAGAGCCTGGAGCCTGTTTCAAATTCTATGTCTCTCTCTCTCTGCTCCTCCCTGGCTCATGCTCTGTCTCTCTCTCCTTCAAAAATAAATAAAAACATTTAAAAAAATTAAAAAATAATAATATGTTATGAAACAATGAATCGGTCAACCTGGAAATAAAAGAAGAAGTAAAAAAGTACATGAAAGCCAATGAAAATGAAAACACAATGGTTCAAAACCTTTGGGATGCAGCAAAAATGGTTCTAAGAGGGAAGTTTATAGCAATACAGGTCTACCTCAAGAAACAAGAAAAATTTCAAATAAACAACCTAATCTTACACCTAAAGGAGGTAGAAAAAGAACAAAGTCCGAAACCAGTAGAAGTTAGGAAATAATAAAATTAGACAATAAATAAATGATCTAGAAATGAAAAAACCAATAGAACATATCAGTGAAACCAGGAACTGGCTCTTTGAAAGCCAATAAAATTGATAAACCCTAGCCAGCCTTACCAAGAAAAATAGAGAAAGGACCCAAGTAAATAAAATCACAAATGAGAGAAAAGAAATAACAACAAACACCACAGAAACACAATTATAAAAGAATGTTATGAAATACTATGTGTCACCAAGTTGGACAACCTAGAAATGGATAAATTCCTAGAAACATATAAACTACCAAAACTGAAGGAAGATGAAATAGAAAATTTGAACAGACTGAATACCAGGAAAGGAACTGAATCAGTAATCAAAAAGTAAGCACAAGTCCAAGACCAGACAGATAGTTTCACAGGCAACTTCTACGAAACATTTAAAGAAGAGTTAGTACCTGTTCTTCTCGTACTATTCCAAAAAATAGAAAAGGAAAACTTCCATATTCATTCTATGAGGCCAGCATTACCTTGATACCAAAACCAGATGGATCCCACTGAAAAAGAGAAATACCTTTTTTTCATCTATATCTTATATATCTTTTAAAAATATCAGGCCAATATTTCTGAACACATCTGCAAAAAATCCTGTACAAAATACTAGCAAACTGAATCCAACAGTACATTAAAAGAATTATTCACTATGATTAAATGGGATTTATTCCTGGGTTGCAAGTGTGGTTCAATATTCACAAGTCAGTCAACATGATATATCACATCAGTAACAGAAAGGATAAGAAACATATGATCATTTTAATGGATGCAAAAAAGCACTTTACAAAGTACACCTATTAATGATAAAAACCCTCAACAAAGTATGTTTAGGGGGAACATACCTCAACATAATAAAAGCCAACTATGAAAAACCCACACCTAACATCATCTTCAATGGGGAAAAACTGAGAACCTTTTCTCTAAGGTCAGGAACAAGACAAGGATGTCCATTCTTCCCACTTTTATTCAACATAGTACTGGAAGGCCTAGCCACAGCAATCAGACAAAAAAGGAAATAAAAAGTATCTAAATCAGTAAGGAAGAAGTAAAACTTTCACTATTTGCTGATGACATGACAGTATACATAGAAAACCCGAAAGACTCCACCAAAAAACTGATAAATAAAGTCAGTAAAATCATAGGATACAAAATCAGTGTACAAAAATCTGTTGCATCTCTATACACCAATAATGAAGCAGCAGAAAGAGAAATTAACAAACCTACTTATAATCGCACCCAAAATAATAAGATACTTAGGAGTAAACCTAAGCAAACAGATGAAAGACCTGTACTCTGAAAACTATAAAACACTGATGAAAGAAATAGAAGATGACACAAAGAAATGGAAACACATCCCATGCTCATGAATTGGAAAAACACATAATGTTAAAATGTCCATACTACCCAAAGCAATCTACTGATTTAAAGCAATACCTATCAAAATAACATCAGCATTTTCACAGAGCTGGAACAAACAATCCTAAAATTTGTATGGGACCTCAATAGCCCAACTAACCAAAGCAGTCTTGAAAAAGAAAAGCAAAGCTGGAGGCATCAGAGTTCTGGACTCTTAAGTTATATTACAAAGCTTTAATAACCAAAACAGTATGGTACTGGCAGAAAAACAGACAAATACATCAATGGAACAGAAGAGAGAACCCCAGAATGAACCCACATCTGCTATGGTCCACTAATATTTGACAAAGCAGGAAAGAATATCCAATGGGAAAAAGATAATCACTTTAGTTGGGAAAACTGGACAGCGACTGCAAAAGAATGAAACAGGACCACTTTCTTAAACCATACATCAAAATAAATTCAAAATGGATTAAAGACCTGAATGTGAGACCAACAAATATAAAAACCCTAGAAAAGAGCACAGATAGTAATTTCTCTGATATTGGCCATAGCAATTTTGTTCTAGATAGGTCCCCTGGGGCAAGGAAAATAAAAAGAAAAATAAACTATAGGGACTACACCAAAATAAAAAGCTCCTGTACAGCAAAGGAAAAATTAACAAAACTAAAAGGCAGCCTATGGAATGGGAGAAGATATTTACAAATGACATACCTGATAATAAAATATATAAAGAACTTCTACAACTCAACACCCAAAAGCCAAATAATCCAAGTAAAAAATGTACAAGATGACATGAACAGACATTTCTTCAAAGAAGACAAATAGATGGCCAACGGACACATGAAAAGATGCTCATCATCACTTATCATCAGGGAAATGCAAATCAAAACTACAATAAGATATCACCACACATCTGTCAGAATGGCTAAAATCAACAACACAAGAAACAACAGGTGTTGGCAAGGATGTGGAGAAAAAAAGGAGCCCTCTTGCACTGCTGATTGGAATGCAAACTGGTACATCCACTGAAAAACAGAATGGTGTTTCCTCAAAAAGAATAAATAGAACTACCCTATGATCCAGCAATCACACTACTAGGTGTTTACCCAAAGAATACAAAAACACTAATTCAAAGGGATACATGAACCCTGGTATTTATTGCAGCAGCATCTATAATAGCCAAATTATGGAAACAGTCCCAAGTACCCACTGACTAATGGATAAAGAAGATGTGGTGTGTGTATGAACTGGAATATTACTCAGAAATAAAAAAAGAATGAAATCTTGCCACTTGCAATGACATGGGTGGAGCTAGAGAGTATAATGCTAAGTGAAAGAATTCAGAGAAAAATACCATGATTTCACTCACGTGGAATTTGAGAAACAAATGAGCAAAGGGGGAAAAAGGGACAAACCAAGAAACAGACTCTTAACTATAGTGAACAAACTGATGGTTACTAGAGGGGAGGTGGGTTGGGGGGATAGGTGAAATAGGTGATGAGGATTAAGGAATGCACTTATTGTGATGAGCATCAGGTGATTAAAATAAAAACTTAACAAGTAGCCTCATTAGGGAGATCTTGAGAGGTATATTTTCATTAAGAGAAAACTGTTAATTCATTTACACAACAATTTGTGTTTGATGAAACAAGTATGGTAAATCCTGTATAGAAGGGGAAATGAAGAGAGCTGAAAAGTTATGTGAACTATGTGAAGCCATACTCCTAAGTATTGCTAGGTGCTGTCAGAGCAGCCTTTCTGAAAAACATAGTAGATAGTAGACTAACCATAATGTAATAACGAGAGCATAAAATATTTGGTCATTTACTTAAAGTTAACCAATGGCTAATTAGATTCTTTTTTTTTTTTTTAATTTGGCTAGCTGTTGTATTTGTTGTTGACAGCAGTCATAGAGACAGAGTTAGTGAAGCACACAGTGAACTTGCAAAGTTGTTAACAGAGAAAGAACTCCGAGATGCTTTGCTCCTGATTTTTGCTAACAAACAGGTAACACATTTGTATTTCAGAATACTTACTTTAGTAGTTCTGTGCATTCTACATCCTAAGGTAACTGGAAAGATTTCAAAACAGATAATTCAGTAGATATTTATGAAGTTTCTGCTGAGTATTTTGAATACAGTCTATGTGAAAAATGCTATAGTTGTTACCTTAGAGTATCTAAAAATGTAGTTGACGCTTTCCAGAAACTCCTAGGAATGCCTGAGTGTCTCAGTCAGTTAAATGTCTGACTCTTGATCTCGGTTCAGGTCATGATCATACAGGATTGAGCCCTGCTCTGCACAGACAATGCAGGGCCTGCTTGGGATTCTCTGTCTCCCTCTCTCTGTCCCTCCCTTGCTGCCTCTCTCTCTAAAAATAAATAAATAAACTAAAAAAAACAAACAAACAAACTCCTATATAGGGATGTAAACATGTAAGTGAATGTATATGAGATTTTAATACATAGAAAACTAGTAAGTAACTTCAGTAATATTAACAACATATTATGAGAAATTAGAGTAGTTTTAAAGGTGGCATCTTGTCAAAGATTTGTAAAAAGTAGGTTCTGAGTTGAAATTATGACAAGAGTTGAAATTATGGATAGGACTTTAAATATGTGAAACAAAGAACATTGCAGGCAGAGAAAATAAAAGCATGAGTATTTTTAGGGAGTATAAGCAGGGTGGATAGCAGTTTAAAGAGACTTCATGAAGGTAGATTTGTTAGAATTTGATGACTGAATGGGGAAAGGTGAAGGACAGGGAGAAGCTGCTGATTCCTAGATCTTGAGCTATGCTTGTAGGAGGATGAGAATGCCTTCAAGGGCAATAGAGAGGCAAAGAGTAGGATGAAGAATAAAGGATTTTCCTCTTAATAAATAAAAAGATGAACTATTAAGAATAGATACACTTTGCTTTACTTACTATTAAAAACATGCAGGGGCCCCTGGGTGGTTAAGCGTCTGACCTTGGCTCAGGTCATGATCTCACAGTTTGAGTTCAAGCCCGGGGTGAGTTGACAGCTCAGAGCCTGGAGCCTGCTCAGTATTCTGTTTCTCCCTCTCTCTCTGCCCCTCCCCCACACTTTCTGGCTCTATCTCAAAAGTAAATAAACATTTAAAAAAAAATTTTAAGGGGCGCCTGGGTGGCTCAGTCGGTTAAGCGGCCGACTTCGGCTCAGGTCATGATCTCGCAGTCCGTGAGGTCGGGCTCTGTGCTGACAGCTCAGAGCCTGGAGCCTGTTTCAGATTCTGTGTCTCCCTCCCTCTGACCCTCCCCCATTCATGCTGTGTCTCTCCCTGTCTCAAAAATAAATAAACGTTAAAAAAAAAATTAAAAAAAAAAATTTAAAAACACAAATAAGGCAATGTTAAATACCCTTTTCCACTTACATTGTTAACGATAAAAATGTTTGATAATCTTCAGACTCACATATACTGTTGCTGTAGTTATTAAATGGAGACATTTTCTTGGAGGGCATTTTGGCAGTACCATACCTGTCAAAATTTTAGATGCATGTGCCCTTTTACCTTGTAATTCGACCTCTAGTAATGTATTCCGCAGACAGATATCCTAAGGTTATTTCACAGATAATGTTGCAGATGTATGTAGATAATCTACATACAATGTAGAAGTCTGCTTGTCCAGCTAATGGAAAGATACCTATCCTCAAGGTGTGTATTAAAAACAAAAAAACTAAAGTATGTTTGTTTATGTTTATTTGCATGAATGTGCATAGAACTTATATGGAAAAATATATAAGAGATTATAACATGGTTGCTTTTGGGAAGTAGGGGTGTTCAGGAGTATTTGGAGTGGGAGTTTAATAACTGTTCATTGTATGAATTCTGTACTTAAGGCATTTTGGTGATACACATGTTAATCTTTCTCTTTTAAGTTGATGCCTTATGACTCAGGCAGTGGCTTTCATTCAGGCTGCATGGCCTTTACTGATTTCACTGTAAGGCTATTCTTACTGTACTATAAATGACCTTTATCAGAACTTTTCTACTTATTAATCATTGAATAATTATTGAAAGGTGAATCTAGGTTTTAACTTTAGGCTTCTGTTAGAATGGCACCAATGGAATTCTGTATAAATAGTAATAATTGGAAAAATGAGAATTTTGATGGGCTGATTATTAAAAAATTTCTGATATGTGTATATCTTTCAGGATGTTGCTGGAGCTCTGTCAGTAGAAGAGATCACTGAACAACTTAGTCTGCATAAATTGTGCTGTGGCCGTAGCTGGTATATTCAGGGCTGTGATGCTCGAAGTGGTATGGGACTATACGAAGGGTTGGATTGGCTTTCACGGCAACTTGTGGCTGCTGGAGTATTGGATGTTGCTTGATTTTAAATGGAGCAGTTATTTAAACTCTTTTGTGGTTAAGAGTTATTTTGCACATAATGTAAGAAATTCTACATCTCAAAGATAGTTTATTTAGGGTGTATATTTAAAATGAATCTTGGTTGGGGAATTCAGTACAATGTGGCTTTGAAAAAAGTTACTCTTAAACATTTGACTGAACAGATTAAATTGCATTAAACAGGGACTTCTTAAATATACATTTTTTAAAACATACATTTGTTATTTAAGTTTTTCACATTATATGTGATCCCTATGTTGGGAAAGAAGTAGTCACAGAGAAAGGGTAAGTGAAGGTTTATTGTTTCAGTGAAAAAAGAATAGCCAACTGAGTGCCTAATGCAAACTTTGTGAAGCAAATAAAACATAGCTGCTTTAACTTGCCTTTTCACTGGATTTTGGCAGTGTTTAATAGCAAAACACCAGTGACTTAATCAAATAGAATCCAAACTGCATCTTTGGGTAATAGGATTACTTTACTTTTATGTTCAATATAACAGAACACTTTTAATGCTAAGAACTATAAACTACATAAAGTTAGTATTTTATAGTGTTTTATTAAAACTTTCTCCTAAGCCCTTTTGTATAAAACCCACTGAGTCAGATGAAATGCTATCTAACTAGGTACGGCTGTCAGATTAGTATTAAACTGAAGAAAAATAATAAAACTGTGAAAGTCAGTTATGTTGTAGTTAATCTTCACTTATGAAAGACCCATTTCCAGGGTTGAACCTGGTTATATTATTTCCTAGGTCACAGCTCTAAATTGGTCCTTCTGTTTTTCAACATGTTTAAAGTAGTTAGTAGAGTTCCTTTTAAAAATAATATTGCATCCTTAGTGGGAATGATTATAGGTAAAATGTAGTTAAGTTACACATAGAGCCAGGGTTGGCTTTAAGTAAAAGACAGAAGTAGAAATGCAGAAAACTACATTTATCTTTAGACAAGGCATTTAAGCAGTGGAGAATCAGTTACGTTAAGTGCTTTCCCAAAATAAATGCATTTATCTTGACAAAATGTTACCAAGGCTCTTCATAAGGCTTTGAAAAGTTATTTGAGAAAGAATATGTCTAAGAAAAGATAAGAAATGTTCAGAAAGTTTACATCACATTTATTATGCAGTGTTGTAAAAGTTTTAAAATTTTCTGCTTTTTACTGTTTTTCATTTTTTTAAGGATACTCACTTATTATGGCAGTAGGATTTACATTTAAACATCGCTAGATTGGATTTTATTTTATTTTTTATTAAATGCTCTTCATCCTTATAGATGAAGTTGAATCCTGTCTTATTAGTTCAACTGCTAGGAGATGTGGGTCTTAGGTGGCACTGTTTTGGTTCCGTCTCTTCAAATGTACTTTTGTTTGTTTAAAATAAACAGCATAACTTTTAGAAAACAAAGCATTAGGAAAAAAAGTCCATCAGTGTTATGGGCACTGTGTAAATAAGTAAATATTTCATCCTTTATTTTTCAAGTAAAAGTCATGCTGTTACAAGTGTAATTTGTGCATATAAGTAATACTTATGAATTAAATTATTTAATATTTGATTACAGTAACTGTGAAAAATAAAAAAAATGTGTTAACATTTGCCTGTGAGCCATTGAACTGTTTTCTCTACTAGGTAATTGAAAAAAAGAAAAAGTCTAACACTAACATGTAAACATGTTTTTCTTGTAAATTAAGTTTATTTCACCAATTTTGCTAAACTTTGTAATTCACATTCTTAGCATATTATTAAACGCAATGTAAAATATGTGCTTAGACCTGAGTATAATGTACATAATAGTGTTTGTGTGTGATTTTTTTTTTTTAAGAAATATTTTTCTCAGGCCCTTATGACTATGTGTGGTTGTATTCTTTCACTGATCATTAGTTAAGATTCTGCTGGTTCCCTCTGGGAAATATCAAATTTAATAACGAGAGAGATGTTTTAAGTACAGTCTATTTGGATTTGCCTCCTAGCTCTGAATTTCTGTATTAAGCCTAAATATTATTGTATGGTTTATGTAAAGCAGGTTTTACAAGTGTGTAGCCCTGGTGTATAATTCCGGAATGCTTTATTATCACCAGAAGCCATTATTTGCATTACATATAGGCAGCAATAAAATGTTAAAATCATTTTAAAGAAGTCCTATCATTATTCCAAAAATTCTGTTTCATGTGCAATCTATCTAGTAATAGAGTATAGCTAGTAACCAATTAAAAAAGTAATTTGTGCTGTTGTTAAGAAAAAGAAAACAAAATGGAATAGGATTGACTTCCATGTCAAATTTGAGTTGTAGTTTATTAAAGATTTAGAAATAATTTATTCTGTAGTTGCAAGGTAAGTCTGACTTAAAATGAGTATTATAGATAGTGTCTTGAAAGGAGAACTACAATTTTGCATTAAAGTGAAACTCCTGCCTTTTAAATTTTAAATAACTGTTTTAGAAAATGGCTGCGAAAACTTAGCTGTAGCCTATGAACTAATTTGCTAAAAGACATTTTATGTATCATTGAGGTACCTTTCAATTTGCAAAGTGGTAAAAAGGAAGATTGTTTCATTTTCCCTAAAAAAATAATGAAGAGGACGAATGTATCAGATGGTATCCTGCTAATAATTTAAAATATGGTTTAAAAAAGACTTCTAGGAAGATATGTTTTTAGGTCTACTGATTATGTTAAACTTGTGACAGGGAATGGAAATATTGATTAATCAAATATGATTTGCACTTAAGGCAAAATAACTGTTTCTGGGGGGCTTGGGGTATCATCACCACTTGGTGGCAGTATTATCAAAAATTTAGGAGTAAGTTTTCAGCAATGATTAATTAAATTGCTAGGGAGATGTCTAGACGCAGAAAATAGGAAGAAAAGATAAATGTCACAATGAAAAGTCATTTTATGTCTAAGTTCTACTTTATAAAAGGAAGACATAATGTTGAAGTAGCACAACTTGGCACATTCTTCATCTCACAAGTTTGTAGTACAAAATGGATAAAGGAAGTAGCCTGCTTATCAATAGAAGGAAAAGTTTAAGTTTAGATTTAAATGTAAGAATGTGAATTCCCGGGGCTCCTGGGTGGCTCAGTCAGTTAGGCATCCAAATGTTGATTTCGGTTCAAGTCATGATCTCATGGTTTGTGGGATGGAGCCCTGCATCAGGCTCTGTGCTAACAGTGAAGAACCTGCCTGGGATTCTCTTTCCCACGGTCATTGCCCCTCCCCTGCTTGTGCTTTCTCTCTCTCTCAAATAAACAAAAAAAAGAAAAGAAAAAAAAAGAATATGAATTCCCTAAATATGTCTGTTGAGGTGTTCCTCTTTAACTTTTTGAAGAGTCTCTCTGGAAACTAGAGGCAGTCTTTCTTTTTTTATTTTTCAAATTTATTTATTTATTTTTATTTTATTTATTTTTTTAGAGAGAGAGAGAGAAAGAGCACAAGCAGGAGGGGCAGACACAGGATCTGAAGCAGGCCTCAGGCTCTGAGCTGTCAGCACAGAGCCTGTTAGAGGGCTCAAACTCCAGCAAGACCATGACCAGAGCAGAAGTCAGATGCTTAATTGACTGAACCACACAGGGGCCCCTAGAAGCAGTGGTTCTTAACAGCTCTGAAGTCAGGGGATGACTGGGTGGCTCAGTTGGTTAAGCATCTGAGTTTGGCTTAGGTCATGATCTTGCAGTTCAGGTGTCTGAGCCCTGCGTTGAGCTCTGTGCTGTAAGCTCACAGCCTGGAGACTGCTTCAGAATTTGACTCCCTCTCTCTCTGTGCCCCTCCCCCACTCATGCTCTGTCTCTCTCTCAAAAAATAAATGTAAAAAAAAAAAATGAAAAAAAAAGTTATGAGGTCAGGAGGGTAAGGGAAGAAAAAATGAAATCAATAGAAGTCTTTGAACTTACACTGTTTTATTGCTCAAATTTCTACTAAATGCTCCATTATTAGCTGTTAAAAGTTTTACTTAATATATACTTTCTTGATGGAGTATTTAGTAATGTAAAAAAAGATACTATTAACTTCAGGACAGAAAATTGGGATTTAGCTACATTAGGAAAATAATGTGTAAATAATAAATGAACCTGCATATAAAACCAAGGACTAAGTATTCATTTATTCAGATTCTTAAATTTAAATACTAGCTATAATACTCATTTAAATGTGACTTAACATTGCAACTAGAGGATAAGTTATTTCTAAATCTTGAATAAACTACTTCTTATTTATTTACTGAAGTTTTACTTACCCCTTGCTTACTATTTTTAACAATGATTAAAAGGCAAAACTATTTGGCATGAAACACAAACCTAAGAAAAGAAAGGAAGTGGTATATTACTATCAGATTCTGATACCCTTTCTTAGTGGATCTAAAGAAACATGAAGGCAGATTATGTGGCATATATTAATATATTAATATAGTAATATATATTAATGCATACAACTCTATTTAATATGGTTTTTGAGTCTCATGAGAAATTACATAGGAGTGCGATTTGCCCAAATTTAGTCCAATTTCAGTTTATCACCTCCTAGGATAAGAAATATTGTGAGAAAAATGAAAGGCAGGGTTTTAAAAAAGGTCCTTTAATGAAAAATATAAAAACATAATATTGCATCCTTGAAACATGATTTGGATGTTCAGCAAGTTCTAAGAGCTTCCTGTGTAAAATAACCCTGTGTTTAATATACGTGTATTTCTATTTACACATACAATGAAACAAACCTTATTTTACTTGACAGTAATATTTATGATGCTGACATCCTCATAGGGCTTATCTGTTTTGGGATTGACTTTGACATTGGAGATCCTCTGTACAACTTCCATTCCTTTAGTCACTCGTCCAAACACTGTGTGCTTATTATCAAGCCAAGGCTGCATTGAAGGAGAAACGGAAAATCTTGGTAAACCCAGATTTCTTAATTTACACCCTCTGGGTAAGAAAATTACAGAGAATTTAAACTTATGCTTCATTTTTAATTTAATAAAAATATATACAGTTAATTTCATCTAGCAGCTTTTAAGAGTGATTTCCATGTTTATCTGAAAAAATATAACAGCATAATATAATGTTTAATTAGCTGCATCTTTCAGACCAAACGGACCTGAAAGATGTTTGCTAAAGGTAAGTTTCTTTGCATGGCTTAAAGAATACTGGCTAAGGCTTTAAAAGTTCTCTGTAGGAATCAGACCTGCAAAATAGGCAGGAATTGTTTGGAATTGTTCAAGTAGCATGTGCTTTTGTAGTAGAGAGATGGGAACTCAAATGTTCGCTCTGCTACTTACTTGACCTTTGGCAAGTTGATCATGTCGCACTGTTTGTATAGTCATCTGTTTTTTAAAACTGGGTATAGTGATACTAGAAGTATTGTGAATATTACTTTGTGCCTGATGGGTAGTAGTTATATTTTTCTTCATTATGTGGTGCTTAATTCCAAAAAATAAAGTATAATAATTTTTATAATTTTGTGTAACTGCACAGCAATAGAGCTCAATATTCTTACACTGTATGTCGTCAGATCTACAATGTTGCAATATAAGTTGCATTCTGATATCAGAGATGTTAAAATATAGAAAAAATGTCTTAAAAAATTTGAGAATTAATATACTCTAATCCCCTCCCCCCATTCTAAAGGAAACAGGCCCAGAAGTGAAATAATTTGTTTTCTATTGTACAATTAGTAGTGGCAAGGTGACTTCAACCCAGAGTCCTGAGTTATGCAAGTATTGTTTTAAAAAGCAAAATCTGATTTGTTAGGTAATTTTATATTTTCTCATCTAAACTGTTTCATTTTTTATATGCTGGCAGAAATAAATAATAGAGAATAATGCAGCTCTCTTTTACTGAATTCATTCTTAGATCATAACCTATGACAACTTACAGTTTATATGACAGCTTATAGACAATGCTGTTCTACTTACCGTTGGTACTACTGTTATAAAAAACTGGGATCCGTTAGTATTTGATCCAGCATTGGCCATGCTGAGTGTATATGGTCTGTCATGTCGTAATGTTGAATGAAACTCATCTTCAAATTCTCCTCCCCATATGCTTTCTCCTCCCATACCAGTACCTGTTGGATCTCCTGTTTGAATCATGAAGCCCTTAAGAGAAAGTATACAAAAAACATATTACACTGTACTTTTCTATATGTACGTTTTGGAATTTAAGTGTGTTTTATGTTCAGTAAAATCTTTTTTTTTTTTTTTAAGTTTGAGAGAGAATGCACCAGTGGGGGAGGGGCAGAGAGAGAGGGAGATCCCAAACAGGCTCCACACCGTCAGCACAGAGCCTGATGTGGGGCTCCAGTCCATGAAGTGTGAGCTCATGACCTGAGCCAAAATCAAGAGTTGTATGTTTTAAACTGACTGAGCCATGCATGCACCCCTTTTCTTAATAGTCACTCTATCAAGTGATTTTATTAAAACCTTAGTAAGTTATACTTTAGATGATGTATTTCCACTGCTTAAACACAACCTTATTTCAGTTACTGAAACAAAACTGCAAAGGTCTCCTCATGAATAGTCATGTACTATCTTTCCCAATAATGCAATTAAAACCAATTAATATTGTAAATAAGTTTTAGATCTATAGAGTGTATAAGGTTTTATATAATTGCCCCACTCTTCTCTCTTCCCTTTCCCTAAAATTCTGGATTGCCTAGTGAGTCATTTTTCTAATTCTTTCAGAACCCCCCAAATCTGATTATTCCTCCTGTCATTTCTCCTGCCATTTCTGAACCTATCAGTAACTAACAACTACACTATTGCCCCATCCATTTTATGGAACAATGCTCAACAAAATCCTGGGACAAGTTCGTTCTGCTCTTCAGGTATTAATGGTGGTTCTCAAAGATTAAGTAGCATGATGTCTTTTCTATTATTTAAAATCTTATTTTCTAGATCTAGACCTTATTTAGTCACTAGGTATGAGTAACCTTAACTATTGGTTTTATCTCAGCATGCCCTTTACTCTGTATCTGACCCTTGGGTTTAGCTGCTGACAAAATACTGGTGCAGTGTTTCTAAAAAGGTACCATGTTACTGTTCCTGCATTTATTCCAGATCTGATATTCATGACTATCCATTCTTCTTTTGGCTTAGAAAGTCCCATTTTTCCTATTCCTTTTTAATAAACTGATAATTGTGAGACAGGAAGATTCCTTACGTTTAAACCTCTGGTTATGGGGCGCCTGGGTGGCGCAGTCGGTTAAGCGTCCGACTTCAGCCAGGTCACGATCTCGCGGCCCGTGAGTTCGAGCCCCGCGTCGGGCTCTGGGCTGATGGCTCACAGCCTGGAGCCTGCTTCTGATTCTGTGTCTCCCTCTCTCTCTGCCCCTCCCCCGTTCATGCTCTGTCTCTCTCTGTCTCAAAAATAAATAAACGTTAAAAAAATAATAATAAAAAAATAAACCTCCGGTTATGCAAAACACACTATTCCTGAAGTCATATAAATTTTGTATAACTTACCTTAATTATACGGTGAAATGTATGCCCATTATAATAGCCGTTTCTGCTATGAACACAGAAGTTTTCCACTGTCTTAGGGCACCTAGTAAGATATGTTAAAAATATGAAATCCATTTAGAGCATCTTAATATAGTTTTCTTTGCAGTTCTGCTTTCTACTGATACCTGCATTACCTTCTGAATGTTTCAGGACAGTCTTTTTCCATAACCTCTTCTCATCTCAGGACAGAAGAGATGAAAGATCACATAAGCCACAGTATATTGTTTAATATATTATCTTTAGATAAAGAATGCTTATTATATTTGAGTTTGACAGTATTTAAATTTCAAAGTCATTTAGCAGTTAAAAAAAATACAGCTACAGCACCGTAAGATACGTATATTCACTGCGTATAGTAGGTTCAGTTCCTGGGAAAGATAATTTTCTTATAAAAACGTTATGGTACACTGACACGCTTCCTAACCAAGGACCTGCTCTCTCTCAAATGCTATCTCCTAAATCTAATCAACTTTAAATGACAATCACACACTCAAAAGTATGAAGCTTTCTAAATGTTAACTAATCTCATGTGATGATTTAATCTCATGTTACAGCATTTAAAACATTTAAAACACTCCTATACAAAATAAAGAAGTACTTTTCAGTAAAAGGGGTTGTAAAAGATGTCACTCTGTTTTTCGTTTTCATTTTTTTGGAGACAGAAGTGGAGAGGGGCAGAGGGAGAGAGAATTCCAAGCAGGCTCCACATTCAGCAAGGAGCCTGACGTGGGGCTCACCCCCATGACCCTGGGATCATGACCTGAGCCAAAATCAACAGTTGGATGCTCAACTGACTGAGTCACCCAGGCGCCCCAAAGATGTCACTCTTTGGATCAAGAATAGCCAAAGATATTCTATTGGATTTGGCATTGCATGTTCATCTTGCAAACTTTTAAAAACTGTCCAGAATTCCTTTCTGCTTTTTTTCAGTACATTTTTTGTTGGATTGATCGATTGATTGATCAATTATGTATGTATGTATGTATGTATGTATGTATTTATTTATATTAGAGAGAGCACAAGCAGGGGAGAGGGGTAGAGGAAGAGACAGAGAATCTTAGGCAGTGCAGAGCCCAACATGGGGCTCAATCCCATGATTCTGGGATCATGACCTGAGCGGGGATCATGACCTGATTGAAAATCGAGTTGAATACTCAATTGAACGAGCCACTCAGATGCCCCTTGTTGGAATTTTTAAAACCTATAGAAAGAACTAAAGAAGTAGTAGTGGAGGTCTAAGAAATGTAAGGAGGAAAAGGAATTATCCTCCCCTTAAGGATTTGCTTTGAGGGTAAAGCCAGTTATAACAAATGAGCCACAAAATATAGTTGGGATGCACAGTTGGTGTTAATATCCATTTATAAACCACTTTATAGTTTACATTCAGCACTTTCATAGCCATTTGTTTTGTATGCATAATAATAAACCTGTGAAGTGTGTGTGTGTGTGTGTGTGTGTATATATATATATATATATATATATAATATCCCCATTTTCTAGAGGAACAGTATCAGAAAGCTAAAGACAGACATTCTTATCAAACCCTTCAGTTCTTTAAAATTCCTCAAGTTGAGGGGCGCCTGGGTGGCTCAGTCGGTTAAGTGGCCGACTTTGGCTCAGATCATGATCTCACGGTTCATGGGTTCGAGCCCCACCTACTTCAAATTCTGTGTCTCCCTCTCTCTTTCTGTCCTTCTTCCGCTCATGGTCTGTCTCTGTCTCTCAAAAAATGAATAAAAACATTAAAAATTTTTTTTAAATAAATAGAAAAATTCTTCAAGTTGAAATAGCAATTTTAAGTTGCACAGTTTCTTCCAATAAACACATTTACATTGATGTTCATTTCAGACAAAAGACAGTACATACTCAACAGGAAAAAGTTTGATATGAATGTCTCCCATGCTTGTGTGGATAATGGCACTATCTGAAACACGTTTAGGTCCTTCAGCTTGAGTAGCTGCCATGACTTCTTCTTTAGAAGGTTTCTCATTAAAAACATCTCTGTCAGAATCTGCACTTTTTGTATCTTCTGGTTCTCGTTTGGTAAACTCAGAGAAAAATTAAAGAGAGTGAATAAATTAAATTTTTCATCTGGTTAAAATGTTATCAACCGTAAAATTTCATTTCTATCTATGGTATTTGAGCAAAGTAAGAATTCACATCAGAATAAGTCCTTACTGCAGCAATCACTTCCTATCACAGGATGTGTAATAGGGTTAAATTATTTTTACACTTGCCTAACATGACAACAATCCATACAGTGAAGGTGTATGGTTTCAAATGGGATTTAATTTCTTTTTTGGTGCACACTGAACAAGATGCACTTTTATTTGAGGTAGTTTTCTGCCTCTGCCCGCTAGTATGTTCTGTCAACCAGTGCTTATTTTTCACTATTTAGATTACCTGGGTTTGAATTCCATTCTGCTACTTACTAGTTACATGATTTTGGCAAAATAAATTCATTTCTTCCATTTCCTCATTCATAAATGGGGATAACTACCTCAAAATTGTACCTATTGTGAAGATTCAATGAAGGGATATAAAATGCTTGGAGAATAGTGCCTAATATGTAAAAGGTACTATATACATATTAATAACTGTTGTTATAATGAACAGAACCTGGTGCTAGGCAGGTTGAGGATTCAAAGATGAATCAGTAATGCATCTTGGCTAGTTTTTTTTTTTTTTTCCTGCAAAGCCCCCCATCTGTTCTATCTAAACCCTGAAGCTTGGAAGAAAGAATGTAAATTTTGAGTGAAGTTACAGAAATTTCAGGATACCTCAGGGAATAGGGAAAATTGAGAGAAATCTTTCAGTTGTTAAAACTTTGGACTCCTCTGAGCCTTTTTTTTTTTTTTTTAATTTGACTTTCAGGAAGTAGAAATCTTTTCTCCAGAGGAAGCTCTACCTGATTATCAACTGAGTTCCAGGAAAGTAAAGCCAGTGCCCCAGGCCCTGTCTTGCCTAATGTCATTCCGGATCTACTTGGATAAATTCCAAATAAAGAAACAACCAAGCTAGGATGTTGTTGACTTATCATCTTATTCTCCATTTTTCAAAGGAATGACATTATCAGTTGTATGATTGATTTATATGAATTTTTAAATAGGTATTTTAATTTAGCTCACATATTGAACTACCAAAGTTCATATTTTGTCATATTTTGGTATTGATTTGAAAAGAGATAAAAAATTTACATATATGTATGTACCATTTTACTTTTGCTTACGGATATGTATGTCTAATAAAATGAAAGATAATTTTATGAACATGTTAGCTGTATAAAGATGAATAGTAACTTTTTTTCTTCAATGTTAACAACACATGTGATTTAATCAACATAAAAGTAAACTTTAGGGGAAGAGAATAATTTATTAGTTTTTTGATAAAGAGGATAGAAAATTAGTATGTTTTTAGTGTATATCAAGAGTTAGCTTTTACCTTCAAAACAGTTAAATTACAGGTAAAAACAAGAAAAACTATTTCCCTTTAACCAATATTATTTTTTGTAGCAATGACTTTGAAAGTTCTAAATAAAATTTTCATCTTAAAAGAATGTATCCATTTTTTGGTTAAAAGCTTGTTTGGGATGAACTACTATTTCCTACATTAATCAAATGCTGGCAACCTGAATAGCATCACAGCTACTTACAAGATATCAGATGAAAAGAATCAGTATACTAGAATGAGCCACACACTTTAACAAACTTGTGAATAGTGAAGAAAATATAATGCCCTGTATTTGAGGATTTTATATTACCTTAAGGAGGAGATGACTATCACAGATATTTAAAAAAAAAAAGAGAGAGAAAGTAAACTATTCCAAAAACTGTGACATATAGAGCACAACCAGGCAGATGTAACTCAGACTTGATGTCAAGAGAAGGTTTCCAAATAGGAACTGATATAAGTAGGAACTGGGGACAGGTATGTGATTGGCAGAAGGAACAGCCTGTGTAAACGCCTTGAGGTAAAAAAACAACACTCAGCTATTGCAAACAGGATCAAGTTCAGTCAGAGTAGCAAATGAACTAAAAATGAAGAAAGATAGGTAGAAGAGCCAACTAATATAGATAGTTGAGGAGCCATTAAAGGATTTTAGGCAAATAACCAAATTTGGGACTCAGTCTCTGACTGCAGTGTGAAGGACAGAATGGTAGGGCAGAGGTCTCTACACTTTAGATTTTTCTGCTTGGTTCAACAGTTAGGACACGGCTGCTCCTAGATAGTTTAGACAGTTTGATTCTGAGCCCAGTCTTAGTTAACATGTAAAGTACTTGTAGTTCTCTAGGGAAAAAAAAAAAAATTGTCAGGAATATAAACTTTTAAGGTAGCACCATTACAAGAGAGTTAAAAGGTAAAAAAAGAAATGTGCTTAGAGAAGCAAGTGTGCAAGTTCAGGGAAGATAAATTAAGAACAAAAGATGAAAAATAATCTTTTTTAGAACTTTTAAAACCCCATAGCAAAAGCTATTTTGGATGCAATTATTACCATAACCACTTACTTCCTTACATCTTAGACAACATAAATAGTTGTAGAAGCCAGGTCGAAGATTTTTCAGAACAGGAGGGAAATCAGTACAAAATCGAGTCCTAGTTAAAAATTATGCAATATTAATGTTTTAAGATGGTATTCTGGTTGTTTAGAAAGCATGCTATTATTGCCAACATTCTCTTCAGTTGAAAGCACGACCTAAGAAAATAAATCTCCAACCAAATTGGAAGAATTAAGGCCTATTTCCTAGTATTTCTGCATACCATGTAAAATCTATTCTTCTTAAAAGATGTACAAACTATTGTTGGGTCAGCTTGAATATTTTGAAGAACAGGATTTTCAGAAGCTTTCATTTCTATAGTAGTTGCAGCACGATGTTTTTTGGCTATTCCCTGGAACAGAGCCAACTGCATCACTCTAATATTTTCCTGCTTGCCTAAGATGCGCACACACCTGGAAAATACAACAATGTTTTATACAGTAAAATACCAGAATTAATTCCAATTATAAAAATTTTATAGATAAAATCTAGAAATCAACTATCCTTTACCTTTGTATAAAATAATTACTAAAAGTTTTTTAAAAAGTGTTTCTCTACCCCCTTCCCCAGAAAGTTATTTTAAATTGGATGGAATTTTCTGGTTAAAAAAAAACAAAACACAATCATTCATGCATAATTTTAACCTATCCCTATTATCTTAATCTTTTTGCAAGACTTCAAAGATTCTATACTGTGAAGAACTACAATATAAATTTGTTTCTATGTGAGAATGTACCGACCTACATTTTTTTCTCTTTAAAATATACTTTTAAGTTCTTTTCATTTACATTCAGTGTTAGTATCTGATTGTAGCTATTTTGTACTAAAACCAAATGGACTGTTTGCACAAAAGGCTTATTGTGGTTTCATGCATTTTAACTTCTGATTTTATGTCTAGCAGGATGTAATGCTGAATTCTGTGGTTAAAATATTTGGCAACATTTAATATGAACCAGGCTAATTTAAATCAATAAGCAAAAGAGAGATTGAAACTTGTTAAAAAAAAAAACAAAAAAACAACCTTGAAACTATGCATATCTTTTTTTTCCATTTCTTTTACAAACATGAGTGGAAACTTTTTACATAAGATTATAAACAACCAAAAGACCACAAAAAATCCAGTCAAAACATTTGGTTAAGTTTAGACATTTGGGACCATTCCACTTGTCTTGGAACAAACAAAACTCCCTTTGTTTCCCTGAAAGAGGAAATGGTCCCCCATAAATGAATGCACTTTTAAAAAACATCTTATTAAAGCTTACCGGTTTGTTTCTACATTTATAACTTTAATGCCTAGCATTGTTCCATATAGCACGAAGTGTCCAGTTTCATCAAAGACTATGTTAATTAATCTTACTGCATCCACCTTCTCCAACTCACGTTCAACAGCCATTCGTCGGCCAAACTCCATGTCGGGTAGCTGTTGCCTCATCTGCTGCAGTTCAGTAAACATCTAGGGAGTAAACAAAAAAGCTATGTGATAAAGGGAATGAGAATTTAAATAGAAGCACAGTACACATTAAGAACCACTGAAAATTTGTGTACTTATAGGTTACCTTAAAGAGGATTCTAAATTCCATAAGCAGGAAATAAAAAGACATTAGTAAGTTCAATCGTAAAATAATAGTATTTACACTAACTGCTTCTTCTTAATTAAAAAAAAAAAAAAAACAGTTAACATAACTACTGTCTTCCGTACAGAAAAAAGGTATCTGCTGCCTTTTATAAGCCACAGACTAGGGACACCTGGGTGGCTCAGTTGGGTAAGCGTCCGACCCTTGATTTCAGCTCAGGTTATGATCTCAGAGTTAGGAGATTGAGCTCCACATCTGGCTCCATGTAGGGCTCCATGCTGGGTGTGGAGCCTTCTTAAGATATTCTCTCTCTCTCTCTCTCTCTCTCTCTCTCTCTCTCTCTCTCTCTCTCTCTCTCCCCCCCCCCCCGCCCCTCCCCTACTGTGCTGTCTCATAAATAAATAAATAAATAAATAAATAAATAAACAAATAAATAAATAAATGTATGCATGCCACAAACTAGTACTTTCCAATAGGAAGATAATGCAAACCAAGCATGTAATTTTAAATTACCTAGTAGCTACTTAAAGTAAAAGAAACAGGTGAAGTTAGTCTCAATAAGGTTTTATGCCCCATATATCCAAAATATAATCATTTAAACTTTACTCAATACTTAAAAATTGAGATAGAAGCACCTGGCTGGCTCAGTCTGTGGAACATGTGTCTCTTGATCTCAGGGTTGTAGGTTTGAGCCCCATGATGGGTACAGAGGTTATTTAAAATAAAATCTTAAAAAAAAATTTGAGATTAATTATATTCTATTTTTTTTATATTAAGTATTTGAAATCCTGTATTTTATACTTTCATCCTGTCTCAATTTGGACTAGCCACATTTCAAGCACTCAATAGCAACATGTGGCGAGTGGCTACTACACTGGACACTGTAACTACAGAGTGTAAGGTCCCTGTAAAAGGATCATGGACCTGACATGATATAACACTCAATTTTTATTGAATGAACTCTTATTATTTCACTAATTTATAACAATTTCATGATATTTTAGAAAATGTTTCAAGTTATTTTTATAGAGAGCCCAACACAGATTATCATTAGGTAAATGTCATTTACGGTAGATGAATATTTTTATAAATGCTCTGTAGCTTATTTGGTTTTCTTTTCTTCAGATATTTAACACAATTTTCGGATAAGGTCACATCTTAATTACTATGTATTATCACACTATAAGCTTCTCCCCCATTAAGATCTTTCAGGTTTCCAGACATTTAGGGCATCAAACAGCAGAATTCAACAGCAGGTCTCCACTGGAGATAAAAAGAAGCCAAGCTTATGTCCAGTCTACTTATTTTCATGCTTGTGTTAACTGGAAATCCCATTTTTCTAGATATGGAAAGAACAACAATGTACACAACTCCATAAAAACAAAAGGAGGTATATGCATTAGGGAACAACATGAAGCAAGGGTCTTACAGGACAGAAAAAAAGCCTGTTGGTCATTAGGTTTTCTTATCTCCAGTCTCTGAGACTACTTGTTTATTCATATGCTAGAAATAGCCTAGCATTTTTATAGACAGGGACCCCTGATTATTTTACTAGATTAGATTAATTTTCATGACTTAAAGTTTGTAGACAGTTGTCTGCCTGCGTGTAAGTATTTCATAAATGTTAATCCAACCTGATAAATACAGCAGTATCTTTTTACAGTATTCTAGCCTTAATAGCAGGGCCTCTGTGATACACAACTGTGTAACCATATGCATATCTCATTAACTGTGAGATCCCACTGATTTACTACCCACTATCCTTCTAATTAATTTACTTGGCATTTGTTTTAGTTGTTGTTGTTATTGTTTGGACAATCTCTCATTTTGAATCTCACTTCTGTCATAAGTTTTACTACTGACCTCATCTTATTTCAGCCCTCTTCAACACTTGTTGAAGTCAATAATGAAGAAACAGAGTATTCGTGTTAAGAAATTAATATCTAGAGACTGTGTTCTTAAATATTTCTTTTGCTGAGGAATCTTCAAAGAGCTGCAAGTTGGTAAAGAGCTGCAAGTTGGCCTTTAAGTTATATTTAAGTTGAACTAATATCTAGTTACCAGCTGCCATTAATGAAGAAAACATCACAGTTTTCTCCTACTCTTCAAAGTAGAGTGGAAAGCTGTTCTCTTCCAAAAGGAAGATGAGTCAGGAGGATGATCTAACAACCAGATCTTCACATGTGTCTGGATTCATATTACTTCAGGTAGATAATCCACCCAACTTAAAGCCACTTGCCACCAAACAATAGTGTCACTAAGAAGAGTAACAGAATTTAAGACCTTAATGCAAGGAATCTAAACTGGTTACTACCAACAATGTAGAATTATTATACAATAAACAGTACTGCTATGAAGAAGGTTCAACCCACAGACTCTCAGAGGATTCAACATACCATTAGCAGTTAGAGAACACTTGAGGGAAACAGGTGATCAGACCCAATTTCCACAAAAAACTGTTAACTTTGCATGGATAGAAAGTCTTATTCTACAACTACATGCTTTAACAAATTCTTGTTAGCAGTAATTATGTGTCACGTATTGTTGTTAGTGCTGGAGATACAAACATGAGCCAAAACAGATAAGGGAGCATAGATCACATAGAGTTTAGTCTACAAGGGGTTGATATGTAGTAATCAAAAATAAGACCAAGCCAAATGGTCTAAGAGAAAATAAACAGAGTGATATTGAGTCACATAAAAAAAAAAAGTTGTCCTAGGTTAGACAAATAGTGAATTCCCACAGGAAGTGACTCTTTAAATGAGATTTGAAGCTTAAGTTCAACAGGTAATGGAAAGAACGGAGGAGGGGTGACACCAGGCAGCAGGAACAGCATAAGCAAAGGCCCTGTGGTGGAAGACATGTTCAAGAAACTGAAATAAGGCCTAAATGGCTAGTGTTAAGAGGCAGATAGAAAAGTGAGTGACAGTAGGCTAGAGTGGTAGGCAAAGGCCACAATAAGGCAGGCTGTGACTTCGGTCTTGATCCTAAGAACAATAAGAAGTCACTAAAAGGTTCAAAGAATGAAATGATCAAATATGCACTTAAAAAATTTGCTCTGGATGCAGTGTGGATAACTGATTAGGAGGAAGCCTGAATATAGGCAGTAGGCCATGAGACAGTCCAGGCAAAAGTTCACGAGCTAGGGTAGTGACAGCTATGCTGAAAAGAAAGGGATAGATTTTAAGCATATTTAGAAACTAAAATTGACAGGATTCATGATGAATTAAATAGAGGGTAAGGAAAAAGTTAAAAAGTTAAGGATGGCGCAGGTTTGTGGCTTATGCAAGTAAATGAATATTGGTGCCATTCATGAAGACAGCAAAACAAAACAAAACAAAACAGATGGCACCATGTGTGTTCACAATAGTAAGATGGAGAAATCAATTTGGGAGTAGTCATATGAATAGGCAGGAGTGAACAGAGTAAAAGCCACACAAAAGAAGGATGATTGGCTCAGAAGATATCACATCATAAACCCTGGGAAAAGAGTTTTGAAGAACACTGCAAGAGAGCAGACAGATCAATAATATCTTCAATGTGCTAAGAGAAAATAACCATCAATGTAAATATCTATATCCAGAAAAAAAATCTTTTAGGAATTGCACAAAATAAAGACACTCAGAAAAGGAAATTCCCATTAAATTTATATTGCACTTACACTTAGTGATTCATCAAAGACTCTCATGAGTTTTCCAGTTAAAAATCTGAAAATTCTAACTTTTCTATCAGAACCAATAGTAGCTATTTTCTTCCCATCAGGTGAAAAACATATGCTGGTTGGATAAGCCTTGCACTTGGCAAACTCATACAAATCGGTGTCAGTTTTATATTCCCAGTTCACATTTTTGGGGAACTTATATTCATGAGGAGGCCCAGTCCAGTATTCAATCATTCCAGATTTATCAGAAGACACTATTGCTTTATAAACTGCATTCAGCCGTATCTGAGTAAGAGGTGATGTATGGAGTTTGTCAAAAATATGAAGCGGCTGGTTATCTCCTCGACCATCATAAATGAAAATTTTTCCTGTGCTCTTCTCAGAAGCAGCAACTGAAGATATGGCATCCCCTGGGCAATAGATCCACTCACATTGTCCAGGAAAATAGCTAAAATAGTGAGGGGGAAAAAAGAAGTTAATACAACAAGTAAGCATCCTTATCCACTCTCACCACCAAAACAATGTCCTGGCCAATGATTTAGTTAGTTTTGGATTCCTTGCTCTAAAGTAGCAGAAATAGAAACTGGGGAGGAACAACTAATTTTCCCTTTCTGACCTCATTAATCTAATGGTAATAACTTCTGAGGATTCATCAGACCACATAGAAAACTTCCTACAGCAGATCATTTACTTCTCTTGGATAGATAAGAAAACCTAATCAGACCAGGGCCTTAAAATATTCCAGGGCATTGCCTTTTGGATCTCTAGGTCTCAGTCTATTTTTAACTTATTTTTAAATAGGTTCATATCTAACAGTATACTTGATAAACTCATTCTTGAAATGTTTAAAATCAAAATATTTTAGTTATGACTATGATCAAAAGGAAAACATTTTGATATCACATTTTCATTATTAGTGACTTAATCTTACAACTATAAAGTTTGAACATGCTACCTGATAAAGTACAAAAGAACTGGGACAGATTTAACCTGGGACAGATTTAACCAAAATACCAAACTTACACACTCAAATGAGTGTTGTCTCCTTCTAAGCAGTCAGTTAAAGAAGTTACACAGTTATTCCAATGTTGGTGCTGATGCTCAAAACTTCTGGAACTCTTCTTTTAGAATTTCTACCAAAACTTAAATAATATCCCCAAAGGTGGCAGAGGTTCAACATTTATGAATAGATGTAATTTGTAAAAACAGCTAAAGTGTAGGTAAACAAAGCAGGGAATAAGACAAGATAACCAATATATATTTCTATTTGTAGTAAAAAATAAGTTCTGACCATAAGTAATGAGACTAATATCCTTTAGTGGCTCATCAACTGGTTTTGAAGGAAATTCCAAAAGAAGTACTGCTATGTAATGAGCTGTTGTTCTTGTCCCCCCACCATTCATATGTTGCAGTTACCCAAGGTGATTGATCTGGAGATAATTAGGAGGTAATTAAGGTTGAATGATGTCATAAATGTGGGGCTCTAATCCCACAGAAGGGAAAGAGGAAGATACCATTCCTCCTTACATCCTGTCCCCAAAGAGAGCCCTCACCACAAATCAAACCCTACTGGAATCCTGGTCTTGCACTTTCCAGCCTCCGGAACTCTGAGAAAATAAATTTCCTTTGGTTAAGCCACTCAGCCTATGGTCTTTTGTAATGGCAGTCTGAACTAAGACAAGTCCTAAGACTATTTTTGACAATGCTAGATTTTCAAGGTGACATTCATTTAGACGTATATAAATTCAGTATGATATCTTAAGAAAGACATGCTTAAAACAAAGTATTCATCTCATTTCTGTAGTTCAACCACATGGTGTGGATATCAATATACTTTAAAGTTTAAAGTTACCAACGAATCACCTCAATTCCAAAATGTACATAAGCCTTATAAGACACAATACATATTACTGAAATAAGCAAAGCAAGGAAGTTAATTCTAAGTACCAGCAAATTAGACATGATGGATCCTCATTATTTTATTAAGTAATGTTAAATGGATATAATGAATCCTTGTGATGATGCTATTTAAAAATTTCTGCTGTGATTAACAACAACAACAATAAAAACAGCAGAAGCCTCCAAAGAGCATCATAACAAGGATTCCTATCTACTTTTCCTAAGCAAAATTCAAAAGCACAGCTGGCAATGGCAATACATTCTGTTTAGAAATATCTACAAAATGGTGACAGTTTAAAAATTATTTCACTAAGTTAAAAAGTATATACTTTAAAAAAGACTCACCCAAGCTTCAGCATATTGATCATGTCAAAGTTCACTACATCAAACACCTTCATTGCTTTATCATCACCCACAGAACAGAACAATGCTCCCTCAGAGCTAACTGCAATACTCTCAATAACTCCTATTTAAATAAATCAAAACATTCTAGTAAATACCAATGAAACAAATATGCATGATTCAAAGGAAAAAAAAAACATTTTAAAAGAAACTTTAACCAATACAATTTAAGACTCACACACACACACAGTGAAATTCTTACCCAGGTGACTACGAAAATGTTTAACAAATTCAATTCCCTCTTCTATTTTTTTCCAGAACTTAACATGTCCATCATGACTGGCAGTAATAATAAAGTCTGTCCTGCATACATAAAATTGTAAAAGTTAATTTGTAAAGCAGATCTATGAGTTATTTAGTACCCCCAAAAGCAATCATTCACTGAGAATCTTTGGCGCTTTCAAAATATTTTTATTTTAAGCTTTCTTTATAAAGACCACCATATGAGGGTAGATAGAAAATGGCAAATTTTGTAGTTCTTTCCTGGATATCATAATAATTGATGTGGCACTAACTTTAACCCCAAGAGCTAGGATCAGAGTTGTGCTAAGAGTTGACATTAAAAAAAAAGAAATTTCACCAGGAATTTCAGTAGACCTTACAGCCCTTTAATCGTAAAATCACCCTGTAGGCAGTCTTTTCACATGGAAAACGTACTCATCTTCAAAAGGTGATAAATAACCAATGTACATTTGTTTTGTATCGTATCCAAGGTGTCTTGTTAAGTATTAGAAAGATTTTGTACAGAATAGTCTCCCCTTTAAGGTGTATAAAAATAGAAACCATCTGAATACCTACGGTATTGATATTACCTTGAATGCATTCCTTGTAGGAAATTGGAAAGAATATGCAGGACTTCATTTAACTTAAATTATTATAGAATCGGTGGCATTAAATAGAAATCCATGGTATCCTAAAGATACTTTTACAAATCATCTTCAAAACTGAAGCATCTTTATAAAATAAATTTTTCAGAAAAAAAACAAAAAAAAGATGTGTGAGACTTACTTGGTGCATACCACATGGGTGATAACATCTCTATGCATGTAACTGCGCTCATACATAGATGCACTGGGGAGATTTTCAAGATAGACTCTTTCAAACTCTAGAACTGAGGGAAAAAAGGTAAAGAAAAATTTATTTTAAACTGCAACTATATACTATTTTGCATTTTCTGTAAGAGTTTTCTACATTCTATTTTCTATTGGGCACCTGGGTGGCTCAGTCGTTAAGCATCTGACTTTGGCTCAGGTCATGATCTCACGGTTCATGAGTTCGAGTCCCATATTAGGTGAGCTCAAGCTCTGCTTCGGGGGAACAGAAGCCCTCTTCGGGTGAGCTTGAGCACTGCTTTCAGTGAGCTTATGCCCCACTTCGGGTGAACATGAACCCCACTTCGGGTTAACACGAGGCCCACTTTGGGTGAGTCCCACTTCTCTGTCTCCCTTTGCCCCTCCTCTCCTTCTGCCCCTCCCTTGCTCTCAAAAAAAAAAATTCTATTTTCTATTTTCTTCTATATCTTATTACATTTCTCTCAATTCACACGTAATGAAAAAAAAATCCAGTCTGTTATGTATTTCATAGTAGTGAACAGCACTGTTATTATTTAGTCATGACAGGTCTCAGGTATTGTACAGATGCTTAACTGCCCTCAGAACTTAACTGAGCGATTCTGGCTTAATATTAAGGTTCCATTAAAAAAGAAAAACTTTGGGGTTCCTGGGTGGCTCAGTCGGTTAAGCGTCCAACTTCGTCTCAGGTCATGATCTCACGGATGGTGGGTTTGAGCTTCATGTTGGACTCTGAGCTGACAGCTCAGAGCCTGGAGCCTGCTTCAGGTTCTATATCTTCCTTTCTCTCTCTGTCCCTCCCCCACTTGTGCTGTCCCTCTCTCTCTCAAAAACAAATAAACATTGAAAAAAAAACAAACAAACCAAAACCTTAAAAAGTTTCATGAAAGTATCACAAACATCTTTCTAACCATTAGTAAAGCCAATTATTAGTTCTAATTTAAATAATTAACAAGAGACCACTGGCCACCTATGGGTGTTTATCTTTAAGACACTAAGCCTCTTTGAGGTCACTAGTAGTGGGGTTGAAGCAGATAAACATGATAAAATACTAAATAGATTTTTAGAGCTGAGAAAATCCTGGACTTCTCAACTTTTTCCAAGGGCAAAACATTTCAAAAAGTGTTAATCTGAGGAGATATTTTGTTACAAGAGCTATGAACCATATTACTAGCAAAAATTGACATCATATTTGTATCTAATAAAATAATCCAACAAAGGCCAAACATGCCTATAAAAAGTTGCTAGAGCGGAGCCTGGGTAGCTCAGTTGGCTAAGTGACCAACTCTTGATTTTAGCTCAGGTCATGATCTCACAGTTGTGGGATTGAGCTCCACATTCAGCTCCACAATGAGTGTGGAGCCTGCCTGGGATTCTCGCTCCCTCTGAAAGCACACATGATCTCTCTCAAAAAAAAATTTCCAGGGCGCCTGGGTGGCTCAGTTGGTTGAGCGACTGACTTCGGCTCAGGTCATGATCTCACGGTTTGTGAGTTCGAGCCCCGCGTCGGGCTCTGTGCTGACAGCTCAGAGCCTGGAGCCTGCTTCGGATTCTGTGTCTCCGTCTCTCTATGTCCCTCCCCTGCTCATGCTCTCTGTCTCAGAAATAAATAAACATAACAAAAATTAAAAAAAAAAAATTCCTACATTAAACATAGAGATGTTTCATAGTTTTTCATAACTATTGTATAGCAGAGTCAAACCTGTGCCCAATGAACTCCTTTCCCTTCATTTTTAATAACAGAACCACCATTTTTATATGTGCAAAATGACAGTCAGCTATAAGACGACCTTTCTCATCTTCTCCAGAGTTAGGTGTGACCATGTGCCAATGAAATAGAAGTGTAAGTGTTATGTGACAATCAAGAAGTCTCCTTCAAAAAGTATTCCATTATTCCCTTTCTCAGTCCTATACTTGGGAACTGGGGTAAGAGAAGTGATTCTAATAACCACTCAGGACAAAGACGAGGGCCATACCTTAGTGATGTTAGAACAGAAAACTGGAAAAAGCCTAGGTCCCTTTGAAGCCTCCATACCAATCCTAGACTGTTTACTTTGGGACTTCTTTTATGCAGCTAATATAATACTGATACACATTCCTTTTGCTGTTTGTTAGTTTACTTGAGCAGGTATTTACTGAAAACAAAATAGGTTATAAGGCACATGGACATAAAAAGTGGAACACATAATTCCTACCTTTGAGAAACCATTTGGTTACTTAAAGGTAGTGTCATATAACAATTTATAATGTCTTTCTGAAAATGCATAGAAAAGTCTAGCATCCAAAGAACATGTTAAAGAGGATAGCTCTTTTTCTAGAAAGCTAAACGCATGTCACACTCCCATCTTTTTATTAAAAAATTTTTTGCGGTGGCGCCTCAAAGGCTCAGTTGGTTAAGCATCCTACTTTGGCTTGGGGCATGATCTCACTTGGGTCAGGATTTCGCAGTTTGTGAGCTCGATCCTCACGGTGGGCTCTCTGCTGACAGCTCAGAGCCTGCAGCCTGCTTCAAATTCTGTTTTCCTCTCTCTCTGTCTCTCCCCCATTCACGATTGGTCTGTCTCTCTGCCTCAAAAATAGACATTAAAAAAAATTTTTTTTTAAATTAATAAATTTTATTATGCTCTAGTGACTGAGCCAGCCAGGTGCCTCAAACTCCTTTTTAGACAAAATCTTCAATGATTATTTTTCTAACTTTTCATACATGTTTTTATTTTTTAATTTTTAATTATTTAAAAAAATTTTTTAATGTTTATTTATTATTGAGAGATAGAGACAGGCAGAGCATGAGCATGGGAGGGGCAGAGAGAGGAGGAGACACAGAATTTGAATGAGGCTCCAAGCTCTGAGCTGTTAGCACAGAGTCCGATGTGGGGCTCGAACTCACAAACTGCAAGATCATTACCTCAGCCGAAGTTGAACGCCCAACCGACCGAGCCATCCAGGTGCCCCTAACATTTCAGACATGTTTTTAAATTTCAGTTTTTTTCAGGGTGCCTGTGTGGCTCAGTCAGTTAAGCATCTGACTTTGGCTCAGGTCATGATCTCACAGTGAGTACATTCAAGCACATCAGGCTCTCTGCTGACAGCTCAGAGGCTGGAGCCTGCTTTGGATTCTGGGTCTCCATCTCTCTATGCCCCTCCCCCACTCTCTCAAAAATAAAGGAACATTAAAAAATTATAAATTTCAGTTTTTTTCTTCAAACTGAATACACTACTGACTGGCTTAAATACAATAAGCTTCTACTTAATTATAAACATTTTCACACCTAATTATTGCTGTATCTGTCTCAATTGTATTAAGTTTGTAAGATTTTTGTCTCTTAATACTAATATCAGCACTTTGATTTTTTTATGTTTCCATAAAAAAGGATATGAAAACATATTCTATTACAACTATAAGAGCATTAACTTTGTAATATTCATTCATTCAATAAATACTTAATTGAACACTTGCTACGTGCAAAGCAGTGGAGCAAAGCAGTCATGGTCTTTGCTCTTATAAGCTTACAGTCTTAGCAGTGGTGACAAATATTAATCGATCACAGACTTAATACACAATAATAAAATGCAGCAAGTGCAATGAAGAAGTTGCTATGGAAACATTTAACAGAAAGACCTAACTGTAAAAAAGATAACACTTTATGGGTGTCAATGTACAATGTTCAAAAAAGTAGCTTCTTCAAAATTTGGATACATAAAATTTGAAAGCTACCTGTAAACTCAGGTGTTCAAAATTACCTCGGAGTTATGATCAATGTTCTTTAGAAACCCAGCCCACTGGAGAAACGACAGGCTTCCCAGAGGAGGCGATATTTGCAGGTGAGTGCTCAAGTTGGACAACAGTTAGCCACGGGAAAAGGAGTGTGGGAAATTATTTCAGGTATACACCATACCCTGGCAGGCATCCAAAGAAGAAAAAGAGCATATCCCATTCTCAAGTGTTTTAATATGGCTAGAGTACAGCCTAAGGAAGACAGGGTTAGGAAACAGAAGCAATGGAAATGTGCTGGTGATGTAAGGAGAGATCACATCGTGAAGGAACTTGTATGCCATGATACGGAGTTTGGACTTTGTTTTTAAAATGAGAAATCACTGAAGAGTTTGAAGCAGAGAGAATGATAAAGTAAGATTTGACCTTTCAGAAAAATCGTATTTTAATGGTTTTACACCAAGGAAGACATTTTATAGAACAACTTTTGAAAATAAGAAAAACTTAACTTCCTTCCCTACCCTTTTTATTTAATAAAACTTGGTCACTATTCCACGAAAGTTGGAAAATACTTCAAGCCTTGGCATCTCCTGCGTGTGGTTTGAAAACCACAGACCGCGGGTTTTAGACGAAAAATTTGTTATCCAGTAAACTTCTGTAACTTTTCTAGGTCAGAAACTCATTATTGGAAGAGACAGGATTAAAATGATCTTTACCTACTCTTTACGATTCTAAATAGGCACCGCCATCTCGCCCTCGGTCCCCGCGTGCCCCAAGAGACTAAGTGCACTCCTGAAATAAAAGCTTTCAAGAGAACTGGACTCTGACGTTTAATAAACCGGAGACAGAAATTCCAACCTAATGCGCCCGCGATAGGGGTTAAATGAGAGGCGCTTAGCACCTAATAGGTAGTAGTATAAGTTAGCTTTAGCATCTATTAGAACACGTTCCTATAACACATCTGTGACTAACATTGTTAGATAGTAGCAAAAAGACGCTGTATTCAGCCCAAATCATTATTTCGGGGAGAACGTGCTAGTAGAGAATGACCACAAAACAGAAGCTGACCCTCTGTTCTCAGGGCAGAAAACCCCGCAAGCACACACCATCTGATTTTTGAGTCTGGTTTGAAATTTCCCAGTCTGGGGACGCAGATTCCAACTCGCCCTGTGTCTATCGCTGTAGCTACCTTTCCTCTTCTTGGCCAATGTCGCCTCTACAGGTAAGGGCCCAACCCAGCGCTCATTTTCCTCTTCGTTCTCTTGGGCCACAGCCACAACCACTGTCAGCTCTCTTTCGCCGAGTTCTGTTTTTTCCGGCTCCCCCGTGTCCCGGCGCCTTCTTCTTCTCAGCTGTGAATCGCTACCACCTTCCGACGCCATATTGCCAGAGTTGTCAAACAAGGCGCGACACGACACAGCTCCCCTACCAATCAGCAAAGCGGCGCGGCCTGCACGTCAGTGGCAGAGCGAGTTTCGGGATTGGCTGGGGTGCGTAGGAGCAGATCCAATCAGCAAGCAGCGCGCGCTTGGGGCCCTAGGCCGGGAAGTCCTGTCTGAGCCAGGCTGAGGTGGCCTGCAGTCCGTGGCTGTGTGGTGGTTAAGAGGTGGGTAAGGGAGAGCGCCTTAACGGTAGACACTTGGAAGGCTCCCAGGGTATGGAACTGTAGCGCCGATGGTGGGACCCTGAAGCTCACGGGAACTGGATACCGGACGTCCCGCCAGTCCCTGTGACCCGCTCTTCTCCCGCTCTAGAACCCAGCGGGTTAGAGGGAAATGACAGAGGGGCAGGGAACTGAGGGAACTATCTAACTTGAGGGCCTCCCTTCAGGTGCTGACGGAACTGTTTTCTTCCCTGAGTTTCTTGATTCTCCCAAACGAGAAAGAGGTGGTGGGCGCTTCTTACTGTTTTCTTAGGGAGGGAGAGGGAGAGAGAGAGAGAAAGAACGAAGGAAAGAGAGAAAGAGAGAGAACGAACCAACTAGGCAGGCCAAGAAACCCAAGGGTACATGGCAGGATCATTCCCCCTGCTGCCATCGTCCTGGTCTGCGCTTTCATGTCTTAGCCGCCTTCTCGACAGCTCTCTTCTTTAAAAAAAAAAAAAAAAAAGGGAAAGAAAGAAAGAAAAACTTATTATGGTAAAAACCACATAACGTTTACTGTCTTCCCCCCTCTTTTAAAACTGAGGTATAATTCATATACAACACTATATAGTTGACCTTTGAACAAGGGGTGAGCAGAGTGGTTAGGGGCACATCCCCCCTCTTCATTGGAAAATCAGCCTATAACTTAGGATCCTCCCCAAAGCTTTACTAATAGACTACTTTTGATATAAAGCCTTACCCATAACATAAACAGTGTAAACATTTTTGTACAAGGCTGAAGGTATTTACTGAAGGTCTTTTACTAGCTGACTTCAGATTGTTAATAGTAATGTTAATAGCTAATAATGATATAACTTCATATGCTAAGCACAGTTCTAAGAACTTTATATATACTAACTCATTTAATTGTCATAACAACTTTATGGGGTAATGTTATTGTCTTCATTTTACAGGTAAGGAAACCGAGGCAGAGACAGTTTAAGTGCCTTGCCCAAGGTCACACAGCTTGTAAGTATTGAAGCCGGGATTTAAACCTAGACATTTTGATTGTAGAGTTCACACAAAGTTTTTTTGAGTAATGCTGTAGTATGCATTCCTGTGTAGACTAAAGCAAATATATCTATCTATAATAGTATTCCTAGAAATAGAATTTCTGGGTCAGAAGTTAAATGTATTTAAAATTTTAATGGCTATTGTTTATTATCTTACAAAGTGATTAGTTTATGAACAGTGCATGCCTCTTGTGAATAGTGTATGCCTCTTGTTCTATATTCTTCTCATTATTGTTTATTATTAAATTTTTCATTATTGCTAGTCCGGATGAAAAATAACTCTTGTTTAATTTTCATTTTTATGACTTATAAGTAAGGTTAAAAATGCATTTTTCTATATATAAAGGATTTCTCATTTTTTTAAATTTCCCATTTTTGTCCTTTGCTCATTTCTCTTGGATTGTTTCTGTTATTTAGCTTTTTATTGCAAAGTAAAATATAGATATCAAAAAAACCATATAAAAATAAGTGTAAATTCCATAAATTATTCTAAGGTGAACACCTTTATCACCATGTAGATCAAGAAATAAAACTTTGATAATCATCTCAAAAGTTTCTCATTTGGCCCATCCTAATCAAAGTTCTTTCTCCTGCCTTCTCTCCCTCCAAAAGCATTGATATCCTGACTTTTATGGTGATCACTTTTTTAAATTAGTTTTCTTTTTTATGGTTGGTTATTGGATTTTTTTTTCATATTTGTAGGCATTCATTATACATGAAGAAAATTAGGTCTTGAGTGCCATGTATGTTACAAATATTTCTTTAAATTTTGAGGTTTTACGTTTTAGCTTTTTTTGGGGGGTGGGATATTGAAGAACTTGGGTTTATTACTCAGTGCAGTGAGAGAAAATACAGTGTGGTGTCTTAGTAAGGAGGTGTTAGATTATTTTTTAATTTTTTAATGATATCTTTGTACCTGCAGAATTTTAAAAAAATTTATGGAGATTTTATTTAGTTTTGTTAGAAATGCTTTCCCAATCCAAGCAAAAAAAATGTCTCCATGTTTTCTTTATGTTCTGCTTTATCATTTCTGTTTCTGGAATTTTTGAGGGATGTAGGGATCATGTAAAGATTGAGGTGTATATCTAGGCTTAACCCACCTTTTCCCTCCCCTTCACCCAAATACTCTGCAGTTAATTAAAAAAAAAAAATGAGGAAGTTCTATGAAGGACCAAATTATACCTGGGGAAAAAATGCAATATAGTTTATAAAATATGCTCCTATTTGGATTGTTCTTATATCCCCTTAATTTGCATTGCCACCTGTGTTCTATATCATAGGTCCATAAATGTGTGAATCCAGAAAGGCTTTTATGTGTTTATGTTCCACTGTTCAGTTTGCCTATCCATGTGCTAATTCCATGCTATAAAAATTAGTATAGTTTTTTAATAAGTTTAATGTGTGGTAAGGCAAGTTTTCTCATCTTCTTCATGAGGGTCTTGGCTGTTTTTTGGCCCCTTGCCCTTCCATATAAAGTTTAGAATTTGCTTGTCAAGTGCCACAAAAATAGAAACTTTTAGAACTTTTTTTTTTTTAAGTTTATTTATTTATTTATTTTGAGAGTGAGAGACAGAGAGAGAGGGAGAGGGAGAATCCCAAGCATGCGCTGAGCTGTCAGCACAGATCCCAATGCAGGGCTCAAACTCATGAACCATGAAATCATGACCTGAGCCAAAATCAAGTTAGACACTTAACCAACTGAGCCCATCCAGGCATCCCAAATACTTTTAGAATTTTGAATTTTGATTAAGATTCAATAGACCAACTTAGGAGGAATTAACATCTTTACAGTATGGAGTCATTTAATTTCTGAACATGGTGTATCTCCCCAAGTTTCTTTAAAATCTCTCTTGATGAGACCTTGATTAAGTAGTATAAAACTTAAGTTTCTTATGAATAAAAGTGTTTTGGGGGAGTGGGCTGTTCTGGTTTGCATTTAGTGTTGTGGGGTAGACATCTTTATTCTTTTTTGGTCTGTCTACTTCCTTAAAATTGTCTCAACTTTGCATTTTATGCCATCAGAGTCTTCTACTACCTACCACTCCTTGCAGCGGTCATCTAGCAAGATTATATCATGCTCCTTCATTTCTTGAAGATTTTTAGCTTCTGGCTCACTGCAGCCCTCTGCAGCACTACTGTCATACTTCATGGTGATTTTAATATCCACATATGGCCTCCCTTTTTCTTGACCTCTTTTTCTTTAGTGATTATATTCTCTATCTTCTAGTAGTTACTCATTCCTGTGGTCATACGTCAAAGACTATCATTTTTTCACTTGGTCTTTGTACCTATGCTGCTACACTATAGAAGAAAATATATAACCATGTTCTAATTCCATTTTAAATTAATGACATATTCGCTAGTGGGTATTTAATGGTCTCAAGTGGACATTTAATCTCAAGTTGTCCTACTATTTTATCCTCTCCTGTTCTCTTATATATCTATTTCATATATTAAAAAAATTTTTTTAAATGTTTATGTGTTTATTTTATTTTATTATTATTTTTTTCAATATATGAAGTTTATTGTCAAATTGGTTTCCATACAACACCCAGTGCTCATCCCAAAAGGCACCCTCCTCAATACCCATCACCCACCCTCCCCTCCCTCCCACCCCCCATCAACCCTCAGTTTGTTCTCAGTTTTTAAGAGTCTCTTATGCTTTGGCTCTCTTCCACTCTAACCTCTTTTTTTTTTTTCCTTCCCCTCCCCCATGGGTTTCTGTTAATTTTCTCAGGATCCACATAAGAGTGAAGCCATATGGTATCTGTCTTTCTCTGTATGGCTTATTTCACTTAGCATCACACTCTCCAGTTCCATCCATGTTGCTACAAAGGGCCATATTTCATTCGTTCTCATTGCCACGTAGTACTCCATTGTGTATATAAACCACAATTTCTTTATCCATTCATCAGTTAATGGACATTTAGGCTCTTTCCATAATTTGGCTATTGTTGAGAGGGCTGCTATAAACATTGAATGTTTATGTATTTTTGAGAGAGAGAGAGACAGAGCATGAGCTGAGGAGGGGCAGAGAGAGAGGGAGACACAGAATCTGAAGCAGGCTCCAGGCTCTGAGCTGTCAGCACAGAGCCCAATGGGGGCTCGAACTCACGAGCTATGAGATCATGACCTAAGCCAAAGTCAGATGCTTAACCAACTGAGCCACGCAGGTGCTGCTGTTTCATACATTTCTTAATGTATTTTTTTTTTTAATGTTTTATTTACTTTAAGACAGAAAGACAGAGATAGAGACAGAGCATGAGTGGGGATGGGGCAGAGAGAGAGGGGGACACAGAATCTGAAGCAGGCTCCAGGCTTTGAGTTGTGAGCACAGAGCCTGACGTGGGGCTCGATCTCAGGAACTGTGAGATCATGACCTGAGCCGAAGTTGGATGCTTAACCAACTGAGCCACCCAGGCGCCCCTCTTAATGTATTTCTTAAACCTCCTGTGCTTTTCCCCATTCTCATTCACAGCTGACGACCTTAGTTAACATTTCCCTGAGAAAAGAGAAGCAGTCCAAATAGAACTTCCATAAAATCCTATCAACACATCTACTCACCTGCTTGCAATCCTCCTACATTTCCATTAAAATGGATGAACTATGTATACTTCTATCTCTTTTCTTTAATGTTTATTTTTGAGAGAGAGAGGCAGAGAGAGAGGGAGACACAGAATCCAAAACGGGCTCCAGGCTCTAAGCTGTCAGCACAGAGTCCAATATGGGGCTCAAACCCACGAACTGTGATATCATGACCTGAGCCAAAGTTGGACGCTTAACTGACTGAGCCACCCAGGTGCCCCTATATAGACTTCTATCTTAAATCAGTCTCTCTACTTAGGTATTAAATTCCATTCTTTTTCTCTTGCAACTCCTGCAATATTTCCTTCTGTGTCATTTAAGTGCTCTGTTTTCTCCTGGCTTAAAAAAAAGTCTTTCTTGACCCCATATCACCCTCCAACTGTTTTCCTTTAGAGAAAAGAATTGTTGAAAATATTTTATATTACTAGGTATGTACAGTTCCTTGCCTTCTGTTCTCTCTTGAATATACTCCATTCATGCTTTTACTCCCACCATTCTACTGAAACTCCCTTATAAAGGCCTCCAGTTTTGTGTATTTATTCCATTGAAATTGTGATAAATTATCCTAAGACTTAGAGGTTTATTATGTTCAGCAGTTCTTTGCATCAAGAATTCAGACAGGATATAGTAGGACAACTTGTCAATTGCTCTGCAATGTCTATGCCCTTGTCTGGAAGTCTCAAAGTCTGAGGGCTGAATCATCAGAATGTTCATGTGCATGTCTAATTGTTGATGCTAGCTTTTGGCTGGGAACCTCAGTTCCTTTCTGTGGGCTTCACCATTAGTCTCTTCATTTGTGCCAGTTTGGGGTGCCTGGGTGGCTCAGTCAGTTAAGTGTCTGACTTCAGCTCAGGTCATGATCTCCCAGTTTGTGAATTCGAGCCCCACTCTGTGCTCTCTGCTGTCGGGGGGAGCCCACTTCAGATTCTCTGTCTGTCTGTCTGTCTGTCTCTCTCTCTCTGCCCCTCCCCGTTCACACGTGCTCACTTGCTGTCAAAAACATTAAAAAACAAACAAACAAACAAACAAACAAACAAACATTTGTACCAGGCTTCTTCACAGCATGGTTGCTGGTTTATAAGGGTGAATGTTCTGAGACAGAGGTGTAAGTGCTATGGCCTTTTATGACTTAGTTTTGGAAGTCACTTCCATTATATTCTATTCGTAAAGGCAGTTAGAAAGTCCTACTCAGGTTCATGATGAGGATAAATAGTCTCTGCCTCTGGACAGGGAGTAATAACCTGGAATATGGCTGTGACTCTTTTTGGAAAATACAGTCCTCTATCCATATTACTAAGTAAATTGTCAGTTCTCTGTTTTTATCATACTTGACCTATCTCTGGTATTTGATACTTCATCACTCCTTTCTTTAATACTTTCTTACTTTGAATTTCAGGTTATCATACTCTTAATTTTCTTTTCACCTTATTATTGAGCGCTCCTTCTCAGATTCAGTGGTTCCTGTTTATTATTCTTTCCAGGTCTGGATCTCTTCTCATTTCTGTCTGTACACTCTTGCTTTTGTGATCTCACCTAGCCTTGTGGCTTTACATATCTTGTATGGTGATGACTCAAATTCTAGCTCAAAACTTTCCCTTGAACTCCATACATGTACGTTCAATTGCTTAATCAGCATCTGCACTAATAGACACCTTATATTTAGCAAGTACAAAATTGAATTTTTAATCATTACCTTCTCATATCTAGCTGCTTCTGTTTCTTCCACTGTCTTCACTATCTCAGTACCCAACTGGCAGCTCCATCTTTCCATTTGCTTACCTAAACTTTTTTAATAACAAAAGTTGCTTGGATCATTGCAATAGCTAACTGACTTTCCTGTTTCTGTCCTTACTGCCTGTTGTTAACCAGAGTTGTGCTGTTAAAATATAATTCAACTTAAGTCATTTTTCCATTGAAAACCCTTTAATCGTTTATCATCTCAGCTGAAGTCCTTAAAATAGCCTAGAAAGCCCACATAATCTAATTCCTAAATCTCTCAACCTCATCTTGTGTTCTCTGCCTTACTTTGCTCCAATCACACTAGCTGCTTTACTGCTCTAGGAACATGACCCTCATACTCCTGCCCCAGGGCCTTTGCATTTGCAATTCCCTGCCTGGAGCCTCTTCCTCTAAATATCCCCATGTCTCACTTTCTTATCTCCTTCATGTTTTTTGCTCAATCGTTAACTTCTCAATGACCTTAAATGACCACATTATGTGAAATTACATTACCCCTAACCAAGCATGTCCTATTTTATTCCCTGTCTTGCTTTCCTACATAAAATTATTTCCACTTATAAATTGATATATATATTATATATATTTCCACTTATATAACTGGTTTATTGTCTCTTTATTTTAACTGGAATATAAGTTCCATGGTAGGGAAGGATTTTTGCCCATTTTGTTCACTCTTACATGTTTAGTTCCTAGCTTACTGTCTGGCAGGTGATAGGTGTTCAAGAAATTATTGTTAAATGAATAAATATTTTTACTTCAGTTTTTCTTATAAGGCTAAAAAAATCACAAGGCACATGTCAGTGAATCAGCAAGATCTAGACCCAGATAGTAGTACAGATATGGAAGATGTTACAAATGCTGAAGAAGAACTTATTAAGGAATGTGACGAAATGTGGAAAGACATGGAAGAAGTAAGTACCAAGAGGTCAAAGTGATATATATATTAATTACTATAAGATTTCTTTCCATTTCAATAATAGACTTAAGAAAAATAATTATGTTGGGTCCTGAAAGCTGTTATATTATACAGTAAAAATTTATATAGCTTTTAAACCTGTAAGCATTTATTCAAGAAACTTTATGCCAGGTGAGCTCTAGAAAGAGAAAAAATTATGGCAATCCCTGCCCTCAAGGAGATTGTCATGTAATAGAGACCATTGCTTTTATGTTAGAAGTATTGTGGTGGAAATACAAAGACTACTTAAAACGAGTAGTATACCTAGATAGAAAGGGTCAAGGATAGCTTTCTAAAGGCAGTAATAACTGAATTAATTTCTAAAGGATAAATAGAAATTAGCTTCTGAAAGTAGGAGAGGTATATAAAGCAGAAGGAACAAAATATGTAAGGTTGGAAGAGTTTAGAGAACATTAGATAGAATATTATGGCTTCGTAAATTCGGAGGAGATTGACCTGTGGAGTGAGGCTGGAAATATAATTAGGAGCAAGAACATGAAGGATTTTGTTGAGTTTGTACTGTGGGGAGCAATTAAAGGATTATAAACATGAATCTTTGGGAAAAGATGCAGTTTGGGAAAATTGCTTGGTTGTTTTGAAGACAATGGAATATAGAAGATTGAGACTGCAGGTAGAAGAAGCATTTAAGAGGCTCTAGTACTTACTAATCCTGATAAGAAGTACTGTAGGGCCATATCCTATCACTGCATATAGAAGGAGGACTTAGGAGATACTAAGGAGATAGGGCCAAAATGAGTGGAACTTAATTGTTGTGAAACGGAGGGAAATTATGAAGACTTTCAGGTTTCTGGTTTGGGCCACTAGGAGGTTGGTCAGGTTATTTCCTAAGATAGAGAGTAGAGAAGTGGTGAGGACACATAATTATGGAGTTTGGGTGAAAATATGAATTAATATAGAAAATGTCTTTGAAATGTTGAGTTAGTGAGTATCACTTCTGGTACACTACTGTGTGTTGGTAAAAGTTTTTTCTACTCAAAATAGCATAATGTGTGAAACAGGCCGCAAACTTTTCTTATCCCATTCTTTGCAGTAAGATTTTAGATTAAGGCAGGTTATTATTTGTTTTTATCCCCTTTTTTCTTTTTTAAAATTATTTTTTAATGTAAATCCTTGGTACTCTGATGATAGTGTATTTTCAAGATAATTTAAATAATTCCTTTTTATGCTTGTGACATTTTTTCAGTATAGAAATTTGAATTTAAAAATAATTTTTTTTAAAGATACTGCAACTAGAAATAAGTACACAAGTAAAATTTAAATTACCCATATTTTCAATCATATAATCACTGTTAATAGTTGTAGATTTTTTTTTGAATGGAACAAAAATGATGTCTCCTGAAGGCTTTATTTTCCTATGATCTTAACCATTTTCTTATCTCTTTTGTTGTTTTTCTATGGTGCTTTCCTTCCTGTTCTCTTATTTCCTATTTTCCTGTTACCTAGCTTCTAATTTACCCTAGCTATGTTTGTATTTTTTTGTCCTTATTTCTTATGCTCATTATTTCATTCTATACAGAATATAGAATATCTAATATCCCCTTTTACTTTTGATATATTGACCGTGAGACCTGTTTGGATGCCTTCATGATCCTCTTGCCTGTAAAGTCAGGAACTTGAGGTGCCTGGGTGACTCAGTTGGTTAAACCTCGGACTGTTGATATTGGGTTAGGTCATGATACTGCGATTGATCATGACGTTGAGCCCTGATCCTGCTTGGGATTCTCTCTCTTTCTCTGTCTCTGTCTCTGTCTCTCTCTCCCTCCTCTCTCTGGCTCATGCATACAATCTCTCTCAAATAAGTAAATAAACATTTTTTTTTAAGTGAGGAACTTAAACTCTTCTCTTAAATCAGATATTTGTATAATATTACATTGATATAAAAGAAAGGGAATTGTTTGTTATGTATAAAAGGTTATAGTATGTGAATCATTTTTATTTACTTGCTTTGTTTTGTTGTTTTATTTACTTTGTAAATGAAGTGTCAGAAAAAATTATCACTTGTTGGAACTGAGACACTCACTGATTCAAATGCTCAGGTATGAATCCTTTTTTTTCTTCCTAAAAATAGTTAAGTTTAATGTATTGTGTTTTGGATTAGAATATTATTTGTCTATATTAACCCACATGTAATAGCTTTGTTGATACCCATATGCTTAATCATTTGGAAAATATTCTTTCTGATTTAAGAGAAGTATTCTAAATACTTTTTGAATGAACTATTATAAATATATTGTATTCACTATATATATTTACTCTAAATAAATATATGTAAATAAGGAATATTTTCTTTATTATTTATCTCTTAATAGTTACACATATATTTAACTGTTGAGTGAATAATTGCAATTAAGATACCTTATTAATAATTAGAACACATGTTGTCCTACTTTGTGTTAGGTACAGTAGCCAGTTTGTTTTCTTTTTTTTTTTTTTACTATATGTGTAGAACCTTAACTGACTTCACTGATGCTTAAAGAAAGATTAAGATATCTATTTTAATAGAGCCCTAAAGAATTGGTTTAGGAATATACCAAAGGAAGAATGCAACAGATTAAGAATTTAAAATATGACAAAGATGATAGTGCCCATTTGTGGAAAAGGATGAATTGTTAATAAGTAATAGTGGTACAACTAGTTATCCGTTTGGAAGAAAATAAAATTGGAGCTTTGTCTTTCATTACATAAACATATATTCTAGATAGATTGCCATAGAAGTCTTATAAGAAAAGTTAGGAGACTATTTGTGCCGTCTAGGGACAGGAGAAACTTCTTGGCTAAAAGTAGAAACCAAGAAAGTATAAAAGAAAACTTAGATGTATTTGACATAAAAAATTAGAAGTTTTAGTGATAATTCTAAAGAACAAAGTCAAATATACAAATGATTCTAAAGAAAGTTTTCTAAAACTTGTAGGAGCATGTCAGAAAGTGTAAGAACTAATTGAAAGTACTCCTGAGTTCCAAATCATGCACTTTACTTTTAAAAACCAGTTCATTTTGTTACAAGGGCAGCAGGTGAGGAAGGTGAGTGTGTGTGTGTGTGTGTGTGTGTGCACGCGCGCGTGCCTGCCACCAGTAAGCTGCAGTTGGGGGTTCATTCGCTTCATGGCCTATTAGAGCAGCAGACAATTGAAGTCAGAAGCAGAGCCGTTTCACAGAGTGAGATGTAATACAGAAGCTTTTTTGAGGGCCTTTTTCTTCCTACTTATTTTTCATTCAGATTATAATCAAGCTTACATGTGAACTATTAGTAATTTAAGTTTCCTTTTGTGTCATTCAGTGTAAAACTAATTTGAAAAAAATATAGATTATGAAAAATAAAGATTTAGGCACTGTTCACAAAAACACCAAATTTGATATCATTTGAAAAGGAATAATGGCCTTGATTGATTATAACAATAATAAAAATAAAAATCTATGAGCATAATAATACTGAATAAAAATGAGAGTAAGAGAGATAGAAAAAGAAGGAAAAACTAATGTGTCACTTTTGGAAGTGCCTATCATATCAGGTCAGGTCTTCCATGTAAAAATTTCTAATCAAGAATTAAGCCATCTTTTATTTAAAAAATTTTGCATTTATCAATAAATGCAGAGTTCTGTTATAAAGTATAAAACTGAATATTGTATTTGAAACAGCATTATACAGTAAATAAACTATCATCTGGTTTTCTTGGGAAACGTGGTTCTTATATCGTAGAAATTGAGACCTAGTGAATCAGAATCACTAGGGATTGGACCTGTAAGTTTCCTGAATGACTTTTTGTGCAGTGAACCAAACAAACACTGATTTTGGTGGAAGTGCTTATATAGTTGTAAAGAATCAGGATCCTGAGATAGTCAATAATAACATTATCTGAGGGATCCACAAAATATCTTCTATTGGGGCACCTGGGTGGTTCAGTTGGTTACTCGTTCGACTCTTGATTTCGGCTCAGGCCATGATCTCACAATTCGTAAGCTTGAGCCCCATGTTGGGTTCTGCACTGACAGCGTGGAGCCAGCTAGGGATTGTCTCTCCCTCTCTCTCTCTCAAAAATAAATAAATAAACTTAAAAAATATATCTTCTCCTATTGTGTTGAGGGTTCCCCAGATTACTTTCAGGAGTAATTCACAGGACTCCCAGTAACTCATAGGAGGACTCAGAAAACTTAGTGTGTACTATATTCATGGCTGAGATATACTATGTTAAAAGGATACAGAGTAAAATCAGCAAAGTGAAAAGGACCATGGGGTGAGGTCCAGAGGAAACCAGATACAAGCTTTCAGGAGTCCTCTTTTATTGGAGTCATCCAAGATATGCTTAATTCCCCCAAGGAGTTGTGACTGTGTGAAATGTTTTCTGCCATGGAACCTCATTAGACTCAGCGACCAAGGTGTTTTGTGAGAGCTAGTCACATAGACACCCTCTGCCTAGCAGTTATCAAAATACCAGGCTTCCAGAAGGAAAGCAGGTGTTCAGCTTCCGTCATATTCCTTACAAAAACAGTTTAGACACAATGAGTATCTCTTAACAGGTTGGTGGGAATGATCTCAAAATACAAGTTCCAGATGCCAGTCAAGAGCCAACTTTGAAAGCAAACCTTTAAATAATCTCAGGCTTGCTTTGTTTACTCTTATCTGCATACCTATTAATTTTAAAGAGCATCTTTAAAGCAAATATATCTTTTTTAAAGTAAACCCTACTCCTACCATGGGGTTCAAACTCATGACCCCAAGATAAAAGTTGCATGCACTATGGATGGAGCCAGCTAGTGAATAATTGCAATTAAGATGCCTTATTAATAATTAGAACACATGTTGTCCTACTTTGTGTTAGGTGCCCCTAAAGCAAGTTTGTCTAAAAATTATTGGGAAGAAATATCATCTTATGTTCTTAAAGATTTTATTTTTAAGTAATCTCTGTACCCAACATGGGGCTCAAATTCACAACCCCAGGGTCAAGAGTCCCATGCTCCACTGACTGAGCCAGACAGGTGCCCCTATATTTTTATAGTAGTATTTAGGAAATAAAAGTAATATGGTTAGGTCCTTTTATTTTAGGTTGAGTGGTAAAGTAGAATTGAAAACTTCTTAAGACTTGAACTATAATTAGTATGGTTTAAAGCAGGATTGTGTTTGGAGTGTCAGTTTTTTATAATTTGGATGGCTCTTATGTTAGCCATTTATGTTAGGAATTTGTGTTAAAGTGTTAAGAATGTCTACACTTTCATGAATATCTATAAATATTCTGTAAGAAATGACTTTGTTTTATGATTTTTTTTATAGCTGTCATTATTAATTATGCAAGTGAAATGTTTGACTGCTGAACTCAGTCAATGGCAGAAAGAAAATCCTGAAAGTAAGGTTCTTATTTTTAGGTTTATATTTTTTTAAGCAAATTAATGGCAGATTAATTTAAGGATAATTTCAAGGTCTATCTAGCCTTGTTGAAATTGCCTAAACTTTTCTTTCATTTGTATACATTATTTTGGTATTATAGATGAATATATTTGTTTGATATAATAATCTTAAATTATGGAGACCTTATAACCATCATTTGATCATCATAGATACTATGCCACATGCGCAATAGAAACTGTAAATTTTTTCTTAATGAATGAAACATACCTAGTGGAAGAGAAAAGTTATTTTAGATACTTATTTATATAAGGGCCACATGGATTGTATGTTGCCTTGTGACCTGTCCAATGGGGACCAGCTATGTATTTCCCTTTAGTCAAGAAATAGAAAATGGTTTATATATCTGCAGTTAAAATACCCAGCGAGGAGATCTTTTTTTATTAGGAAAGCTTACTTTTCTCTGTGCCACATATATGTGTGTATTTGGTATTCTATATGGATTGTATCCTCTTTCTTTTAACATCTCCCTTCTTTCTCCTGCCCATTTGCCACCTTTCCTTTAGCTCCTCCCACTTCCCTTTTTAGTCTCCTTTGTAGGCCTACTGTTCTCTATCCCAGTTGTTGGGATTCTTCTATTCATTCTCTTTCGAGATAATTTCATCTACATTCTTGGTTTTAACTACTATATTCCTGCCCACCACTGTTCCACATCTTTATTATCACATAGTAGTCTTTTTAATTTTAGCACTTGATATGTACATATATAATCTATATTTTAATTTGCATTAAACTATATTCTATTGCCTCCTCAGCATTATATTGAGCATCTCAAATGCTGTTCATACTCTGCTGTTAAAATTTGCTATTTTTTTGGAGGGCTATGCTCAGCAATTTTAACTTCCTACTCTACATGCTACTCCAGGATTATATTTTCTGCTTTTGTTTTTATGTTATGCCTGTATTAATGACTTCTGTATAAGTTTGCTAGAGCTGCCATAACAAAGTACTATGGACTGGGTTGCTTACACAAAAGAAATTAATTTTTTCACAATTCTGGAGTCTAGAAGTCCAAGATCAAGGTGTTGGCAAGGTTGGTTTCTTCAGAAGCCTCTCTTTTTGGCTTGTAGATGGTCATCTTCTCCCTGTGTCTTCACATGGTCGCCTGTCTGTATCTTAATCTCTTTATATAAAGATGCCAGTCGTAATGGAATAGGGCTCACCCTAATGATCTCATTTTAACAGAATCACATTTTTAAAGACGCAGTTCCAAATACAGGCACATTTTAAGGTACTGAGGATTAGAACTTCAAAATATGAATTTTGGTGGGGAGGAGGAGGACACAATTTTCGTAACAGCTTCCAAATCTATGTATCCAAGCCAGACTTATTTGTAACATCACACTAACGTATCTCTCTACTTTCTAGTTATCTTTTCCAAATTATTCTATAGATGCCTGAGATTTATGAATTGATCTCCATTCTCTGATCCATTGGATGGAATTTATTTGATCAGCTATAAACTTAAGAGTCCTTCTAGGTTCTTCTTTTTTCATGTATCACATATAGCCAATCATGAAATATTGAACCCTACTGCCACACATTTACTTTAGGCCTTCATTACCAATCCACTAGTTTATTATAATAGTCTTTCTTACGTCTTGTTCAAGATTTTTTTTTTAAATGTCTATTTATTTTTGAGAGAGAGAGTGTGAGCAGGTGAGGTGCAGAGAGAGAAGGAGACAGAGGATCGGAAGCAGGCTCCGTGCTGTGCTGCTTTGTAGTTGTGTAGTTTTCATCACAGTCTTTTGCCTCCTAGGTTAAATTTATTCCAAAGTATTTCATTCATTTTGATGCTATATATCAGGGAATTTTCTATTTTTGTTTTTCTTATCATCATCCCTTACGTGCACATTTTGAACTGGTAACACCAAACACACAGGCTGATCCACAGGTCAAATAACCACTTTGCTTAAGGTTGCCAGTCCCATAGACTGCCCCACTGAAAGGATTTAAAATATCTTTATATTCTTAGAAGCTGCTATATATTGTATGGGCTTAAATAATTATGTGAATCAATATTGAAATACTACTCATGGCCACAGTGGACAAGAGGGAGATTATTAACTTTACGTTCTTAAAATCCTTCTCATTGCATTTATTGAAATGATTTGGGAGCCATCCTGGGGCTGCCAGTAATCAGTTCTAATATATGTCCTATGAAGCCCGTGTCGTAAGCTCTTTCCTGTCAGAAGACCCTGTAGAATAGTAGATAGATTAGAAAGTTTTCAGTAGCATATTATTAGAGAAATTTTAAATAGTACTTTATTAGGAAAGGTAAACTTAAAGTACAAAGGTTGAACTTTTCTAAATATAAGGATTAAATTTTGCTATACAAAATTAAAATGAAATGTTAGTTGATACTCATGAACTGGCAAAAATTGTAGAAGAGTTTATTGTATCTTTTGCTGTTTCTTATTGCTAATAGTAAGTTTTTAGAAAAGAATCTGGTATTCTATATTAAAATTCAAAATATGCTTTTCCTTCTATGGAATTCCATTTCTGAGAATTTATCCTCCCCAAATGAAAGCACTAGTACATAAAGACATAAATTTAGAAATGCTACAGTCCTTGTTTTTTGTGGCTAAAAGTTAGGTTCAAAGTTAATGTTTCATCAGTACTGATATTACTCAATACACTTTGTATATTCACCCTGTGGAATATTATGGAGTGATTAAAAATTATGGATTAGACTTATATCAGGATAGAAACGATTTCCATGGGGTTTTTGTTGAGTAAAAATAAGAATAATGTGTATGATATCCCCTTCTCATAAAACCAACAATAACAAAATGAATAACCCTTGCATGTGTGTGTGTGGATAATATACATGTACATATACGTGCATAGGATCATATAATTACAGAGAGATATATTTAGGGAAACAGTATAGATTATTAATTTTTTTAAGTTTATTTTGAGAGAGAGAGAGTGAGCCTGAGTGAGGGAGGGTCAGAGAGAGAGCGAGGGGGAGAGAAAATCCCAAATAGGCTTTGTGCTTTCAGTGCATAGCCTGACATGGGGCATGATCTCAAGAAGCATGAGATCATAACCTGAGCTTAAGTCAAGAGTTGGACGCTTAACCAATTTTGTTTTTGAGGATTTAGAAAACAAAACCCAAAAATGTATAAATGTCATGTTTGTCTAAAATTATATATTGGTTATATATATTGTCTAAAATTATGTATTGATTATATATGTAAAGGTGTTAATTAAGGAAAGAGAAAGAGATATCTTAGAAGCCACAAAATCAAATTCTTTATATTTGAGAGTTAACTTACCATGTATATAATTTTGGCTTGTTTTTTTTCTGCAGTAGTTCCTCTGAATGAAGAAGTTCTAGTAACATTAGGAGAAGAAGAGGTAAGTAACTTAAGGAATTGGTAGTAACCCTAATTAACTTATAACTATAAGTATTTGGGGTAAGTTCATGACATCAGAAGCAGAATGAAACCACTTTAAAGCCATATTAATTTCTTTATTTTGATTTTAATTATGTCTGTTGAACAGAATATTTGAAATAATTTGGATTTTGTATCACCAATTTGTATATTAGAACTGTGTTTAAAATTAGTGTTTAATATGTAAACTTCATGGTTGTGCTTAATTTTCACTTGATTAAACTCTTCATAATGAAAGCGAAAACATTAAACATAGTTAGATGATCCTAATATATGTATGTCCTCAAAACATAATATACATGCCAATAAAGACTTTAAGTGTAAGTCCATTAAGTCAAAGTATAGGAAAGAAGATAGAAGCAAACAAGAATTTTAAGTAAGGATGTAGTGCATGGAAAGAAATAAGTATCAGTGTGTCTAGAGATAGAAATAGTGATGAAAAAAGAGATTATCTGTAAATAAACATTTTTAAAAAAATTTAAAAAGGGGCACCTGGATGGCTTAGTCAGTTGAGTGGCTGACTTCGGCTCAGGTCATGATCTCACGGCTTGTGAGTTCGAGCCCCGCGTCAGGCTCTGTGCTGATAGCTTGGAGTCTGGAGCCTGCTTCGGATTCTGTGTCTTCCTCTCTCTCTCTCTGCCCCTCCCCTACCCATGCTCTGTCTCTCTCTGTCTCTCAAAAATAAATAAACATTAAAAAAAAAAAATTCAAAGAGATTATCTGCCCTACAGAATTGAGAAAAACCAGGTTTTGAAGGAAACTGGTACTGTAATATTCAGGGTTCAAGTATGTAGCTAGAAACAAGATTTCTTTAAAAGAGAGATAAAGAATCTTTTTGATTAAAAAAATAACAGAATGTAACTTAAAAAAGCATTACTTCACACCCCTAAACATGGCTATAATCAAAAGACAGGCAATAACAAGTATTGGTGAAGATGTGGAGAAATTAGAACACTGATGAACTGCTGGTGGGAATGTAAAATGCTACATCCACTTTGGAAAGCAGCCTGGTAGTTCCTCAGAAGGTGAAAGTTACTAGTCAAACCAGTACTTTCACTCCGAGGTATACACCTAAGAAAAAGGAAAATAAGTTTGTGTCCACACAAAAACTTAAACATGAATATTCATAGCAACATTTTTCTTTCTTTTTTATTTTTAATTTTTTAATGTTACTTATTTTTGAGAGAGGGACAGAATGTCAGTGGGGGAAGAGCAGAGAGAGAGGGAAACACAGAATTCGAAGCAGGCTCCAGGCTTGAGCTATCAGCACAGAGCCCGATGTGGGACTCAAACCCATGAACCATGAAATCATGACCTGAGCTCAAGTTGGACGCTTAACCGACTGAGCCACCCATGCGCCCCCATAGCAACGTTTTTCTTAATGGCCAAAAAGAGGAAATAACCCAAATGTTCATCAACTGATGAATAGATAAATAAATTGTGATATCTGTACAATGACATATTTTTTGTCTAATAAGAACTGAAGTACTGATATGCCATAATATAGGTATATCTTGAAAAACATTATGCTAAATGAAAGAAGCTAGTTACAAAGGATTGCATATTATATGATTCCATTTATATGAAATGTCCATAATAGGCAAATCCATAGAGACAGAAAGTAGGTTGTTGCTTATTGATTAAGGCTAGGTGATTGTAGAGCAAATAGTGAGTGACTGCTAATATGTACTGCTAACAGGTTTCCTTTTGGGATGATGAAAATGTTCTAAAGTAGATTGTGGTGATGGTTACACAACTTTATGAAAATACTAAACATTATTGAATTATATACTTTAAATTAGTAAACTGTATGGTATGTGAATTATATCTCAAGCTTTATCTATCTATCTATCTATCTGTCTATCTATCTATCTATCTATCTATCTATCTATCTATCTATCTACTTATGAGACAGAGACAGAGCCTGAGCAGGTAAGGGACAGAGGGAGAGTGAGATAACAGAATCTGAAGCAGCTGTCAGCAAAGAGCTGGACTTGGGGCTTGAACTAACAAACCATGAGATAATGACTTGAGCTGAAGTTGGATGCTTAACCAACTGAGCTACCCAGGTACCCCGGTGAAGCTGTTTTTAAAAAGACCAATCAGGGCTGCCTGGGTGGCTCAGTAGGTTAAGCGACTGACTACATCTCCAGTCATGATCTTGCTGTCTGTGAGTTTGAGCCCCATGTTGGGCTCTGTGCTGACAGCTCAGAGCCTGAAGCCTGCTTCAGATTCTGTGTCTCCCTCTCTCTTTGCTCCTCTCCCACTCACACTCTCTTTCTCTCAAAAATAAACATTTAAAAAAATTAAAAATAAATAAATAAATAATAAAATGACCAATCAGAGAGGTGCCTAGCTGGCTCAGTTGGCGTAGGTCATGATCTCATAGCTCGTGGTCTGAGCCCTCCTCGGACTCTCTGCTGTCAGCATGGAGCCTGTTTCAGATCCTCTGTCCCCCCCTCTCTCTCTTTCTTTGCCTCTCCCTCGTGGATGCTCTTTCTCTCAAAAATAAATAAACATTGGGGCGCCTGGCTGGCTTCGTCAGTTAAGCGTCTGACTTCGGCTCAGGTCATGATCTCAGGTTTGTGAGTTTGAGCCCTACATCGGGCTCTGTGCTGACAGCTCAGAGCCTGGAGCCTGCTTCAGATGCTGTGTCTCCCTCCCTCTCTCTGCCCCTCCCTGACTTGTGCTCTGTCTCTCTCTCTCAATAAATAAAAAAAAATTAAAGAAATAAACAGTAAAAAAGAAAAGAACCAATCAGAGAACAAGAGCCTTTCTAAATGAAAACATACCTGAAATAAATACAAAAAGGTTGGTGATTATAGGCATGGAAATCTACAGAGTAAGGATGGCAAAAAAAGGAAAATTGGAATAATAGAAGAGAACTATCTTATCAACTCAGAAGTACAAAATACAACCAGTAGAAGTTCCAAATTAAAAAAAAAACCACAAAAACAAATGGAGGGGGGCGTGCCCAGGTGGCTCAGTCAGTTAAGCTGTAGACTCTTGATTTCAACTCAAGTCATGATCTCCTAGTTCAGGAGTTTGAGCCCCACATTGGGCTCTGTTCTGGTAGTGCAGAGCCTGCTTGGGATTCTCTCTCTCCCTCTCTTTCTCTGTACCTCCCCCACTTGTATTTGTGCCATTTCTCTCTCTCTCTCTCTCTCTCTCTCTCTCTCTCTCTCTCTCTCTCAAAAATAAATAAATAATATTTTAAAAAAATGGAAGTGAAGAAATAATAAATAATACAGGAACATTTTCCTAGAATGAAAGATAATATTTCTTTTTCATATTGAGAAGAGTCACCAAATTTTCAATATCATGAAAAAAAAAAATGACACATGGGCTAATGGTCCACCATAATTTTCCCTTTGGTAGTAGCCCTAAGGCTAGCAGTTCTGGTTTGAACTGACTGAACTCCAAACTAGATACAGTACCAGCCTTGGCCTTAACACTCTGCTTTCATTTTAATTGTTACAGGTAAAAATAACAAAGGGCTTGAATATTTAGCTTGTTTCTCATTATTTTGTATTTCCTTATACATGCAGTTAGCCAAGTGTCTGAGAATGTTTTCTGTTATTTCTAAATTTCATTGACTACTTCTGCCTGCAATTATTATTTTTTTAATGTTTATTTATTTTTGAGACAGAGACAGAGTGTGAGTGGGGGAGGGGCAGAGAGAGAGGGAGACAGAGAATCCAAAGCCAGCTCCACACTCTGATCTGTCAGCACAGAGCCTGATGCGGGGCTCGAACTCTCGAACCGTGAGATCATGACCTGAGCCAAAGTTGGACACTTAACCGACCGAGCCACCCAGGCAGCCCTGCCTGCAGTTATTGATCACGTTGTGGCTGTTGTCTTCTATCTTTGTTGACTTGGTATAAACATTAGGCATCAGATTCATCATTCCCTGCCCCATTAACCTTCTTTTTCCCACATAGTGCTTCCATTGTGTTTTGGTGAGCTAGGGTCATTATAGCAAATCCCACTTGTGTTGCCATTTGTATCAGGGTTTTCCCCAAGACCACTGTCAGGTCTGGTGATTTGCTAAATGGGCTCACAGAACACAGAAAAGCTATTGTACTCATGGTTACAGTTTATTTCCGTGAGAAGACACAGATTAAAATGAGCAAAGGGAAAACACACATGGACTAAGTTTATAGGAGTCCTTATCTAATGGACTTGCATGGATGTGTTTAGTTCTTGCAGCTGAATGTGACAAAATGTGCAAAGTGTGGTCAAACAGGGAAGTTCACCTAAGCTTTGTTGTCCAGGGTTTTTTATCCGGAGTCAGTCACTATGCATGTGGGGCTTCCTTGACTGACTTCAGCTACTTGGGCTTCAGCCCTTTAGACCACAATTGCATTCACCATAAATCACATGATTAGAATAGACTCTTTAATAAAACTGGTACCAAGTGACCTAAGGTTCCAGGCATACATAAACCCTTTTTTTAAAAAATAGGCTCCATTCCCAAGTGGGGCTTGAACTCATGACCCTGACATCAAGGGTCACATGCTCTACTGACTGAACCAACCAGACACCCCTACATAAACACTTTTATCAGGTATAATATTACAAGACCTCAGAGGTCATCCTTCAGGAGTCCACCAGGGGCCTATCCTGAAGACAGGCATACTTTGATTACCTCCATTTTATCAGTTTTTTTTTTTTTTTAAGGTTTGTGCTTAAATAAATATAAGAAATATTTGCACAACGGCACCTGTCTGGCTCAATAAGAAAAGCATGTGACTCTTGGTGTTGAGGTTGTGAGTTCAAGCCCCATGTTGGGTGTAGAGATTACTTAAAAAATAAAATCTTTTTTTTTTTTCTTTTTAAGTCTATTTTTTTTGAAAGAGAGAGAGAGGGAGAGAGAGAGAATGCAAAGCAGGCTCCATGGTCACGATGCAGAGCCCAACACAAGGCTTGATCCCACGACCATGAGATCATGACCTGAGCCAAAATCAAGAGTCAGATGCTTAACTGAGTGATCCATTAATGGGCCCCAAAAATAAAATCTTAAAAAAAATTTGCCCAACTTAAGGTCACAAACATTTTTTTTGAATGTTTTCTTTAAAATTTTTTAAGTTTCACATTTATGATCCATTTTGTATTCATGTTTTTATATGGAATTAGTTACTGATAAAGTTGTATTTTCTTTCATATGAATACTAATTGTGGGTGTTCTGGAACAAATTGTTAAGAAAATTATATTTTCTTTTTTGAATTTCCTTTGCATGTTTATTGAAAATTAATTGATGGCATATATGTGGATCTATTTCTAGACTCCACATTTATTCTTCATTCTGTGGTTATTTCTCTTTTTTTTCTGTGTGTCTTCTGTCTTTAGGTCAATACCACATTGTTTTAGGGGTGCTTGGGTCAGTCAGTTGAGTGTCAGTTCAGGTTTTGATTTCGACTTAGGTCAGGATCCCAGGGTCGTGGGATCGAGCCCAACATTGGGCTCCACCCTGAACAGGGAGCCTGCATGAGATTCTCTCTTTCCCTCTGCCCCTTTTCCCCACTTGTGTGCTCTCTCTCTTTCTCAAAATAAATAAATAAAAATTTTTTGAAGACAACATTGTTTTATTTACTTAAGATTTATAATAAATCTTGAAATAAAATGGGAGTGATTTTCTATCTTTGTTCTTTATCAGAACTGTTTTATATTTTCCTATATATTAGAGTTGGCTGGTATTCTGTCCCATAATTTTGACTGAGATTTCCCTGATTCTGTAGTTTAATTTGAGGAGCATTGACATCTTTAGCATACTGAGTCTCAATTCAGATCCAGGAGCCCTGTATGATCTCTGCATTTATTTAGGTCTCCATTTGTTTATATTTTTAAGATTTGTATCATCAGTGTTTTATAATTCACTATATTAAAAGCTAAAAAAGAAAAAAAGACTTTTAATCATCTCATGAATTCAGAAAGAATGTGACAAATTTCAATATTAATTCTTGATTTTTTTTTTATTTTAATTTTTTTTAAGCAACTGTCCTTCAATAGAAGGCTTGAACTCATGACCCCAGGATCAAGAGTCTCATGCACTACCGACTGAGCCAGCCAGGTGTCCCAATTCATGATTATTTTTAATTAAAAAAAATTATTTTTTAATGTTTATTTATTATTGAGAGACAGAGAGAGACAGAGCGTGAGCAGGGAAGGGGCAGAGAGAGAGGGAGACACAGAATCCGAAGCAGGCTCCAGGCTCCGAGCTGGCAGTACAGAGCCCAATGTGGGGCTCGAACTCACAAACTGCGAGATCATGACCTGAGCCGAAGTCGGACACTCAACCAACTGAGCCACCTAGGTGCCCCATCCCAATTCATAATTTTTAAAAACAATTTAATAACCTGTAACAGAGATGTGCAGGTCTTATGCATTTTTGTCAAATTCATCCCTTTAGAATTTTGTATTTTTAGTGCTATTAAACTGGTATTCTTTTTTCAACTGTCAATTATTTATTGATGGTACATACAAATAAAATTAATATTTATATATTGGTCTTCTATTAGTGAGTATGATAAACCCATTTATTCTAGTAGCCTTTTTGTAGGTGCTGTGAGATTTTCTACATAGCTAGTCATGTCATCTGAGATCAGAGGCATGTGTATTTATTCCTTTCCATCTGGATGCCTTTTATGTTTTCCTTGGCTTACTGTACTGCTCTAGGACTTACAGTAATATAACAAAAGTGGTAGGAATGGACATTTTTGCCTTGTTCCTGACCTTAGTGGCTAGCATTCTCTTTTTCATCATTAAGTGTGTTAGCAGTAGGTTTTTCATAGATGCCCTTGCAGAAATTACCTTTTGTTTTGTTTTGTTTTTTTTTTTTTTTTTTGAGAGAGAGAGAGAGAGAGAGAGAGAGAGTGAACACGTTTGTGCATGTTAGCATGAACTTGGAAGGGGCAGAGGGAGAGGGAGAAAGAATCTTAAGCAGACCCAATGGTCAGCACAAAGCCCGACTCAGGGTCTGATCTCATGACAGTGAGTTGGACATTTAAAAGACTGAACCACCCAGGTGCCCCGGAAATTACCTTCTGTTACAAGTTATAAAGTCTTTTCTAAAATCATAAATTATTATTGAATTTTGTCATTTATTTTTTCTGAATTCATAGGGAAGATGAATTCTTTTTAGTCTGTTGATATAATAAATTATTTTGATTTAAGCATAGGGTATTATATTAGTTTCATGTATACAATATAATGATTCAACAATTCTATACATTTCTTAGGGCTTATCAAAATAAGTGTACCCTTAATCCCTTTTATCTGTTTTCCTTATCCTTCCATCCACCTCCCCTCTGGAAACCCAATATGTTATCTATATTTGTTATCTATATCCTTTTTTTTCTTTGTTCCTTTGTTTCTTAAATTCCACATATGAGTGAAATCATATGGTATAGTCTTTCTCCGTTTGACTCATTTTACTTAGCAGTATATCTCTAGATCCATCCATGTTGTTACAAATGGGAAGATGTCATTCTTTGTTTATGACTAATAGTCCATAGTATAGATTGTACCATGTCTTCTTTTTTGTTTTTTGTTTTTAAATTTTTTGATGTTTATTTATTTTTGAGAGAGATAGACAGAGACAGAGCATGAGTGGGGGAGGGGCAGAGAGGGAGGGAGACACAGAATCTGAAGCAGGCTCCAGGCTCTGAACTGTCAGCACAGAACCCAACATGGGGCTTGAACCCACGGACCATGAGATCATGACCTGAGCTGAAGTCTGATGCTTAACTGACTGAGCCACCCTGGCGCCCCGTATCTTTTTTATCCAATTGTCTATTGAAGGGCACTTGAGTTGTTTTCATGTCTTGGCTATTGTAAATAATGCTACAGTAAACATAGGGATGCATGTGTCTTTTCAAATTAATGTTTTTGTTTTCTTTAGGTAAATACCCAGTAGTGGAATTACTGGATTATGTGGAAATTCTAATTTTAATTTTTTGAGGAATTTCCATACTGTTTCCCACACTGGCTGCATCAATTTGCATTCCTACCAATAGTGCATAAGGGTTTCTTTTTCTCCACATCCTTACCAACATTTGTTATTTCTTGTGTTTTTGATTTTAGCCATTCTGACAGGTGTGTAGTGAATTGTTTTAATTTGCATTTCCCTGATGATTTGTGATATCGAGCATCTTTTCATGTGTCTGTTGGCTATCTGTATGTCCTTTTTGGAAAAATGATTGTTTAGGTCCTCTGCTCAGTTTTAATTGGATTATTTATTTTTGTTGACATTGTGTTGTATAAGTTCTTTACATAGTTAGATTTGAACCCCTTATCAGATATATCATTGGCAAATATCTTCTCCCATTCAATAGGTTGCCTTTTTGTTTTGTTGATGGTTTCTTTGTGCAAAACTTTTTATTTTGGTGTGGTCCCAAGAGTTTAATTTTGTTTTTTGTTTTTTTAATGTTTATTTTATTTATTTTTAAATTTTTTAATGTTATTTATTTTTGAGAGAGAGAGACAGAACAGAGCACAAGCGGGGGAGGGGCAGGGGGGGAGACAGAATCCCAAGTAGGCTCAAGACTCAGCTGTCAGCACCGAGCCCAACCCAGGGCTCAAACGCACGAATCTTGAGATCGTGACCTGAGCCGAAGCCGACGCTTAACCAACTGAGCCACCCAGGCGCCCCTAATTTTGTTTTTGTTCCCTTGCCAGAGGAGACATGTCTAGAAAAATAATTCTATGGCTCATGTCAAAGAAATTACTTACCTGTGTTTTCTTTTAGAAATTTTATGGTTTTAAGTCTCACATTAAGGTCTTTAATCTATTTTGAATTTATTTTTGTGTATGGTATAAGAATGTGGTTCAATTTCATTCTTTTGCATGTAGCTTTCCAGTTTTCCCAACACGATTTGTTGGAGAAATGGTCTTTTTCCCATTGTATATTTTTGCCTCCTTTGTCATAGATTAATTGACCATGAAAGTATGGATTCATTTCTGGACTCTATTCTGTTCCATTGATTTCTATCGGTTTTTGTGCCAGTACCATACTGTTTTGGTTACCACAGATTTGTAGTATATTTTGAAATCTGGGATTGTGATATCACCAGCTTTTGTTCTTTTTCAAAATTGCTTTGGCTATGTAAGGTTTTTAGGGGGTTCTGTACAAATTTTAGGATCATTTGTTCTAATTCTGTGAAAACTGTCGGTGGTATTTTGACGGGGATTGCATAAAATCTGCAGATTGCTTCAGGTAGTATGGACATTTTAACAATATTGGTCTTCCTGTCCATTAGCATGAAGTATCTTTCCGTTTATTTGTGTCTTTTCCAATTTTTTTCATCAGTGTTTTATAGTTTTCAGAATATAGATCTTTGCTTGGCCTCATTGGTTAAGTTTATTACTAGTATTTTATTCTTTTTGGTGCAGTTATAAATGGGATTGTTTTCTTAATTTCTTTCGGCTACCTCATTATTAGTGTATAGAAATTCAACAGATTTCTGTATATTAATTTTATATCCTGTGGCTATATTGAATTAATTGACTCAGTACACTGATTTTTTTAATTGGTATTAACTGTTTAATTAGCCATGCATTCCTAGGAAAAACCCACTGTGTAATAATGTTTTTTAATTTATTGACGGACTTCATTTGCTAAAATTTTATTAAGGTTTTTGTATCTATGTTAATGAGAGATACCAGTCTGTGGTTTACTTTTCTTGTGACATCTTTGTTAGGCTTTCATATCAAGCCTAATAGAATGAGTTGAGAAGTATTCTTTCTTCAAAAGAGTTTATATAGAATCAGTGTTTTTATTACTTTAAATGTTTGTTAGAATTCACAGGTAAAGCCATTTGGAACTGGAGTTTTCTTTATGGGAAAATGTTTAGCCACAAATTTAGGTTTTTTATGACTCATCAGGTTTTCTGTTTTTCTCTGAACGAGTGGTATAGTTTGTGTCTTTTAAAGAACTTGTACATCTCATCTAATTTGTTCAGTTTATTAAATTTGTTCATAATATTTCCCCATTACCATTTTAATGTTTATAGTAATGTCACCTCTCTTGTAACTAATGTTAATAATTTTTGTGCTTTTTTCTCTTGTAATTAGCGTGGGTGATTTTGTTGACCTTCTCAAAGTACCAACTTTGGGTTTCTTTGATTTTTTTTCCCTCAGTTTTCTTTTTGTTTTTCTATATCATTGATTTAAGGTTTTTTAATCATTATTTTTTCTTCAGTTTACTTTTGATTTTATTTGCTCTTTTTCTTATGGTAGAAGTTGTCATTAATTTGAGAGCTTTCATTTTTCTCATATAGGCTTTTAGTTCTGTAAATTCTCATTTGAGTACTGCTTTTGTTTCACCCCAGAAATTTTTATTTTGTTTTTATTTTCAAATAGTTCATAATAATTTCTTATATTCTTACAGATTATTACTTCTTTGATTCATGGATGATTTAGAAGTGTGTTTTTAGTATTCAAACATTTGCAAATTTTTCCTGTTACTTTTCTCTTATTTATTTTTAATTTAATTCTATTGTTAGATCATATTTAACATAATATCAGTGTGGTTGCTTTGAAATCTTTGTACTTCATTTTTCTTTCCTATGTGTATTACCTTTTCTCTGTTCCTGTTTTCCTCTCTTTCCAATTTCTTGAATTGTGTATTTTTAAAAATAAAACCATTTTATTTACACTATTGATTTATTTGGTTATTTCTCCCCTTTTTGTGGTTTTGCTAAGGTTTATAATAGACATCTTTATTTTATTTATTTATTTGTTTGTTTACATTTTTATTTTTGGGAGAGATAGTGGGAGTGGGAGAGGCAGAGAGAAAGGAGGATAGAGGATCCGAAGTGGGCTCCATGCTGACAGCAGTGAGCCTGATGTGGGGCTCGAACTCACAAACTGAGAGATATGACCTGAGCCAAAGTTGGATGCTCAACTGACTAAGCCACCCAGATGCCCCTATAATAGACAACTTTAAATTGTCACTGATTTAGATGTATAAAAAGCTCAGGTAAACTCTTGACATCAAGAAAGTGGAATACTAGCTAATATGTTAAAAAAACAAAAAGATACTAGAAAAAAAATCCAGATGTTCTTGTAATTTGCTGTAGCAACACAGAGTTCTTTTGGTGTTCCTCAAATACCTCACACATATTCTTGCCTCATTGCCTTTGTACCTACAATCTTTCTCTGTGGAACATTCTTTTGCTAGATATTGTCAGTGTCATATCTCTTGTCTTTATCTGCTGTGATACTCTTAACCTGATCAGAGCGGTCTCTCCCTATCATATTACCTAAAAGAGCCATTCCTGCTCCTCATTTCTGTGTTCCTATTTTGACTTTTTTTTTTTTTTTCATGATACTGATTGCTCTCTGCAGTTATATATTTGCTTGTTTGGATTCTCCTGTTTGTTCATCTTTGAATCCTTGACTCTCTCAACTATGCCTGGTAGTCAATGATCAATAAATATTTGTTAAATGAATGATAATCATTCATGTTTGTTTCTGTATAGTCTTCTTAGAAAAGACACCTAATCTCCCTGATTACTGAAAACTTAATCATTTAATTGGATTTTAGTGTGAAATTCAAATTTATTACTCAAAACCCCTTCTTATATTTTTGAGTTTAACAAATGAAATATTACAAAGAACTTAGTATCTGCTGTATTTTTTCCTTTCAAAGACTTTCTGATGGTCTTTTGCTCTTGATTTTTGAGTATTTATCCTAAACAAATAATGTAAATTTCACTCTCATTCATAAATATAACTGTTTATGGGATTACAGACTAAGTAATTAATTTGAATTGTTTTGTTCTAGTTCCAAAAATTGAGACATGATCTTGAATTGGTACTCTCTACTCTTCAGTCAAAGAATGAAAAGTTAAAGGAAGACTTGGAAAGGTATATTTATATTATAATTGCCTTTAGTCACAGATATATGTTGAATTGGCATTAATGTTTTATTTGGCTATTGTTGGTTTTGTTTTTCCATGTTTAAAGGGAGCAACAGTGGTTGGAGGAACAACAACAGATATTGGAATCTCTTAATGTAGTGCACAGTGAATTGAAAAATCAGGTTGTGACAATTTCTGAATCAAGGTATTAATTTTGTATTCTAGGTTTTTGAAATAGGAAAAAGTTTTTTAAATGTTAACATGAAATACATAGATGAAAATAGGGGAAATTTTATTAGAAATTGCGAGTTTTACTTTAATTTTTGCCAACTGTTAGTTACATGGCCTTTTATTAATGACTTGACCTGTTGTTTCCTTATATGTTAAATAGAGAATTTTACTTTCATAAAGCTAGTTACTTGGTTTGAACAAATGAAGTTTGAACAAAGTGTTTGATCAACTTTATGAGTAACCAGTTACATATACTCATTATTTTATGTATTTTATCAGTAAAATATTTCTCTTAATTTTTAAAAAACCCATTAGAATCTTAGATGAGCTGAACACTAAAATGCATGATATAAAAGAATATAAGGAAAAGCTCTTGATTACCTTGGGTGAATTTCTGGAAGATCATTTTCCTCTGCCTGATAGAAATGTTAAAAAGAAAAAGAAAAAGGTAAGTTTTAGAGAACAAATTCATGTAGCTATTTATATATGAGATTGTTTCACATAGGTTCAAATGTAAATTTTCTGATAAATTTTTGTAGTTTATTATACATTTCAAAGACACACAGATACATGTAAAGAAATCTTCCATCATCACATTATAATACTTTTTGAAAAATTAGAAGCAACCTAGTTGTTCAATAAAATAAGATTAAATACATTTTTTTCTTTTTTTTTTCTTTTTTTTAATGTTTTTTATTTATTTTTGAGACAGAGAGAGACAGAGCATGAGCAGGGGAGGGGCAGAGAGAGAGGGAGACACAGAATCTGAAGCAGGCTCCAGGCTCCGAGCTGTCAGCACAGAGCCCTACGCGGGGCCTGAACTCACAGACTGTGAGATCATGACCTGAGCTGAAGTCGGACGCTTAACCGACTGAGCCACCCAGGCGCCCCAATACATTTTTTAATATTATATCCATATAGTGGGGGAAAATATACCTTTTAAAAATAACATATTGAACTACCAAAAGAGTTATTAAAATGCTGACAATTTATTATTAAATTGATTTAAAAAAACAGCTAATTAGTGGGCTTTGGGGCGCCTGGGTGGCTCAGTCGGTTAAGCGTCTCACTTCAGCTCAGGTCACGATCTCACGGTCCGTGAATTCCAGCCCCGTGTCGGGCTCTGGGCTGATGGCTCAGAGCCTGGAGCCTGCTTCTGATTCTGTGTCTCCCTCTCTCTCTGCCCCTCCCCCGTTCATGCTCTGTCTCTCTCTGTCTCAAAAATAAATAAACATTAAAAAAGTTTAAAAAAACAAAACAAAACAAAAAAACAGCTAATTAAATTTTATGAGTCTAATTTGTACTAAAAAATGTAATAGTGCCTCTGTATGGAGGCTAAGATTTTAGGTGAGATTTGTTTTTGTTTTTACTCTTTTCAAAATTTTCCATGATGAGCATACGAAACATTTAAAATCCAAAGATATCTGTTAGTTAATGTGAGTTCTTGACTATTTAACTAGTCAAATTTAACTATTTAACAATAGTTCTTGACTATTTAACTAACTAGTAGTTACTATGTAACAGACCTTTTTCACAAAAGCAAATAAATATTTCATTTGGTGACAGAAGATTGGGAATAACTACTTTAATTCCTTTTTCAAAAACAGTGTATACTATAAATAAAGAGAGCTTGTGGAAGTGGGGAAGGCATTGAAACTGGCACCAGAATGATTTTTCTAAAATATATATTTTAATTATTTTTTAACATAAACTGATAGTTCCCTTCTAGAAGTCTATAAACTCCTTAGAGTAATGAATTTATATTCGGGATTTTGCCTATCTCTTTAGCCTCCTTTCTAGCCATTCTTTATTTATCTCTTGCATGAATCCATTCAACTGTACCCTGTAGTTCCAGCAAGTATGCAATGACCTTTTTGTGTCTTATACGTTCTGTTCCTTCTGCTTACAAAACATTTCCTATCTGATGAAGATAGCAAATTCTTACTTAAGTCACTTCAAACATCATCCTTTAATACTTGTGTGAAGTATTAAATGCAGTTTATGTGTCATTTTATTAGCATTATCACATGATTTTGTAGTAATCATTTATATCTATCTCTCTTTTCACCCACCCTGCACTCTGAGCTCCTTTATGTGTTGAATTCATTTTTGTAGGTCTATTATCTTGCTTATATATTCTAGTATCTTCTGAGTTCTTATTTATTTGTTTGTTTTTATAAATGTTTTTTAATTTTTGAGATAGAGAACAAGCATAAGTGGGAGAGGGGCAGAGAGAGGGAGACAGAGGATCTGAAACAGGCTCTGAGCTGACAGCAGCAAGCCAGATGTGGGGCTCGAACTATGAACTGTGAGATTATGACCTGAGTCAAAGTTGGATGATCAACTGACAGCCACCCTGGAACCCCCATGAATTTGTATCTGTTGAATGACTGTGACTATATTAGGAAAAGAAGAGGAAGTTTTCTTTGTTTTCTTATAATCTGTGTTTTTTATCCTTATTCTTCCCCTTCTTCATTGTAACTATGTGTTTCCCATTCTACCCATTGTTATTTGTATACTTTGTTGATTTCTAAAATTGTTGACAGCCTTCTGTTAACCATTTCATTAAGTTCATGATTCCTTACCTCTTAATGATCATAATCATAGAATAACTCACATTTTCTGATTCCAGTCTTGTTTTGTTTTCACCATTTTCTTTATCTATCAAGCTTCTCTACCAATAGAACCAGAGTTAAAGGATTCTGAAAGGAATCATTGATCACAGAAGCCATTATGGGTTTATTGTTAAGTTACATTTGATAAACTCACATTTTTAAAATGAAGTATATGGACCATTAATACATGTTACAAAATGATAGAGTACTCATTTTTTTTTTTCTCTCCCTTTGTCTGTCAAGCAGTAATACTGGATATATGAGTTAGCTTAAGCTGCTAGAGAAAAATACCATAGATTAGATGGTTTAAACAAAAGAAATATATTTTCTCACTTTTCTGGAGGCTAGAAGTCCAAGATCAAAATGCCATCTGAGTTGGTTTCTACTGAGGCCTTCTTCGCTGGCTCTGGACAGCCATCTCTTGCTGTGTCCTCACATGGCCTTTTCTCTTTTCGAGTGTAGAGAGAGCTCTCTGGTGTCTCTTTCTCTTCATATAAAGACACCATTCCAGTTGGATTAGGGTCCCACCCTTATGGCCACATTTAACTTCACTTACCTCCATTTCCAAATGTAGTCACCAAGGAGGTTGGGACTTGAACATGTGAATTTTGAGAGAAACAATGCAGCCCATAACACTGTGTTTTGTCATTCAAAAATATGTACAAAAAAGAAAGAAAAAAACCCTGAATCCCTCCACCGTATTGTTAACATGAGGTGAACATCATTTGAGACATCTTCATAAACACCTACATATATAGACGCATAAATGGATTGATAGATGTTCAGATCAATGTAGTTTTGTATAGACCAATATAAAATAAGTATTAGATGGGGTACCTGGGTGGCTCAGTCCGTTAAGCATCCAACTATTGATTTTAGCTCAGGTCATGATCTCATGGTTTGTGAGTTCAAGCCCTGCATTGGGCTCCACACTGACAATGTGGAGCCTGCTTGGGATTCTCCCTCTCCCTCTCTCTGCACCCCTCCCCAGCTTGTGCACACGCACGTGTGTGCACACTCTCTCTCTCAAAATAAATTTAAATAAACTTAAAAAAATAAGCATGAGATGTAATTTTACTTAAATTGATAGAAGAGAAATGTTAACTCAGATAAATATTTTTGTGCCTCAAGTTATTTTAGTTCTGGAGAGGTCCCTAATATAGAGAAAAAACAAATTATGAATAACATTATAAAAGATTAAAAGACCTAAAAAATGTTCATCTTTCAATTTTAGGCAGTATTCACTCACTCCCTGCTATTAAAGATGAAGAAATTAGCATTCTTCCTATAACACCATTACAATTTGTTATTTGTTTTAACTTTGGCAGGTTTATAACATTTTTATTCTGTCTCATAACATTATATATGTGTTTCGTGTTCACATTGTATTGGATTCAATGCTTGTCATCTTTGACCATTTATTTTTGAGTTTTTAAGTTAAACTAATTGATTTGATTGGTTTCTTTGAGAAGTAATTTGTTCAAGCAGAATTCCTGGGCATTTTATTTTTTGGATTCTTGACTGATAAAAATGCTTGGTTTGCCTTTATATGCAAAGGATATTTTTGGCACATTAAAAAAAAAAAATCTCAAGACCTGGTAGGGATTGTTCCATTCTTCCGAAATAGGATGTGCTGGGCCATCCTGTAGATAGCTAGGCCAGCCTGTAGATATCTTTCTGCTTCTGAGTATATGTCTGAAGAGTTCTTTATCTTTGACCTTCAGTAATTTAACAGATACCCTACAGTGTTGATCATTCAGTATCATTTTTGTTTTGAAGATGACATTTTTTTTTTAATTTTTTTTTTAACGTTTATTTATTTTTGAGACAGAGAGAGACAGAGCATGAACAGGGGAGGGGCAGAGAGAGAGGGAGACACAGAATCTGAAACGGGCTCCATGCTCTGAGCTGTCAGCACAGAGCCTGACGTGGGGCTTGAACCCACAGACCGTGAGATCATAACCTGAGCCGAAGTCGGACGCTTAACCGACCAAGCCACCCAGGCGCCCCATAGATGACATTGTTTTTAGGGGCAAATTTAGGTCACATTTCGTTCAGTGGAAATTTTATTTTATTATGGTTTATATTATTTTTCATATCCTTATGTTGAAAGTTTTTTTTTTCTGGTCTGCTTTCATTATATTTTTCCTCTGCTTTTTCTTTGATTGTCTCAATCTGTGCTTTTTTGCTATTTATTTCTGTATCAGTTCTTTAATTCTGTTTCTTTCCTCACTAGTGAATGCTGCTTTTCTACTTTTTTTTTTTTTTTACTTTTTTTTTTTTTTTTTTCAACGTTTATTTATTTTTGGGACAGAGAGAGACAGAGCATGAACGGGGGAGGGGCAGAGAGAGAGGGAGACACAGAATCGGAAACAGGCTCCAGGCTCTGAGCCATCAGCCCAGAGCCTGACGCGGGGCTCGAACTCCCGGACTGCGTGACCTGGCTGAAGTCAGCCGCTTAACTGACTGCGCCACCCAGGCGCCCCAGAATGCTGCTTTTCTAAACCACTCTTTCATTTAATAAGGTATTAGAGGTCAGGAGATTTTGAGGTCTAGCTTTACTATCTTTACTCAGGAATCACATTCACTTTCACTATTTCTTTAAAATATTTGTAGTTATGTAAGACTTTATAAGGGCTCCAAGGTAATCTTTGACTGGTATCAGGAAAGTACAAGCTGTCACTGTGGTAGATGACTTTGCATTTAATTAAATGTCTGAACTCAAAAGCTGCTGATTAGGATTAGTATTATCTTGGAGGAAGATTTCTAGCAGAACCCCTTTAGATGTTGTCCTAGATAGTAAATATATTGAATGATAGAATTAGGACTATATTTTTCAGCTGACTAGACCTGGGCCAAATAAAATATTTAGTGAGGGACATCAAATATCTTTCTTGGGTTTGAAACATTAAAGAATGAAGGAGACATATCTCAGCTAGATGTATGAAAGAGGCTTAGACATTTTAGATGATGGTATGCTGAGAGGTCAGCAGGGCAAAATTGATATCTAAAAGGTAATGAATAAACTTAATAAAATTCCAGCATCTATACAAGTATGAAAGTGAGTCTTCCTTTTCATCTTTGGTGTTTGAGTCACACTTGTATCATATGGAGACTGGTTTGAAAAAGAAAAAAAGATAAATTAGAGCACATTTAGAGAGCAACTATGATATTGAGGGGCTGCAAGTCTACAGATTATGAAAAATAATTGAAGGAAGTAATGACAATTAATATGGCCAAGACTTGGGGCTTATAATACCCATCTTCAAATACTTGAGGAATCTTGGATTGCATTGGAATGGGATTTATTCTCTATCATTCCAAGGGAAAAAGAAGCAATGAATTGAGTTAACATTAAGAACTGTCAAGAACTCTAGAAAGTTGAACAAGGCTCCCTGGGAAGTAAGTTTCCTGTCCCGAAGCTGTATAAATAGGGTTTGGAATGCCATTTGTTTGAGATATTTTGATTGGAAGGCTCAAAAATTAGACTGTGTTTTACATGAGTATATGTAAAAAAATATAATTTATCCATTATTTATTTATAGGTAGTCTGAATTGTACCTTCTAGTAATTCACTTTCTTAGAGGTTGTTTGAACTTTGTTTTTATGAACGTGACTGTGTAGTACAAGGAGATTGTTTACTTTCAGAATTCTTTTAAAATCACCTAATTCTAAATATTTGGTTTTGGTATACCTTGTACCATTGCAGGTAAGAAATACTAATTTTTAAAAATTTCGTAATAAATATAGTTTAATATTCTGCCACTAGTAGAACTGAGATGTTAATTCTTTGTTATTCACATTTCTGTCAAAGACAAACATTCAAGAATCAACTGTACAGCTGATAACACTGCATGAAATGTTAGAGGTAAGCATTTTGTGTAGTTGTTTTGTCTTCAAGATTTCTTTTAATTAGTGATTTCTAAACAATTATACACAGGCTTGAAACAGAAAATACTGCTTTAGTTCTTAAACATACCAAATTTTATTAAAACAATTTTTATTAATTTATCTTTACTATAAGATAGTTTGTTTTCTATCCATTACTAGAAAGAATATTGTCATTTTTAAAAAAGAACATAGAGACTAGCCCTTAATCATATTCTTAAGATTATTACTTTAAAAAAATTTTTATGATGTTATTTATTATTTGCACAGTGAAACCCTATGCTTTTACATTGATGGAATCTTTAGTTGGCACCTCTGTATTCTATCTGAACTACATATGTGAGTTTAAGGATTCTTTCCACATAGTTGCAGAAATCTGTACACAGTTTTAAACATGTTTCCATTTATTAATATGTAGTACTTTTAAAAAGGAAGAAAATCGCTTATTTAAGTTAATACATGGAAATTATGACAAGCAATTATTCAAAGAGAAAAGAGATCAACATTCTTTGGTAAACAAATTTTTAATGTTTTATTATAGCTGTATCAGTTTTTTACTAAGGTATTATGAACGGTATTTTTTTCTAGATTCTTTTAAATAGATTATTTGATGTTCCACATGATCCATATGTCAAAATTAGTGATTCTTTTTGGCCACCATATATTGAGCTGCTCCTGCGTAATGGAATTGCCTTGAGACATCCAGAAGATCCAACCCAAATAAGATTAGAAGCCTTCCATCAGTAAAAGGATGGTCTCTTTTTTCACACAGTACTTAATGAATCTTGTCATTCAAGGATAATGGAAACACTGAGGATTACTTGGACAAAGAACATTATTTGCAAATCAAAGCACATAGTCCCTCTTCCTTTCATCCATAAAATGACACATGCCACCTACAATTTGTAAATGGTCCCTTAACATTCAATTAGTACCTTGGTGTTTTCAACTCGATGGAAAAGAATGCAAGTAAAAAACATTCTAGACTTAATCATAATAAACTTTTGATGTATCTTACTTCTGCAGTATTCTTTGTTAGTTTATGATACTGTTACTGTAATGTTTTCCTTTTGAATTTGTGACAGTTTATTTTATGTATTTTGAGTTCCATTTGGAGCTTATATCTCAAAATTTAGCAATTATAATGGAAAGGCCATTTAATTTGTAGATGGCTTTAAAATTGACAATATCTGATATAGAAGGAATCGTAATTTAAAAGCATGTAGTAAGTCTGTTCCATGTGTATTGCCTTATTTCTAGATTTAAAAATTGGAACAGAAACTAATGGATAAGTGTAGCATGAAAACTATATCTTAATATGTATTATATAACAAGTGATATATATTAAACCGTGCTGTTTCTGTTTATTATTGCTAACAAAATTGTGTCCATAAAATTTTGTTAATTCTCCATGACCTTTCTGTAAATAAAACTCTTTGGTCTAAAAGTCTCTCTACCTTTTTTGGTGATGTGGCATGATATTTTAATAAATTAAATAGACTTTTTCATAGGTAGAAAAGTGAGGATATTATAGGACTCATTCAAGATTACATATAATCTAAACTAGAGAATTCCACATGCTTTTAGTACCATTAATTTTCTAAGCGGATGTAGTGTGTACTTTTATATTTGAAAATGCGGTCTGCTGTTTATCCACATTTCTTGCTTACCTTCAATACTTCATCTTTTTTAAAGTAAGCAAATACTCCTCCAAGTATATCTTACACCTTTTAGAGAGAATAGAAATACTGTTAAATTTTAGAGAATGTAAGTTCTTTTACGGGAAGATGACATATAAAGTACCTTGCTAGAATAGTCAAGTTGGGAGTCAAAGGAATGAGCATCTTTTTAGTCCTTGAAGTTACTGGAGAAGGGAGAAATGGTTCAGTCAGTATAACCCTGACAATAATTCTACAAAGTAGATAGTACTGTTGTCCATGAACTTCTTTGTGTTGCAGATTACAGAAAGAAATAAAGTAGTAAACATCTTGATTTATTGGGCAAATCTTCATTCACATTTTACTGATAAAGATATTGGTTAGGATTTTTTTAGTGCAATATCTTGTGTAAGACTTTAAGGAAAACTATGATGATTACATCTCACTTTACTTGACCCAGGCTTTTTACCAAGATTATTTGCCCACTTTTGATATCAGTTATAAACAAAGTAAGTTATAGTAGAATTGTCTTGATTTGTATTCCATCTAAACTTACAGCCCTTGTAAGCTGTCTATGGTTTTGAGTATGTTGGAGAAAGTGTTTTAAGTTCTGAAGACCATTATGTATTTTTACTTTTCACTGCTTTAAGATAATCCCTGGAATCTATTAAGGTTTATAATTTGCTTTAATTTTACTGACTCTTAAATATGATAATGCAAAATATCAGAAAGTAATACCACATTCTAGCTTTCCCACATCAGATGGTGATGTTAGCCTAATTTAAAAACAAAAAAATTGATGGGGTGCCTGGGTGGCTAGTTGGTTAAATATCCGACTTTTGATTTCAGCTGAGGTCATGAGCTCATGGTCCTGAGATCTAGCTCCATGTCTTTGGGAATGTAGCCTGCTTAAGATTCTCTCTCCTCTGCGCTTCCCTGCTCCGTGTGTGCATGTGCACACACGCCCTCAAAAAAGAAGAAAAGAAAAAATTAAAAACAAATTGTTTTAGTCTACCAGAAAATATACTTAACTTTGTTATTGGTTGATGTGTATGCACGGATTGATTTTGGAGAAATTAAATATCTGTTCGGTTGAAAATTCAACCCAGTTGAATATGACCCTTTTGAGACTTAAGATAAGTTTTATGTGGTTGTAGGTCTATGTTAACATTTCTGATTCCCTATTTTCCTTAATTTACTTTTTAGTTTATTTAGCTATTAGTTAACTTCTTTTTTCCCCCATAACTTTTTTTTTTTTTTTTTTTAATAGCCTCCACACTTAGTAAGGGGCCCAATGCAGGGCTTGAACTCACTATCCTGAGATCAAGACCTGAGCTGAAATCAAGAGTCAGAGGCTTAACCAATTGATACACCCAGTTGTGCCCCTTCCCCCAGCACATATTATATTTAAGTGTCTCTAAATAACATTTATGTACATCAATACTTTGAAGTCAAGATACTTGATCTTATTTATGTATTAATAAATAAGCACATATATTTCTATAACACAGATTTGTTTTTCAATATATTGACAACTATTTCAATATGATTTTTTAAAGTTTTACTTATTTAAGTAATCTCTACACTCAACATGGGGTTTGAACTCATGACCCCGAGACCAAAAGTCACATGCTCTTCTGAATGAGCCAGCAAGGTGCCCCTCAATATGATTTTTTTTTAATTGAGTTATAGTTGACATATATTTTATTAGTTTCAGGTGTACAACAAAATGATTTGATGTTTGTGTATACTGTCAAATGATCACCGCAGTAAATCTAGTTATCATCTGTCACCAGGGTTAACAATTTTTTTTTACTTGTGACAAGAACTTTTAATATGCAATACAGTATTATTAACTATAGTCACCATACTGTACATTATATCCCCATGACTTCTTTGTTTTAAAACTGTAAGTTTGTACCTTTTGACACTCTTCACCCTTTTTTCCCACTTCACATTCCCTGCCACTGGCAACTACCAATCTGTTCTCTGTATCCATGAGCTTGTTTTGGTTATTGTATTTTTTATGTTTATTTATTTTTGAAAGAGAGAGGGCATGCTCATGAGTGGGGGAGGGGCAGAGAGAGGGGGGTACAGAGGATCCAAAGCAGGCTCTGGACTGACAGCAGATAGCCCAACGCAGGGGTTAAATTCAAAAACTACAAGATCATGACCAAGCTGAAGTCAGACACTTGGCCAACTGAGCCACCCAGGCACCCCTGTTGTTATTGTTTATAGGTTACACATATAGGTGAAATCATATGGTATTTGTCTTTGTTTTTCTCTCTGACTTATTTCACTTAAAATAATGTCTTCAGGGTCCATCCTCATTGTTGCAAATGGCAAATTCCATTCATTTTTTGGATGAATAATATATATATATATATGCCACCTTTTCTTATTATTTTTTTGTTAATGTTTTTTATTTTGAGAGAGAGGGAGACAGAGGAGAGGCAGAGAGAGAGGAAAACACAGAATCCAAAGCAGGCTCCAGGCTCTAAGCTGTCAGCACAGAGCCTGATGCGGGGCTCAAACTCACAAACCATGAGATCATGACCTGAGCCGAAGTCGGACACAGCTAACTGGGCCACCTAGGCACCCTATACCATCTTTTCTTTATCCATTCATACATTGATGGACACTTAGGTTGCTTTCATGTCTGGGCCATTATAAATAATGATGTAGTGAACATAGGGTTGCATCTATCTTTTTAAGTTAGTGTTTTCATTAGTTTGCTTCTTTGTTGCTTTTACCAAGAATTGTATTTTTCAATTCTCTAGAACATTCTTTATTTGAAGGTGAAGTTGGGTTAATTGTAAGTGTATATTGCAAACTCTAGGGCAATTGCTAAAAATATTTTAAGTATAATTGATGTGCTAAGACAAGAGAAAAAGTAGAATTGTGTAAAATGTTCAGTTAAAATGAGAGAAGGCAGGAAAATGGAAGACAGAGAGGACAAAAGCAATGCATAGAATACAGTAACAAATATGCAAATATTAATCCAGTATATCAGTAATCACTTTAAATGTGAATGGACTAAATACACCAATCCAGGCAGGACTGTCAAAGTGGATGAAAAAACAAGACTCAGACTCTGTGTTTTCTACAAGAAACTCATTTGATATATAAGGACCCTGATAGATTAAAAGTGAAGGTATGGAGGAAGATACACCATGCTAACACTAATCAAAAGAAACCAGGACTTTATTAATTTAAGACGAAGACTTCTGAGCAAGGAAAATGACCAGGGCTTACAAGGAACATCACATGTTGATAAAACTGCCAATTCTCTGAGAAGACATAATAGTCTTTAATATATATGCACCTAACAACATCATCACAGTGTGTGAGGCAAAAACTGATAGAACTGCAAAAAGAAATAGATCATGACCTGAGCTGAAATCAAGAGTCAGACACTTCACTGACTTAGCCACACAGGCACCTTCAGAAAAAAATTTTAACAAAAGAACAAAGATTACCTATTTTATAGAGAAAGAAAGAAATATAACAAAATTCACATAATTTAAAAATATCATAGTGTCTGGGAAGAGCCCCAGTCTTACATTAGAGGCAAGGAATTAACTTCTTACACCTCCATAAATGCTGAAAGTACATGTGATTAAATGTATTAGAGCAAAACAGTTTATTACAGCACTGCAAACAAGAGCATCAGCATTGTTGTACTGGATTTCTTTATCTCCAAGTCCCACAGAGCAATGTGATGGAGCTGGGTGGAGACTACACCTGCAGTGAGTTTTGCCATGGCTGAGAAGACCAGGAGGAGAATGCTGAGCGTCGTCTGTAGCAAGCCGCAAACAAGGCAGACCTCAATGGAGAGCAAGTACTTAAAGCATTGTCACATTGTGGTTACCTTGACATAGTTAGTTGCCAATATGACCAGTTCAGAAAGTACTCAATGTCAAAAGATGGGTAGTTTTGTGGTCAGCAAGAGCGTGCAAGAATCATCGATCATGTCCTCGGGAGGACTATCTTTCCTAATACAGATAAGAGACCAAACATAGTAGTCCTAACAGTGAGAATCTCCTTGACTCACAAAGCAGAATTCAACTGCAGTATATAGGAAACATACCTAAAACAAAGTAATTCAGAAGGGCTAAGCATAAAGGAATGGAAAAAGGTCTATAAAGCGTAGAGAGACTTTTGGCCCATTTTGAAATTGGATTGTCTTTCATCCTACTGAGTTTTGAGAGTTTTTATGTATTCTGGAAACAAGTCCTTTATCAGATACATAATTTACAAGTATTACACAGGCTCCTGGGTGAGAAAAACAGCAATAGTAGAAACACTGGTGAAATTTGAGTAAAGTCTACAATTGGTTAATAGTAGTATACCAGCAGTAGTTTCCTGGGTTCAGTAATTTTAATGCAGTTATATAAGATGTTAACCTGAGGGAAGCCAGATGAGAGATATATGGGAAATCTCTGTACTATTTTTGCAACTTTTGAATCAGTTTAAAAAGCTAAAAAAATAAGGCTTCAAAGTGATGAGTTCTCACATTAGTATACTCTTTATTTTAACATGTGACATTGATAAAATTTAGAAGAAAACAAGGAAAAATAACAAGACTTAAAAACTAGATAAACATTGGAAGATCAGCAATCAGAAGAGAAATAGCTGTGAGTGGAAATGACTCTGGGTTTAGAAGCAACTTAGTGAATATGAGATTTTGGTTCTTTCTTGGAAATGAATATTAAAACTTCTCCATATGAGAAGGAGGACTAGAATCAAGGTCTCTCATTAAAGCTAAGGGCTTGAGTGAGTCTCTTCACAGTCAAAACCTTGTGAAAGGAGATCTAAAACAAAAACTACTGAAGATTATAAAGCTGTGAGTGTGAGAAAGTGAAAGTGGCAACGATGCAAAGATACAGCTTTATGGCCAGGAAGTAAGTGGGGATATTTAAATACCCAGTGTTGCTTGGATAGTGTAATAGCCAGTCTCCAAGATAAATGATCCTCCTCTGCTGGTATTCATGTCCTTGGGTGGCCCCACCTCCACATATTGTGTCAGTGTTGGTTTCTGTGACCAATAGAATATGGCAAAGAGATAGTGTGCAGCTTCGAAGGCTAGATCATAAAAGACATTGCCTCTTCTATCTTGATCTCATTTGGATTGCCAAGTTCTTGAAGAAGCTTGACATCATGATATGAGAACACTCAAATAGCTTGTGTTGAGGCTCATAGGAGCAGAAACTGAGGTCTTCTGCGAACAAAGCATCACTCTGTCTCAGCTGTGTAAGTAAACCATTTTCAGCTTTCAGATATCTAACCCTGGCCAAAATCTTGACAGCCTCCTCATGAGAGACCCTGAGCCAGAACTCTTCAGCTAAGCTGTTTCTGAATTTCTGAAACACTGAAACTATCAAAAAAATAAATGGTTATTGTTTTAAGCCATTAACTTTTGGATTATTTTATTATATAGTAATAAATAATTTTATCATGGAGATGCTAAAACACCATAATAACTGCTTATGGACTTGGGGATGGGAGAGACTAAAGCAATTTTAAAACTCCTACGTAAAAGGGGGTCAAAGTAAAGGGTGAGGAAAAGAATAAAAATGACAAACCATAAACATAACAGTTTTCCTAGTAAAGTGACCAATCAAACAAAAATGTTAAATAAATGAAGGAATTTAATGCAAAGAGCCAGAGCAACAGATTTTATTTTTTGCATCTTCCTACTTTCTAAGGGAACTAAATTTTGTTTGGGTAATCCACTCTTGTCTACAGAGCCATGTATTTAGCTAAACCAAACATGGTTGTCTGTATCCCCTTCTTAGTGATTTATTTAAGAATACATTTGGTGCAATATTGACTTAATATATATGTCTTCTGAGGAACTTTTGGGATAGATATATTTTTTTTTTTTTTACTGATTAAAAAAATATACAGGAGGAGATGACTTCTTCTGGTGGATGTTACTGGGTCCGCATGGAACATCTGGAACTGTTTAGCCATTTTGTAACCATAAGTAGAGCTGCCATGGACAAATCTGGCGTATTTAGTATGGCAGAGTCACAAAAGAGAAAGAACAAATTCTGATAATGTTATTGAGCTAGTGAATTAGTTGACCCTAGAGGTGCTTTGCTAGGGAACATGATATATAAGATAATAAATTCTCCTTCTGGTTTAAGTAAGTTGAGACAGATTTTTTATGTTACTTGAAACTGAAGGTATCCTAGCTAGTAGCAACATCCAACAATGAAACATTGACTCTCAGTGAAATTAATTTTATGGAACAATCTGATGAAGACTTTAAAATGTGTATTTTGAGGTTGTTTGAGAAATTTTTCATCTAAAAAAGCTAGAAATTATAACACAAAAATAGGAACAAATGAAAGAACATTTGGCTATGAAAAGGAATTAATTACAAAGTCCCATACCTGATTAATATAATTTAAATATAATTCTATAACTGAGATAAACTCTTACCTGGATTGAGTCAGAGATTGATTTAATAAATTGAAAGATAATTTGAAGAATTCATCCATAAAGATAAAAAGATAAAAATTATGAAGAGCAAATAAGAGATATAGAGGACAAACTGAGGAACTCCACCAACATAAACCTTCTTAAAGAATAGAGAGAATGCTGAATACGTAATATTTGAGTACATAATAGCTGAAAAATCTTCAGTATGCAGAACAACAGAAGCGTTCAGAAAAAGATGCTCACTGAATTCTGTGCAAGATAAATAGAGGTAAAACCACAGCATGAAATCGTTTGCAAAATATCAAGGAGAAAGAGAATACTAAAGGTACTAAAGAGAAAAGATAGTTTAGTAAGATAGAAATAGCAATCATATCTTTCATCTGCAACAACAGATGGTGAGGCTGAGGGTGGTAAAAAGGTCATCAGCCTAGAATTCCATAATAAGCTAAACTATTATTCAAGAATGAGGAAAAAACAAATTTTCTGACATAAAAACTAAAAACCTTTCCTACTGCGTACTCTCCCTAAAAAAACTCGTAGCAGGTATACTTCAAGAAGAGAAGTTAACTTCGGAGGATGGGGGATAAAAGAACCACATAACTTTATTTAATATCAGCTAATGAAAGGAAGAAATGTAGAAAGAAATTGTTTCCGGAAAAGATGTTGCAAGGATTTCTACTTCAGAACATCTGGTTATTCAAACAATAAATACAACCTATGCCTAAAGGAAAAATCCCTACAAGATACCAAGTTTGTATTAGCATGTTCATGGTGGGAAGAATAGCAGTTTTTCCACATTGTTACCATATACTATATGCACATAAGTTGTGATGTATCTTTAGGAATCAGAAGTAAGGAATGAACTTTTGGTAGAAAGTTAATTTATGCAAAAATACTTAAGGTTTTTTGAAGACAGAGTTGGATTTCCCTCTTATTTTAGGGTGTAAAGTGTTCATTTTGAGTGGAGCATGTATATATATATATATTTTTTAAGTTTATTTGTTTTGAGAGAAAGCAGAGAGAGAGAGAGAGAGAGAGAGTGAGAGCGGGGCATGGACACAGAATTCCAAGCAGCCTCCACACTGTTAGCAGAGAGCCCAGTGCGGGGCTCTAGCTCATGAACTGTGAGATCATGACCCGAGCCGAAACCAAGAGCCAGATGCTTAACCGACTGAGCCACCCAAGCACCCCCATGATATGTATTCTTATTGTCGAATGGCAGTAAGACAAAGGGCTGTTTTTGCTTCAGGACAATTGCATGTTATAAAGAAACTATGTTTGCTTTTTTCAAAGAAAAAAAGTGAAGCAAGTAGTCAAAAATCTCTCTTAGAGCATACAAAGAGTCCTAAAAATCAAAGAAAAAAAGTTAAAATAGACTATCTTAGAATTAGGAATTTCTATCTACAAACTCTGTCTTCCTTTAAAGGGTTAGAAGGTAATCCATAGAATGGGGAAAGATATTTAGACTATCTATATCCAACAAAGGACTTAAATCTGAAATATATAGTGTACCCCCAAAATCAATAAATAGAAGACATTCATCCCAGTTAAAAATTATCCTGGTAAAAAAAGTTAACAGACACTTCACAATAGAGAATAAATATTTTGACAATGTTTTAACAATAAAGGAGATAGAATCTGAATCCATTCAGGCTCTGTAACAAAATACCACAAATTGGGCACTTATAAACAACAGAAATTCCTTTGGCACAGTTCTAGAGGCTGGAAATCGGCTATCAGGGTGCCAGCATGGTCAGGTGAGGGTCTTCTTTCTTGCTCTTAGTGCCTTCTCACTATGTCCTTACATGGTGGAAGGGGGAGGGATCTCTGTAAGGTCTCTTTTATAAGAACACTAATTCTATTTATGAGGATTCTACCCTCCTGACTTAAGCATCTCCCAAAAGTTCTACCTCCTAATATCATCACATTGGGCATTAGGATTTCAACTTGTGAATTTTGAGGGTGACGCAAAGATTCAGACTATAGCAGAGAGGAACTCTAGTTTCCAGCTAAGGTGAAATAGACACACTTCTCCCTATTTCTCCCACTAAAGCTTGGCACATTATATGAAGAATGCATGTTAAGAAAATTGAAAAGTGGACTGAAAAAAACATACTGGCTAGAGACTTGGTGAATTGTGGTTCCATTTGCTGCATGGAAAAGACAGACGAACATGTCTAATTCTGTATATCACAAGAAGTTTGTACTGCCTTGTAAGACACAGCCAAGTAGACATTTAGCTCTCAGAGTCATTGGCGTATAGATGGTCTTTAAAGTCAAGGAAAAGCATACATTAATCAAAGGAAAAAATCAGTTGATAAAGAATAGAATGGGTATCGGGACTGACTCCTGGGCATTTTACTATTTAGTAACTGGGAAGAGGAGGAGAAAGGACTATGCAGTCATACAAAAACTAGAAAAGTACAGTATTTCCAGAAGTTGGGAGTGATTGATTCAATTGAATGTTGCTGGGAGTTCAAGAACCACAAAACTGACCACCAGAATGGCAACATGGATGTCAGAAAAATCCTTAGGTGGACTTTACTGAGTTCTCTATCATTTGAAGCTCTATCATTTGTGTCACTAAATTATGTAGTGTATTGCATTTTCCCTTATCACACTTTCATATTGTTTCCCAATTTATGAATTTATTGAGGAAAGGAACCTTATATTTTGTTACTTCTTAGCCTTCTGCACAATGCTAAAGAGTGGCACTTATTAGCATATTGGGGTTTTTATTTTTATCTCAGTAATATACTTTAGCTTCATCTTCTCTTTTTTGAATATTAGATATTGTATAGTATGGTTATAAACCATTGATTACACTCACTCTTTTCAATCTGTTTTTTTCTTTCTGCTATTGCTCCCATATGCTAATAAAAAAGTAAATAAGTAAGTAAGTAATAAGTAGTTAAAGCTGTTTTGCCTCTGAAATTTCAGAAATTGCCAGATTAATTGTAATAACAAATAACAGTAATCTTTCTTTCTTTTTGTAAAATTGTGAATTATTCCCACAATACAGAGATTAAAATAATAGATAATAGAGATTCACATACACTCAATACATTGAATTAGCCGACATTAACATTTTATGATGATTCCAATTGTTTTATTTTTCAAATAAAATTTTATAGATTTAGTTGATACCACTTTGTGCTCCTTAATTTTGTTCTTTTCTTTCTCCCCCAGGTTAATTATGATGTTCAAGATACTCTATGTTCTTCCCATGAATGCTTTTGTAAGTCTGACATATATATTTGTTGTACTATTAAGTTTATATAAATTGCACAATATTATGTACATCTTATCCCAATTTGGATCAACATACCCTATTGAAGCATTTCAACTTCCAGTTATATAATTTATTCATGTTGACATTTTTGTAGATTTAATTCATTTTAGTAATTCCAAGCAAGCATAAAATCAGAATTCATCTCATTTTTCTGAAAATACAAGCAAACAGTCTAATTTTAAGAAATGCCTTCGTTTTGGAGAGCTGGCTGGCTCAGTTGGTTGAACGTCTGACTCTTGATTTCAGCTCAGGTGATGATCTCACTATTTGTGAGATCAAGGCTGGAGTCAGGCTCTGTGCACACAGCGCAGAGCTTGCTTGTGATTCTTTCTCTCTCTGTCTCTCTCTCTGTCCCTCCCCGACTTGTGTGCATGTGCATGGCTGCACATGCTCTCTCTCTCTCTCAAAATACATAAAGAAGTAAACAAACTTAAAAAAAAAAAAAAGAGGGGCACCTGGGTGGTTCAGTCAGTTAATCTGACTTTAGCTCAGGTCATGACCTCACAGTTCATGGTTTGAGCTCGCATCCCTCTCTGTGCTGACAGCTGGGAGCATGGAGCCTGCTTCAAATTCTGTCTCCCTCTCTCTCTGCCTGTCCCTTGCTCACACTCTGTCTCTCTCTCAAAAATAATTAATAAACATTAAGAAAAACAAAGAAATTCCTTGGTTACTAAGTAAAAAAATTAAATCTAATTTACATGCTAAGACATTAAAAATTGTAAGTTAAAAGTCTGTTCTTACCTCTAAAAGTTTCTCGGTCTCTATTCTTGGGCTCTCAAACTCTTCTGCCTTTGCTCCTATTTTTCAGTCTCTAAAATACATATATACATACATGGTGTGCATCCATCCATCTATCCATACATACATACAAGTTACCTTCCTCTCTCAATTTTCTGTTTATTCCTTTTTTGGAATCGTGAGCTCCTGACCTGAGCCAACACCAAGAGTCAGATGCTTAACTGACTGAGCTACCCAGGTTCCCCTAGACTTAACATTTTTCATCAATTTATATATGTATGTACTTTTCTGTGTGAATATTCTACTTCAGTAAAAAGTTTTTAAAAAAGAGACAAAAGAGATAGATTAACCTAATGATATGTGGATCCTGATTTCAATACAGCATTTTTAAGCGTTTATTTGCAGTTGAGGGAGGTCATCTGGTATTTGCTGAAATTAAGGAATTATTAATGTTTTAAGAGTAAGTGTGGTATAGTAGTGGTTAATTATTTTTTGTCCTTATATTTTAGAAGTACAACTTTATTTAGAAATATTTAATGGATGCAGTGAAATGTTATCTGGGATTGGCTTCAAGATAATCCAGTGGGATGGAGCAAGTAATGGGAAACAATTGGTCCTGTGTTGACAGTTTTTAAAACTGGATTATGTACAATTTGGGGTTCGTTATATATTGCTCTGCTTATATGTATGTTTGAATTTTCTTTAATGCAGTTAAAATGTACATACATATGGACACACATATAAAGTTAAACTGACACTTCATTGCTCATGCTAATAATTTTTCTCCCTTACTCATATTTTTCTTAGTCATTTGGAGGAGAAAAGGGATCTGTTGGAAATTTTTCATTACTCTTTTTAGACGCAGGATGGCACTGTTTGAATAAGTAATTAGCCAATGTCCACTTCTCAATGAATATGCTCCTATCCTTTACAAGGTTGATACTTTTAGGGCAGTTTGTCTTAGTTGAGAGCAAAAACTTTCCAGATAACTTGCAGAGATAATACTACTCACGCATTAACTTTAGTTTCCTGTGCTGGCTGTATCTAATACCTATTTTTTTTATTTTTAAGGTTTTGGTTCATAACTATTTAAAAGGTAGTTTCAGGCAAAAACAGCTCTGTGCCCACTCTTAGTTGAGAGCAAAAACTTTCCAGATAACTTCTAGAGATAATACTACTCACACCTTAACTTTAGTTTCCTGTGCTGGTTGTATCTAATACCAGTTTTTTGTTTTGTTTTTTGTTTTTATTAACGTTTAGGTTCACAACTATTTAAAAGTTAGTTTCATGCAAAAACAGCTCTGTGCCCACTCTTTTTATCTTTTGTGTTTACAATTATTGCTAGGAGATTAGTCATCCATGTATTTTAATGCAAATACATCTATCTATCAATCTTCTATCATCTATCTATCTCCATATGAATCCTCGTTATTTAAAACTGTCAATGCCAAGCACAGAATGTATTTCTACATTTTCAATGGCATTGAGCCAAATACTACTGATTAAGGTCAAGATGAGGACTATTGACTGTGGACAGATGCTTTCCCCTTTCAACCCTCAGAAAAAGAATGGAAATAACTGTATTCTTGGACGTTCTCAGTCTGATTCATGCCTTCTTTTAGCCAACTATTCATGTATTCACCAGAAGAATTACACCTACTACCTCCGGTGTAGGAAGAAAAAAAAATGTCAAATGAGCAATAATGTTAGCAGAAGCTTGAAACTTAAGAGCGGGTATTCAGAAAGGTCCTCCTCCCCACCCCCTTCCCTCCGGTCCAATTCCCCTTTCTGGTTCTGGCCATCGGAAATTGACTTGGCGGTAACTACCGACTGGAATTTCAAGGCGTCAATACCCCGCTCCCCCGCCCACCGCCCCCCCCCACCCCCTCCAGCCTCGGAAACTCTTAAACCTCTCCCTACCCTACACTCAACCATAGAGACAGATAAATGATGCAGCAGATTACACCGCTGAAAGGCAGCATTTGTCCTGATCTATTTTCACATTTTTTCCTGTTCCCGATTTGTGTGCCAGACTTTGTTTGCTTGCTTAGGACATGGAAAACATATTTGGGCATTTCCCCCACAGTTTAATGCCAGTGGCTTTCTCCCAGCAAATGAAAGTGAAAGTGCTACGTTGTAGTGGAGTTTTCTTCCTTAAAGTATGGACTGGCAGCTGGTGTGGAGGGTGGTGTGGGGGTGGGCGGGAGGGTGGGATTGGGAAGCTTGAAGAACCAGTTTTGAGGTTGTGTTTGTTTATCTTGAGATCGCAGCAGGGTTCCTGGTTTTTTTTCCCCCCTTTTTTGGGGGTCTGACTTTGGATTTATTTTCATTTGGGCAGTCACTGAGATTTCATTCAATGTACCGACTTAAAAAAAATACACTCCACTTGTAGCTTTCCCCGGTTGCACTTTAAAACACCATCCAGTCTCACCCTCATCTGGAAATAATGCAAGCTTCTCTCTTTTCCCCCGCTCCCTCCTCCCCCACTTTTTTTTTCTTTTTTTAAAGCCCCACATAACCTGAAGTCGGTAATCAGATGGAAAATGTGCTGGTCTTAGTTTACTTTAGTCCACTCTCCCTGTTGGTGGCAGTTTTACTTGTTGAGGTATATTGAAAAAACAGGCATTTTATGCACATGTAGCTATTGAGTTTTGAAATCTGCCACTGATCTAAGTGTGCTGTAAGTTTCCTCAAAGACACTCATGTGCAACTTTTAATATTTTTGTTGTGTGCAGTTAAAAAAAAAATTCACGGAGAAGGCAACCAGAGAACTTAACAGTGACACTAATTCATCTAAAGTCATTCATCCTCTCCCTCCCCCTTCCTTTTTCCAAGAAACAACTAGTCACAAACCAGGCTAGAATTTCTTAAAAGAGGAGGAGGAAGAAAAAGAGGCGGAGTGGGGTAGGGGACTGAGTTTAGAAGGGCCAGAATTTCTCTCATTCACAGGGTGGAAAAGTTGACATTGTCTAAGCCCTTCTGAATGGCTGGTAGTTGGTTACCCCGATTGTACCTCTACCTCCCCTCCCCCTCCACGTGACGACCCAGGACACATGCGCACCCGACGCAGCCCGGCACATCTGCAGACTGACGTCAGTGTGCTCTGCCTCCGAGGAAAAGCTGCCAAAATTTTCTCCTGCTGCAATTCAAGTTGGCTGGGGGCCGGTAGTGAGATCTAGGGCTACTTCAACAAAACTTTGCTGCCCTTCCTGCTCCTCTTGTCTTCTTTTCTCTTGATACCTTTTGATGCTCTTCACATGTTATTTGCATAGCAAAGGCACTAAGCTGTCCAGGAAGAGAGGGCACCACTTCCACCCCCAATAAGCCTTTTTTCCCCCTTCCTTCCTTTCTTTTTTTCCTTTCCTTTTTTTGGAGGGGGGGTCGAGAGAGAAAGGGGGTTTGCAAAGGCAGCATCTCAGGATGATAGCCTGGATGTGTTGATGGCATCTCTTTTATTGCCAAATCGGAAAGTCCGTTCTCTAAAGCCCGGGTTAGCCAGACTATAGGGTTTTATTCTGGCTGCAGAATAAGTAACTGACTGCTGTGGCTTTGCAAAGGGGGGCAGAAAAAAAAAAAAAAAAAAAAAAAAGAAAGCAGAGAGAGTACGTGAGTCGTCCAGTGCAATCTCTATTGTTTGAAACTTACTTTTTATCAGAATTTGAAGATGAAAACGGTAAGGAAGACTTAACAATATTCAATGAAACCGTTTTTTTTTTTTAATTAAAACTTGTGCTTTGCTTGTCTTCCGAATAGCGCGTAGAAAACTTTTTCTGTGTGTGTGTGTGTGTGTGTGTGTGTGTGTGCGTGTGTGTGTGTGTGTGTGTGTGTCTGTTTTTAATGGCAATGAGTGAGCTTGACTGAACTCATTTTACAGATAGAAATCTTTTTAACTCCAGACTAGTCGGGAGTTGGAGAATTCTGGGTCTTGCAAGTATTTTATGATGCCAAAAATACACGTTTATTGTATGGATAGACATGTTTTGTGAAATATGACTTGATTATGATGATCGTGGTCTTTTAACTAATCACCAAATAGTGATTGGGAAAGTAATAATGATGTGTATTTTAAACTGATTTCTAAGAAAAACCGTCTGCATTTTATAGTTTCATGTCAGTGTCTTAAGCAGTCAGACAAGTGCATATTTTATGCCTGGGCTCAGAGAGCAGAATTAATGTGCTAGCTATAGCCCCGATGCTCTAGGATATGTTAAGCTTTTAATAGGCTAATCAAAGAGATGGAAGCGTGTGTTTTTGATTTACTTTTGGCCACTTGGGACGTCGTGCTAGACTCATAATCCTCCGGAGCCTTGAATATCTGGGTATGTCTGTCTATATGGTATATGGGATCAAAGTTCAGGGATTTGGGGGATGCAGTTGGAGTGCTGGAGGGGTTTTTGGAAAGGTGCCTTTTGATAATGTGTACTACAATTCCTGTCTTTGGTAATTTCTTTCCTTGTTGTACTAGAGGCAAAGAGAGTGAAAAAGCGCACTGAGAAGGAACAAGAGAGTGAGTTTCTTACTCTTGTTTTTATTTGAGCTGCCGGTGCAACGCGTTTGGGCCAAATGCCAACTGTCTGGGTCACACGCGTTTTATCCAAATAGATTTAGCGCTGCTGTCTGGAAATGGGCTGCTGAATGTTAACTTTAGGATCAACTCAACCAGGGCAGCTCAGACTGTTACCCTCTGTCTGGGGGAAGTGGGATGGGGGTGCAGAATGGACAAGGAAAGGGGAAACTGAACCATTGCTAGGAACTTTTAAAAGGACAGTGGAGTGTGATTTTCAATATTTTCTTTCATATTCAAATTTCTTGTGCTGATTTTCTTTTTTTTCCCCTTTTTTCTTTTTTCTTTTGTTTCTTTCTTTCTGTTTGTAGCTTATGTTGATTAGACCAAAATGTACGAATGACAGTTTTCTAAATTCATGACAGGGAAAGAAATGTAACATAAAACTGGTGTAGTTGAAGGAAATTGAGAAAATTAATTTTGGAAATAATTGTTTTCCTATGTTTCACCAAAGTGGTAACTACATTTCTGGTTTATATTAATTTCATGCTTAAAAATGATCATTGGTGTTTTGGATTTTTGTAGAATAGCATATAGAGGGAAATAACTTGATTTCAAACAAATCAAATTCATTCATCTGCCACAAATGGCAGCAAATGAAATCTCTCTTTGTGGTATTAATATTTTGGTGATACTCAAGGGGAAAAACCTCTAACCTCAAGACTTGAAATATTTTAATACTCTTCGTGTCTGGGCCACTATGTTTAAGATTAATTTCTACTCTTGTCTACTCTTACCACTTCCTCTTCATTTCCTTAGCAACCACTAGTAGCTACTAGTGGTTTAAGATGGACCTCTATGCCAAATCCTACCCTGTATATGACTTTTATGAGAAAATAAAGACAGCTTACATATTAAGAAAGTTAATAGCACCTTCTTGGGGGAAGAAGAAAAGGTGGAAAAGGTGGATAGCTCTCTTGGCTCTACCAAAAGACACTTGATTATCAACATTTTGTAATAGCTATATTTAACTTTCCATCTGGAAAAAAACAGTTTGGGACTATATGTGATTTAGGGCTTGATTTTTGTAGAATGATGTTTTGTGTTTTTGCTTTTGGCGCATTTGCTTTTCTTGATAGGTAAGTTTTGAGTGTGTTTAATTATACTTTTGGAAACTAATCTCACAAAGTTTATAAATGATCTGGGAACCTTTGTACTTACAGCTTAGCAGTATCCTTGGCATTCAGTAGATGACACTAAATGTTTGTTGAGAGAATAAATGGCAGATGAGAAGTTAATTTTCACATATAAAAGTTAAATATGTGAAGGGAGCATAGTATTGTTGGTTCCTCTGTGAAGACCAAATCAGCCTTAAAATAAACAACCAGAGTTAAAATGGATGAAAGAAGTTGCGTAGGATGTTTTACATGTTCTTTAGCTCCATAATAATAGTTCATGAGAGGAAATTATTACCTTGGCTACTCCCAGATCCCTTGAGTAGGAAGCAAAGATGATAGAGGAAAAAGACAAGTAAGTACCCTTCAACTAGGGAGACTACTAAAGGAGTCACTGTAGAGCAAGTTGTCTGATCTGATTTCTACTTAGCTGGTATAGCTTTGATCTGTGGAAGCAGGTAAGTGATCCCTTAACTTTACTGGCTGGTACATTTGTGTTAGGGAAAAGAACATATGTGAAATCACAGTAAAATGGAAGTTTTCAAATTTAAACTATTTGTAAGCCCAGTTATCATGACCTAAATTCTTTATTATTTGCTCTAAAAGACAATACAATGGAATTGATTGATTTCTGTCATTATATTTAAGTATTCCACACATTGGTGGGAAAGAGGAACATGAAACTATATTTGAAGGAAGGCCTTTGAAAAGTGATGATTCAGATAGGGAGGAGAGGGGGGCTAATATTTATTTAGCCATTAAAGGGAAGTGTGTGGACGGTTTATATCATGTGTAATCTAATTTAATCTCTTCACAAGTCTTTGTAAAGTAGATACCATTATCATGGCTTTATTGATGAGGAAATAGATCCAGAGAGGTTAAGTAACTTGGAGTCAAGCCAGGACTCAAAGCCTTTGTGCTTTACACAACACAGTAACACTTCTCCTATATAATGTAAAGAGTTAATACATTATGATTTATGACCATTATGTAATATTTTAATGTTAGTGTGAATTTTGGAAACTATATTTGAAAAAGTCAGTGCTTATCCATATTTGTTGATAATATCCAGATTAACCTCTCCAGCAGGTGTCAGAAAGTAGGTTAACCATTCATTTTTATTGTGTAGGTAACTAAGAGAGGTTGATATGTTAGTTGTTGTTGATTTTAGTTGAGCTTGGGCCAATTCATTTATTTACTATTTAAGTTCCTTCACTGGCACCTGAGGTGGGGAGTGAGGGAGCGTTTAAGAAAGGAGAAAGAAACTCACATTTATTGGGTGCCCATGTGCCAGATACTGTGGCTAGGGGTGGAAACAAGATTGTCGCTTTGGTTTAACTTTGAAGCTCCTGCTCTTTCTACTATGCACCAAATGTGCTTTTTACTACAAGTCCTTAAATCAAATGTTAGTCTACTTCTGGCCAAGTAGTTACATACTACTTTTTCTCTCATTGCTACTGGCTTACTTAACTTGGGCGTTTACTGGACAGTGCTAATAATTGTAAGAGTGGAGGTTACAAAACTGAAGAGCAGGAAATTTCTCAAGGGCAAAATAGTTGTTCCCTAAATCCAGACAACTCTGTTTCTGAGCCCAGAAAAATGGGAAAAAAGAATGAAGGGTTCATACAAATATATCACCACTAATAGAAAATGAATTCAAATGTGTTAATTATATATTCCTTAAAGAAAAATTAAGGCATATGAGGTTCTCATTTAATGTCAGACATTATTAGGCAAAACGCTCTGAAAAAAATTAAAGCCCTGAAGGATGAATCTTGTTCAAGAAGTGACAGTTATACTTCAATATCTCATAGGAAGGTTTGGAGTATGGAAACTGTATTTAAGTAGATTAGGAATCAAGATAACTAGATTCTTTACTGCTATTGACTAATGGTGTGACTTAATCTCTCTATAGATTTTTGCTTGAGTAAGCATATGTCTTGCCTAAATCATTGTAGATAAAATTTTGAGATGAAACAATTATTGTGTATAAAGTTGCTTAAAATTATTCACATTAATTAATACCATTTATTATGAATGTATTATTTAACAGTGGTTTTATGGAACTGCTATTGAATATTTAAGTTAGAGTGCCTTAAATTGTACGTATGACATGGTAGAAAGAATTTAGACTTTAGAGACAGATTACCTTCTGTATGACTCTTGCCTCTGCTGTTTTTTCACTATCTGACCACTATGAGCTTCAACTGCTTTATCTGTAAGCTGAGAGCTGCATTAGTTATCAATTCTTGCAAAACAAAGCAAAAAAAGTCACCATAAATTTGGTGGCTTAACACAACACACATTTATTATCTCACAGTTTCTGTGGTTCAGGAAACTGGGCATGGCTTAGCTTTGTCCTGTGCTTCAGGATCTTTCAATGAAGATGCAGTCAAGATGTTGGCAAGGACTCAGATCATCAGAGAATGCTTGACTGGGGAGGGATCTGCTTCTAAACTCACATATTAGTGGGTAGGATTCAGTTTCTCACAGGCTATTACATTGAGGGCCTAAGTTCCTTGCTAGTGGTTATGTAAAGGCCACTCTCAGTGGCTTGCCATGTGAACTCCTCCAAAAGGCAGCTTGCCACATCAAAGCCAATAAGGGAGAGAGTCTATTAGAATGATAGAATCTAGTCTACTAGATAGTCAGAATCTTTTGTAATATAATCACTGAAGTGATATTTTCTCAACATTCTATTGGTAGGATCAAGTTACTCAAGGGAAGAGGATTACACAAAAGTGGATATCAGGAGGCAGAATCTTTGGGGCCATCTTGCAGGCTGCCTGACATAGTGGTGATAATACCTACTTTATAAGATTGTTGTGATTATTAAAAGTAACATACATTTAAAGTTCTCTTTATTTTTGGTCTGACCTTAAACTACCTTTCTAGATGATACCTGTTAGTCTTCTCCATAGGAATCAAGCTTACTATTATTCCTAAAATGATTTTCCATTTTTTTCTTGCCATCTAGACTTTGTGGAATCTATTTCTTTAATTTGCAATGACTGCCCCTATCAGTTTCACTTGTGAAATTGTGTTCATCTTCCAGGGTCTATCCCAAATACCACTTTTTAAATAATATTTTCTTGACCCATCCTCCTCTAACTCAGAAATCATTTTCCTCATTTGATCTCCTCTTAACACTTTTTCATAACTTTATTATGGCATATGTCAGTCTGCCTTGAATTTTTTTCTTTGTTGTTTGGATTATGAATTCCTGAAGGGCAAGGATTGTGTTAATTTATTCTGTGTCCCCATATTGTTATAACATTTTTTAAAAAGTTTATTTATTTTGGGGAAGGGGGAGGACAGAGAAAGAGAAGGAGATAGTGAGAGGGAGAGACAGAATCCCAAACAGGCTCCACCAGCACAGAGCCCAATGAGGGGCTCAATCTCATTCTGAGATCATGACCTGAGCTGAAATCGAGAGTTGGTGCCTTAAAATGAATGAGCCATCCAGGCACCCCTGTTATAACATCACTTAAAAAAAAACAGTAAAGGAATATTTGTTGACTAATGAATAAGTTTTTCCAAGATTCAGCAATGTAATAACTTGTAGAGACAGATAGAGTTTTCAATGGTTGTGGTTGTTTTATATATTTTAATAACCAATATTTCTAGCACCATAGGGAATGAAGTAGTCTACGTAAGTTAATTTTCCAGTTAACTACAAATATCCTTTTATATGCATGAAGTGATTTTCTTTTAATCACTAAATAGTGATTCATTTATTTACTCTTTTTTTAACCAACAAATATGTAAACATTTATTATATAATCCTATACACTAGGAATTTGGGATGAAAATCTTTCTAATACTTTTTGTGTTCTTCTCTGTACTAGTAGTAAGTTACCTTAGTAAAAGTAATTTATTCTTTAAATCCTGACTCAGACAGTATTTTGAATATCAGATATTGAGCTATAATACAGTCATATACATAATAGGAACTGTTGAACTAGTTAAGGACCATTTGCCTCTACCCCAAAGTGTATTACTTTGGTTGGGGTTCTACAACTAATTTTTAGTTTTCCTTTCTTTTTTTCACTTTTGTGCTGTTAGTGAGCTAGTTTCTTAGTCCCTTTGCTATTTTCTTCTTCTAAACTACTATGTTCTAGGATATCAGGTAGTCGCATATGCTCATGTTCTGTATAAAATGTAAATTCATGGACTGTGAGTGAGGGTGTGAGTCAAAAGGAAGGTGCATGAGATAGAATAGGACATCTCTTGTGATACCTGAAATGAATTTTTAAAAATTCTTTGCAGAAGATGAATTTCTTTTCTTTTCAGTTACATTCTAGATAGTTGAAGTTGTCTCATATGTGTTGCTTTTTTTAAAATTTTTTTTAACATTTATTTATTATTGAGAGACAGAGACAGAGCATGAGCATGGGAAGGGCAGGGAGAGGAGGAGACACAATCTGAAGCAGAGTCTAGGCTCTGAGCTGTTAGTTAGCACAGAACCTGATGCAGGGCTCGAACTCACAAACCATGGGATTATGACCTGAGCTGAAGTCGGACATTTAACTGACTGAGCCACGCAGGCGCCCCTCATATGTGTTTCTTTTTAAGTCATATAAGACTTCTAGATAAAGTCAAGGGTTATAGTAAATATGTTTCAAATTTTTACAAATTTAGTTTGTGCTAGTGTCTGAGTGTTCACAGATAGCTGCTACATGTCACTATGTATTTGTGGATCTACTCTAAGAAAAAATGATAAGTGCCTCATAAAGCAACAAATCAATCTCTGAATATGAGTGTGCTAAAAAAGCACATTAAGGAATGGGATCATATACTGTTTATCACTTACATAATGAACTTTGATTTTGAAGTCACGGTACCTTTTATTTTATCAAAAGGACGTTTAGTCACTGTACTCACACGTTGTTTTCTTCAAAGTTCAAAAAAAAAGAATTTTTATGATTCCACTTCACATTCCTTCTTTGATTATTAAGTAGCTCTGGCATTGTTCTGCTTACGATTTAGGTTTCTAATTGTTTAGTCTTGTGAATGTTTATTTAGACTATAAAGAACAACAATGATCTAATTTAACTATATTAAGTCATTTGGTAGTCTTTGTCCTTTGGCAAGCATTCAGCAATATAGTTCTGTCCATACAAGATATTTTTCATTTAACATAATTTTTTTTTTTGTTTTTCTAGGTTAAAAAATGGCCATACTATAGTAACTAATCAGCCAAATGCTTTGCTTATGAAAATTTTACCATCATTGTTTTTTTCCTTTTGGATTGAGAAAATGAACCCAGATATAGAAGAAAGTACGAGATGTTGGAAAAAAGTACCTGTTAAGCAGTGGAACATCTAATAATTAATTTGCAAGAAATTTTAAAGAAATAAAATTGTTATGCTTCGATTTTGGTATGATATTGACTCTCTAGCACATAGGTAGCCCTCCAAAAAAAATCATCCAATTTTCTAAATTATGGAAATTTTGTGGAAGACGTTGACCTGGATTTTGAGCCTCATCATGGCTTCATCGGAATGTCATAGTGACCACAGACTTTCATACAGTTCTCAAGGTAGGAGTCCTGCTTTTGAAAGTGACAAAAAATTTTGCTGCTAATTTGACAAGAAAAGATTCTGAATATTTAGTTTGGGTGAACATTTTCTTTGGGATATATAGTGATAGGAATGGAGGCCTACTGCATCAATTCAGTGCTAGTTTCATAAATCTTAAGGGCTCTAAGTGGACTGTTTATAACTTATACTAGCATTTAGCATTCAGTGTATTTTAGAGTTGACTGGTCTTTCTTAGAAGATAATAGACCCAGGCCTTTTCTCCTTTTGAATCCTAAACTTTAATAAGCTCATTTGTTGCTAGGAGTTACAGGCAAGGTCGTGTTCAAAAGAAATCCAAAGGTTTATGCAATTATAAAAGAGCAAGAAACCAGACATATTCTGATACAAGATCCTTCTAAAATGGACCCTTAGTGGAAAAATGCTTTCCAAACTGAAGAATTCTGATATGAAGACTAGAATCTGAGTAAAAGAGTAAAAGTGGTAGGAAGTTCAACTTTTCAAACTCTAATCCATGGATCTCTGATTTTGAATCCATGAAATTGAACTTTATATCATAGAAAAGATCTTAACAGAGGTCCCAGGAATGCATAACATTTTGTTTTCCATCATCACGTCTAATCTTTATAGAATTATTGGCAGAATACCTTTTTGATTCCTCTCCCATAAATCTATAGGAACTGATAATTTTTTGGTACAGATGAGCCAGATTTTCAAGGCTATTTTGGATTGATGTCTGTGTCTAGAAGTCCTATATGTATGTAATGTAGCTTCTCAAAGTATATTAATAAATCCATAACATTTAGCATGAATTCTTATTTATAAGAAGTGAACAATATTGTCTTTTAATTTATTTCTATTTGGTCATAGTCTCATGGGAGTTTATATTTGTTGGGAACTCCATGTATAGACAACGAGGCAACGGACAGACATTTGGTTTTCCTTTGTGGTAAACCTCACTAAAGAAAGATGTGGTTAAAAAAGGTAGATTGGAAATATTAAGTACACCTAAATGAGGAAAACATATTTAATATCCTCCAAATTTCTTTTTGTCAACCTGATGAATTTTTAACAGCTTTATTGCAGTACAATAAATATATAATTTACTTATTTAAAGTGCACAATTCAGTGGTTTATAGTATATTCACAGACTCATATAACCAATTCTAGAATCAGTCAATTTTACTACAATCAATTTTAGAATATTTTCAACACTCCAAAAGAAACCCTGTGCCCATTAATAGTCATTCCCAAACTCTCTTCAAAGTACTCTCCACCCCAGCCCTAAGCAGCCTACTTAGGCTACTTCTGTCTCTAGAGATATTCCTACTGAATACTTCATACAAAAGGAATCATATAATATGTGGTCTTTTGTGACTGGTCCCTTCTACTTAGTATAATATTTTTAGAATGTTAGATAATTAACTTTGATAATGAAGGCAGTCATTATGAAGGTTCATTCATGTCATACTATGTATCAGTACTATGCAGAATAACATTCCATTGTGTGAATATACCCCATTTTATTTATTCATTCATCAGTTGATGAATATTCAGGTTATTTCTCCCTTTTGGCTATTATGAATAGTGCTGCTATAAACAGTCATGTACAGGTTTTTGTGTGGATATGTTTTCATTTTTCTCGGGTAAATACCTAGGAGTGGAATTGCTGGGTCAGATGGCAGTTCCATGTTCAACCTTCTGAGGAGCTTCCAGACTTGTTTTCCAGAGTGGCTTCTGTATTTTCCAACTGATGATTAAAAAAAAAAAATTTCTACAAGGCTGTAGAAATTCAATATTAACTTTTTTGGATAACTTTCACAAACATTTTATCCAGGCTAAATTCTATTCTTTTAAATGTGTGTACTTTTTCACTGTTATTTATTTCAATATAAAATATTCATATTTCCTATAGAATTTAGTTTTTAGAATCCACTAAAAAATAAATAGAAAAAAGAACAATAGTCCTTCAAACTAATTTTAAAATGATATTATTTTGAGGAATAAATGGAACTTAATTCATCATTAGATTTTAAACTTCATCTTGTTTAATATAACAGTTTTTGTTCATACCTCTCACATATAATGATGCATAGTTTTGACTGATAGAGTTTTTGTTGTTTATACTGCCACTTCTTTGTTCTGTTAAATTTTCTTTTCTTCCATGTGTTTTTTCTGGATTCTCTGCCTTGTGATTACAAAGAGGAATTCCTGACTTATCTAGAACACTACCAGCTAACTATTCCAATAAGGGTTGATCAAAATGGAGCTTTTCTCAGCTTTACTGTGAAAAATGATAAACACTCCAGGAGAAGACGGAGTATGGACCCTATCGATCCACAGCAGGCAGTATCTAAGTTATTTTTTAAACTTTCAGCCTATGGCAAGCACTTTCACCTAAACTTGACTCTCAACACAGATTTTGTGTCCAAACATTTTACAGTAGAATACTGGGGAAAAGATGGACCCCAGTGGAAACATGATTTTTTAGACAACTGTCATTACACAGGATACTTGCAAGATCAACGTAGTACAACTAAAGTGGCTTTAAGCAACTGTATTGGGTTGGTAAGTAGATGTTATAATTTTTTAGTTTCTGATGGGGAAATAAATTTACAATGTAAATGTCTTTCCTCAGATTAATAATATATAAAGAAATGGTTTAAGTAGGGAAGGTAACAGTCTTATTATTATTATTATTTTTTTGTTATTTCTGCTGCCTTTGCTTTTTATAGTCCTTTTGGTAATGTTTGCATTGACCTTTCAAAGTAAGGACAATTTCTAAAACCCTATATTATTTGTAAAATGAATTGAGTACATAGCAGTGTTAGGCTTTATATATAAAACAATTTTTTTGAATAAGAATAAGGTATCCAAAATAAATCTGTTTTGAAACTTTTCATATATTAAAATGACACTTGCTATTAAATATGATAGAAAAATGCTGTTCCTAGTTATCAACACTGCTCTCTGTGTTTGGCATCAACACTAAGTATGCCACTGAGAGTTTTAACAGCATGGTGAAATGAACCAATTTGAGATTTAGGGAAAAAAAAATCAATTCCATTGTGAGACGTGCTGGCAGAGAGTGATGGGGATATGAAGGGGAGTTAGGACATAGAGGAGATAATGAAGGTCCATGTAAGGACTGTGCCCCTGGGAATACACAGCAAAGAATGAATTTAAACCACATTTTGGAGAGAAAATGCAGAGGATTTGTGTCTTCCTAATGTTTTCTTCCCATACATTAGTATGATTCCTAATAAGATATATAGTACATAGTAGGTATTTAATAATATGTTTAAAAATTGAGATAAAATTGAATTGGGTGTGGGATGAAGGAGTGAAAGTAATTGAAGGTGGCGGAGGCTTCTTTTTTGGGTGACAGATATATGAATTATACTAGTTAAGAAAGGGAATGCCACTGGAGCGCTGGATTGGAGAGGAGTGATATAGTAAATGTGAGGAATCGGAAGAAATAGGGTTGAAGATGTCTAAATGACATTTGGGAAGTACAGCTCTGAAATTTAGGAAAGAATTTAATTCTGGAAGCAAGTAATTTGAGAGTCATTAAGTGACTGTGAAATTGTGAAAGATGTTGTTTGAGGAGTCAAAAGGGAGGATAAAGTTGAAAATGGAAATTCTGCTACACTTAAGGGGATAGAGTGTCGCCCATGTATTCTTCATCCTTTAGTAAGACTTTCTGTTTCTCATTCTTTTCCCATTTGTTAATACCTTTTTGCTTTACTTTGCTTCCTATTGAAACTGCATGGCCCATGTTGACTAACTTTGATTACTGAAGATGTGATCTGCCAGGTTTGTCCACTGAAGTCACTATTTTCTCCTTGGCAACTAATAAGGAATTTCTGAGCACATACTTTGAGACTATGTAAATATCTTGTTTCTCATCACACTTTTACCCACCAAACTTAGTAACTCACACCTTCATTCTTATTTTACATTATGTTACATTTTAAATCAAATATAATATGTAAACAGGGTTTTTTTTTTTTTTTTAAATCTCACTTTTTAAATAAGCTCCACGCCCGTGTGGGGCTTGAACTCACATCCCTGAGATCAAGAGTCAGCATGCTGTATTGACTGATCCAGCCAGGGGCCCCCTCAAAAGCCCTTTTAACCAATTCTGTTTTTATTTTTTGATTAAAATTTTTTTTCATGTTTATTAATTTTGAGAGAGAGAGAAAGAGCACACACCTGTGTGTGAGAGGGGAAAGGCAGAGAGAGACCGAGAGAGGAGAGAATCCCAAGCGGACTTCAAGCTGTCAGTACAGAGCCTGATGCATGGCTCTGTCTCATGACCTGAGCCAAAATCAAGAGCTAGTGCCCCAACTCAGGTGCCCCAACCAATTCTGTTTTTTAATTGTTCTATATAAAATAATATCAATGTAGAGATCATTAGTGTCTTCTAATCATATTTCCTCACCCATTGTTTCATCATTACAATCCTTGCACCATAAAGACAATTCCTAACATTATTGTTTGTCAGTTGTTCAAAATATTGTCACATTTAGTTTTCTTTATATATTTGGGCCATGGCTTTCTTTTCTAGCTTTTATATTTCTAGAGTTTCTAACTACTGTTATTTTGTCTTATTGTAAAAAAAAAAATAATGATTTCTTTACCAAATGATCAATATTATCCATTTTATTAGACCTTGTATCTATTGTTTGGAATATATCCCATTCTTCTTTGGAGGCATTTTTCTCTTGGAATCTACTGGTTTAATTAATTTTTTGAGTTACTGTACGTATCTCATCTTGGGATGCTTCTTTCCTAGTTAGTTCTATGTCTTACTCTTTTTGAGTTTACATCATGATTTTATTGGAGAACATCTTCAAGTAATTACCTCAGAAAATGTGTCTGGGAAGTAAAATTTCTGAGTCCATTTGCCTATTTGAAGGTTACTGTTGCTTTTGTGTTTGGTTAATAATTTAGCTGGATGTGGAATTCTAGTTTCAAAAATCATTTTTCTTTGGAACCATGAATGGTGGAATTGGGAAAGGGAAATATGGGGCATCCAATTTATGATATGACTTTATGTCTTAGGGAAAGATTTAAAGATCTTTAAAAAAATTAGCATTGATTCATTTTGGGTGACAGACATCTGCTTCTTGTTCTTTTCTTTTTTTTTTCCCTAAGAATTTTCCTCAATGAAGGTGATATGTGATATGATCTTCTCTTTATCCTTTCTATTTCAAGAATTTTATTAATGTGATAAGCTATGGGTCTTGTTTCCTTATCCTTACTTCATATTTAATGGATGCTTTCAATGTAAAGACAGACACTCCTTCAGCTTAGAGAAATTGAAAAAAAAATTTCCTTAGTATTTTTCTTAAGATTCTTGTTTCCTACCCCCTGCATTTTTGTAGTTGGTTCTTTACTTCCCTTGTCCTTCTCTTTTTCCATGTTTTTCTTTTTTGTGCTAAGTTCTATGTATGAGATTTATCCAGTTTTGCCTTCTTTTCCTTCAGTTGATTTAAAAATTACAAGCAGTCATGGTTCTAATTTTCAAGAGATTTCCCTTTTTGATTGTTCCTTTCTTTACATTTTATTCTTATTTCTTAGCTATGCCCAGAGTTGTTTTTCTGCATTTTCCATTATTCATTCTTCCACACACCAAATATTTATAAGTACCTGTCATGTATAATAGACACTGTTCTAGGTGCTAGGAGTATGACAGTGAACAAAGGAGAAATCCCTATCATCGCAAGACTTGTATTCTCTTGGAGAAGATACACAGTCAGATAAGTAGATAAAAATCACAGTATGTTGGATAATGATAAGTTCTCAGGTAAAAAAAATAGTGAGTAAAGACCTAAGGAAAATGAGGAAGGGAAGCTGACATCCAAAGAATAGGATTTCCAGGTGGAAATCTTCAAGTACAAAGATTTGATCTAAGAGTGTTTGGGGGACAGCAAGATTGCCCAGGCTGGAACTCAGTGAAAGAGAGGAAGTGTAATGGAAGGTGAGGTTAAAAAGAGAACTGGAGGCCAGATGGTAGGTTTTAGAGGACACAGTCAGGATAAAATCCATGACTCCAAGCTTGAGGCCTGAGCAACTAGAAGAATAAAGCAGCCATCAGTTGAAATGAGAAAGACTCAGGCATTTACTGAGATGGAAAAGCTGTAGGAGGACAAGATTGTGGGGTGATATATATCAATGAGTTCAGTTGGACATGTTAAACGTGAGGTGTTGTATAAGATGGTGGGTATACAAGCCTGGAATTTGGCAGAGAAATGTGAATTATGGAGTTATAAATTTTGAAGTCATCAATATATAGATGGCATTTAAAGCCAGGAGGTTATATGAAATTGCTTGGGGTGGGGGAATAATATAGATAGAATAAAGAAGAAGTTAAAAAAAAAAAGTGGTTTAAGGAAATGAACCTTTGGACACTCCAGGAGGTTAGGGAGCTCAGAAAGATGTGGAGGAGACCAAAAAGCATAGTGGAGTAAGAAAGTTGAAGGAAAGCCAGGCAAAAATCCTAGAAGCTAAGAGAAGGAAGTATTTCAAGAGAAAAATGCTGCATTGGATTTATCAATGAGGAGGTTGTTGGTGACCTTGACAAAAGCAGTGCTGAAGTCATAGTGGCATTTAAGGAAAACAGAGAAAAGAGTACATACATAATTATTTTAAAGACTTTAGGAAAAGTAAGAAATGATCAGTGACTACAGGTATGAGTGAGTTCAGAGGAGGTTATGTTTTGTTTGATAAAGGTGGGAATGATTATGTGGAGAAAAGGAAAATTTCTCTAGTGATGTCCTTGATAGGTGAGAAGGGATGGAATCATAAATAGAATCACTGTCCTTAGTGATTAGGAGAGTAGACAGTTCATCCATAATAAGAGGAAATAAAATAGATTATATGGACATGAGATGCAGGCAGGTGGGTATTTGTGTTGTAGGACTTTGCAGGAGGTTGTATGATGTTTAATGGAATGGAATATGGCAAGATGAGGTATTAGGGGATTAAGAGGTATTAGGGGATTAAGAAAGTATAGAATGTTTATCCAGGTGAGCAGGATACTGAGTGTATTAGAGAAACATACTATAATTGCCTTGATGCATTAAGAGCACAGTTGAGATTATGGTTATGAATTTAAAGTGAGACTACTCAGCGTCTTGATGTATCTTTCAGTGGGCAAATGAGGCTGCAAGCTTGCAGGCCCAGAGTAGCAAAACTGATCTAATCAGAGTTGTGGTGTAGCCAAATAAATTCTGTGAAGGGAGAAAAGGGCAAGGGAATTGAAGGTGGAACTGAAGATGGATTAAGAGGAAAATGAGGACATTTAGTGGGTGGAGGATAATGAAAAGGTGGTGGGATCATTGGGTTCTGGTGGGTGTAAAAGGACTATCTCTTGGAAGGGAGGTATTAGAGGGACAGTGCTGGAAAGACAGAAGGATGTGATACTTGAAATTGAGATTTGGGCAGGGTTGCAAGTATTGAAAATACTGAACTCTAGGGTTGTACTGTGGGTCCAAATGCCTAAGATAAAGTGAATGACAAGATATTTGTTGAACGGGTTAAGGAATTGAGACAGCAATGGGTGAAGAGACCATCTCTGTCAGTAGCCCTTAACCTGGGGCCCATGAATGGAATTCAAGGGGTTTTGTGAACTGGACTGGGTAAAAGTGACATCTTTATCTTTACTAATTCTTCACTGAAGTTTAACATTTCCTTCAATTATGAATATAGGTAACAAACCAATAAAGTAATAGTTCACCTCAATAAAAATTATAGATATTTTCATATCATGTTACAGTTTTTGTAGGTTCTTCAAAGTACTATTTATGTTAATCACTATTACAAAATTATGATAGCCATTAGATCCACTACACATCTTCTTATTTAAAGTCTTACAAAAAGCCATGTGTGTTCCTATAGTACATTTTAAAAATATTTTGATAATGGTATTTTACTACAACTGGTTTTCTTTATAATCCTATATATTTTTTTCTATGCTTACAATTTTATTCTGAGAAGTAACCCCTAGTCTTTACCCCCACTAGACTTCTAAAGTGATCTGGGGCACACACACAGAACTTTTAAGAACTGGTGGCTTAAGATACTGAAATCAGTGATTATTTCAGGAATGGTATTGCAGAGAGTGATTGATCCAGAAGCTAAAATCTTCAAGAAATGAGGAAAAATGACTATGGGTCAGTAAGTAGATAACTGCACCTAATGGAGGAAGAAGGTGATGGCCTGAGATTGGAAGCTGGTGAGGGGTTTTTTGTTTTGGAGGCGGGAGAGAGCAGGGATTGTTTAGAAATGGCAGTGAATCACAAGGACACTTACCCTAACTCCAAGTCCAGTAGGAGGCAGGTAGGAGAGAAAGCGGAGGATCCACCATTCCAGAGGATTACAGGGAAGAAAGAGTGTCGTTTAGAGAGATTCAGGTGTTTGAGCAAAAAGAAGTGAATATTCACAAATGCAGCTGAGGGTGTTTGAGGAGGCACAGTGGATGTGTTTTAAATGGCGAAAGGGGAGAGTAGGATACGAGATCTGAAAACATGATGCACATAACCATATGGGGACTAGAATCCAGGGGTTGGGTCTTGGGCTTCTTGTAGGGTCTGTGTTGTCAGGGAAAGAGGACATGATGATTTTGATCCTGATGGCCTGAGGCAGACAGTGTAGGGATGAGTGGGGATGCTGAGGGAAGTGAGAGCAGGGCTCTTGCTAGGCACGTGCAAATTACTGGGACCCGCACTTAATTCAGGTCCTCCATCTTCTACCCTCAAACACCTTTCTAAGTTCAAATCATTTTTCCTTTTCTTCCCTCTAGCCACAGTAGCTCTTTGCCATATTCTGTATGCATGCTTATATATTGCCTTTGTGTTCGCCATTCCCACTGTCTGAGCTGGTCTTTCATAAGATTGCTTCTTTAATTTTGTTCAGTTTCTGTCCAGATATCACCTTATTAGAGAGGATGTCCCTGACCATCTTAAGCAGTATGTATACTTCCTTCACTTCTGATTACTCTCTGTCTTCTTACACTGTTTTATTATTTTTTCTTAACATTTAACACTACCTGATTGGTCATTTATCTGGTGAATGAATTCCTTTTGTCTAGCTCCTTCCACCAAAATGTAAACTCCATGTAAGTTGAATGGTTGCCCCAGTGAGGCAGTAGAGCCTTGTGTTAACGATGTCAGGTCTCGAATCACAGTAGCCATATCCCAGTCATGGCCAATTATTTACTCAATGATCTTATTCTATATACTTCAATTTCCTTATTCATAAAATGAAGACAATTATGACAAAAGTCTTGTAGGGTTGTTTTGAGGTTTAAGTGGAACACACACACACATGCACACACACACGTGTGTGTGTGTGTGTATAAACTGTATATATGTATTTATATAAATGTGTGTGTCCGTGTGTGTGTGTGTGTGTGTGTGTGTGTGTGTGTATGAACTGTGTATTTATAGAGAGAGTAAGAGCAGTATCTGATACATGGTAGGCACTTTAGAATGGTTAGCCATTATTATAATGTTGCTCTCTTATTAGTCACCCTGAAAGGGAAATAAAGATCTGACTGCTTCTGTGGTGGCTACAAAACAAACAAACAAACAAACAAACAAACAAACAAAACTGCATCTCCACCACGTAGAATAGTACTTGCCTGTGTGATAGGCACTCAGATCATCTTTGGTGAAAGAAAGAAAAAGTAAAGTCAGAAACAACTCTCAGAGGGTAAGGGGATTATACTATAATGGCTAAGAATCCAAGCACCGAAGTCAATTGAATGAGTTGGTTACTTAACTTTGTTCAGTCTCTGTTTCTCATCTGCAAAGTCGAGCTGATAGTAGTACTTACTTCAGAGAACTGTTAAGGTTAAATGAGATAATGAGTATAAACATCTCCCAGAGTACGTAACACAAAATCTCTGGATTTTTTTCCAGAGTCTTTCCATTCTTGAAACTAGAGATTTTGTTTACTTACCAGGCTTCTGACTCTGTTTTTCCCCAGCAACCTGAACTTCTTGTCTGGGACCTTTCAACATCCTTCTGCCCACAGTTTAGCCTGATATGATTTTAGTGCTCCACCCTTTCTGGGCAGTACTCTCCAACCCCACTTCGTACACTTCTCTCTTATAAAAACTTCTTAAACATGCCCTCTTTTCTGCAGGAACCATGCTTGCTCAGTTTGCTACCACGCTGTTAATCTTCCTAGTAATGTAATTCATGCTCAGGTATTAGAGTTTGTTAATGGCATATTATGTTAGGCCTGCCAGTATTTGCACTTAATTTAGGGACTAATACACTTAAAGTAAAGCAAACAATGGTGAAAATAACATGAAGTACCTAATCCCTGTTTTTTTGTTTTTTGCATTCCTTAGCTCATTTCGTGGGTGACTGCCAACTTCATCTATAAATTAGAGCAGTTCTGATTATGTCTTATCTTTCTTTCCAAGCATGTGGTACTTAACATGAATTTCCTTAAACACAATCATAGAGGTTTAGATTCAAAGGAACCTTAGAGATTATCTGGACCAGAGATTTCCAGCTTTTTTCTTTTTAAAACAGCAAAACCCTCTCCTCAAATGAAATGTTATGTGGAAACATACTATATAGATTAATAAAAGCACAGCCAATTGCTGAGCCCAGGAATCCAAGCCCTATAGGTCTCCCTTTGTTGTCTGGGGCAATCCCCTGAGGGCACTTTCCTGAAACCCTTAGGGCTCCCCAGAGTGCTGTTTTAAAACCACTAATTTACACCAACCCTTTCATTTTTCCAGCCGAGGAAATACACCCAGAGAGTTTGTGTTTTATCCAGTGTTACAGGATAAATTAGTTGGATTAAGAGCAGTCTTCACATGTGCCATGTTTAAGAAAACACTATTGGACCATTATGGAAGGTCTTATTTCTAATGCAGATAACTTTTTCTATCTCATTTCTTTTAATCAGCCAACTTTTATTTGGTGTTCATACTACATAGGAGATACTTTCTATGACTGTAACTGATATAAAGAATTATATCAGTGAGACACAACCCCTGCCTTCAAAAAGCAAATAGTACATTTGGGAAGATAAAATATGCAGTAGAAATGTTATACCAAATTTAAATACAGGTTCAATACTTGAAATGTAGCAAGGAAGTGTGGAATTAATTATAAAGAATGATACCAATAATAAGCTCTTTTGGAGCTCAGAAGTGGGTGCTGCTACTTCATTTGGACTAGAGAAAGTTTTAAAAAGGAGCTGTGGTTGAGCTCTGTACTTGGCTACATAAATAGGTGTAAGGAGTATGTCATATGAACAAGAGCAAAGCTTCTGTGAATTGCAGCTCCTACATTTATCTCTATATAATGCTGGGGAGGTTCTTAACCTCTGAGCCTGTTACTTGGTCTGCAAAATGGGGATATATCGGATGTATATCAGTTAAGTACATATTAAGTGGTGTAACATAAATCTTAAAATGTCAGTAGTTTATCACAATAGAGATTAATTTTTCCCCTATATTGGTGTTTATGGTGGACAGCTTTCCATGAAGTCACTCAGTGACCCAGATTGCTTCTCTTTTAGCGTCTGCCTTCTGTGTGTAGTTTTTCAGAAAGAGTAGAGAATTCTGCTGGGTAAGGTTTTCACGGGCTGGGCTTAAAAGTGGTGTATAGTATCTGCCTGTTTTCCATTGGCCAAAACTTGCACGGAGCTATACCTGAACACAGAAGATGTGGTGCACAATTTGGAAAGGAAACAAGTTTTAGTGAACACAAAGAGGTCTTTGCTTCATCAAAGAGTTTTGGGGAAGATTGGAGGAAATATATGTGTCATGTTTAGTACAAGGCATGGGAGCATGTAGAAGAATTTAAATGTCCTTTTTAAAGTATAGGTAAATTTATAGAAGGTCTTGCTAGGTACAGATAATCCACTAAATTTCTATTAACATGCATTGTAACTTCTTTTCGGAGAGATATCAACTTATTTTTGACTCTTGTTAATAAATGATAATTAATATTTAAAATGATCCTTCCTGGTAAATTCTTTGTTTCTTTTTCTTTTAGCATGGTGTAATTGCCACAGAAGATGAAGAATATTTTATTGAACCATTAAAGAATACCACAGAGGATTCCAAACATTTTAGTTATGAAAATGGCCATCCGCATGTTATTTACAAAAAGTCTACCCTCCAGCAACGACATCTGTATGATCACTCTCATTGTGGGGTTTCAGGTGAGTGAGTGTGTGGTTTTTTACAAAGTCTATTGTATTGTATTGCCACTCTCTTTCTTCTGACACTATGGTAAGTGAGGTTAATAATAAGTGTAAATAGGAATTTGGGCAATTAGAATGATAATGGCCAGAGTTCTTTTAAAAGATGTCACCTATCCAAATGTCATAGGATTTCACTCATATTTGGAATTCTCTCTTTCCATCTCTCTCTGCCCCTACCCCACTTGCACTCACACGCACTCTCTCTTGCTCTCTCTCTCTCTCTCTCTCTCTCTCAAATTAAATAAATAAACATTAAAAAAATAAATAAATAAAATTGAAGAAATGTCTTAAAAGAAAAAAAAAAGAAACATACAGCAGGGACATTAGTGGTCAAAAAAGGCTTCATGGAGGAAGTGACTTCTTTTTTTAAAATTTTTTAAATTTACATCCAAATTAGTTAGCATAGGGTGCAACAATGATTTCAGGAATAGATTCCTTAATGCTCCTTACCCATTTAGCCCATCCCCCCTCCCATAATCCCTCCAGTAACCCTCTGTTCTCCATATTTAAGAGTTTCTTATGTTTTGTCCCCCTCCCTATTTTTATATTATTTTTGCTTCCCTTCCCTTGTGTTCATCTGTTCTGTGTTTTAAAGTCCTCATATGAGTGAAGTCATATGATATTTGTCTTGGACTAATTTCACTTAGCATAAGCGAAATTGCATCCATGTAGTTGCAAATGGCAAGATTTCATTCGTTTTGATTGCTGAGCAATACTCCATTGTATATATATATACCACATCTTCTTTATCCATTCATCCATCAATGGACATTTGGGCTCTTTCCATATTTTGGCTATTGTTGATAATGCTGCTATAAACACTGGGGTGCATGTGTCCCTTCCAAACAGCATACCTGTATCCCTTGGGTAGATAACTAGTAGTGCAATTGCTGGGTTGTAGGGCAGTTCTATTTTTAATTTTGGGGGGAACCTCCATACTCTTTTCCAGAGTGGCTGCACCAGTTTGCATTCCCACCAGCAGTGCAAAAGAGAACTTCTTTCTCCGCATCCTCACCAACATCTGTTGTTGCCTGAGTGGTTAATGTTAGCCATCTGACAGGTGTGAGGTGGTATCTTATTGTGGTTTTGATTTGTATTTCCCAGATGATGAGTGATGTTGAGCATTTTTTCATGTGTCGGTTGGCCATCTGGATGTCTCCTTTGGAGAAGTGTCTTTTCATGTCTTTTGCCCATTTCTTCCCTGGATTATTTGTTTTTAGGGTGTTGAGTTTGATAAATTCTTTATAGATTTTGGGTACTAACACTTTATCTGCTGTGTCATTTGCAAATATCTTCCCCCATTCCATCAGTTGCCTTTTATTTTTGCTGATTGTTTCCTTCGCTGTGCAGAAGCTTTTTATGTTGATGAGGTCCAAGTAGTTCATTTTTGCTTTTGTTTCCCTTGCCTCTGGAGACTTGTTGAGTAAAAAGTTGCTGCAGCTGAGGTCAAAGAGGTTTTTGCCTGCTTTCTCCTTGAGGATTCTGATGGCTTCCTGTCTTACATTTCATCTATTTTGAGTTTATTTTTGTGTATGGTATAAGAAAGTGGTCCAGGTTCATTCTTCTGCATGTCGCCGTCCAGTTTTCCCAGCACCACTTGCTGAATAGACTGTCTTTATTCCATTGGATATTCTTTCCTGCTTTGTCAAAGATTAGTTGGCCATACGTTTGTGGGTCCATTTCTGGGTTCTCTATTCTGTTCCATTGATCTGAGTGCCTGTTTTTGTGCCAGGAAGTGAATTCTAAGCTGGGGCCTGAGGGAGAAAGAAGGTAGCTGTGCACAAGTGGAAGAAATGTGGGTAAAGTGTTCCACATAGAGGAAATAGCATTTACAAACTTTCTGAACAAACAGAGAGAATGTCACATTGCAGTCATTACCAGTTCCTATAACAGGATACATATTAGAATGTGGGCTGCAGGGATAGGAGTGAATTTCACACTGGGTGAGAAGTGGCAGTGAGAGATGACACTGAAGTGACAAGGAAGGCCCAGACACAAAGGGCTTGTAAACCATGTTAAGGAGTTTGTTTATCTTAAGTGTGCTGGAAACCCATTGAAAGGTGTTAAGCAATAGGAATCACATGATCAGATTTGGGTGTTAGAAATATTATCCTGGCAGTCCTATAGAGACTGAATAAGAGAAGAGCAAGACTAGAGGTAAGGAGTTAGGAGGCTCCTTAGTCTAAAGATTAGAAAACTTACAAAATAGGGGATATTTTGGCTTGGCATGATAGAAAGAATATGGTTTACTCTAGCTTTGGACAAACTACCCAGCCTGTCTGAGTACTTCTTTCAGCACACATTAATCACTCACATGTAATTTTGCTATCATTATTATTGAGATGACTGTTTCTAGTATTTAAAGAACTTTTGTATTAAAAAAAAAGATTAGGAATGCCTGGCTGGCTCAGTCAGTGGAGTGTGCAACTCTTGATTTCAGGGTTGTGAGTTCAAGCCCCATGCTGGGTGTAGAGATTACTTAAAATCTTTAAAAAAAAAAAAAAAAAAAGAAGATTAGATTTGTTCTGTGTAGTTCTAGTAGCTAAAACCAGAGGTAGAATATTTCAGAAGCAGGTTTTAGCTTAATACAAAGAAAAGTTCACCAACAAATGATTTTAGGAAAAAATGGTATAGGTTCAACAAGTAGATTTATAGAAAATAGAATGGGTTATCTTATGAATTAGTGGATGCGTCACTCTTTAGTTTATATCCATATGCTTCTTGGGCTCCTTCTGCTTCAAATATAAGTGCTCTTTGGAGTTCTTTCTTCAGCTGACTGTTCTCTTTTTGCATATTCTCTTCATGAGTAATCTCTGGAAGGTCCTTCTTGATGAAGAATAATTGGTACTAGAAAAAGGCGACTTAAAGTGAATCCACTTAAGATATGAAATAAAATTTCATAGGAAACAGTGAAAGAATATTCATTGAGTAATGAAACTAAATATTATGGAAATAGTTTAGTTTTTCTTAAATTTAGCAAAATTTAGGCTATAATTACAACTATATATACATTCTTGAAAAACTACGATTAAAATATTTAGTTGTTTATTGTGAAACAATTTTCTCATCACTTTTGCTGTAATATGACATCCTTCACTTCATGATCTTAAAGATCACTTTTTGCAAAAATACTTAATGATTTCATAATATTCTGAAAAATATCTCTTGACCCTTAGATATTCAAGTTATCCTCTTTTGAAGTGCCTATCTTATTATTCACTGGCCTTACTGGGGCAGATCCTTCTTTTCCTAAGGTTTAAGGACGAGTCAAATAGTGCAGCAAATCCACTCTTAGTGCCATCATAAAATTCTGCCCTTTTTGGGGAAGATTTTCTTTTTCCACAGTCTCTCCCCCTAGCTTACTGTGTTATTAGTGGAAAATAAAGCAGGCCAATGAGATATTCTTGAGTAACTAAAAAATCTTGAGTGGATTACTGTGACTATTTCCTAACTTTTAATCTATTCACCAGTCATTTCTGTTACCTTTAACACCAGTCCATGTAGTTCAGACCCCTGTTATCTCTTGCCTATACCACTATAATGACTTTCTAACTGGTCTTCCTGTCTTCAGGTTTGTTGTTCTGTCTTTAGTGTGTTTTCTCTTAAATCTAGTTTAATTATACACCTTCAAACACTTCACTGGCTTCCCATGAGTGGAAAACATTATAGTAGTTCCATAGGAATATCACTAGAAAAGGTATTTTGTGTTTAATGAGTTTGAGATAGGTCTGGTTAAGAACTACTGATCTTGGGGTGCCTGGGTGGCTCAGTCAGTTAAGTGGCCAACTTTGGCTCAGGTCATGATCTTACAGCTCATGAGTTCGAGTCCCACATCGGTCTCTGTGCTGACAGCTTGGAGCCTGGAGCTTTCTTTGGATTCTTTGATTTTGTCTCTTCCCCTACCCTACTTGTGCTGTCTCTCTCTCTCTCTCTTTCAAAAATAAATAAACATTAAAAAAAATATTTTAAAAAGAAAAAAAAAGAACTACTGATCTTAATTCTGATACTATTTTGACAGCATAATTCAAATGACATGTGCGTTTATGGGTATTAATTGCCAATTAACTGGTTATTGGGAACTCAATTTTATATCAAAATATAAGTTGGAAAAACCATTTTGAAAGTGGGTATATTTGTCTCATATTCAGATATAAAGTTTCCCATTCTAATTAGATTATGCTATTAATTTTTTAAAAATTATGAGAAATACCTGTTTTTTGTAGAAAATTTAGTAAGTATGTGATAAAAAGAAAAACAAGGAAGTGAAAGTTGCTCCTTTACCATTACCCAGGTATAACTGAATGCTCCTATTATCCATTGTTACAGATATTATTATGTCTCTGTACCTGCATGATTTACTTATGTATTTATTAGATAAATATTCATTTAGCATGTATGTGTCAGGCTAGATATTGGATATGCAGCAATAAATATAACAGGAAAAGTTTCTGCTCCCATGAAGCTTGTATTCTAGTAAAGAGAGACAGTTAACTAAAAAATCAACCAAGGAAACAAATACATAGCCAAGTACCAAGAAGTAATAGTGCTTTTAGTGAAAAATAAAGCAGGTCAGTGCATTAATTGTGAATGACTGTATGCATTTAAACATATTTTGAGATTGATGAAAAATATAAGATCTTATATCAGGTGGCAAAGAGATCCATGTGTTTGGTTTTGGGGAAAAGTTATTTATTGTATATGTTTATGGAGGAATATTTTCTTTAACATTCTATATTCTATGCAAAATTAAATTGAGCAAAGCATATGTAATGAGTATCATTTGAATATCTACAAATCTTTGTTATGAAATAAAATTAAGTCAATTGCATATCCTATATTAGACTAAAAAAGATAGTACAGATGATTAAACTTAACATTAAACAATTGACAATTACAGAATGTAGATACTGGTTTGTAATGATCTAATCATGCTGGATTGATTTAATTTTTAAAATGAAACCAGAGGAGTGCTGAGGCCTAGGGGCACTTGTACCCCAATGTTTACAGCAGCACTTTCAGTAATAGCCAAATTATGGAAAGAGCCTAAATGTCCATCAACTGACAAATGGATAAAGAAGATGTGCTGGCCTTGTAGAGTCGGCTTGGGATTCTCTCTCTCTCCCTCTCTCTCTGTGGCCCTGTCCCATTTGCACATGCTCTCTATCAAAATAAATAAATAAACTTAAAAAAAAAAGAATGTCCATTAAAGACATTATATATACATTTATCTGATGGAGTGATAAGCAAACTAACAACGTAAGTCTGAAATTTATGAAAATGATGATAACAGTAGCTACCTTATACTGAATGCTATTTAATGAGAAACAGCGTTGCTGTGTTTATTTTGCCCAATAATGTCTAATTCTTTTCATAGTACTTGAAATAAATATAAGGAGAAATTGGATGGATCAGAGAAGTGAAAATGACAAAATAATGGAAATTAAATCCTATGTTTAGACATTTAGGCTGTCCATCCAGAGAAAGGGAAAACAAGGCATGATTTGAATACATGAGTGGTTTTAGGATCATGGAAGACTGAGCAAAAGAAATTGGAATTATGTTAATGCAGAAAGGATTTTGACCATTTCAGCACAATATTACTATAAACTCAGTGGCTTAAGCAATATGTTTTTATTATCTCACAGTTTCTGTGGACCACAAATTGTACATGAATGAATTATCAACTTAGCCTTAGCCAGGACCGGGTTCTCATCTGGTCTTGACTGGGGAGGAATTCCCACGTTTATTGGCAGCATTCAGTTCCTTGCTACTATAAGACTGAAAACTTTCGTTTGGGGCTGGTTGTCTGCTAGAGGCTGTCTGTAGTTCCTCGCCATGTATAGTTCTCTAACTTGATTGCTTGCTTCCTCTAAGCCAGCAAGGGAAGGACTCTAGGAAGAAAAATGCTACAGTATTATGTAACATAATTATGTACTCATTGATATATAATCATGTACATCGCATTATCTTTGCTGTATTATACTGTTTAGAAGCAAGTCACAGGTCCCATCCACACTAAAGGGGAAGAGATCACACAAAGTGTAAACAATAAGAAGTCTTGGTGGCCACCTTGAGTCTTTCTAGAATAGGGGAATACTTATTGGTTATCTGGAAGTTATACTTTTTTTCATGTTTGTTTATTAATTTGGAGGGGGAGAGAGAGAAAGCGAGCATGTGTGTGATTGGGGGAAGGTCAGAGAGAGAGGGAGAGAGAGAGAATTCTAAGAGGCTCTGTGCCATCAGCATGGAGCCCAATGCAGGGCTCGAACTCACTGTGAGTGAGATCATGACCTGAGCCAAAATCAGGAGTCAGAAACTTAACCGACTGAGCCACCCAGGTGCCCCTGGAAGTTATACTTTTAATGTTTATTTCTTTTGGAGAGAGAGAGATACAGAATGCACGCTGGGGAAGGTCAGAGAGAGAGGGAGACACAAAATCTGAAGCGGGTTCCAGGCTCTGAGCTGTTAGCACAGAGCCCGATGCAGGGCTCGAACTCATGAACCTTGAGATCACGACCTGAGCCGAAGTCAGACACTTAACCAACTGAGCCACCCAGGTGCCCCCTGGAAGTTATACTTTTGAAATAAGAAATACTATGTCTCTGCCTCTCTGGACCTTTAGGAATAAAAATACTTAATTTATATGAGTTTCAAAAATATTTTACTGTTACTTTTCATAGTCATTTCCATCTCTTATTGCTTAAAACTTATATCAAAGTAATTTATAAAAGGCAAGGCTAAAGAAATTAGAAAAATAATAGAGAATACTGCCAATTTCTGTCAAGCGTATTATATAAATTAATCTGATTTTCCTCACTAAGTTTTTCAATAAGTAGAGGTTAGAAAGACTTCTTATTCAACATACAGATATGAAAGTGAAGTATGCAGAGGACCTGTACCTTTTCAAGTTTATTAAATAAAGATGAATATAAATCGGTCAAGTGTTTACAGATGCCATCGTACTAAAAGGTTGCCTGTGTACTGAAGGACCAAATGTCTAGAAAATAAAGGATTAAACTGTAAACCACAGTAAAATGTAGTTTAAAGCAAGTTATGCTGGAACCATAATCTTTCAATACTCATTCTAACACCGTTTACCTCTAGGTTTTAGAAGAGGAAAACTTTGGGTTCTCTGTCAGTATAAATACTTGTACACCACAAAATTAAATAAAAAAAAAATTCAGTCTTTTCGAATTGAGATTTCTAGGTATGCCTGTATGGCTCAGTTAATTTAAGCAACCGACTCTTTATTTCGGCTCAGGTCATGATCTCGTGGTTCATGAGGTCAAGCCCTGAGTGGGGCTCTGCACTGACAATATGGAGCCTGCTTATGATTCTTTCTTTCTCTCTCGCTGCCCCTCCCTCAATTATGCTCCCTTCCCGTCTCTCAAAATAAATATATAAACCTTAAAAAAGTATTGAGACTTATAGGGCAGAATTCCTCTAATTAAGAGAGTTTAAACGTCAAAAAAATATATATTTAAAAAAAAAAGGGGCGCCTGGGTGGCTCAGTCAGTTAAGTGTCTGACTTCGGCTCAGGTCATGATCTCACGGTTGGTGAGCTCAAGCCCTGCATTGGGCTCTGTGCTGACAGCTCAGAGCCTGGAGCCTGCTTTGGATTCTTTGTCTCCCTCTCTGTCTGCTCCTGTCCTGTTCACACTCTGTCTCTGTCTCTCAAAAAGTGAATAAATGTTTTAAAAAAATATATTTAAAAAAGAAAGTTTAATAAAAGCATCCTACTTTAAAATAAATACTGTGAAGGAATAGGATTTTGTGGGGAGTCTGACTGGCTCTGTTGGTAGAACATGTGACTCTTGATCTTGGGGTGGTGAGTTCAAGCCCCACATTGGGTGTAGAGATTACTTAAAGGCATAGGGGCACCTGGGTGGCTCAGTCATTTGAGCGGCCGACTTCCACTCAGGTCATGATCTTGCAGTCTGGTCCATGAGTTCGAGCCCATGTTGGGCTCTGTGCTGACAGCTCAGAACCTGGAGCCTGCTTTGGATTCTGTGTATCCCCCTCTCTCTGCCCCTCCACTACTTGTGCTCTGTCTCGCTCTGTCTGTCAAAAATAAATAAATGTTAAAAATTTTTTTAAAGGGAATAGATTTTTGCAGTGTTAATGTTCTTCATCAGAACTATTTTAGAGGGGCTGCTGGGTGGCTCAGTCAGTTGAGCATATGACTTTGGCCTAGGTCCTGATATCACTGTTCCTGAGTTCAAGCCCCATGTTGGGCTCTGTGCTGACAGCTCAGAGCCTGGAGCCTGTTTCAGATTCTGTGTCTCCCTGTCTCTCTCCCCCTCCCTCACTTGTGCCGTCTCTTTCTCTCAAAAAGAAAAAAAAAAAAGAAAAAGTATTTGAGAGTGTTTAGAAAGTTAATGCTCTAGTTGTTTTTAGAAAAAAAAACTGTATAAAGTACATATTCTATATTTAAAAGTATTATGACATAATCACTGAAATAATATGAAATGATTATTTAAAAAAATTTTTGTTATGTAATTCATTGGGCTTATTTTGTTTTGTTTTTATGAGCAGCTATATGTTATTAATGTTTATTTTTTCAGATAAAATGATTGTTTTGATACTTGTAAAAGGTTTAGTTTTCTCACTGCCGCATTTCCTCATCCCTTCTCCTCACTATGAAAAGTCTTACTGCTTTAGATAGTTTATGAGAAGCATGTCTATATGAAAGATCTAAAAATAAGTAAGTTTAATTAGTGAACCTATCTGAATTAATTATTTTTATTGTAGACCTCATAAGAAGTGGCAAACCCTGGTGGCTGAATGACACATCTACTTTTCCTTCTTCACTACCAATTAATGGCACGCATATCCGCCACAGACAGAAGAGATCAGTAAGCATTGAGCGGTTTGTGGAGACATTGGTAGTGGCAGACAAAATGATGGTGGGCTACCATGGCCGCAAAGACATTGAACATTACATTTTGAGTGTGATGAATATTGTAAGTTTGATGCCTCTATATAATATTTTAACTTAATAATGTGTGGTTTTGACTAAGGTCATGGATTTTTAATGTGAATTGATGATTTTAAAAATTTACTTGTCTGAAATGAGAACAAAATGATATATTAATGTTTCAATTCCATAGGAAATAAATGTAAAGGTGACTTTATTGTTCATTTTCAGATAATATGACAGTTTGAATGGGTCGTACTAAATCTTGTTTAAGAGGTTTTATTTGACTTGGAACATCAGCTCACCCTCTTAATTACTATTTGTAGTTCAGTTTTAGGAGAAAATGTTTCTTGAGGTAGATTTGTATAACAAATCTTTTATGGAGGCATCTTGGGGGTAGAGTTCTAAGTGATATGAGATCAAATAATACCTTTTTATATACACAGTGGTTAAATTTATGAACAATTATTTTACCATTCTTTAAAAAAATATTAAACAATCACCCTATGATTTTTGTCTGACTTTGTGTCTTTTCTTATTTTTTGGAGGTCAGGTTGCCAAACTTTACCGTGATTCCAGCCTAGGAAACGTTGTGAATATTATAGTGGCCCGGTTAATTGTTCTTACAGAAGATCAGGTAAGAATGAGTTAGTTTAGAAATCTAAAACTCTTAACAGACAAGCTATAGAATTATGTATTACAAAATAAAATATCTTATTATTGGAAGTTCTAGGAAGTTCTAGTTGAATATGATTTTCACTCCTAAGCATTTAATATTTTAAGCAAATTTTAAATAGTTTATAAGAATATACCTCTTATGTCATGTTAGAACTATATATATGTATATGAGCTATGTGTTTCAGTAGAAAGATGAGTATTGGCATGGCAGATCTTATAATAGTGGTTTTGGTTGCTAATGATCACATATATTCATATTATCATTAAAGCTGACACTAGAAAGAATGTTCAATAGTACACTAAACTCTAGGTCAGATATTACAGAAATAAAAATTGGCAAGAGATTATTCCTAGAAACCACTGCTTCTAATTATAGTCCCACTTTAGTCTTCAGAAGTTTTAACAACTGACCTTAGTAATTTGTTTGGAACATTTCTGGTATGCATGTTGTATTGCAGCCAAACTTGGAGATAAACCACCATGCAGACAAGTCCCTCGATAGCTTCTGTAAATGGCAGAAATCCATTCTCTCCCACCAAAGTGATGGAAACACCATTCCAGAAAATGGGATTGCCCACCACGATAATGCTGTTCTTATTACTAGGTATGGCTTGTTGCAAATATTTTACCTCTGATTGTTGTGTTTAATATTTTAACTATATTTGGTTCTATCTAAAGCCTCATTCAGGTAATAAGTATGTTGAAAGCAAAATGTTAATTTGTTATTCACCAGTGAGACAATATATTACCCTATTATTGGTTTGCATCAAATGAATCAGATAAGAAAAAAGAACAGATTTAGAGTTGACTTAGAAATTTAATAAACATCTTTCCTTCTACTCATATCTATTCATAAAGCTTAACTGGAAGCTCATATATGTTTTATTAATTGAAATGCATAGTAAAACAAAGGTTAAACAGTATGAGAAGATTAAATTTTAAAAACAAAAATGAGTCATCACTCTTTTTAGAAAATATATTATAAAATATAATGTTATAAAATATATTAATTATTCTTACCTCTAAATTATTAAAAGCGAGGACATCAATAGTTGTATAATTTACTTAGATGAATTTTTTATATTAAATATAATTTATTGTCAGATTGGTTTCCATACAACACCTAGTGCTCATCCCAACAGTTGCCCTCCTCAATGCCCTGGATGAATATTTATTTAATTAAAAATATTTTAATTATGGTATAAAGAAGCAGGTATATTACATTATATGTTGAATAGCTTGTTTCTCAGCAAAATTGTTATTTGATGATAACCCACTGAATTTTTATATTTCTTTCCAAGTTTAGAAAACTGTGTTCAGATCCTTTTATTCCTTACTCTCCAATAAGAACTCTGTGAAGTAGATATCATGATTATTTTTCCCATGTGAATAATGAGGAAACTAGTTCAAAATACTTAAATAGCTCAAGATCACTCATTTAGCAATATAAAGTTCAGGGCTCAACCCCTGGTGATCCTATCTTCTTTGATTATACGGTGAGTATACTATACTTTGATTACAGCTTTCTTAGTTTGTTTATACCCTAATTATGACTGGTGAGAGGCATGCTTAAATCATTTTAAGATGAGCATGTCTTTTGACCTGCTATCAATTAAAAAAAAAAAAAAAGCAATAAACAAAATGGAAGCATTATTCTATCTTGGTGAAATGGAATTGCCTTTGTTATCTTGATCATTTCTTTTAATTCACAAGATAGTATTTAACATGTATTTCATCTGTACTGTGCCCATTGACTCTACATTAAATTCTATGGAGGGAGTATAAAGTTATATGGCATCAGAATCTTGAGATCTCAGAAGATAATGTGAATTTAGCTTTTTAAAAAATATACCTGTTAACTAAGTTGTAGATTTAAAGTTTCAGAGTTTATTTTTTTAACAATTACAATGACTTCAATTGACTTCATCTACCTGGCATCATAAGCCAGGTAGATGTTTATGACATGCTTGCTGAATAAAAACAACATTGTATGGGTTCTATATTCATATGTGTTGACATGTCAGTCTGATAAATTCTGCAATTCCTCGGAGTCTTGTGGTCTGGAATGATTCCCAAATATATTTGAGGAGTTAAAAATATACTAAGCATTGTGCGAATATAGAAACCTTTGTGTAAAAATATATATGGATATGATTAGTGTCAATGAAATTACTACAGGAAAATGTCTGTTATATATGGTTAACAAAATGATTACAGATATTTACATTGGCTTCTGTGTTTATATTTATAAAGCCTACCTCTCCCTAAAAGGCAATGCCTAGTGGGCTCCTGGTGCTTTTTTGTTATTGTATGAGCATTCAATTTTTAACTTTTGCATCAGATGACAGTAGCTATACAAGGAGTGCACATTTATAAGTATTTGAGTAGTGAAATATGTCTGGGCAGTTAGCCATCCTTTCTTTGCACTGGCTACTACATTCAGCTGTCTGACTTGTTCCTCTGAATTGACCCACATATTTTTCTGATCCTCTGCAGAGCTCTTCCTTGTTTCTATAAGCCACTTTGAGTGCCTTTTTGATGCCTGAGGTTTGAACATGAACTTTTGTTTTAAACTTGTCTCCTAATGGTCACACTAGCCCTAGAAGTGATCTCAGAATTTAATAGAACAGTACTTTGAAGAGTTCATATCTCATATCATTTTAGATTGGTTATGTAGTGGAGCTTAGAAAAGTGTCTCTTTGAAGCAGCATAAAATGCCTTTTGAAATTGTTATAAAGTCCCAAAGTAACTTTTATCTTATTTAAAAGTCTACTTACATAAAAGTCTAATTATCTTTGAATTATTAGGGCCATGCAGTGACATCTAAGTGTGATGAATATAATCTCTAATATTTAGAGTTTTTAATTGGATGTTTTACCATCCTTGATTCTTCCTTATATATTTTTGGTTTGTGAAATTCAATATATCTTTAAATCATACTGTTACTCTTAGTGAAAATTATTATAAGAATTTTTATAGATGGTTTATATTAACATTTTTCATTGTTTCATGTAACTCACTTATTAACATGTTCAGGGTTGTGACTTCACTATTTATAGGTAAGATCTTGATTTATGTTTGCTTGAAATGTCAGCTCACTAGGGAGATGTATAATGTGTTTACTGAGAATTCCAGAGAAAAATTGATAGATAGGTTTATCTCCACTAGGACAAATTTTATCTTAGGGATTTAAATGTTTTAAGCAGAAAACCATTTGGAACTATAGTTACTTAGGTAATAATAGTTACTTTTGAAAAAAAATATAAAAACCCAAAAATACTATCTCCTGTTTGCAAATAATATTTTCTTTTTTTATTTGACATAAATTTAAAGCAAACTGCATTCTACAAAGCTATAAGACCACCATGACTAGACAGAAATCAATAAGTAAAATAAAAAATTTAAAATTCTGTTGTTTTATCTGGTATCAAAAATACTGTATTAACACCAAAGAGTATATTAAAAACTATTTATATATGCACATACATTTTAATTTTATATGTACTTGTTTATTTTTATACATGTTCATATCTATATAATGAACATTTGTTATATACTAGCTAGCTTTATCTAATCTTTTTTTAATATTTGAAGTATAATTGACAGACAACATTGTACATACTTAAGGTGTACAATATGACTTTGTGGACCTGGATGTTCATATATCTCCCCAGATATGGAAAGTTCTCAGCCATTATTTCCTTAAATAAGTTTTGCTCCTTTCTCTGTCTTTTCTTCTTGTACTCCCATATTGCTAATGTTATTTCACATCATGATGTCCCATCATTTAGGTAGGCTTTCTTCACTTTTTGGCTTTTCTTTTAGCGGGTAATATTAAATGACTTGTTTGCAAGTTCACAGTTTCTTTCTTCTGCTTGATCACATCTTCTATTGTTGCTCTCTGTTGCATTTTTAAATTTCATTCATTTCATTCTTCAGCTTCAGAATTTGGTTCTTTTCTATATTTTGACTTTTCTTTTGAACCTATTATTTTATTCATATATTCTTTTCTGATATCATTGATATATATTCTTTTTTAGGTTGCTGAACTTTTTAAGAATAATTATTTTGAATTGTCAATTTGTAGATTTCCATTCCTTTGTAGTCACTTACTGGAAAATAATTGTATTCATTTGGTGGTGTCATATTTCCTTGATTTTCCATGTCTCTGTAGCTTTGTGTTGATGTCTGTGCATTTGATGGAAGAGTCACTCCTTCCAAATTTTGTGGAATGGTTTTAGTAGAGAAAGATATTTATCTGTGGGTGGGCATAAGGGTGCTGGCTGAGTTGAGTATGGCGTTTCTAGCTCTGGAGAAATTCCAGCAATGTAGTCTCTATACAGCTTTGTCAGCTGAGGTTAGCCTTGGTGAAGATTGCAGAGGTACTCAGTGGCCAAGGCTGCATTTGTCTGCAGCAGCAGTAAAGGCTACTAGGGACCACCTGATCTCTTTTTCTTTCATGAGGTATGTATATCACAATGGAGGATTTCTCTTGGAGCTGGGTCCAGCTTGCAAGTACCCATATCAGTGTTGGTAGCACTGGTGTCTAATATGTGGGGGGATTTGGTAACTTTTTAAAAATAATTGAATACGAAACGTATATAACTTGGTCAAGAAATGATTAGTATTTTTTACTTGAAACTCTACAAATAGAATTTAAGAAGATAAAATAGGACTGTATGTACACACTTAAAAAGTTATGCATGTTACAAAATCTTCACATTATTCTTATTAAACTTTGTATTGAGATACTGTAAATTAATGGCTACTAAGGAATACATATCTACAATTTGACAGATTATTAAAAAAATATTTATATTTTTAAATGAAGCTAGGAAATTTCCACCAAATTTAAAGTCAAGACAATTTCTAAATTTGTTTTGTGGGAAAAGCATTTAAGAAATCTATTTATAGTCTGAAAATCAGTAGGAATGTAGTGACATAAAGTGTAGTATTTGCATCAATGTTGAGCAATTAACACAAACAGACAAATGGATAAATTTCCTGAATTTTTTCTATCAAATATTAGAATCAAGTTTTCCATCTTTAAGATATTAGTATATAACAATATATGTTTCAGATAGGAATTATAACCTAAATTATTTTTGGTAATGGATTTACTGAGATATAATTAATAGACCATAAGTTTGCCCACTTAAATATACAACTCAGTGGCTTTTAGTATATGTGGAGGATTGTACAACCATCACCATAATTAATTTTAGTATATTTCCTTCATTCCTGTAAGAAGTTATTCCCCATTCCCTTATCCTCCCCATCCTAGCCCCAGGCTGAGGCAACCACTAATCTAATTTTAGTCTCTATAGCTTTGCCTATTCAGGACTTTTTGTATGAATGGAATTATACAATATGTAGTCTTTTGTGACTGGCTTTTACTTTGCATAGTGTTTTCAACGTTCATCTATGTTGTGGCCCATTCCAGGACTTTATTCTTTGACTAAATTCTTGAAAATTTAAGATCAAGATGCAGATCATTTAAGAATGCCTCTATTAATAGGCTATTCTTTAAAATTATACTTCCTTTTCAGTTTTTCATTATTGAAATGCATAGGACACATAAATACATCTCATAATACAAATGCAAAAGTGCACACCAAGTCACATAATTCAGTCTTTAATTAAAATGAATATATTTATCCTCTTAAGGGATCACGACTATTTGTTTAGTTGCTGCTGGATATTAAAGGGATTAGAATTTCCAAAGTCAACTAATGTTTTCAGATAAGAGATTGAAAATAGCTCTAAAAAATAGTTTCTTGCTAAAACTTGGTCTACAGTGTGTAGATTTAAACAAGTTTTCTCAATTTCTATAGAATGTATCTATCAGAATTACGTATTGGCTTTAAGATTATATATTAAAACAGAGGAAAAGGAAATTAAATTTGGTGTATTAACACTTATTTGCTATTCATCTATGGATTTTTTTTAAGCCTTAAGGAAATGCCTGATGAATTGTTCATGGACTATCACTAAGTTTTTAAGAATTTGTGAGTTTAGGGCCACTTGGGTGGCTCAGTTGGTTGAGCCTCTGACTCTTGATGTCGACTCAGGTCATGATCTCATGGTTCATGGGTTCAAGCCCCATGTTGGGTTCTGCACTGACAGCACAGAGCCTGCTTAGGATTATTTCTCTCTCTCTCTCTCTCTCTCAAAATAAAATAAATAAACATTAAAAGAAAAGAATTTGTGAGTTTATAGGCAGCAAAGGAATCTTGAATTCAATTTGTGGATGAATTGGTTTTCTTATTTGGACATTTTGAAACATATATTATTCTCTAACAACTTTGGTTCTTTCATTTTTAGTTATCCATACTGCCTATACCCTTCTTCTTTTTTCAGTTTCTGTTCATTTCATTCCTGGTTTGTTGATTCCTTACTCAAGTGTATTTATCTAGATTCAGTTTCCATTCCAATCAAGAGTTATGATAAACTTGTGCAACTTTAAATTCCTGTGCAATCTGGGACACTTTTAAGAGTGAAAGAGAGTACCATTAGCAGGTATGCCTAGACAGTAGGCACAAACTAGGATCAGGTAAATCAAGATTATGGTCATCCCAGGCATTATCTATGTTTGCTTCTTAATAAAAAATGGATAAGAGAAGATACTTTTCTCTCGCTGCCTAAGATTGACTAAATACATGCAATTTAATGAACTATCTTTGTACAAACCTTGACTAAAACTGAGGTTGATTTGCAATAGGAATCATTAGTTAAGTTAAAGAAGGGGTATATTATAATAAACACTTAACTCTAAAGAATAGTAAGTTGGGGCACCTCGGTGGCTCAGTCAGTTAAGCGTCCAATTTCGGCTCAGGTCATGATCTCACAGTTTGTGGGTTCAAGCCCTGCATTGGCCTCTGTGCTGACACCTCAGAGCCTGGATGGAGGCTGCTTTGGTTTCTGTGTCTCCCTCTCTCTCTGCTCCTCCCCTGCTCATGTTCTGTCTCTCAAAAATAAATAAACATTAAAAAAAATCTTTAAAAAAATAAAGAATAGTAAGTTTACTATTTATATTGGTTTTATGGATGTATTTATGCAGTTGTTTATTATGTACCAAATTCTTTTTTTTTTTTAACATTTGTTTATTTATTTTGAAAGAGAGAGAGACAGGCAGAGAGAGGGAGAATCCCAAGCAGACTCTGCACTGTCAGCACAGAGCCTGACACAGGGGTCGAACTCACCAACTGTGAGATCATGATCAAGAGCCAAGATCTAGAGTCACATGCTTAACTGACTGAACCACCCAGATGCCCTGAATTATGTACCAAATTCTTAAGTGCCTTGTAGAAGCTTTATCTTTTAAATATCACAATAGCTGAATGAGAGATGTTCTATTATCTCTATTTTATAGATGAGGAAACTGGGGCACAGAGAAGTGAAATGACTGGCAAGATTATACATTAATTAAAAGACTTATACCAGGTAATCCAGCTGTAGAATCCTTTTGGAGGAATTGTAAGGGTATTCAGAAAAAATAGTAATGTAGAGATACTTCAATAATGTTGGTGCCTTTGATAGGCAGACTTCTTTGATGGCCCCCAATGATCTTTGTCTGCTGTTGTTCATGATTTTGTATAATCTGCTTCTATTTAGTTTGTGCTAGACCTAGTGAATTGATGTCTTTATAATGCATATTATTTCTTCCTACAGAAAGGGTATATCTTTTCATTTATTTAGGTCTTTTTAAATTTCTCTCAGCAATGTTTTGTGATTTTCACACCTTTCTTCACTTTTGTTGTTATTGTAAATGGTATTTTAAAAATTTCATTTTATAATTATTCATCACTCATACATAAAAATACAATTGATTGTATCCTACAATTTTGCTAAGTTCATTTATTAGGTTTAGTAGCTTTTAAAAATATTACAGTAGATTTTCTGCAAAGATAATCATGTTTTTGAGATTAAAGTTAGTTTTATGTTTCCTTTTAATCATGAATAAATTTTATTTCTTTTTCTTGCCTTATTTCACTGGCTAGAACTCCTAGTACAATGTGGAATAAAGGTGGTGATAGCAGACTTCCTTATCTTGTTCCTGATCTTAGTGAGGAAGAATTCCAACTTTCACCATTAAGTGTGATACTAGCTCTACATTTTTAAAGATGCCCTTTATCAGGCTGACAAAGTTCTATTCTAATCCTAGTCTGTTGAGAGTTTTTATCAGGATTGGATGTTGGATTTGTCAAATGCTTCTTCTGCATTTATTGAGATAATCATATTGTGTTTCCTTTTTTAGTGTATTAATACAGTGAATTGCATTGATTGGTTTAGAATGTTACACCAATCTTGCATTCCTGGGATGAACTCAGTTTGGCCATGATGTATTATCCTTCTAATATATCATTAGATGTGATTTGCCAAAATTTTGTTTATTTCTTTGCATCTGTTTCTTATGAGGGAAATTTTTCTGGAATTTTCTTATAATGTCTCTGTCTGGTTTGGGATTAGAGTAATGCTGACCTCCAGAATGAATTAGAAAATATTTCTTCCTTTTCAATATTATGGGAAAGTTCATATAAATTTAGTATTATTTCTTCTGCAAAAATGTTTTTTATAATAAACAAAGTAAAGACATCTGGACCTGGAGTTTTCTTTTTTGGTAATTTTTTTAAAGTTGATTTATAAATTTTGAGGGGGAGTGGGGGAAAGAGAGAGAGAGAAATCCCAAGCAGGTTCTGTGCTAACAGTGCAGAGGCTCGAACTCATGAACCATGAGATCATGACATGAGCTAAAATGAAGAGTTGGATTCTTAACCACCTGAGTCACTGAGCACCCCCCCCCCAACTTTGGGTAATTTTTAATTACCAATTTAAATAGTTCAAGAGATAAAGGGGTGTTAAGTTTTATTCAGTGTGCTTTGATAGTTTGAGTCTTTCAAGTAATGCATTTCAGGGGTGCCTGGGTGGCTCAGTTGCGTAAGTGTCCAATCTTGACATTAGCTCAGGTCACATTCTCATGATCATGAGATTGAGCCCTGCATCAGGCTCCATAGGGCATGGAGCCTGCTTAAGATTCTCTCTCCCTCTCCCTCTGCTCCTCCCTGGCTCATGTTCTCTCTCTCTGTCTCCCTCTCGCTCTCAAAAAAAAAAAAAAAAAAAAGTTGGAGAATGTATTGACATAGTTGTATACAGTATCATTTTGTTATCCTTTTAATATCTGCATTATCTCTCTTCTTGATATCAGTAATTTTTGTTCTCTTTTTCCTAGTCACTCTGGCTAGAGGTTTAATGACCTTCTCAAGTTTGGTTTTAGTGGTTTTCTCTGTTGTTTTTGTTTTATATTTCCTTTATTTCTGCCGTGATTTTTACGGTCTTCATTCCTATACCTTGAGTTTATTGTTGCTCTTCTTTTTGTAATTGCTTAAGGTGGAATCTGTGGTCACTGATTAGTGACCTTTCTGCTTTTTCTGATATGTTCGGTGTTAAAAAATTTCCTTTTGAATACAGTTTTATCACATCCCACAAATTTGTTTATGTATTATTTCTGGTTCTGTTTACCTCACAATACTTTTTAATTCCCCTGTATTTCTTTTTTTTTACCCATGCACTCCTTAGAATTGTGTTATTTATTTCCAAATATTTACCCTCCCAAAGATCATTCTTTTATTTCTAATTTAATCCTATTGCAGTCAGAAAATATACTTTGTATTACTCAAATGATTTTCAATTTATTGAGAATTGTTTAATGGCCCACAATATGGTCTTTCTTGACATTTGTTTCAAGTGTACTTCAGGTGAAAAGAATGTGTATTCACTGTTGTTGAGTGGAGTATCCTAAAATTTTTAATGAGATTAATTTGGGTATTCATGGTTTTCAACTCTTTACATTGTTACTGATTTAAACAGTTTGATTATGATGTGTTTTGAAATAGTTTTCTTCATGTTTAGGGTTGCTGAGCTACTTATATCTGATTTTATCAGTTTTGAAATTTTTAGTCATTATTTGCCCAAATATATTTTTTGGTTTTGTTCCCTTTCCTTCTTGGTGACTCCAACTGCACTGACGTTTGGCTGATTGAAATTACTCCACAGCTCACTGATTTTATGCTTATTATTTTAAATTCTCTCTTCTCTGTGTTTTTCATTTGGGGTAGTTTGTATTGCTATGTCTTCAAGTTCATAGTTTTTTTCTCCCTCAATGTCCAATCTGTCATTGGTCTTATCTAATTTATATTTTCATCTCACTCAGTATAAGTTTTTTCATTTCTAGTAGTTTAATTTTTTTAATTTTCCACATCTCTTTGGAGATATATAAACTTGGGAACATAGAAAGCTTTGAAAAGTATTAAAGCTATTTTAAAGATATTGTCTGCTGATTTTAGTAACTATGTCAGTTCTGAATCGCTTTCAATTAACTAATATATATCTCTTTATTATGTGTTGTGTTTTCCTGCTTCTTTGCATACCTGGTAATCTTTGATTGGATATCACCTTGTAGTGTTTTGCCATTTTGGGTATTGGAGGATATTTTTGTTTTCCTATAAATATTCTGATTTCTGGAATGCACTTAGGTTCCTTGGAACTTGATTTTTTGTGTGTGTCTTGCTTTTAATATTTGTTCAGTATAGGACCAATTAATCACCAGTACTAAGTCCCTTTTGAACACTGCCTGTACAAATTCCTATCAATACTGGGGTTTTCTAGTTGGGATGGGTGGGAATAGTCCCTTTAATCCCATGCTATATAAGTGATGGGCTATGTCCTCTCAAATCCTGTTGGATAATTCTTTCCCTGGACTTGGGTTCTTTCCTCACACCTATGTGTTGATTAGAATTGTCAAGAATTTCCTGAGTGTCTGGGTGGCTTAGTTGGTTAAATGTCCAACTCTTGATTTTGGCTCGGGTCACAATCTCACGTTTTGTGTGATTGAGCCCCATGTCGGGCTCTGTGATGACAACACTGGGCCTGCCTGGGATTCTCTCTCTTTCCCTCTCTCTCTGCTCCTCCACCGCTTCCGTGTGCACTTTTTCTCTCTCTCAAAATAAATAAATAAACATTTTAAAAAATTATCAAGAGTTTCCTTGTGCAAGTTTCCAGAATTTGCTCTTTGTGTAGCTTTCTCTTCTCCTATACTTGGCCCTATAAATTTAAGCTAGTATGGTGCCCCATATTCTGCTCTGTCTCTTCAACTCCAAGACTGCATTGTGTTCTCCTGGCTTTCCCTAGTCTGTACCAGAACCTGGAAATTTTCAAGGTTGTAAGCTGGGGTAATGATAGAGCTTACTTTGTTTGATTGCTGTTTCTCAGGGATCATTGTCTTTCATTTCCTGATGTCTAGTGTATTGCAAAATGATATTTTATATATATTGTTCATTTTTAAAATGGTTTCAGGCAGGAGGGTAAATTTGATCCCTATTACTCCAGCTTGACTGGAAGTGAAAATCCCAAGGCAACCATTTTAAAATTTCTGTGTATCATCTGAAAGTATCTGGAGATACCCCTTTCCTTTACCCCTAAATTTTCAGTTTGTATATTCTAAGAACAAACAAATTATCTCATGTAACCATAGTACAGTTGTCAAAATCAAGACATTTAACACTGGAACAGAACTATTATTTAATAATATACATTTCATATTCAGAGTTTATCAGTTATCCTAATATCCTTTGTAGCTATTTCCCCCCTCAGACCAGTACTTAATCTAGCATCATACATTGTTCTATTTCTTTTGTCTTGTTCAAGAGTCTCTTTTAATTTGAAATAGTTCTCAATCTTTTTTATCTTGGATTTGATAATTAAAAAAAAATTTTTAATGTTTATTTATTTCTGAGAGAGAGAGACACACACACAGAGTGTGAGCAGGGGAGGGGCAGAGAGAGAGAGGGAGACACAGAATCTGAAACAGGCTCCAGGCTCTGAGCTGTCAGCACAGAGCCCGATGCGGGACTCCAACCCATGAGCTGTGAGATCATGACCTGAGCTGAAGTTGGGCACCCAACTGACTGAGCCACCCAAACCCCCGGCTTTGATAATTTTAAAGAGTACATGAGTTTTTCATGAAATGTATCTTAATTTTCATTTTCCTGATGTTTCCTCAGAATTAAATTTGACTTATACATACTTTTCAGGAATAACACTGAAGTAATATTTTTTTAAGTATACCATATCAGAAGGCACATGATATAAATTATTTCAAGTATTAATTTTGATCACTTGGTTAAAGTGATGTCCTTAAACATGATGCCCATCATGTTTCTCCTTTGCATTCCACCCGCACCCCCCACCATTTTAAAGTAAGCTCTGAAACTTGAACTCATGACCCTGAGATCAAGAGTCACATGCTCTGACTGAGCCAGTCAGACACACCTGGACTTTTCCCTTTTTAAATTAGTAAGTTTTGAAGCATTACTTTGAGGCTCTGTAAATATTCTATCTGTTAAGAATAGATAGAATTCTTTTACCCTCCAATTTTGTCATCCATTGATGATGTTTTCTCATTCCTTTTAAATTTGTTAGTAGGCCTTCCATTTAAGGATTTTTTTTCTTTCTCTCTCTCTTTCTACCAACAAAGACTCATAGTTCTATCTATCTGTAGATGCATAGATAGATAGATAGATAGATAGATAGACAGACAGACAGATATGGGGGATTTTCTGGGGATTTTATCCCTTTTTTTTTAGGCAAAACTTCCATGTCTCTGCAGCACTCTGTTCTTTCCTCCAGCCTGTAAGACTGTAACTTTCTACTTTCTATTTTGTTACCCTGCCAGTAATTGATAGCTTGATATATTCCCACCAATGTTTTTGTAAATTACTGGTGAAGTCGCACATGAACTTTAATATTGCAAGTAATAATATAATTTATTATTATATAGCAATAATATAATATATAATATATATAATAATATACAATATTATAACAATATAACAATAATATAATATATAGCAATATAATATAACAATAATATAATATATAGCAATAATATAATTATTGCAAATCATAAACTCATAAAATTGTTTCACTTATATTAATTCTATACAAGTCTATTACAATTAAAATATTGCTTTTTAAAAATATTTATTTTTTGAAAAAGGGAGAGAGAGACAGAGCATGAACAGGGGAGGGGCAGAGAGAGAGGGAGGCACAGAATCTGAAACAGGCTCCAGGCCTCACACTGTCAGCACAAAGCCCAATTCAGGGCTTGAACCAGTGAACTGTGAGATTGTGACCTGAGCTGAAGTTGTATGCTTAACTGATTGAACCACCCAGACGCTCCCAAATTAAAATATTGTTAATTAAAAGTTTTATGATTTCTTGTATCTGGCCTCCTCTGTAATGTTTTCTTAATCGGTTTGGCTTATTTTCAGAAATATTTGAATTAGAATAAAGAAATAATGAGTTTTTTCTTAACTTTACATTCCCTAGGTAGTTTTGGGGTGAAACTTTAATTCTGAATATTAATATTATTTAAATATAAGAATTTTTTGTAGTCAGAAGGCAACAGGTAGACTCTGTGGAAATTGAAAGAGTTCACATAAGCCAACATGTAAGTAAAAATATGCGACTCAAAGACTGTATATGACTCAAAGGCAAATGTCAACCAGCAGGTGATTTGCAGCTAATTAACAAGAATATTATATTAAGTGGAATGTTTTCTGCTCACTATAAAAGGCTTTGATAACTATATTTAGCAACTAAACCTTATTTTAATAACAGGTGTATCTTTGAGTTTAGTATTAAAGGACATATTTTATTTTACCTTTAAAGGAAAAGGACTAAATGAATTATTTAAGATAAGCTGTTAGTAAAAATTGAACAATTAAAACCTCCAAATGTACTTAATGTACAAATAAGGGATAAGTGCATACTGAAATACATTAAGCAACAAGAAAAATAAGATCTTATATGTAATAATCATATGTTATCTCTCCTTCTTAAAAAATTATTGGGTTTCTAGTATGTGTAAGGCATTATCTTAGATGCTGAGATCTGGTGTGAACTGGAAAAATTCTCTGCTTTCATGGATCTTACTTTCTAATGTATGGAGATAGTAAACAGATAAATACTTTCTTGACTGGAAGGTTTGAAATGCATTGTTAATAAAGTTAATGCTATTTCCATGTGGAAGGATTTTTAAACAAAGGAATACAGCTGTCTTTCTGCAATGACTTGGGTAAAGGCTTCTCTTGAAGTTGGGACATTGATACTATTCTTTCAATATTTCTTCCAACTTTAGGTTTCCATACTAAGATAAAATAAGGTACACATTGAAATAAGGTCACAGTTTGCTGATGAGGGAGCAAACTTGACAAGACAAATTTTTGGCCTTTCATCCCTTAATTGGGCTTTTAAAAAAATCTTCAAACTTATTAAATAATATTGGTTTCTAGAGATAACAGTAATAAGGATAATCGACTATTTCATGTGTATGAGTATGTACATTTTTTAAATATTTTTTTATTTTTAAAAATATTAATTTATTTTGAGACAGAGTGTGTGTGTGCACGAGTGGGGAAGGAGCATAGAGAGAGGGAGAGAGAGAGAGAGTCCCAAGCAGGCTTCACGCTGTCAGGATGCAGCTCAATCTCATGAACCAGAGATTATGACCTGAGCTGAAATCAAGAGTTGGACACTTAACTGACTGAGCCACCCAGGTGCCATGAGAGTTTTTATTTTTTTAAGTAATCTCTATACCCAACATGGGGCTTGAACTCACAACCCTGAGATTTAGAGTTTCACACTCTACCAGTGAGCCAGCCAGGTGCCCCTACAAATACATACTTTCTTTTGATATTTTATTGTTTTTATTTTAAACATTTTAGTCTTTTTATTTTGGACTAATTATAGAATTACAAAAAAAAGCACAGAGTTTATGACCTTCACCTGGCTTCTAATGTTAGTTAGCATCTTATATAACAATAATATAGTTTTCAAAACAGGACATTAACTTTGGTATAATACCATTAGCTAATTTACAACATTCCAAAACTGAAGGGTGGTAGGTGGCTCAATCGGTTGAGCCTCCTACTCTTGATTTCAGCTCAGGTCATGATCTCACGGTTCATGGGTTTGAGCCCTGTGTTGGGTTCTGCACTGATAGCATGGAGCCTGTTTGGGATTCTCTCTTTCCCTCTTTCCTTGCCCCTCCCTCCCTCTCTGTCTCTTCCTGTCTCTCTCAAGATAAATAAATAAACCTAAAAAAATTTTAAAAAATTCCAAACTCATAGAAAACACAGAAAATAATATAATAGATACATTGATTTAGCAAATGTAAACTTTTATAATATTTGCTTTGAATTCTTTGAAAAAATAAGCCTTGTTCTTAAAGTTGGAGGCTTTCCTGCACTCCACTTCTATTCCTTCATTTTTTCACCTCAAGTAACTATTGCCTTCAAACTACTGAAGTTTGTGTGGATCCTTCACATACATGTTTTTGTGCTTTTGCTTCATCAGCATATGTATCCAAAGATTATGGTTACATAAAATATTAAAAACCATATAAATGTAAAATGTTATTTTGCATTTGATATTTTAAATTAACTTTGTATTTGATTTTGTGTTTTAATTGCATTGTCTACAAAACTGCAATTATCCCTTTTGTTTTTTAAAACTCATTTATTTTTGTTTTCAGGATTTATCTATTTGATATACATAGGTCTATTTAACTCATTTAAACTACTGTATAGTATGAATATTCACATTTACTAATGAGCGTTTACATTTTTTCCAACTTTTTTATTATAAACTGTACTGCAATCAGTGTCTTTTTATCTGTCTCTTTAAGTATATATGAGAAGTTCTCTAGTGTAAATACATAGTTGTAGAATTGTTAGGTCTTAATGAGTAAGTCAGCTCTACTAAGTACTGGCTACCGGCTCTACAATGTGATTTTACCAGTTTACACACACTAAAGCAGTGTGGGGAGAGTTCCAGTTTATTCCAATTTGCCTAATGTAGTGCTTAGCTTTATAATGCTGAATACAGTATAAATGGCAATTAGTGTTTGTTATCAGTAAGTTAGTAATTATTATTGGACCCAAATTCATGTTATTTTAGTATTTTAAAAATGTTACTAATAAATAACAATGGAGGATTTAGAGAGGTAATTTGTGCATTTATGTATTAAGAACTTGACTTGTCATTTGCTTCTACCTTTAATTAGTGTCTCTTTGTAATATATTTTTTCCTCCCATATCACAGATGAATAAAATCAAGGGTAGATCCAGTTCCATCAGTTTCTTTTTTATCCCCTTGTAACATTTTTATTGATACATAAGTCATACACCATACATTCACCCATTTAATGTGTAGGATTCAATTGTTTTTCGGTATATTTACAGAGTTATACAGCCATCACCACTGTCTATCTTAGAATACTTCCGTCACCCCAGGGTGCCTGGCTGGCCCAGTTGGTTAAGCGTCTTACTCTTGAGTTCAACTAAGTTCGTGATCTCATGGCCATGAGATCAAGCCCCATGTCAGGCTCCATGCTGAGCGTGGAGCCTGCTTAAGATTCTCTGTCTCTGTCTCTCTCTCTCTCTCTCTCTCTCAAAAAAAAAAAAATATTTCCATCACCCCAAAATGAAACCTGTACTTATTAGCTCTCACCATCTCCCCCCTTCCCCTAGTCCTAGGAAGCTGCTAACCTACTTGCTGTATAGGTTTGCCTGTTTCGGACATTTCATATAAACAGAATTATATTGTAACTGACTTCTTTGCCTCAGACTGTTTTCAAGGTTCATCAATGTTGTAGCATGTATCAGTACTCCATTCTTTTTTATGGCTGAATAATATTCAATTTTATATATATGCCACATTTTACCGCATTTTATTCATCCTTTCATCCTTCATGGATACTTCCTGGATGGATACTTCTCTTGAGTATCTACCCAGGGTGGAATTGCTGGGTCACATGGTAACTCTGTATTAACCTTTTGAGGAAATGCCAGACTGTTTTCCAAAGTGGGTGCACTATTTATATTCCCACCAGCACTGTATAAGTGTTCAAATCTCTGCATAGCCTGGCCAACACTTTTTATTGTCTGTCTTTTGGGTCGCAGTATTTCTAGTGAGTATGAACTAGTATATTGTGGTTTTGATTTGGGTTTTCTTGAAGGCTCTGTTGAGCTATTTGTCTGTCTCCTTTAAAGAAATATGTACTTTTATTTGACTTAATTGCATTTCTTTTATTCCATTTATATAAAAAGTAAAGATGAACTTTTTTTTTCTGCAAAATCAGATACTTACTCTGAGGAGTATATTATTCAAGTACTTATTGCATAGATATTCTTGAATAGTGCAAAGTGTGCTTTGGAGTCACACAGACCTTGAATCCACCCCTGATATTACATCAGTTAGTTGGTGACCTGGGGCTGAATACCAAAGCTTTCTGAACTTGTAGGATGGTGTGGTATTAATGACATAATGTGAATATTGGGTACAATGCTAGGCACCTGTAGGGAGGCATAATAATAATTTGGAACTATTATTAACTATACGTTAGACACAAATCAGGTTTTGAGAAGACAAAGTATAGTGGAATCGTAGAAGCAGCACCCAGTTTTACATGTAGGAGAATCCAAGCATAACTTCATTTAGGGACTTGAAAGTTCTGTAGGAAACTGGATAAATGATGGGTGCCTGTTCAAGAAAGCATGTGCAGTGATATGGAAAATGTGAGTGAGAAAGTAGTCTAATTTGGGGAACTAAAAGCTCAGTTTTTAGGATGGAAAATGTGGGTGACAAATTATGTGTAATGAGGTTAGACAGAAATTAATTTACTGACTCATTTATTCAACCTGTGTTTTTGAATTGGTGAAAATATGTCATTGTAAAAAATGTCATTGTGCTGTTAGTTGCTGAGTGTTCAGTTCAGTGGTGAGTAAGTCAAAGAATGAGTTTGTCAGGTTTGAGGGAAAGAAGTGAAATGTAGTGAGCAAAGGGGAGATTGATATCCAATAATATTAGAGAAGTTGCAGGGGCCAGACCATTTTGTGTGCATGCTTATAAGTTTAGCATCACGGTATAAAAATAACCATTTCCCCTATTTCTGAGTATTTAAATAGATTTCTTTTGTTTGTTTTTTAGTTAGTAAAAACAATGGGATCCTCTTTGTACACAGGTAAAGTATATCCATATTATGCAATGCTAATCAAAAATTTATGGACATGGAGAGGCGCCTGGGTGGCTCAGTCGGTTAAGCGTCCAACTTTGGCTCAGGTCATGATCTTGCAGTTTGCGAGTTGGAGCCCCGCGTCAGGCTCTGTGCTGACAGCTAAGAAGAGCCTGCTTCGAATTCTGTGTCTCCTCTCTTTGCTCATCTCCTGCTCATGCTGTGTCTCTCTCTGTCTCTCAAAAATAAATAGATGTTTAAAAAAAAAATTTATGGACATGGGAAAATTCTTCCAGAAATAAAGTAAAGCAGGCAAAAAAATTACAGATTAATTCATAAAGCATTACTTCCTTTGTGTTTAAAAAGATCAAGAAAACAAGATATAAAAAAGAAAATTAACTTTTATTTTCTTTATTTAAAGGATGACATTGCAAAAATTCAAGTGGAGAAGTGACATGATCAGATTTGAAAAATGCTGCTTGCAAGGTTGTGGAGGATAGAGTGTGTGTGTGTGTGTGTGTGTGTGTGTGTGTGAGATGAAGTGCTAATATATGCAAAGCAGTGGAAAATGGGTGGAAAAAATTCAATGCCTCTTTTCTCTCCAGTTCAAAAAGGCTTTTTAGAACTATTTGAATTAGCATTTCACTTTCTTTTTTAACTTATCCCAAAGAACTGAATGCCAGATGATAATCTGAGCTCAGATGTTGGGAGATGAGGTGTTCTGGATGAATGAGGTAAAAGGGTAAAGGAGAAAGAAAGAGAGAAAAGAGGCTTGAGGAATAAAGAAGAAGCAAACTCATTTAGAGACATGTATTAGAAGTTCTTCTTTTTGATTAAATTTTCACATTGGATTATTTTAGGAGAGTATTTACTAAATTGACTATATCCCTCCTACCCTACTCCCCCAATTTATCAAAGACTAGCATCCCCTCAAATGATATCTTTCTCATTTCATGAATTCTCAGCACGTTAATAATTGGTCAATGTTAAGGAAATGTTGACAGAAATAGCTGGAAAGTCTTTCCAGAACAATAAAATGTGACATTTGAGTATTTTGCCCACTTCTCTCACAATCTCACAATCCTGTTATGCAAAGCAAAAAATGTTTCAATTAGGTAGCTAATATCAAGAAATTAATAACTTAGGGACGCCTGGTTGGCTCAGTCGGTTTAGCATCTGACTGCAGCTCAGGTCATGATCTTGCAGTTCATGAGTTAGAGCTCCACGTTGGGCTCTGTGCTGACAGCTCCAAGCCTGGAGCCTGGAGCCAGCTTCGGATTCTGTGTCTCCCTCTCTCTGCTCCTCCCCCACTCTGCTCACTTACTCTCACTCTCTCAAAAATAAACATTAAAATATTTTTAAAAAGATATTAATAACTTAACATTGGGAAATTAATATATACAAGGTTCAGCTTTCCACAAATTGTTTCCTCATTTTATGTTGTTATTTTTTGTTTGCTAATCTCCCATACTTTTAGCCCTGTCTCTTAATTGTTAATTTACATATGTCATGAGCTAAATTAGCAAAACATGCATACTTAAATACAGTATTAAAGGGGAAGAATAGGAATTATAGTTCATGCAAAGCTATGTGAAGTATTTAGGGGATACTGCCTACCACACCATTTCTCTGGAGATCTGGGTTTAACTTTCCAAATGGGCTTGGGGGCCTGAAAGACACAATTAAAATGGTACAGTAATTTTCAAAAGTTCCTTCAAAAAATAAATTGTTTCTGGAACACCTGAGTGGCTCATTTGGTTGAGTGTCCGACTTCGGCTTAGGTCATGATATCACAGTTTGTGGTCGAGCCCTGCGTTGGGCTCTGTGCTGATAGCTCACAGCCTGGAGTCTGCTTTGGATTCTGTGTTTCCCTCTCTCTCTCTGCCCCTCTCCCACTCACCTCTGTCTCTCTCTCTCTCAAATATAAACATATAATAACATTGAAGTATACATATGGTTTTTGTAGTATTGTTTTAAGAGTTTGGTTATAAAAACATTTGCTAAATGCTTTTGTTTTATTCAGTGTACCTATAGGAAGTTTATCCTCAAAATGTAAAGTCAAGTCAGAATTCCATTGCTTGGCCGATTACTGTTCTTGATTTTCAGTATTCATGAAATACTGTAAACTGATGACATTATGCCCTATTGAACTGTGCTTTTAGAGCTCTTTTATAATTGTTCTGTATCTCTTCTATCTTTAGTTAATGTATTCACTGCATTATATGATGCTTATTGTCTAAGCAGAAAAGCCAGAACTGTAGATTTCAAGTTTTGTTCTAATAAAAACACAAGACATAAGTAAATGAACATAAAAATAAAATAATAATAAATTGTTTCTCCATTTTCTTGATACCAAAGAATGTTGAGAAAGCAAAGACTAAGACAGTACTCTAGGGCCTTATAGGACTATAGTGGAAATGCTGGAAGAAAGAGTAGGAAAACTATTAAAAATAATTTTGAGGGGTATAGAAATTACAGTCTTCCCCCCAAAATACCACAAATTTGCATGTATTCATTTATTGAGACATTCAACAAACATTTATTGAGCACTTACTACATTTAAGTTTTGGGGATCATATAACAGCAAATAAGGTAGATGAAAGTCTAAGCTCTTGGCTTTCACTCTAGAGAGAAATAGACTATGAATAAGTAGACAAAGAAATACATAATTTTAATGCATGATATGTATTAGGGTAGAGACAAAGAGAGACAAACTACATAAGGTGGTAGAAAAATCTTTCTGATAAGGTAACTGATATGGTCAATTTGGGGCACCTGAGTGGCTCAGTGGGTAGAGCATGTGACTCTTGATCTCGAGATCATGAGTTCAAGCCCCACGTTAGGCATACTTTAAAAAAAAATTGAGAACTGAAGGATGAGGAGTCAGCCACACTGGAGGAAGAGAATGACAATGGCATGAGTTTTAGGCAAAGGGAATAAATAGTACACGCAAATAATAAACACTAATAAGTAAATGAGGTGGGAAAGAATTTGGCTTGTATAAGAATATTTGCTACGAGTGCATACACATGTACTTTTTTCCCCCTGTTTGTATTTGCTTTCCCATTTTTTAACCCCCCTTGGTTGTCTGTTCATATTGAAAAAGTATCAGTTGGGATCCTTATTTACATTGGATAGGACTTTTTGGGAGAATTTCCCTTAGGGTGATTGGAGTTTGGCTGACTTTTTTCTGGGGGAAGCAAAAATGTCACTGTCTACGGGTCTTTTCTTTGTGACCATTCAGTTGTTCCAGAAAATAACCCAATAGTTTCCTGCCTTATTTCAAGTGTTCTGAAAGTGAGATAGAGAAGTGGGTGACCAGGTTCCAAGTAAACTTATTGTCATTGTTTTTAGTATTAGGCTTTGCCTTTGCCTACCACTGGGTTAGATATACTCAAAACTAAGCCTCTCTACTTTCATTTCTTTGGAGAACAAAACTGGAGGTCAGGGGTGTGGAGGAGGACTTTTCTGAGTTCGCAGGAGTACCTAACCTTTTGTATACAGACTTTGGACCAATCTCTGTTTTCGGCTTCATGTCTCACCTTTCTCAAAGATGGTTTATTCTTAAATTTACATTTGCTTTTAGTAAAGATAATTTTAAGTTATTTAAGTTAATTTTGGCTCATTCAGAAGAGTAAACTAATGTTAATAATGATTGCTGAAGTTAGCTATTGTAGTGATAGTTGAAGTTATAAACCGATTTTGATAATGAATTTTGTGGACTAGACAAAATTTTGTTAAACTTAAGACAAATTAGTAAGTATGATTTTGTGACTTTATGGAACGTACCATAGTAATGCCTTAAATGTTGAATGACAGTTGTTAGAATACCTACTGTCTTAAAATATTACCTATAAAATTAGACATGATTGGAGTACATAGTGTGTAATAGTGTATTTTGTTTATAAACTCTTGATAATTCAAATAGAATTATTGTACATTTTTTTCTATGCCAAATGTATTCCTAACTTTCCATATTATTGACTTTCTTTTAAAATGTCTCCAGTTTAATGACTTAAATTTAATGTTAACCTATTACTTAGGGTTGCTTCATTCTTATTAATCAGTCAGTATTATTATGGTCAATAATATTATATATAAAGTGTATTTATTTTTAATCTCATGTTCACTTTCTTTTTCTCTTTTCCCATTGACCAACCCTACTTCTTCCAATGGCACTTTCTCACTTCCTCATTTTTTTTTTCTTTAGTATTTTGGCTGTGATTCTTAGTCTAGCTGGGAAAAAGCTTGGGTTTCCTACTTTTTGTACATGTGGCAATTCCGTATAGACTGAACGTATCTTTGACCTTCTCACAGGTAACTCTCTAAGAAGTCCTCAGGATGGCCAGATAGCAACAGACTTTTTTGTGTAGCAAGGTCCTCAGGACAATTCAAATATGTAAAATAAGTTGTTCAATAGTTTTCAGAAAAAAGTAAGCATATTATCTACCCAACTTGAGTGTAGCATGTAAATTAAGGAGTCATTTGTTGCTTATCGGGCAATACTCCTTGAAGCCCTTCAAATGTGTTCTGGGTTTCCTCCTTCAGCGTGTAAGTACTTCTTTTCCACAGAGTTGTAGAAGAATAATGATTATATATTTATGAGTCTGAATGTTTATTAAGTGAAAGGTGACTAAAAATAATAATACTTTCTCGGTGTAAGTCTATGCTTAGTGAACCTTTCTAGTGGGGAGGGAGGAAACAAAATTAATTTCAAGTCATGTTTTTTTTTTCTTTCAAAGTTTTATTTATTTAGTAATCTCTACACCAAATGTAGGGCTCGAACTCATGACCCTGAGATCAAGAGTTATGTACTTTTCCGACTGAGCCAACCAGGTGCCCTTCAAATCATGGTTTTAAAGTGAACCCGTTATATTACTTCTTTTTCATAAATAATTTCTTATAGCAAGAAAAATTTGTTGTAAACATTTCTTTTTTTTAAATTTTTTTTAACGTTTATTTATTTTTGAGACAGAGAGAGACAGAGCATGAACAGGGGAGGGGCAGAGAGAGAGGGAGACACAGAATCTGAAACAGGCTCCATGCTCTGAGCTGTCAGCACAGAGCCCGACGCGGGGCTCGAACTCACAGACCGTGAGATCATGACCTGAGCCGAAGTCGGACGCTTAACTGACCAAGCCACCCAGGCGCCCCTGTTGTAAACATTTCTGCATGAACTTAATTGTGGTTAGAATTTTTATTATTTATTTATTTTTCAAATCATATTTATTTTTAATCTCATGTTCACTTTCTTTTTCTCTTTTCCCATTGGCCAACCCTACTTCTTCCAATGGCAGTTCCTCACTTCCTCATTTTTTTTTCTTTAGTATTTTTCTAAAAGCATAGGTTCAAATTAAGGAAAAAATTTATTTCAAATATTGTTCTGAGTCATACTGGCATTTTGACTTTTACCTGCATTTAGCTGAATTTGGTTGTCTATCTACTCTTATTCTAAACTTTGAGTTTGTTTGCACACCAAATATATGTTTGCAGTTTTACTAGCCTCTTCTTTCTACCACTGTTATTTTTGTGCTTTTTGTAAGCCTGTCATGTTGGTCAGTTATTATAATATGTCCCAGTTTTAGGTATCAGTGCATTTATAAAGGAAAACAAACTATAGTTGTCTTATTTCTTTTGGGTTGGGTTTTTTGGTAACAATTTTATTTAGATATAATCCATGGACCATATTATTCACCCATTTAAAGTATACAATTCAGTGTTTTTTTAATATGTTCAGAGAGTTGTGTACAACCATCACCACAATGTATTGATTAAATTGTTTGCCTACTTTTTTTTTTTTTGCCTCTCCTCTGTTTGCATGAATGTTATACATTTCATTTTTATTCTTTTAGTGAGTAATGATGGAATTTCATTAAGGATACTTAACAAAGTAAAAGCAATTAGTGCTATTCTTTCATGAACAAATTAAAACACATAAAAACATGGAAGTATGACCACTCCTCTGGACTTCTGTGGTATTCTTTTGTATATCATTTAGGGTTCTTTATATCTCCACAAACTAGATACTACCACTACCATGCAACCATCATTAGAACCACCACCATCATCACTGCAATTTTTATATAGACCACAGTTGTTTTTTTTTATGTATTTACACATGTAACAATTTGTTTCTTCACCATATTTCCTTGCATACTAAAGATCATTTTCCTTCTCCTTGAAGTACATTTTTTAGAAGTTTCTTTGCAGAAAGTCTGTTTGTAGTAAACTATATTGTTGATCTAGAGGTCCTTTTATTTTGCCCTAGTTTTTCAAAGATAGTTTTACTGGGTTCACAATAGTAGGTTGAGAGTACCTTTTGCTCAACATTTCAAAAATAATATTTTATTCGTTTTGGTTCCTATCATTGCTGTTAATGTGTGAAGTCAGTGTGATTGTCATTGGGTGTGTGATATATCTCTCCAGCTGCTTTCAATTTCTTCTCTGTTATATTTACTGTTTTGAATTTTTCTTAAGAAATGTATTTCTAGAGGCGCCTGGATGGTTCGGTCGGTTAAGCATCCGACTTGAGCTCAGGTCATGATCTCGCAGTTCATGAGTTCGAGCCCCGCATCGGGTTCTGTGCTGACAGCTCAGAGCCTGGAGTCTGCTTCAGATTCTGTGTCTCCTTCTCTCTCTGCTCCTCCCTGGCTCATGGTCTGTCTCACTCTGTCTAAAAAATAAATAAACATTAAAAAAATGTATTTCTCGGTAATTAACCTTCGTAGTATAAAATTACCTTTTGTGTCTTGTGGATTCATATCTTTCATCAATACTGGAAATTTCTCAGGCATCCATCAGATTTGCACGTGTACATTCTCTTCAACTCTTTCTATTCTCTCCTGGGTCTCTTTAGATGTATTTCAACCTTCTCATTTAGCCTCCTGTTCACTTAATCTTTTTTCCCAATCTTCATCTACTTGTCACTGTCTGCTACAGTATGCATGATGTTTTGTATCTACAAGTTCTTGATTCTCTCTTCAGCTTTGATTAATCTGCCATTTAACTCTGTCACTGAGAAACTCATTCAGTGTTTAAAAATTCTATTTTTTCTTTTTTAGAAGTTCTGCTTTGTTTTTCCCAAGTCTGTGTAGCCATTTTTGACATTCTCTTTTCCCCTACTTTAAAAATATTTTATCCCATTTTTTGTTTTTAACATTTAGCATTCACTTTCATTTTCTTCATGTGTTCAGTTGCCCTGTATAAAATTAAAGGTAGATTGATCAAGACTCTACTTGAATTCAAGTTTTAAATTTGCCTTTACTCTTTCAGATTTGTTTATTTTTTACATTATAATAACATAATGATATTTGAGGAAGGTATAAATGATAATGGCTAAATTGGACTGGATATAGAGAGACCAGTTAGAAGGCATCTACATGCCGTAAATATACTGCAGAATTAGATAGTGGGAAACAGAAACATCACAGTTTCTGTTCTGGACTATTTTCTGTGGGGAAACAAGACAGTTCTGGACTATTTTCTGTGGAGAACCAAGAAAAGTAGTCATAAATGATACCAAGTTTCAACTTGTAGGATGAGAATGATTTTTGCATTTACAGATATGGAAAAGTGTGGGAAAAGGTATGGGAAAAGTGAGAAAGCTACTGGCTTTAGAATGTGAGAGTGATGGTAGGACACTGAGATTGAAAAATTCATTAGGTGGGAGAAAATGCAGGTCTAGCATTCAAAAAGTATAAGTTTGCATATCATTAGGAGAAAGAGAGCTGGAAAAAAAAGGAGAAGAAAAGCGTCCAGAGGAATTATATTTAAAAGGGGCTGAGACTTAGATATAATTCAAATTAGGTCCTAGAAATAGATGTAGAGTCCATTGAACAAGACAAATGGAATATAGTTAAATGTCAAGTTAAATGAAAACAATGAAACAATTGACAAATTCATTGACACTGTATGTTTTGCTTTCTTTTCCTATAGAATTGACTTGAGATTTTTGGGTGTGCATGAACTTTTTTCCCCTAAAAGGCCAATTTCAAATAAACATAGGAAAAGTTCAGCGTCACTAGCTTTAGAGAAATAGAAAATTAAAACTATGATGAGATATGACTACACATCCATTAGAATGGCTAAAATTAAAAAACAAGCAGCTGACAACACCAGGTGTTGATTGGGATGAGGGATGCCTGGAACTCTCATACATTGCTGGTAGGAGCTGATAATTGTATGGCCACTCTGTATAACAGTTTAGCAGTTTCTTATAAAATTAAACATACACTTACCAGTGACATGGTCTTGGGTATTTATCACAGGGAAGTGAAACTTGTGTTGATACAAAAACCTGTATATGAATGTTTGTAGAAGTTTTAGTCATAATCATCTAAGAGCAGCAGCAACCTAAATGTTCTTCAACAGGTGAATGTTACTCAGCAATCCAAAAGAAAGAGCTATTGTCTCATGGAGCAATTTGGATGAATCTCAAAGGCATTGTGCTAGTCTCAAAGGTTATGTACTGTATGATTATATTTATGTGACTTTTTTTAAAAGGTGAAAATGCAGGTCAGTGGTTGCCAAGGGTTAGAAAGATGGTGTGAGTATAAAGGCAGAGGTAGGAGGGACTTTTTTTTTTTTTTTTTGGAATGATAGGACTGTTTGTGGTAGTGGTTACACATTTATACATGTGCTAAAATTTATAGAATTGTACACTAAAAGTTAATTTTGCTACATGGTAATTGTTAAAAATTTTTAAGTGTCTTTGTAAAAAACAATTTGGCTACAGCCATAAAAATTTAAGCGCATGTTCTTCTAAGCAATTGCACTTCTAGGAATATATATGCCTATGCTGTCCATATGGTAGCCAATGCCCATATCTGATTACTGAGCATTTGAAAATTGGCTAACGTAAATAGAGTTGTAATTTAAGTGTAAAAAGCACTCTGAATTTCAAAGAATTACTACAAATGAAAGAATGCACAATATCTCAATAATTTTTCACATAGGCTTCTATGTTGAAATGGTAATAATTTGGACATAATAAGTTAAGTATAATATATTTTTAAAATTTAAGATATAAGCCATTTTGTACCTTAAGGATGCAATATTAAAGTTTATTTTATCCATTACCATGTTTCAAAATATGCTGTCGTAGATCATTTTCCGAAAGGTTTTCTAAGAACTTTGATCTGAAATGCAACTGTAATATAAATGCCCCTTCCTCCAACTATGCTCATTTAGCAGTGTTAAATTTATCACTGTATAATCATTTACATATTATTCTAAGAGTTTTGATATAGTAAGATCAAAGGCTTTGTTTACTTTATGCACCCAAATTCCATTTATTCCCATATTCCATTGACAATATGATAAACTAGTTTTGGGAATTCCTAATTTAAAAACAATGATTTGGTTCATAAGTGAATGATATTAAGTATACTTATTCTTTATATATAAATTTGTTTTTGTAACTAAAACTGTGTATTTAATTGTCTACTTCATGAGTTCTATAGTAGATCTTTGGGGCGGGGTGGGGGGAGAGGATTTCGGAAAAGCTTTGATTTATTCTTTTTTTATGATCTCTACTTCAAAGTGAAATTTTCCTTGCTTGATTACACTTAGGGGAAGGGGGTGGACGTGAAGGGGGAAAATCAAAGTAAGCTATGCTTTAGAATGAAAAGAAAAGAAAAAGCAATCACACCCTGGAAAACAAATTTGCCTCTTTAGTTTTATATTGTTTTAGCTAAACCCTATGATGAGGTAATTCATGGTGAACTACTTATTTCTTACAAATGCTGCTCTTGTGTTCCTGTCTTGGTATTTAGGAAAGAACAAATTAAGATGCAGAATCAATACATGTTCATTGAATTTGGTGGATTTGTTCATTATTGGTATTGCATTTTAAAAAGATGTAAAATGTGGAAGGGCTCTGAATAATGGGCCTTTAGATTTATTTTTTAAGTGGCAGCTATTAAAGTTTAAAATCAATACTAGGTAAAATGGTATTCATAGTTTCATATTTTGTAATTTTGTAATTAAAATCGGGCAGGAATCCAAAAAGATGTAATTTCAAATACATTAGTATCATATTTTCTTTGATGATTTTCATCCTCGTATGAATTTGAGATTAGTTTTGCTAGAATAACAATAACAAAACCCAAGAAGAAAATATTTTAACTTAAACAATAGATTTTATATAGGTTTTTGCTTTTGATTGCTGTCGATTATCTGCTAGCCAATGTAACCTTAATTTTAGGAAAGGGGCCTTCCCTTTTAACTTTAACTTTCAAGACTTTGAACTAGCACTGTTAAAGTCTTGCCCTAGAAATAAAAATACTACATTGTCAACTTCTGAAAATAGAAAACTACAATGGGATATAATTTATAAAACTTTCGCCCTGAATTTAAGTAAGAGGTGCTGAAAGTTAGGTTTGGAATGTTTTGCCCTTTGCAGAAAGCAGTTTGATTTGGGTTTACCTTGATCTAATTAGTTGATGACTTAATTTGAGTTGGGAATATGCATATAGAGATCATATTTATGTATTCTGTTAATGCAGAATATTTTTTCAAGTTTAGTTATTTTCCAGTAGAAATGCTTAGAACCTTTTGATTTTTGTGTATACACGCATGTGCGCGCGTGCGCACACACACACACACACACACACACACACAGTTTCTTGAAGAAATTTACAATATTTCGGGGTGCCTGGGTGGCGCAGTCGGTTAAGCGTCCGACTTCAGCCAGGTCACGATCTCGCAGTCCGGGAGTTCGAGCCCCGCGTCGGGCTCTGGGCTGATGGCTCAGAGCCTGGAGCCTGCTTCTGATTCTGTGTCTCCCTCTCTCTCTGCCCCTCCCCCATTCATGCTCTATCTCTCTCTGTCCCAAAAATAAATAAACGTTGAAAAAAAAAATTTAAGAAATTTACAATATTTCAAACTAATTCAGAGATGGGATTAGGGTGGAATTATAGGAACTGTCCCTTACCTTATATATTTCTGTAATATTTTATTGTTTTGTGTGTGCCAGGAGGATATTACTTTGGGGAAGAAAGAGAAACAATCAAGTTGCTTTTTAAAAAGCAGTAATTTTGGGGGGCACTGGGTGGCTCAGTCGGTTAAGCATCTGACTTTGGCTCAGGTCATGATCTCACGGTTTGTGAGTTCGAGTCCCACATCAAGCTCTGTGTTAGCTCAGAGCCTGTAGCCTGCTTCGGATTCTGTGTCTCCCTCTTTCTCTCTCCCTTCCTCACTCTCTCTGCCTCTCTCTCTCTCAAAAATAAATAAGCATTAAATTTTTTTTTTAAGTAGTAATTTTGGGGCACCTGGGTGGCTCAGTTGATTGAGTGTCCCACTCTTGATTTTCACTCAGGTCATGATCTCACGGTTTGTGAGAGCCAGCCCTGTGTCAAACTCTGCACTGAGTGTGGAGCCTGCTTGGTATTCTCTCTCTCTCTCTCTCTCTCTCTCTCTCTCTCTCTCTCTCTCTCCCCCTCCCCCTCTCTCTGCCCCTCCCCTGATCACCCTCTTTCTCTCTCAAAAATAAATAAACTTTAAAAATTTTTATTTTATTTAAAAAATTTTTTTAATGTTTATTTATTTTTGAGACAGAGAGAGAGCATGAACAGGGGAGGGGCAGAGAGAGAGGGAGACACAGAATCCAAAGCAGGCTCCAGGCTCTGAACTGTCAGCACAGAGCCTGTCGCGGGACTCGAACTCACGGACTGTGAGATCATTACCTGAGCCAAAGTCGGACGCTTAACCTACCGAGCCACCCAGGCGCCCCTAAATAAACTTTTTTTAAAGAAAAAGAGTGAACTTAAAAGAAAATAAATAAAGTAGTAATTTTTATGCATCTTACACAGATGCCATTCATTTCATTTTTATGGTACTTCTATAAGGTAAATTTTTCCATTCATTTGATAATAGTATGATCTATATATAGACTCATTACATTTCCTATGTTGGTGCTGTAGGAAAATTGCAACTTACTGTGTATTTCTTGCAGTTTGCTCTGATTTCTCAGATATCATTGTTAAATGCTTTCATTGTTTTGTAGAATTGACTAACCCATATAAGCAACCTGCAAGTATTATATTATCTTTTTCATAGCTTTTATTTTCTACTTTTTAAATATGTGCTCACATAATTGTAAGTTGCCACTGATAATTTTTGGAAAGATAACATGAATAACAAGTGATTCATAGCTCTCCTGTGAGACTCACACTCTAGGGATATAGAAGTCTTTAAAAAGTATGTAATAAATTTAGGCACTGCTATCCAAGCCAGTATTGACAAGTGAAATGTAAAAATTTATATCTTATGATATTCATATTGAGAACTTAGAATGAGAAAGATTTCAGAGTCATCATTCCATTCACAATTATTATTAGTGCTCACAAGTGTGTAATATTGATGTTTATTTACATCTGACCAAAGGATTGACTTACAAAATTATCTTTGAAATTCAGTGATGACAAGTGAACTAAATATTTTTACTTTCCAATATGTCAGAATTACTGACTAGTAATTTAGACAAGTATTTGTGGAGTGCAAAGTGAAAGATTATTGTTGTGTTTAAACAATATTCAAACTTTTGACTCAAATTCAGTTCAGAATTAGGTAAAAGATTGAATAGTCATTTCTCCAAAGAAGATATACAAATGTCCAATAAACATATGAAAAGATGGTCAACATAATTAATCTTTAGGGAGAAGGAAATCAAACTACAATGAGATACTACTCCACACCCACCAGGACAGAAAATGATGAGTGTTGGTAAAAATGTGAAGAAATTGGAACTCTCATACATTGCTGATATGAATGTAAAATGATACAGTCATTTTGGAATACAATTTGGCAATTCTTCAAGAGTTAGATCCAGAATTACCATATGATTCATTCCATTACTAGGTGTATACTCCAGAGAATTGAAAACATATGTCCATATAAAAACTTGTACATGAATATTAATAAGAGTATCATTGATAATAGCCCCAAAGGAGAAACAACCCAAAAGTCATTTGTGATGAAGGGAAACTACAGCGTGATATAACCATTCAGTGTAATGCTATTCAATCAAAAAAAGAATGAAGTACTGATTCATGCTACAGTATGGATGAACATGGAAACAATATGCTGTGTGAAAAAAGCCAAACACAAAAAGCTATATGCTTTATGGTTCTATTTGTATGAAATGTCTAGAATAGGCAAAACCACAGAAACAGAATGTAGATTAGTGGTCGCCTAAGGCTGTGGACAAATACGGAGTGACTACTAATGTTTACAAGTTTCTTTTTAAGATGATAAAAGTATTCTGTAATTAGATAGTGGTGATAGTTGCACAACTTTGTGAATATACTAAAACTACTGAATTGTACACTTCTAAAAGGAGAATGTTATGGTATATCAGCGTTTAGATGTTTTTGTTGTTTTTTTTTTTTTTTAAAGAAGTTTACTTTTAAGGCAATCTGAAATATTAGGTCTAATGGAGGATAAAGATAGAAAGTAAACTAGAGTCAGATGCTAACATTTTTTATTGTTTTGTAGTAGTTCTTTATATATTATGTATACTAGACTCTTATTAAATACATGAATTGCAGATATTTTTTTCCCATTCTTTGGATTGTCTTTTTGCATTCTTAATAATATTTTTTGAAGCCCAAAAGTTTGAATATTTAAAGAATTCCAATTTTTGTTTTCAGTTGCTTGTGCTTTTGGTTTTATGTCTAGGAAACCATTTTTTTAATGCAAGGTCATAAAAATTTGATCCCATATTTCCTTCTAAAATTTTTATAGCTTTAGTTCTTATATTTAGGTCTTTGATCTATTTTGGGTTAATTTTTGTATATGATGTGAGGCAGGGGCAAAGGATACCTCTTTTTTAAACTTTTTTTAATGTTTATTTATTTTTGAGAGAGAGAGAGAGAGAGAGAGAGAGAGAGAGAGGAAGTGGGGGAGGGGCAGAGAGAGGGGGAGATAGAGAATCTCAAACAGGCTCAGTGCTGTCAGCATGGAACCCAATGTGGGGCTCGAACTCATGAACCATGAGATCATGTCCTGGGCTGAAGTCAGATGCTTAACTGACTGAGCCACCCAGACACTCCTCTTTTTTTCTTAAATATTTATTTTTAAGTAATCCCTATACCCAACATGGAGCCCAAATACACAACCCCAAGTCACTCCACTGACTGAGCTAGCCAGACACCCCAACAAAGGGTACTTCTTATCCTTCTTGTCTACAGAATGAATGTTCACAGTTTTTGCCTTTAAATGAAAGTGTTCCTGCATGTGGGCTAGTTTTTCCCTATTCTGAATCATCTCCAAATTGTACCTGTCCTTTATTGTTTACCTGAAATGCCCAGAAATCATTTTAAAATTTCTTTTACCCCAAGAAACCAACAATAATCTTATCTCTCACATGGCTTTATCTATATTCTTCTCACAGCACCTTTGTCACATTCCTTCTAGTATTACAGGTATATATGTAAATGTGTAAGCATTCCCTCCCTAGGGGCAAATTCATACTTCAATTTGTTTTCCATAGTATAGATTTAGTATTTATATGTTGATTAAATTCTGATAATAGACTTCTGATATAGTGGAGGCAAAATGAAATTATAATTGTTTAGAGAAGGAATAAGATTAACCTAAAATACCAATAGAATAGCCATCTTCAATGACTACTATGTAGAATGTGTACTTTATTGATTCTTTAATAATTTTATTATCCAAATGTTTAAAAAAAACATGGGCTTTTATTGTAAAATGACTTTTCCCCTATGACATCAAGTTATAAATGTAACTTTTTGTGGGATTAGAAATGAAAGACATTAGATGAAAACATTCTTTGAGTATAGAGTGGAATACTGCTTTATAAAATATAACCGGCCAATTAGCAATGATTAATAATATTGCTTATATTTTAAGTTTTATTTTAAATAGTAATCTTTCTTTTATAAATGGATGTTTATAAATAATAGTGAAAAAGTTTTCTTTAAAAAAACCCTGCAGTACTTGTAATTGGAAATGTTTCTGGAAAACCTGAGTAATACATTGCCCTACTAAAGAAAATTGCCTGGGAAAAACTGTGACTGACAGTTTATGTTAAGGTTTGCAATCTTGCACAGGTATCATGCCAAGTTTTCATTTATTCACTTTCTTGAAAGTGGAAAGAGACTTAGAAAAATACAGGCTTACCACAGAGTTCCTTTAGAGAAAAGATTGCCATGTGAGAGGATGTCACACTGAGATTGCCTATAGTTGTAGGCAGTGTTTCTTTAAGATAGGGAGGCCTGTTGCTAGGTCTTATAAGGTCATTTTGAGAGGCTGCAAATTGAGCAAAAAGTCAAGTTCTTTCTTTATTGTTACAGAAAAGTAAACACGGTTCCATGAACTTTGATGTTTGATGTGTGGTTAGGGCTGTTTTTTAGTGAACTACTGAGCAAGTTATAAAGGTTTGCTAGAACTAGATGCTCATAAAATTAAGCAGCATAGTAGAGAGTACTGAGATACACTTGATTTGGGACTTGTAAATTAATATTAAATATTCTCAGCTGCAAAGAGTTATATTTTCGAAAAACACTTTACCAGTGTTATTTTGAATTAGTATTGTCTTCATTGACTTCACTTGTTGCTTTTTAATCAGTTTAGTTTCATTTATTTTGTTATTTGGTATCAAATATATATTTTGCATAAATAACCTTTTCTGTTTGTTTTTGATGTATAATATTCCAATAACTGAACTATTATACATTGTTCCTCCAACATGCATCACCTATAATCTTATTGCTAAAGAAGATGTACACAAAATACTCTCTTCTCCTAATTTATTTCTGTAGGGATGTATTATTGATGATGTGTCTCTATGTGTGTGTAACGTGTAAATAGCTTATCACATACTGTCAAGGTACGAGTAATAAGATTATTGTTTTAGAAATATTTTTAGGCCATTGTTTTATGATAAAAATCATGTGTATATGGTCATGTAGTATGTGCATGTGTGTGTGTGTGTGCTTGCACAAAAGGTACTTATACATATGTGATTTTACAATCCTAATCCACTCTTCCAGTGACTAGTTTTGTAATCCTAATTCATTCTTCAAGGACTAACTTTATTAATAGTAAATCTGTACATTAGTGTTTGTCATTCTACTCTTACAATGTAATTTCTTGTGTCTTAAGGTTTTTAGCATTTGATATTCCTGTTTTCACTTTTTAAAATATACATTGTTCCAAAATATATCACATTTTAAATTATTTATTATGTTAGAGATCTTCCTTTTATCATTATTTTAATCATATGTCTTTGGGTAAATTACTTCTTTGTGCTTTATTTTCCTCACCTATAAGATGGGGATTATAATTATGACCTACCTCATAGAGTGTCAAGATTAAATAATTCTTGTAAATATCTTAGAACAGTGCAAGTTAACACGCAATAAAAGATACCTATTATTAATATTTAGCACTCTAGTGGGATTAATTGACTTGATAGGAGATTTTTAATTGGTATACATAGTAGGGCATCTCAAATTCCTTACTTCCCCATGCTTAAGGGCATAGTAAAGTGATTTACAGGATAATCTGCAGGGGAAGTTTAGCTTATGATAATCTTCCACAAATAATTTCTCTTGAGACTTCTTTGTAAATGTTACTTGATAATATATCCATATTTATTTTAATATAAATTATTTCAGTTACCATTTATTTTATTTTCCTCTTTACCCTTCCTCAATATACCCCTATTTTTAAGTAAAATTGAACCAGCAAAAAGATGTACCACGTTTGTCTTATGGTTTTGCCTACCTTATGGCAACCTGCCAAGCTCATTTAGTTACTCATACTCCAATTTGAGATAACCAGATAGGCAAAGGGAAAGGATTGGCAAGAAAAGGTGAGAGGCTGCTGAAACAAAAAGTAAATGTTGATGAAAGAGAATAGAATGCTATCAGATTGGGTTATTTATGAAAATTCTGGCTTTTAAGTATTTTTTTCTGTATAGATTGTCTTAGTCTGTTTAGGCTACAGTAACAAAATACCATATAGACTGGTAGGCTTATACAATAGGAATTTATTTGTCACAGGAGGCAAGGAAGTTTAAGATTTAGGTGCCGGACAATCTGTTCCTTAAAGAGGGTTTTTGTCCTGGTCTATAGATGGTTGTTTGCTGTACCCTCACAGAGTAAATCAAGAGTGCATTCTGGTCTCTTTCTTTTAAGGATACTGATCCTATCATGGAGACCCATTCTCATGACATTACCTAAGCCTGATTACCTCCCCAAATACCATCACATTAGGGGTTAATGCTTCAATGTATAAATTTTGGGGGAAGGAGGGAGGACACAAACATTCAGTAACTGAGAAAAAGTTAACAACTACTATTCACTATACCTTGTAACCATAATTAATCCAATTTAAGGAATTATGCGTAGCTCAATATAAACTAAGTATAACGTGATTGAATTTGTATGAATTTATATAAGAATACATGTTATTTTTTATAATACACAGGCATGTTACATAGTTACCTACAATGTTACTTACAATGTCTGGGACTTGAGCACTTGTGACACAGACAAATTTGTCACTAGGACTCCCAACTTCCCTTGTCAATGGTCTTTCTCACTCTTTCCTTGATTCCAGCATCATTTGTCTTCTTTTCTTCCAAGCATAAATGTGTTTGTAGGAAAGCGTATGATAAATTCAGTCAAATGGAATTGTAAGTAACTTTCTGTAATTACAAATACTATGTTTTTCTCTGTTTAGAGTATGTGATTACCATAGAGGCCAAAGCACTAAAGCAACTTACGCTGCTTATGATAAAAAACTAAGTCAAACATATTATCTTAATTTGCAAATGAATGAATGATATCAATAATATAATGTAAAAGTTTATTAGAGTTTTTTCAGGATTTGGTATATCACATGTGGATAATTGACTTGGATAAAGATTCTTAAACAGTGATTTTAGATTGGGAGGATGTGTAATAAACATGAATTTATTTTTATTGAGCACTTATGTACTGTGCGTTTTTTTAGAGTTTATTTTTATTTATTTTGAAAGAGAGATAGAGAGTAAGAAGAGGAGGGCCAGAGAGAGAGGGAGGCAGAATCCTAAGTAGGTTCTGTGCTGTTAGCACAGAGCTTGATGTGGGGCTTGAACTCATGAACCATGAGATCATGGCCTTAGCTTAAGTTAAGAGTCAGACGCCTAACCCACTGAGCCACCCTGGGACCCCTGTACTGTGCATTCTAAGTGCTAAAGTATCTCTGTGAACAAATAAAATTCCTGCTGTCTTTTGAAGATATTACATTTTAGTAGGGGACACAGATGAAAAGCAAGATACTTGAATACAGAATAAGTTAGCTAGTGATAAATGCATGAAGATATTAGAGTCTACAGAGTCGTAGTATGTGTTTCTATATATGTATATCAATTTTCTATTTTATATAGGGTGGTCAGGAGGCTTCTCATCAGGTGACATTTAGTTTTAGGGACTAAATTGAAGTGATGGAGTAAGCCAAGGAGATATTGGGAAAAGGGCATTCTGGTCAAATGAAACAGAACAAATAATGGCCTTGAAGCAGGAGCAATCTAAAGGGAATGAAAGGAAAAACCAAAAGACCAGTACAGCAGGGGCTGAGTAAATGATTGGGACAGATCAGAGAGGTTCGAGGATCAGATCATGTATAACCTTAGAGAGCGTAGTAAAGACAATCTTTAATTCTGAGAAAGAAAATGCATTACAAGTTTATTTTGGATATACAAGGTGGTAGAAAACCAAGAGTGAAAGCGGAGTTACCAGTTAAAAGTTATTCAGCATTTCCAGTCAGACATGATAGCATCTTGGAGCAGTGTGGTGACAGTGGAGTCACATTCTAAGTACGTACTTAGGAGGCAGAGTCAATAGATTTTTGTCAATGTATTGAATGGGGGTATAAGAGAAAGAGTAGTAAATGAAAACTTACTACTAACTGGCTGACTAACTGGTTGAATGGAGTTGCTTTTTACAAGAGATGGGTAAGCATGCTGGGGAAATAGGTTTGAGAAGGTCAAGAGTTCTTAGTCTTGTAAAGTAGGCAACTGGATACATGAGTCTGGTTTTCATTAGGGAGGATGGCACTGTAGTTAACAATTTAAGAAACATCAGTTTACAGATGGTATTTAAAGCCATTGATCTGGATTAGATCCACCCAGGAAGTAAGTGCATGTAGAGAAAAGAAGAGGTCCAAAGATTGAGTGTGGATTACTTTAATGTTTAGAGGTCAGTAAACAGGAAGAATCAAGAAAGGAGATTTAGAAAAAGCAGCCACTAAAAACAGGAGAACCAGGAGAGTATGGTGTTTGGAAAGAGAAGTGAAGGAAGTGTTTCAAGGAGGAGAGCATGGTCCCCTGTATCAAATGCTCCTGATTGAATAAAATGAGGCTAACGGTGATCTTGAAAAGTGTGTTTCAAGGAAGAGTGTGATGAAAGCCTGACTGTAATGAGTTCATGGATGGATGGATGGATGGAAGGAAGGAAGGAAGGAAGGAAGGAAGGAAGGAAGGAAGGAAGGGATGGAGAAAGGGAAAGAAAGAAAAGAAGTGGAGATTGTGGATATACATAAGTTTCTTTCAATAAAATTTGCTATAATCAGATGAGATAAGTCAGGCAGTAGCTGGAGGGAACATGGAGTTCATGGAGGTTTTGTTTTTAACTTTTTGCTTTCAAGAATGAAGAAATATTACATGTATTGTATGATAGTGAGAATAATCAAAGACAAAAATTGATAGGGTAAGAGAGAGAGTAGAAATCTGCAGTTATAATGCCCTTGAGAAAGCTTCAAGGATGGGATCCAATACTTAATACAAAGCAGTGTCCTTGGATAGGAGCCTGGATAATTTACTTATTGTAATAAGAGGGAAGGCAGAGTATATGCATCAGAATACAGTTTGCCATATTTGGTGTGGGAGCATCTGGAAGTTTTCTTCTTGTTGCTTTTATTTCCTCAGTGAAATAGCAAACAGTCAATTGGAAGTAAATAAGAAGGAGATATTGAAGTTTTGGGGAGAGAGAATTGTGAACTAGTCACTGAGGAAAGTAAGACAGTGACTAGTGAAATATAGTTGCATTATTGGGAATTACAAGGGGCTTACTTGAGGTTACTTCTTTTTTTGTTTCTTTCTATAATGTATTTATTTTTTATAATTTACATCCAAATTAGTTGGCACACGGTACAACAATAATTTCAGGAGTAGATTCCTTAATGCCCCTTACCCATTTAGCCCATCCCCTTTCCCACAACCCCTCCAGCAGCCCTCTGTTCTCTATATTTAAGAGTCTCTTATGTTTTGTCCCCCTTCCTGTTTTTATATTGTTTTTGTTTCCCTTCCCTTAGGTTCATCTGTTTTGTCTCTTAAAGTCCTCATTTGAGTGAAGTCATATGATATTTGTCTTTCTCTGACTAATTTCACTTAGCATAATACCCTCTACTTCCATCCACCTAGTTGCAAATGGCAAGATTTTATTCGTTTTGATTGCCAAGTAATACTCCATTGTATATATATACCACATCTTCTTTATCCATTCATTCATCGATGGACGTTTGGGCTCTTTCCATACTTTGGCTATTGTTGATAGCACTGCTATAAACATTGGGGTGCATGTGTCTCTTTGAAACAGCATACCTGTATCCCTTGGGTAAATACCTAGTAGTGCAATTGCTGGGTCACAGGGTAGTTCTGTTTTTAATTTTTTGAGGTACCTCCATACTGTTTTTCAGAATGATTGCACCAGTTTTCATTCCCACCAGCAGTGCAAAAGAGATCCTCTTTCTCCGCATCCTCACCAACATCTGTTGTTGCCTGAGTGGTTAATGTTAGCCATTCTGACAGGTGTGAGGTGGTTTTGATTTGTATTTCCCAGATGATGAGTGATGTTGAGCATTTTTTCATGTGTCAGTTGGCCATCTGGATGTCTTCTTTGGAGAAGTGTCTTTTCATGACTTTTGCCTGTTTCTTCCCTGGATTTTTTGTTTTTAGGGTGTTGAGTTTGATAAGTTTCTTTATAGATTTTGGATACTAACCTTTTATCTGATACATCATTTGCAAATATCTTCCCCCATTCCGTCAGTTGCCTTTTAGTTTTACTGATTGTTTCCTTCACTGTGCAGAAACTTTTTATTTTGATGAGGTTCCAACAGTTCATTTTTGTTTTGGTTTCCCTTGCCTCTGGAGATGTGTTGAGTAAGAAGTTGCTGTGGCTGAGGTCAAAGAGGTTTTTGTCTGCTTTCTCCTCAAGGATTTTGATGGCTTCCTGTCTTACATTTAGGTCTTTCATCCATTTTTGAGTTTATTTTTGTGTATGGTGTAAGAAAGTGGTCCAGGTTCATTCTTCTGCATGTCGCTGTCCAGTTTTCCCAGCACCACTTGCTGAAGAGACTGTATTCCATTGGATATTCTTTCCTGCTTTGTCAAAGATTAGTTGGCCATACGTTTGTGGGTCCATTTCTGTGTTCTCTATACTCTTCCATTGATCTGAGTATCTGTTTTTGTGCCAATACAATACTATCTTGATGAGTACAGCTTTGTAATACAGTTTAAAGTCTGGGTTTATGATGCCTCCAGCTTTGGTTTTCTTTTTCAAGACTGCTTTGGCTGTTCAGGGTCTTTTCTGGTTCCATACAAATTTTAGGATTGTTTGTTCTAGCTCTGTGATGAATGCTTGTGTTATTTTGATAGGTATTGCATTGAATATGTAGATTGCTTTGGGTAGTATTGACATTTTAACAATATTTGTTCTTCCTATCCAGGAGGATGGGATCTTTTTCCATTTTTTGTGTCTTCTTCAATTTCTTTCATAAGCTTTCTATAGTTTTCATTGTATTGATTTTTCACCTCTTTGGTTAGATTTATTCCTAGGTATTTTATGGTTTTTGGTGCATTTGTAAATGGGATCAATTCCTTGGTTTCTCTTTCTGTTGCTTCATTATTGGTGTATAGGAATGCAACCGATTTCTGTGCATTGATTTTATATCCTGCCACTTTGCTGAATTCATGGATCAGTTCTAGCAGTTTTTTGGTGGAATCTTTTGGGTTTTCCATATAGAGTATCATGTTGTCTGCGAAGAGTGAAAGTTTGACCTCCTCCAGGCCGATTTGGATACCTTTTATTTCTTTGTGTTGTCTGATTGCAGAGGCTAAAACTTCCAATACTATGCTGAATAACAGTGGTGAGAATAGACATCCCTGTCTTGTTCCTGACCTTAGGGGGAAAGCTCTCAGTTTTCCCCATTGAGGATGATATTAGTGGTGGGCTGTTCATATATGACTTTTATGATCTCGAGGTATGATCCTTCTGTCCCTACTTTCTTGAGAGTTTTTGTCAAGAAAGGATGCTGTGTTTTGTCAAATGCTTTCTCTGCATCTATTGAGAGCATCACGTGGTTCTTGTCCTTTCTTTTATTGGTGTGATGTATCACATTGATTGTTTTGCAGATATTGAACCAGCCCTGCATTCCAGGTATAAATCCCACTTGGTTCTGGTGAATAATTTTTTTAATGTATTGTTGGATCCAGTTGGCTAGTATCTTGTTGAAGATTTTTGTGTCCATGTTCTTCAGGGAAATTGGTCTATAGTTCTCCTTTTTAGTGGGGATTTGTCTGATTTTAGAATCAAGGTAATGCTGGCTTCATAGAAAGAGTTTGGAAGTTTTCCTTCCATTTCTATGTTTTGGAACAGCTTCAAGAGAATAGATGTTAACTCCTTAAATGTTTGGTAGAATTCCCCTGGAAAGCCATCTGGCCTTGGACTCTTGTTTTTTGGGAGATTTTTGATTACTAATTTGATTTCTTTACTGGTCATGGGTCTGTTCAAATTTTCTATTTCTTCCTGTTTCAGTTTGGTAGCGTATATGTTTCTAGGACTTTTTCAATTTCTTCCAGATTGCCTATTGTATTGGCGTATAATTGCTCGGATTGTTATCTTATTACTGTTTTTATTTCTGCTGTGTTGGTTGTGATCTCCCTCTTTCATTCTTGATTTTATTTATTTGGTTCCTTTCCTTTTTCTTTTTGATGAAACTGGCTACATGTTTATCATTTTTGTTAACTCTTTCAAAGAACCAGCTTCTGGTTTCATTGGTCTGCTCTAGTGTTTGTTTGGGTTTTTTTGCTTTCGATAGCATTGATTTCTGCTCTAATCTTTATTATTTCCTGTATTCTACTGGTTTTGGGGTCTTTTTGCTATTCTTTTTCCAGCTGTTTAAGGTGTAATGTTAGGTTGTGTATCTGTGACCTTTCTTCCTTCTTTAGGAAGGCCTGGATTGCTATATACTTCCTTCCCGCCTGTGCTGCGGTCCCAGAGGTTTTGGGCTGTGGTGTTATCGTTTTCATTGGCTTCCATGTAGTTTTAATTTCCTCTTTAACTTCTTGGTTAGACTAGTCATTCTTTAGTAGGATGGTGTTTAGTCTCCACATATTTGTTATCTTTCCACATTTTGAGGTTACTTCTTAAAGTGAAGTCAGTCAATATGGTAAGGCTTTTTTCGTTAGTCACATTCATCCGGTTGGGTACAGGTGTAGGATAAGCGGAGATTTTGATTTTCCTAAAGTTGGGGTTTTGCAAGTGAATACACTGGAAGAAGAAAAGGGAAAGGGACATAAAGGGAATATGCATGGAGGGGTTGATAATGCTTGACCATGATATTTAAGCCTGGTTAAGAGGACAGCAATTACATGAAGATGATGAGGAGCAGTGAAAAGTGGTAAGAAGCTGGGAAGACAGAAGATGGTCAGAGAATGGAATGCTTGAAATTAGTAATAAAAAGATCTTGGTTACGACTATGGCTAAGGCAGAGGGAAGGCAAGACTATGAAAAATAAGGATGCCATATAAATGAGAGGGCATGGTATGAGGGTGATTTAAATTGGTACTGAAGTCACTGAGAGTTATGACAAGTGATAGTAGAGACAAAAAAAGGGAGGGAGGGAGGAAGGGATGGAAAAGGAAGAAAGAGGTGGAGTAAAGAATGAAGGAAACTGACCTGGAAAGGTGATATCTTCTCTGTGCAAATCATTTTATCATTTTGTTAATATTGTAATGGCTATGGAAAAACATAAGTTAGAAGGATCTAGGCAATGGATTCTTGTATGAAAAATACAAGGAGGAAAGATGAAGAATTGGGGTTGTCTTAGAAAGGAATAGAATAAGGGTTGATTTAGTTAATTTTTTAAATGTTTATTTATTTTTGAGAGAGAGAGTGCAAGGGAGGGAGGGGTAGAGAGAGAGGGAGACAGAGGATCAGAAGCAGGCTCTGCAGTGATAGCAGACAGCCTGATGTGAGCCTCAAACTCATGAACCGTGAGATCATGACCTGAGCCAAAGTCAGACGCTTAACCAACTGGAGCCACCCAGGCGTCCCAAGAAATATCTTCAATAATGAAAGTAGTATTTCCAAAGAAGGAAAGCCTGAGGCAGATGAATGTCTTTTACAAAGTCCTAGCTTCATCATGGTCAAGTTCCTACAATCTTTTCAGTAATATGGATTGCTAGAAATATTGAAGTGTAAGACAATGGATAACCTGGAAGAACAACTCACCTAATAGAATCCCGTAATTTATGAGAAGTCTTTTTGTTCCTTATGGCATCTTCCTAAAAATGATCTCTACTCATTAAAAAATTTCAAATTAATTTTGAAGATGATTCAAACGCATCAATTTTTTAGTTCATCTTCACCATAAGCCCTAGCCTTCACCAGTTCATTAGATAATTTCTTCTAATATGCTCAAACAGAAAGAATAGAATAAATCTTTTGTTTTCATAAGTTAATTTTTTTAGTTTTTTTAACGTTTATTTATTTTTGAGACAGAGAGAGACAGAGCATGAATGGGGAAGGGTCAGAGAGAGAGAGGGAGACACAGAATCTGAAACAGGCTCCAGGCTCTGAGTGGTCAGCACAGAGCCTGACACGGGGCTCGAACTCATGGACCACGAGATCATGACCTGAGCTGAAGTTGGAGGCTTAACTGACTGAGCCACCCAGGCACCCCGTGTTTTCATAAGTTACTTTTAATCTTTTTCATCTATTCTCACGGGAACTTTATTTTCTCCCTGTGGGAGGAATATTTAACAGCAATTTGCTTAAAATCTCCCCTTTTCATGAAAAGCAAAAGAATAGAAATGCATGCTATTGTGATTTCTTAAAAGTACCATATCTGTACATTAGATCAGAGTTAAAATAATCAGACACCATTCAAAAGCGTTCAACTTTTGATTTCAGCTCAGGTCATGATCTCATGGTTTATGAGATCAAGCCCTGCATCCAGCTCAGTTGTGAGCACGCACTCTGCTTGGGATTCTGTCTCTCTCTCTCTCTTTCTCTGCTCTTCCCCCCCCCCCCCCGCTCAAATAAATAAATGAACATTTAAAGAAAAAAAAGACATCTCTTTATAGGTGTTTAGTATTAGAAAGGCTCTTAGTTTCTCTAATTGGCAAGTTTTTCATTTTATTGGCAAGGAGCTAGGAGAAAAAAGAAGTTTTATTCAGATGTTAATTCAAGGGAGTTGAAACTAATATGGAAGTATTTAGACATGAAATAAAAAGGTATGTGTGAGCTTACAGAACCAAAATAGTCTTTTGAACACTTACAAGGAGCTTCTGAGAAAGAAATTGTCCCAATGATTTCCAGAGATGAATTATGTAATTACTAGTTAGTATGCTCATCAAATATATAAGAAAATACTAAGCCCTTGGAAAAATTGTGGCAGCATGGATAGTGTAACCTACATACATGTATTAATATGTAGCTATAATTCATATGTGGAAGTATATATAATATTCAAGAAGAAAATAATATAAATCTTGAATGGACCTAACAGAGGAGAAAAATAAGTAGAAGAAAGCTGTCAGGGGTTAAACAATAAAACCAAAACAAAAAGAAAAGAAAATTGTAGTTAAATGTTAAGAATGACAGTAGAGGGGTAACTGGGTGGCTCAGCTGGTTAAGCGTCTGACTCTTGGTTTTGCCTCGGGTCATGGTCTCACAGTTTCATGAGTTCCAGCCCCACTTTGGGCTCTGTTCTAACAATGTGAAGCCTGCTTAGGATTCTCTATCTTCCTCTCTCTCTGCCCCTTTCCCATTTGTGCTGTCTCTGTCTCTATCAAAATAAATAAATAAACTTTAACAAAATATTTAAAAAAAAATGTAGAACATTACAAACAAACACACACCAGTTTGCAGCTAAGATAGACTGATACGTCACTTATTTCATAGTTTTAAAATTTATAAATATAAAGGTATTATATATGAAAACAACATATATAAGTTGCATGGTTTTTTGTTGTGAAATCTCTATTTAAGAGACGAATAAGGGCAGAAGCAGAGAGGTTGGCCATAGATAGGACATGTCTGTTCCAATCACACAGTATAGCTTTATTTCTTATATCAGGATCAAGCAAGACATTTTAAGCTGAACTGAAGGTTCTATCTGAACTGAAATGTTTGACTTAAAGACTGTTCTTCCATTCCACTTCTTGAAAAGAATTATTAAAATGGCTATGTATATGCGTAAAAACAGGGTAATAGAAACTAGAGATGATATCATCTGAACTGTTTAATCACTTCAAAAACGGGGGGGAGAAGAAGAAAATTTTTTTTAATGTCTATTTATTTATTTTTGAGAGGTGCATGCACGCGTGCAAGTAGGGGAGGGGCAGAGAGAGAGAGGGAGAGACAATCCCACATAGGCTCCATGCCAACAGTGTAGAACCAGATGTGGGGCTTGATCTCAAGAACTGTGAGATCATGACCTGAGTGAAAATCAAGAGTTGGGCGCTTAACTGACTGAGCCACCCAGGTGCCCCCAAAATGTTTTTAAAGTTCTAGTTTGTTTTCTTGAGATAATTAGTTTACCTTATTAGTTTTTTGTCTCTGTTCACTTTCTAAAGGGAAATAAATCAGCTTAAACTGACTTGGCAGATGACTTTAATTGTATTTATTTATTTTTTTAAGCACTGAAGTGCCATTCTTGTGATTAAGCAAGTGCATTGTGGCGTATGGTGGGCTAATGTGACAAGTATGTGGCTTGAAGCCAGTACAATACCTCTGTGTTTCCAACCACACTTAGTTGTTTTCAGCTATATAGTTATCAGAACTGTGCCTGCTATACTGTTAGGTTTGTATCTATTGTAATAGTACAAATTATTGTTTATCTATTAAAATGTAAGTTGGGGGTTTGTTTATTTGTTTGTACCATCAGTTGGGAAGAATTTTTGGTATATCTTTTCGATGTTGCAAAAGGGACCAGGGATTTACAGGGATTTAGAACTACAGAAGCTTTAAAATATTAACAGCCCATTAAGTACAGGATATGGTTCATGAGGTTTAATGGGAAGTTGTTAAAATGAGATGGAACTATTCCAATGATTGGGGAGGGGTGGTTAGTGGCAAAGAACAGGGAATTTAAGAATTTAAAATGCTTGTTTTCCTATAAATACTCAATGTTTAGGCACACTGCACAACAACAATAACAACAAACCTCTTCTATCCTGATAAGCAGTACTTGGAGCTCAACGAGAATACCATTTGGTCCATATGTTAACTTGCCTCTTCAGAGGATATGCTGCAATGTTTTCTTAAAAAAATTTCCTGTGGATTTGAGATGCTTGGCATTCATTAAATCAAACGTTTGGACTTTGAAATAGCACCTACTTTGTTTAACATTTAAAAAATTACAAGACTCCTGAGACTAGTCCTTGGAATAGCCTTTAGTGATTATCCAGAGAATAATAAAAAATGCAAGTTTCTCAGAGGAGGGTATTTTAAAAGCAAAAGAGTGTAACACTGTAAGAGCATAATATTTAATATACACCCGTGTCTTCGTTCCATGAAGTGTGGCACACTTAATAGTGCACACCACATGGCCAGTGACCATTACAGTCTAATATATCGTGTATTTCATGCACAAACTTAAGTCTTGGCTCCCAGGTCAGGGTAGTAGCTCAGTCTTCTGCTTGCCTGGATTAAATACCTTTGTCACCCAGCTCTTCAATCCTGCTCAGTTGGTGTAATTTTTATGAATTTCAACATTCTCTGTATGAGGCTCTGCTATGTCATAGGATTATTTATAAGGTCAAATGAAATCATGTACATAAAAGCACTTCATAAATTATTAAGTGATATGCTTAGTATATATAATCTTATTGGATATAATCTTATTAGAAAGGTAAATCAGAAACTGAGACGCTGGAACTTTGTAGATAGGCCCAATTTTGGGAATCGCAGGTCTACTTAGTACTGCTGCTAACTGTTTTCAGCAGACCAAAGTTAGCTTTACCACATGTGCTTCATGATTTTTTTGCTTTGGATTTCATATTAGTCAATGTTATTGAATGAAATGTGAAGAAAACGGAAAGCCCTGTGGAAACTCAAATGAGATTACAATAAACATTCAGTATGACTTACACACCTTTAGTTCCTTACCTGACTTTCTTTTTCAACCCAGTTCATGGTATTATTCAGTATTTGCTGTGTGAAATGCTGACATGTTTCAGTTATCTGTTGCTGCATAACAAATCACCCCAAAAGTTAGTGGCTTAAAACAACAGCAATCATTGTTATTGCCCAAGGATTCTCTGGGTCAGGAATTTGGGAAGGCCTCAGCTGGGCAGTGCTGGTTTCGTCTCTAATGTGATTGCAGTTCAACCAGGGCTGATAAAGGGAGCTAAAGCAACTGGGGGCTGACCGGACATCTTTCTCTCTTTATGTGGTTTCTACATGTGGTTTAGTTTGGGCTTTCTTACAGCATGCTGGCCTTAGGGCAGCCAGCCTGCTCACATGGAAGTTCCAAAAGCCAGTGTCTTCAGAGAAAGAAGCAGAAGGTGTAATACCTTTTATGACCTTGTCTCTCAGGTCACAAGCCTACATTTCAAGAGGAAAAAACAGAGATCCTCTTGATGAGAGGAATGTCAAAGACCCAGGTGGATGGGAGATGTTATTAGGACCATCTTTGTAAACAAACAAACAAACAATCTGCCACATGAATGATGATTAATCCCATCATTTCTTATATAATTCTTGTTCCCTGTTAGCCTTACTTCTCTAGTGCCACAATATGGGATGGTTTACCTCTTTTTTCTTTTGTAACTACACAATTTCCCTATTCCATATGAAGAAGGAAAAAATAAAGCTAACTAAAATTAGGACTACTCTTTTTATGCCCTCTTAAATATAAAATCAGCCTCATTTTGGAAAGATTATGCAACACACATAAGGAAAAAAACAAACAAACCTGTTTTCCTTGGTAAGTCATACTTACCAAAAGGTGTGTTACTAACTGTTGGTTTGGAAAGCCCATATGAAAAGATTGCATTGCCACTAACTTGCACTAAACTCCAGAAACTCTTATTTGGAAAACAGTTTGCACTCTGATGTATGGTGAGCATGTTTATTCTTATTTCTTATGGTACTTTTTTGTATACTCTTCTTATCAAATTTATCACATTTACTCTATATTACAGTTATATGCATGTCATCTCTTTATGGGTAGAATTTGTTGCTGATTCATCAAGACCATAAGTGCTTGGAAAAAGAAAAAAGACCATAAGTGCTTGGTAAATATTTGTTGAACGATTAGAGCCTTTAATGTCCATTATTTGAGAAGATAATCTATATGTTCAGGCTGCTGACAGAGATGGCTTCTGTGATTGAGATGGGCATTCTGGGGCCACCTGGGTGGCTCAGTCGGTTAAGTGTCCAACTTCGGCTCAGGTCATGATCTCGCAGTCAGTGAGTTCAAGCCCCGCGTCGGGCTCTGTGCTGACCGCTCAGAGCCTGGAGCCTGTTTCAGATTCTGTGTCTCCCTCTCTCTGACCCTCCCCCGTTCATGCTCTGTCTCTCTCTGTCTCAAAAATAAATAAACGTTAAAAAAAATTTAAAAAAAAAAGAGATGGGCATTCTGGTGTGTCAAAATTCCTTTACAGCCCATGACTGGTACCTATAGGTAGTGACAATTATTCAGTATTAAAGAACATTAGTTTTTGGTACATTTCTGATTTTGAAATCTCTCCCAGGTAATTTACCCACCCATACTAAATGAGGCTCATTCCTTTTCCATTCTGTTTCTTTTTTACCCCCAGATTAATTGAGATGTAATTGACATGTAACATTGTGTAGTGTAGGGTGTACAGTTTGACAATTTGATATATGTATTATGATAAAATGATTACCACAGTAAGTTAGTTATCACAACCATCACCTTAGTTACTTTTTTTTTTTTTTTTTTTTTTTTGGTGGAGAGAACTTTCAAGATCTATTTTCTCAGCAACTTTCAAGTTGACAATATAATGTCATTAACTATAGTCATCATGCCCTACATTAGATCCCAGAGCTTATTCATTTTATAACTGGAAATGTGTACTCTTTGACAAGTTTCATTTCACTTTCCAAATTTTCCACCCCCACGCCTTGTCCTCTAGCAACCATCAATCTACTCTCTGTTTCTATGAGTTTGGTTTTTTTTTAGACTTCACACGTAACTGAAATCATATAATATTTGTCTTTTTCTGTGTGCCTCATTTCACTTACATGATGTCTTCAAATTTCATCCATGCTGTTGAAAATGGCAAGATTGCCTTTTTCTTAAATAATATTTCATTGTGTGTGTGTATAATATAATATATAATAATATTATATATATATAATATTTTATTTATCCATTCTTTAGTCATTGGACACTTAGGTTGTTTCCATGTTTTGGCTATTATAAGTAGTGCTTCAGTAAACATAAGGTGCAGATATCTCTTTGATATAGTGATTTCATTTCCTTCAGGTGTATACCCAGAAGTGGGATTACTGGAGCATATGGTAGTTCCATTTTTGTTGTTTTGAGGAACATCCATAATGTTTTCCATAGTGGATGTACCAATTTACATACCCACCAACAGTGCACAAGAGTTCCCTTTTCTCTACATCCTTGCCAGCATTAGTTATCTCTTGTCTTTTTGATACTAGCCATTCTAACAGGTTTGAGGTGATATCTCATTGTGCTTTTGATTTGCATTTCCCTGATGATTAGTGACATTGAACATATTTTCATATGCCATTTAGACATTCAGATGTCCTTGTTGGAAAAATGTATATTTAGTTCTGCCAGTTTAAAAAATTGGATTATTTGTTTTTTGCTATTGAGTTGTATGATTTCTTTATATATTTGAGATATTTGCCTTTATCAGATACATGGTTTGTAAATATTTTTTCCCATTCTGTGTGTTGCTTTTTCATTTTGTTTGTTGTTTGTTCTTTTGCTGTGTGCAAGACTTTTAATTTGATGTAGTCCCACTGTTTATTTGGCTTTTGTTGCTCATATTTTTAGTGTCATATCAAAGAAAAAAATCATTGTTAAGACCAATGTCAAGGAAATTTTCTCTTATGTTTTCTTCTAGAAGTTTTATGGTTTTAGGTTTTATTTACATCTGTATTCCATTTTGAGTTAATTTTTGTAAGTGGTGTAAGATGAAGGTTTAATTGCATTCTTTTACATGGGATTATCAAGTTTTCCCAACATCATTTATGAAAGAGACTATATTTTCAACATTGTGTTTCTTGGCTCCCTTGTCAAATGTTAGTTGACTATATATGCATGAGGGTTATTTTAACAAATTGAACTCTTCTCATTCATGAACATGGGATATCTTTCCATTTATTTTTGTCTTAATTTCTTTCATACAAGTCTTGGAATTTTCAGAGTACGGATCTTTCTCTTCATTGGCTAAATTTATTTCTAAGTATTTTATTGTTTTTGATTCTCTTATAAATGGGATTATTTATTACTTTTTCAGAAAACTCATTTTCAGTATATTGAAATGAAACTGATTTTTGTATATTGATTTTGTATCCTGCACTTTCCTGAGTTACTTTATTATTTCTAACCATTTTTTGGTAGAGTCTTTAGGATTTTCTATATGCAAGATCATGCCATCTGTAAACAGAGATAATTTTACTTTTTCCTTTCTGATTTGGATGCCTCTTATTTCTTTTTCTTGTCTGATTGGTCTGGCTAGGACTTACAGTGCTGTGTTGAATAGGAATGGTGAGAGAGTAGAAGACACTCTTACCTTGTTCCTGATCTTAGCAGAAAAGCTTCAACTTTTCATTGTTGAGCATAATATAATCATAGGATTATCATATTTGTTACATGAGCCTTTATTATGTTAAGCTTGTTTCTTTTATGTATAGGTTGTTGAGAATTTTTGCAATAAAAGGATATTGAATTTTGTCAATGTCCTTTTCTTCATCTACTGAGATGGTCCTATGATTTTCATCTCTCGTTCTATTAATGTGATCTGTCACATTTATTAATTTGTGTATGTTGAACCATCTTTGCATCCCAGAGATGAATCCTACCTGATCTGGCATATGATCCTTTTAATGTGCTGGGGAGTTTTGTTGTTGTTTGCTAACATTTTGTTGAGAGTTACTGCATCTATATTCATCAGAGATATTCAAACAGTTTGAAATTACATTTTTCCTGCAAACTTCTTTAAGTAATCTTGCAAAGTATCAACTCTCCATATGTTCAGTAAACATAACATTTTAAGCCAAGAGAGTAATAGAGAAGACATTCTTTTCATCTTATTACCTATTTGTCTTCTGGAGAAGGAATCATTTGTTAAATACTTTTTGGCTTTAAGGTTTGAATTAATTTTCAAGATTGGCTTTATTTTTTTTAATTTTTTTATTAAAAAATTATTTTTGGTTATTTTTGAGAGAGTCAGAGACAGTATGAGTGGGGGAGTGTCAGAGAGAGAGAGGGAGAGAGAGAATCCCAAGCAGGCTCTGCACCACCAGCACAGAGCCTGATGTGGGGCTCAAACTCATGAAACTGAGATCATGACCTGAACTGAAACCAAGAGTTGGATGCCTAATTGACTGAGGCACCCAGGCGCCCCTCAAGATTGGCTTTAAATACATGACTATAAAATGATAGATGTAGTAGCACATTTTGAAAATCAGGAAAAATTTTCCATTTCTAACAAGAAAAATAAAAAAAGAAAAGCATTGCCAATTTGAAATGTTGAAAACCCTGGCAGAGTTGGCGGGGAATGTTTAGAGTATACTAGTCACATCTTGAGATTCTAGGTAAGTTATAAAGAAATATGTAATATTTTTAAATTTCATGATGATCATGTCTTGAATAGCTCAAAATTACTTGATAATTAAGGTATTTAAAATTTTAAGCAATTGGACAGTTTTTTAAAAATTTTAAATCACCAAGCAGTTTTATAATGTTGGCTTCTCTGGTGTTTCAGAACCTGCTAAGAGGAATCTTTACATTCTAAAAATTAAAAATGTTCTAGGGATGCTTACGTGGCTCAGTCAGTTAAGTGTCTGACTCTTAATTTCTGCTCAGGTCATAATCTCACAATTGTGGGATCAAGTCACACGTTGGGTGTAGAGCCTGCTTAGGTTTCTCTCTGCCCCTCCCTCTGCACCTTCCCTGCTCACTCTCTCCCTCAATCATCATCATCATCATCAATAATAATAATAAATACTGTATCTTTGCAAAGAAAAGGAGAACCCAGAGGCTTCTCAGTGAAATGGCTGATTTCAAGAGTAGGTTAGGGCCAGTGGTCCAAAAATTGATGATATCATGTAACAAGACCCCAAGAGTCCGATTGAATAGGTTGGGACCAACTGAGCACCACAATAATTAAGTACAGTAATAAATTATAACTTATTGAAAAACTAGTAATTCATGAGTCCATAAGTAGGAAAGAAAGAGTCTCTTGCTTATAGTGGAAATCTCAGGGTTGATTGGTAAAATAGAAGAGATCTGCAGTTGGAAAATCATCATGATAAAGATTCAATCAGGCAAAGATCATGTGTGGATGCTAAATCTAGTGGGAAATTTTGATGAGGAGCATGATAATTGATTGACTTCAAGTGTCAGGCTGCTTGTCAAGTTGAAAGAGAGCAAAAAAAATCCCAGTAATTATGCAGTGTGAAATCAGCTAACAGCTTGATTAGGTAATAGTCATTTTACAGAATGAATGAAGGACAGGTAGACCTGTGTCTCCAGATGTGATATTCTAGTCAAGAATAACTGACTTCATCCTAACCACATCAGATAGATGCAAAATGAGGATTATTTTATCAAGAGAAAGTTGGGAGGGCAATGTCCATTAAAAATGTCTCATAAAAGGGGCGCCTCGGTGGCTCAATTGGTTAAGTGTCCGAATTTGGCTCAGGTCATGATCTCATGGTTTGTGAGTTCGAGCCCCACGTCCAGGGCTCAGAGCCTGGAGCCTGCCTTGGATTCTGTGTCTCTCTCTCTTTGTTCCTCCACTGCTCGTACACACTCTCTCTCTCTCTCAAAAATAAAGATAAAAAAAATTTTTTTTTAATGTCTCATAAAAGACAAAAAAAAGGCTGTGGAAATGTTCACATTAAAAAATACTGAAGAGACATGACAACTAAATATACCTGATCCTAGAATCTTTCCTTTACTGGAGGAGAAAAAAATATGTATCTATATTATAAAGTACATTATTAGTTCAATTGGCAAAATTTGAATATGGATAGTAGATCAGATAAAAATATTATTTCATTGTAAATTTATGCTGTTGATACTCTGTGGTTACCTAAGAGAATAACCCTGAGTGGATTCCTTAGGAACTTCACACTGAAATTTTATGAATAAAGGGCCATGATGTATGTAATTTACTATCAAATGATTCTGTAAAAAAAAAAAAAAAAAACTATGTGTAGAGAGCACAAGTGCAAATAATAAAGCAAATAGGGTAAAATGTTAACGATAGATGAGTTCAGGTAAAAGGTTTAAAAGAGTTCTTTGTGCTATTTTTGTTTTTGCAACTTTGTGTAAGTTTGAAATTTTCGAATAAGAAGTTTTTTTTCAAAGGGAACTGAAGATGCCTTTGATTCTAACACCTGATGTCTGAATTAAAAAATAAATCGCAAAACCAAAAACTTCCCAGCACATAATGTCATTATTTAATAAACTAGTAGGAGATTGACTACTTGGAGACATCTGAAACTCTACCTCATTAAGACATGAGGAGATTATTTGATAGGCATCAAAGTGAATAACATGTTGTAATTATCTCTCATGTCTATGATTCTTTCTCTGTGATTTTGGCAACTGGTTTAACCACAGCTATGAGGAAAAGTTGTAGTAAAGATAGAAAAGTAGTGTTGAGTTTATTGATAATGTCCTAACCTACTGTGTCTATTTTTTAGGGGTATTCATGTGCCTAAATGAAAAAGACCCAAACTGTTATCATTACTTTTAGAATATGTAGAATTAGAGAAGAAACAGCATATATTATTTTAAATGACATGTGCGATTATGAATTTATACTGTTACTCATGAAAACAGTTGCCTGACCTCTGGTAGTACATTAACCATTCCTTTGTTTATGTCTTGCTTTGAAAGCTCCCTTTGCTTCTTTCCTGCGGTTCTGTAATTAGATTCATTAATCCTCAATCTACCCTAGTTTTCACCAACTTTCTGAAGTCTCTGGCAGCCTACTCTGTCAATGCCTTCTTTATTTACTTTCTCCTCTTGTCTTTGACAAGTGATACCTCCTCTTATGAACTACTTAGTTAGGAGGAATCCTGACCAATTCACAGTCTAAAAATGTTTGACTATGGGAGTAAAAGGCACAGCATAGGGAATATAGTCGATGGTACTGTTTTTCAAAAAAAAAAATTTTTATTTTGAGAGAGAGGGAGAGTGCATGAGAATGTGGAGGTACAGAGAGAGCCTGAGAGAGAGAGAAAAAGAGAGAGGGAGAGAGAGAGAGAGAGAGACAGAGAGAGAGAGAGAGAGAGAGAGAGAGAGAGAGAGAGAGAGAATCCCAAGCAGGCTCCACGCTGAGTGTGGAGCCAGACACAGGGCTCAATTCCATGATCCTGGGATCACGACCTGAGCCAAAACTAAGAGTCAGATGGTCAACCAACTGAGCTACCCTAGGTACCCCTATAGTCAATGATACTGTAATAATGATACTGTTATCTTATGGTGACAGACAGTAGCTACACTTTTGGAGAGCATAGCACAACATATAGAGATGTTGAATCATTATGTTGTATACCTGAAATGAATGTAACATTATATGTCAACTATTCTCAAATTATTAAATTCTAAAAAAGAAAAAAAATTAATAGAAACAGAAGAAAAAAATAAATAAAAACAAAAATGCTTGACTAAGCCAGTTACAACACCAGATCTTTTTTTGCAATAGATCTGCTCTATGATGAAACTTGTCTTTCTGTCACTGTTTATATTAATATGCTTGTATCAAATTCTTCATGGAAAGAGACAGATTATAAGTAAATGAATAAAACTATTTTTAATGACTTCTACTTTCAATGACTTCTACTTCAGAATTATTTGAGAGGGCTGGAATTTCTACATAATCTTTTAGGCCCTAATTCTGCTTCTAAGAAACTTGAGGATTCCAAGCTTAGAGAGTTCTCTTGAACACCTAAAATCCTGTGTCTTCATTACAAAAGGAATATATTTCTAGTGATAAAATTCCAAAAATGGCCATTAAAAATGACTCTTTTCACTCAAATGATACCACAGAAGTTATTGCCAAATCTGCCAGTTGATACCCTTTGAATTTCTGCTGTATAAAGCATGAAAACTGAAATAATCATTCCCCTCAGACTGCCCTTTCTCACCTTTTGACTATTACTATGAACTGGAAAAAACAAACAAACCTAGCCAAATTCCAGATACCTATGTAAAAATAAATGTGTACATGGGAAGAGATGGGAACTAAATTTTACTAAGACCTTTCTTGGGCTAAACGCTGTGTATACAATATCTCACTTTCAAAAAGAGAAATGTACAGACTCCTTTTAAAGAAAAAAATATTGTGTCAGACCCTGCAATATTAAATTATTTTATTATCACTGTTACTTAAATATGTACAAATACAAAAACAAAGTTTAAGTTCCTTATGCTTATAGTTTTAGTGGAGTTATAAAACCAAAATAAATGATAAATGTAATTACAAGAAAAGTACATAACTAATAAAGGTTACATCACCATTACTATGAAGGCAAAAACCGTTGTTGAAACTAAATTGTTTTCTCAAAGTGAATATGACACAGGTTTCTCTAAGTTCAGCATGCCTGTACTACTCTGTGGTGACTTCTATCATTTTTCTCTATTCAAGCTGCTAGAAACCTTTGATTATATAGCTTTATGATCTCATTTGGCATTAACTTGGTGCTATTTGGGGGCAGTGTGGTCCAGAACACAAATGCAAAACAGACACTGACACTATATAGCACTAATTTGTTTTTAGTTGTTTTCTCATTTTATATGTTTATTTGTTACCACACTTACATTCCTCATTTTGAAAAAATATTGTTATCAAAGTAACAATCTGAAACTAAAAAGTTACCAGGAAACCCTTGACCAAGAGAGAGTTTGTGGACTCGTAGGATGAGACACCCTGCATTATCAGATTTAATTCTCATAACAGCCTTAGCAGATTGATATTTTTTTTTTTACCATCTTAGAGATAAGGAGATTGAGGTTCAGAGAAATTAAATTGTCACAAATCACACAGTAAGTAGATTCAGGTGAACTTTCAAAGGCAGTAGTTTACAGAAGGGTGGTAGAGAAGTGAGAAGGGTTGGGTTGCATGTTTAGTGTAACAGTCTTACAACACTTAAATAAATTCTGTCATTTATTTTCTTTTGGTATCATAACTTAGGTCTGTGTCCTAAGGCAGGAGAATGCTTTGTTATTTAAGTTCACTGTTGTTCCAATTCACTGAATAGTCTTTTGTATATGGCATCATATAGTAATCTACACTTGGTTTTTGTTTGTTCCTTTGGTTTTTGGACAGAAGGTTAACCAACAAACATCACTGTGGAAACTTCCAGGGTAGTCCATGAAGTGTAATCCATATGAGCTGTCCATCAAATCAGTTGTTGATGCTCTCCTTTTTCACCACCCTCCGAGACCATAAATGTCACTACTATAAAACTGCTGATGATTACCTACTTGGAGAGTAAGAAACTTTTTCATGCAGTATCACGCCCTCTTCCATCATTTGAACGTCAGGTTGATTTGACCTAACCATAAATCTGAAGTTTTACAGTGATCTCACTGTCAACCTGTCAGACATCTTAAACCTTTGATTTCAAAAAGCACACGGTAACCGTAGGTAAAGTATGAACTTCTAGTCCTGAGCTGGATAGAAAATTATAAATTTAAAAAAATGTAATATTGATCCCTTAGTTAAAATAGTTTAATGACTGAGGAATGAAAGAATTAGCTGATATACGAGGTACAATTTTAATTCTTGTTTGGATACACTTTAAATGAAATGAATATGAATATATTTTTGTTTAAGGATAATTATATATAGAAAGCTAGTTTTCTAGCTCTCACACCAAAATTCACACTAATAGTGTAGGTTTTGTTTTTTAGTACAGAATTTTTTATTAAAATAAGTAGAACACCTATGCTGACATCCATAAATGTCAGTTATCAAACATGTTTCCTTGTATTTTGGACCAAAGAATGACTATCCTGATGGAATTTCAGGTATCATGGAAGGCCAACATGAGATAATTTTGAAATTGTACAATTTCTAAATAACTAAACTGTAACTTGTCTTGCATTATTGCCATTCCTTCTGTAACAAATCCAGTAAAATCATCACTGTTTTCCAATAATCATTTTATACTCAGGAAGAAAAAGTTAATAGTCAATACTCATTAAGAAGTTGATTAAAGAAGCTTATAGTCATTGCTTGCCCGCTTGAGTGCACATGTGGCACAGGCTTTCTCTCTCTCTCAAAATAAATAAATAAACATTTTTTTTAAAACCTCCTAAAAAATGTTTACAGAAAGTGCTAGTTGTTACCTGTTTTGGTCATATAAAAAGTCTCAATATTGCTCCTATGGGATATTTGATTTGAACCACATACGTTCCTGAACAAATAGAACACTGACTGTACTCACTTGAAACTGGACAAAATAAATCAAAAATTTTTGCCCATAAAATTACCAAAATTTCAGAGTATTTAGTCATGTTTCTAATATATATTGAATGGTACTCTAAAGTGATCACTATTAGATCTATATATGATAATATGGAATATTTTGCAGGATATATAGCTAAAAAACAAAACAATGGGTGGCTCATCTGGTTGAGGGTCCTACTCTTGATTTTGGCTCAGATCATGATCTCATGGTTCATGGGATCAAGCTCCTCTGACAGCTCAGAGGCTGCTTGGGATTTTCTCTCTCTGTCTACCCCTACCCTGTTCATGTGCTCTCTAAATAAATATTTTAAAAAGGAAAACCAAACAAAAACCACCAAGGTGCAGTCCTTGTGTCATATGATCAGTGTGTGCCTGGTAAACAGCTCTCTGTAGGAAAAAAAAAGTCTGATTCATAGCTAATATTTTCATGGCGTAAATACTCTGGCAGTGGCTTATTTCAAGCTACCCACATGAAGTCACTGAACTTGGAGTTGGGAAGAGATGTACATTATTGGTTCTCATGAGCCACTAAGAGCTGACTCCAGCACACTGCTGAATAGCATAGGAATTCAAAAAAGTAAATGTAAAAAATCCTCATGATTTAATCTTAAGTGAAAAGGTAAGTGTTGTATGTAGTATATATTTATTGTACACATGTACTAATTATGTATAATTAAGTATATAAATACACACGGACAAACACACTTATGTGTGATCCCATTTTTATTTCAAAGATACATACATCTAACTATGTGTATGGGGGGTACTTGGACAGGGATGGGGCACTACTATTCATTCATCAGGTGTTGGGGAAATGAGTTCTATCAACTAAAAGAATTCTTTGCACAAGAATTTAGAAAACAAAGAAAACCGGTTTGTTATTAGGTAAGCATAGTACAGTATCTGCATATAGCTAGCCTGCTGGAGACTACAAAATTAGATAACATTTCACACAATTTACATAGCAAAGAGGAGGAAAGAACATTAATGTCTCTAATCACCTAGAGACAGTCTGTGTGCATCTCTTGAGAGCCCTGAGCTGATTCAGTAGTACATGTTTACATATCTAGAAGTTATTTGGCTTGCATCCTTGCATATATTTTTCTGCTGTAAAAACGGGGGTAAAGACAGAGGATTATCTGTATCCCCAAGGTTAGAATATGAACTTTGACTTGCTGTGTTTTCTTTCTTTCTTTCTTTCTTTCTTTCTTTCTTTCTTTCTTTCTTTCTTTCTTTCTTTCCTTTCTTTCCTTCCTTCCTTCCTTCCTTCCTTCCTTCCTTCCTTCCTTCCTTCCTTCCTTCCTTTCTTTCTTTCTTTCTTTCTTTAATGTTTATTTATTTTTGAGAGAGACAGAGACAGAATGCAAGTGGGTTAGGGGCAGAGAGAGAGAGGGAGACACAGAATCCAAAGCAGGCTCCAGGCTCTGATCTGTCAGCACAGAGCCCAACGCAGGGCTTGAACCCACGAGCTGTGAGATCCTGACCTGAGCCAAAGTTGGATGCTCAACCGACTGAGCCCCCTCTTTTTTTTAATGTTTGTTAAAACATTAAAGAGGCGCCCCTCTTTTTTTTTTTTTAATGTTTGTTTATTTTTGAGAGAGAGAGAGAGAGTGTGTGAGTAGGGGAGGGATAGAGAGAGAGCAGGACAGAGGATCCAAAGCAGGCTCTGTGTGACAGCAGCAAGCCTGATGCAAGGCTCAAACTCATGAACCATGAGATCATGGCCTAAGCCAAGGTCAGGTGCTCAACAGACTGAGTCACCCAGGCACCCCTAGATTCACTCTGTTTTCAAGGAAATACTCTACCAAATGGGTAGGAGAATATAGTCACTTTGCCCTTTATAAATAGAGAAAATAATTTTCATTTAACCTTACATAGGCTGAAATGAGGACTAGAAGGAATATCTGTAGTGATTATTTGGTGAATTGGTTTTGTTTTTTTAATAATTGTATTATCTAAATATTCCTAATGAACATATATATGTTATAATCAGGAAAAAAATGCTATTAAAAAAAACAGATATTGGGGACTTGATTTTATATTAAGGTGATGTTACTATAATTTATTCTTTTGGTTTTTTTTTTTTTAGTTTCACATTTTTATTTAAATTCTAGTTAGTTAACATGCAGCGTAATATTAGTTTCAGGTGTAGAATTTATTGATTCATCACTTACATACATGCCGTGCTCATCACAATTGCCCTCCTTACTACCCATCACCTATTTAATCCATCCCCCTGCCCTCCTCCCCTTCAGCAACACTCAGTTTGTTCTCTGTTAAGAGTCTGTTTTATGGTTTGCCTCTCTCTTTTTCCCCTCTATGTTCACTTGTTTTGTTTCTTAAATTTCACTTATGAATGATATCATATAGTCTTTGTCTTTCTCTGACTTATTTCACTTAGCATAATACTCTCTAGCTCCATTCATGTCTTTGCAAATGGTAAGAGTTCATTCTTTTTGATAATTGAGTAATATTCCATTGTATATAATATATACCACCTTTTCTTTATCCATTCATCAATCATTGAACACTTGGGCTCTTTCCATAATTTGGCTATTGTTGACAATGCTGCTATAAACATTGGGGTGCATGTATCCCTTCAAATAAGTATTTTTGTATTTTGGGTAAATACCTTGTAGTGCAATATATACATAAAAATATACGTGTAGGGTACATTTTTAACTTTTTGAGGAACCTCCACACTGTTTTCCAGAGTGGCTGCACCTGTTTTCATTCCCACCAACAGTTCAAGAGAGTTCCCCTTTCTCCACAACCTTGCCAACATCTTGCATTTCCTGTGTTGTTAATTTTAGCCATTCTGACAGATGTGAGATGGTATTTCATTGTGGTTTTGATTTGCATTTCCCTGATGATGAGTTATATTGAGCATCTTTTCATATGTCTGTTAGCCATCTGTATATATGTCTTCTTTGGAAAAATGTCTATTCATGTCTTCTGTCCATTTTTTAACTGGAGTGATGTTTTTTGAGTATTGAGTTATATAAGTTCTTTATAGGTTTTTGATACTAATCCTTTATCAGATATGTCATTTGTACATATCTTCTCCCATTGCAAAGGCTGCCTTTTACTTTTGTTGATTCTTTCCTTCAGTGTGCAGAAGCTTTTTATTTTATTCTTTTGAGATCTCTTTTTAAAATCTCTTGTTGTAGGGGTGCCTAGGTGGCTTAGTTGGTTAAGCGTCCTACTCTTGACTTCGGCCAGGTCATGATCTCATGGTTCATGGGTTTGAGCCCCTCATCGGGTTCTGCACGGACAGTACAGAGCCTGCTTGGGGTTTTCTCTCTCTCTCTCTCTGCCCACCCCCCACTCTCTCCCTCTCTCTCTCTCAAAAAATGAATATACTAAAAAAAAAATTTATAAAAAAAAATCTGTGGTTATTTTATTGTTAAGCATTATATGTACAAGTTCATCACTATGTACTTTTTTCTTTTTCTGGGGAATAAAGAAGAAACATGGCCTTGTTTTTAAAGAGCTTATAATATATTTAGAGAGATAAGCTTAACCTGTATGGAATAGCTATGAATGATAGAAGCAAATGATATATAACCAGGGACTACAGTGTATAGTATGGTGCTGTGGCAGTTAAAAGGAGGAAGAAATCAGAGCATTCTTAAGTTTAAGAAAGGTTATTTGGAAGAGGTAATTTGAGATAAGTTTTGAAGTTTGCTTTTTTTTTTTTTTAAAGTAGATGAAAATCCCTTCAGATGAGTATAACTTCATAAGCAGGGTAAGAGGTGAGAATGAACCTGGTGTTTTTTAAGGGAATTCACATACATACAGGGGAGACGTGAAGAAAGTTGTATATATAGAATGGACTGTTTAAGTGGGGAGATCTTGGTAAGTAGGGAGGCCAATTCAGAGACAGTTGGAACAAATCAGACTTGTGGGACTAAATGGAATTAGTGCCATCTTGAAAGAAATTGATAGAATTGATGATTAAGTGAATATCAGAAAAAAATAAAGAATGACTAAAGATTATCCTAGAGGTGTGGGAGTATAATGATAGCATGGAAAAATTTGTAGGAGAAAATAATGCATTTTATATTTGTTACAGTAGTTCTACATATAATTTGAGATGTCCATTTGTCAGATGCTGTATGGGTTTGATTGAATCCCCAAAAAAGGGGAAGTCCTAATCCCCAACACCTCAGAATGTGACATTATTTGGAAATGGTGGCATTGAAGATGTAATTTAGTTAAGATGAAGTCATACTGGAGTAGCATGGGCCCTTAATCCAATATGACTTGTGTCCTTGTAAGGAGGAGGAGAGACACTGAGACAGGGACACACAGAAAGAAGATGGCCATGTGGTGACAGTCTGATATTGGAGTAATCGGTGTACAAGCTAAAGAACCCCAAGGATTGCCAGCAAATAACAGAGGCTAGAAAAGGCAGGAAAGGATTCTCCTCTACAGGAGTCATAGGAAGCATGGCCCTGCGAATACCTTAATTTCAAATTTCTACCCTCCAGGAATGTGAGGCAATAAATTTCTGTTGTTTTAAGCCACCAAGTCTGTGGTACTTTGTTATGGCAGCCACAGGAAACTAATACAAATGCTGGTATCATTCTTTGATTTCTCTTCGTAACCATCCACTTCCCTCAAACTTTCTCTGTTGGAAAAATTTACAAAAATAAAACACAAATAGGCAGTTGGAGTCAAAAGCAGAGAGAGTAGTTTGCTGAATACTTTTTTTTTTATTCTCTTATCATCATTCTGAAATGGGATTTTCATACAGACCAAATAATCTCATTAGATTGTGCAGTGTTAGCTCTTTGGAGTGTGTGCTCTGAATATGGTTTTAGGGAATAAAGATAGCAATGTCTTTTCATCTGATCTAGCCATCTAAAATTACATTGCCTATCTTTTCAAGAATATCAGATATCAGAATATAGTGCCAAACTCAGCCATCTGACTTAGGAAGAATATTGGGGTCACGAAATAAGCAAAGCAAGCATCGGTCACAGAGCATATGAGTAATGGCATGTGCTCAAATGCATTGAGATCCTGCTGTAATAAAAGGAAATTTAAAAGGCGGGGGTGGTGGTGGTGGTGGTGGTGAGTAGTAAATGTCTGTGTCACTCTCTCCATAGAGGTCCTGGATAAGAACTTGTATTAATGCTATTGTCTTAACGGACAAATTCAGTATTTTAATTACTGAAATGAGATCAAGGCCATATCTCATTTTAGACACTGTTCCCTTTCTGCTTAATCTGCTTATATGGCTTGGTTTATGGTATATTTATATATCGTAAGTCTTTCACAGAGACCACCTCTATCTATCTATTAATTAATTAATTAATTAATTATGCCTGTTAAGTTTTGAGGACCAGTCAAGTCAGCTACCAAATATTTGACATAATTTGGAAAGTAAGACTGTCTTAAGTGCATATGAACATATGGGTACTTGCAGTGCCCAAGTCACAAATTTTCATTCTTTTTTAAGTGAAAAATGAGGGTCATTGACCTTTGAATATTAGTTCCTTTTCCTAGAAGAGGAACCATTTGGTTCCCATGCAAAACTCTCCCTTGAACATATTGGTAAAGAGCAGTCCTTATTTCCCTAAAAAGTTAGTTCTATTGTCAACTGTGAAATCTGAGTGACTCTACACTTTTGCTGGTTCAAATGATTTCTAGAATTGCTATCTTGTGGCAATTGAGAGAGAGAGTGAGAGGGAGACAGAATGAGTGGGGGAGGGGGGGGGAGAGAGAGAGAGAGAGAGAGAGAGAGAGAGAGAGAGAGAGAAAGACACAGAATTCAAAGCAGCTTCAGGCTCTGAACTATCAGCACAGAGCCCGATGTGGGGCTCAAACCCATGGACCACGAGATCATGATCTGAGCTTAAGTTGGACATTCAACCGACTGAGCCACCCAGGTGCCCCTAATTTTTAAAAAATGAAGCGTAAAAGTGATTCATGGCTTAGCTGGCTAAGAACATAAGAAATATTTTCCTTAACAAAATAATAATAATAAAAATAAAATTAAAAAAAAGTTTTTCTTTATGAATTTCTGTACTTCATAGATTGAACCAAATTAAATTACCATTTGTGTAGGTCAAATAGACAATTTCCTATGGTTCCACCTGTTACTTAATTTAGAATAATAGAGTCCATGGCCTATCCTGCCCTAGCTACCTCTTTGTAAGACTATAGCATATGGGCTATAAAATAACAATTTATCCCACTTATACATCTTTTGCCATAATCAGAATGGATTTTCAGATTTGAAAGGTAGCTTATTTTTAAAATTGAGTGCTTTAATTATCTTATAGTTTAAGGTCAATTCAGATTATGAAATGACTGTGCCACAGCTGGTGATAGTAGTATTCCATATGTATAAAAGTCACCTTGAGGTGCCTGTCTGGCTTAGTTCGAGGAACATGCAATTTTTGATCTCATAATCATTGAGTTCAAACCCCACATTGGATGTAGAGATTACCTAAATATTTAAACTTTAGAAAAAAGTCACCTCTTAGTGCTTAAGTAGATATTTGTTTAGTTAAGAGAAACAAAACAAAGATAGAAACTAAAAGTGTTATTAGCTTCATTGTATAATTAGATTATTAAAATAAAAGAGCATTCTGGAAATATGATATTAAATAACTTTATTTGAACAGATACAAAAATGCTTTCTAAGGAGGGAAACTCTGGCTTTTCCTATAAGAACTTATACAGTTATCACTACATAAGTGAGTGGTTTTTTAACTACGCAAGACTACATCAGGCTTCAATTTTCATAACAAGACATAGGCTTTTCCTAGTATTTATAACATAGATCTTTGTTTGATCAGCTATGCAGAACACCTGCACAAATGACATTTCTTAGCAAAACTACTCAGAGTTTTTGAAAGGATTAACTGAAAGGATACATTAACCATTCATCCTTCTAGGATAACCCTTATTTTATATCTAATTAGATTAAGTCCCCAGAGACTGGCTGAACCTGGCTTTCCAGATTTCACCACAGTGTGGGGGGTATGGCTTGTGAGAGAAAAAAGGGGTGCTTGGAAGCTGCCCGTAGCTTCCTTCCCTGGAGTCACAGGGGGGTTGACAGTGGTAGGGGAGGGGTTGACAAATGGCTTACTTGATGGCCACTTGCAGAATGAGTATACCCCGAGGGTCTGGGAAAGAGGTCAGCCCCCATCCCTTAGTCCCCGGGGTCTCTGCTGCCTGCCCTGGCTGGGCTGGGATCTGGGTGAGAATGCTGCTCTCTCCTGCCTCCTTTCCACTGCCCTCTGGGGGTTTGGATTCAGGATTCGCTTCTAGTGTCCAAGACTTTGATAAGAAACTTACAGAGGCGGATGATTATATACAAATCTTGATAGAACAATTAAAGCTTTAAATTTTTTTAAATGTTTATTTTATTTGAGAGAGAGAGAGTGAGCGAGAGGAGAGACAGAGAACAAGAGGGAGACACAGAATCTGAAACAGGCTCCAGGTTCTTGAGCTGTCAGCACAGAACCCGACACGGGGCTCAAACTCGGAATGGTGAGTTCATGACCTGAGCCAAAGTCGGACACTTGACTGACCAAGCCACACAGGTGCCCCTAACAATTAAAACTTTTTGATGACGAACTTCAAAACTGCAAAGATGGACAGAGAAAGAAAATTGAAACTCTTGAAGAAACAACAAATAGCATGGTGGAATCAGTTAAACACTGCATTGTGTTGCTGAAGATGGTTAAAAGTACTGTCAATTCTGTGGATGCAATATATCAGCCTAGTCCCTTGGAACCTGTGATAAACACAATGCCTACCCAGGCTGTCTTACCTCCAGAACCTGCCCAGTTTTTTAAGAGCAAAGTCTATCTTCCCTACCAGTTGGACCTGTAATAGCTGCCTTGGGACGTCATCAGACTCCAACACCAAATGGTACAGGCAGTAGGCACTTAGTAGCAGTTTGACTTCTTCAAGCCATGTCAACTTGTCTCCAAAGTAATACAGCTTTCAAAGACCCAGTTTATAGCTGTGTTTCTCCTTTCAACTTATCTCTAGATCAATTTCCTTTCTTTCCTGTAGTTCCTTCTTCCTTCCTATAATAACTCTGTAATAATTCTGTAATTATTCTTTTTTAAAAAATATATATATATATTCAAGTTATTTAACATATAGTATATTCTTGGCTTTAGGAGTAGAACTCAGTGATTCATCTCTTACATATGACACCCAGTGTTCTTCCTGAAAAGTGACCTCCTTAATGGCCATTACCCATTCAGCTCACCACCACCCCTGAGAGTTGCTGACCTATCACTGAGCAACTCTCAGGTTGTTCTCTGTATTTAAGAGTCTCTTATGGTTTGCTTCCCTCTCTGTTTTTTTTCTTATTTTTCCTTCCCTTCCTTTATGTTCATCTGTTGAGTTGTTCAAATTCCACATCTGAGTGAGATAGTAGCCATTCTAGTTGGTATGAGGTGGTATCTCACTGTGGTTTTGATTTGTATTTCCCTGTGATTAGTGATGTTGAGCATTTTTTTATGGTTCTGTTGGACATCTATATGTCCTTCTTGAAAAAATGTGTATTGAGGTCCTCTCCCCATTTTTAAATCAGATTATTTGTTGTTTTGGTATTAAATTGTTTAAGTTCTTTGTGTACTTTGGATATTAACCTCTTATTGGATATTTAATTTGCAAGTTTATTTTCCGATTCAGTCCGTTTCTTATTTTTTTGTCATTGGTTTCCTTTGCTGTGCCAAAGTTTTTCAGTTTGATATAGTCCTAATCATTTATTTTTGCTTTTGTTTCCTTTGCCTGAGGAAACATATCCATAAATATATTGCTAAGGATAGTGTCCAAGAGATTACTGCCTATGTTTTCTTTTAGTTTTATGGCCTCAGGTCTCACATTTAGGTCTTGAATCTGCTTTGAGTTTATTTTTGTGTTTGATGTAAGAAAGTGGTCCAGTTTCATTCATTTGCACATAGCTCTCCAGTTTTGCTAATACCATTTTTTGAAGAGACTGTTTTTTCCCATTGCATATTCTTGCCTCCATTATCGTAAGTTAATTCCTCTGAATGTGAATTTATTTCTTGCGCTCTCTCCTATTTCTTTGATCTTTGTGTCTGTTTTGGTGCCAGTTCCATACTGTTTTGATTACTGTAGTTTTGTCATATATCTTGAAATTTGGGACTGTGATGGCTCTAGCTTTGTTCTTTTTCCAGATTGTTTTCACTATTCAAGGTCTTTTGTGGTTCCATACAAACTGGTATTATTTGTTCTAGTTCTATGAAAAATGCTATTGTTGTTCTGATAGGAATTACATTGAATCTGTAGATGGGTTTGAGTAGTATGGATAGTTTAATGATATTAATTCTTCCACTCTATGAGCATGGTGTATCTTTCCATTTGTTTCTGTTGTCTTCAGTTTCTTTTGTTATTGTCTTATAGTTTTCAGAGTACAGGTCTTTCACTTCCTTGGTTAAATTTATTACTAGATATTTTATTCTTTCTGGTGCTGTTGTAAATGAGACTGTTTTCTTAATTTCTCCTTCTGCTACTTCATTATTACCATGTAGAAAAGCACCCAATTTCTGTATATTTTTTATCCTGCAACTTTAGTGAATTCCTTTATTGGTTCTAATAGTTTTTTTGGTGGAAACTTTAGAACTAATGTTCTCATGTACATGATTATCTTTATAATATTTTGAAGGATTCTGATGCCACACGTCAGCTTCCTTTCCCTTGTCCTGCCTGCCTCTTATATTAATTGGCCTATATTAAAAGCACCGCCCCCCCCCCCCCACCTTCTTTTTCTTGGACTGGAAGCGTAGGAAGGAGAGAATCTGTCTTGGTTGTTATCCATGCCTTCCTTGCCTTTTGGATAGACTTCTATAATTATTTTCTTTCCTCTTTTTTTTACCCTGAAGGTTATCCAGAAGCAACAGTATTTAAAGAATAGAGTTGCTCTACTACTGGACATGGTAGGGGGTCTGGGGGTAGGAGCTATCCTCTAGAATTTGTATTGACTGCAATAACAGCAGTCAGATGATTTGAATTTAGATTTTACTGATTTAACACTTAGAATAATCTGCACTTTAAATCCATGAGCAGTTTGTGAGAATATGGGATCATTAAGGTGAAATGTTTAGGAGCATGGATTGTGATGAAAGTAGACTATAATGGACACACTAGTTATATGTGAGTCTCACATATCTTCTATAGCAGAGAGTTTCACACATTTTACATAGCAGAGTTATAGTTTTTGGAGTGTAAATCCACAAGGCCAAAAAAATCAGTAGTGGTTGAAGTATTTTTCTCAGCTGACAGAGTGTTGTGACTAACTTCTTGGTTCATGTACTCTTGGTCTGGATCACTGGTACATTTTGGTAGAATTTTTATATTAAGCATTTTCTACTTCCCTCTTTCCCTCTTTCTCCTCCTTTTTGGTGATTTTTAAGACATATTCAGAGTGAAAAGGATAGAGATGGTACTTTTATAAGGCCTACCAAACTTTTTACAATTAGCAAGCCCATTGATGTAGGGTTCTTAGCATAATAATCCCCATTTCTACTTGTTATGTAACCCTGAATGTTTTGTATCCCTTTGTCCCTTAGGAAATTGCATTTACCAGGTTCGCTGCGTTCTTTTCAGGTTAGTTTTAGAAGCAAGTTTATCTGAGATCTGACGAAATGATCAGGTTTAAACCTGGAACAAATGTTTTTTTTTTTTTTAAGTTTAGTTGATCACTTTGTGCCTATGGCATCAAAAGTAATGTTTTGGGTTTTATTTAATAACTATAAATTCAAAAACAGAACCAGAAATGTATCTGCTAGCATTTGATTATATAGGAATGCTCATTCCCTGAAACTGTAGGTGTATTGTATTAAATCTCTAAACTGCTAAAAAGTCTGTACATAAATGAAACAACAGGCAAAGACACTGTTGTGTATTTTAATCTAATAATCTTTATTTTACCTTATAGAAAAAAATTACATTGCATGCCTCTCTAATTCATATCTGAGCTAATATTATATTAAAAAAAACATTTAAAAAAAGCCTAAATATGGTCCTTTAAACAAATGGACCCTTAGAAATTCTGTTCCAGATAATTTATTTAGTATTTATTGCTGTGTTCAGTTGACATTGAAAAGACTTCTCCTTTAAAAATTTACCTATTTGCAAATTAATTTTTGCATACTGGGTTTCAGCTTAACGTTTATTTATTTTTGAGACAGAGAGAGACAGAGCATGAACGGGGGAGGGTCAGAGAGAGGGAGACACAGAATCTGAAACATGCTCCAGGCTCTGAGCTGTCAGCCCAGAGCCCGACGCGGGGCTCGATCTCACGGACCGCGAAATCATGACCTGAGCCAAAGTCGGCCACTTAACCGACTGAGCCACCCAGGCGCCCCTGGGTTTCAGCTTACAGAGCACTTTGGAATGTTTTGTGGTAATTATCATAATAACTATGAAATGTTTAAGGCAGTTATATTATTGTCCCTAATCTGTAGATGAGTGATCTGATGCATATAATTAATAAATGGTAGATCTCCTCACCCCTGTGAGTGATTTTTCTAGTCCATTATGGTATGTATATACCATGGATGGTCAGTGTTTTTATTTCAATAGAAGTTAAGCAGAATTCTCTGTCTCTGCCTTCAGCAAGCAAAATCCCTTTTTAAAAGGCAGGAATAGGTGTTGAAGGTTAGTTATGAGAGTGCAGATCTTTATCAGGCTGGTAAGAACTGTAAATTGGTAAGGTGATCTGATCTGGGCAGCATGTATCTACAATAAGTAGACTATATCAAAATAAGTCCAGATTTCATAAGCAGGAACTTAACAAGGGAGCAAGAAAGATTTACTGATGATGGCAATCCCAGGGCTAAACTTCAAAACTCCAGGGAGCATACCCTCATTGTATTCTCTGTGAATGTTATCCTCTGGAGTTGTGCAACATGGCGGTACCTTATAATATATTAAGAATACTAAAAGAGAGCAGTTATTGAGTGAACAATCTCTGAAGACTGAGGCCTTTTATTCTGGCTAACTCTGATAATCAGTAAGTCATTTTCCCAGACAGAATCTTTTGGTCTTAAAAGGCTGAGGTCAACTCTCACAGCTGCAGTTTCTCGAGGGAAAAATTGTCCTTATACTTAGCCAAGAGCCTTTCACATCAATATTTGAAGAGTGAGAACCATATCCTGCAGTCAAATGGAGGATGTCTATGCCCCTTAACAAACACAGAGAGATTGGCTTTTAGATGGTGAACTGTGTTTGGCAAGTGGACAGGAGTTCAGAACACCAGACTCCTTATCATATCTTCATGTGATTTCTGCACTTCAGTTTTTCTAAATTCAAAATAGACTGTGAAGGTAGCTCACAGTTGGCTCTGAAAATTTCCAGTTATGGCTTAGATCAAGTTGAAATATCCTGGGATGATTTTTAAATGATTCATAGGTACAAGCTTTTCACAATGTTAACATTTCTATTTGACACAGAAAATCATTCTTTTTGAAGTTGATGATTTATTTTGATTTGAAATTACAAATCCCAAAGATAATTTTCTTACCATGAACATTGTATTGTTTGGCAGGTGGCTTTCCCTAAAGATTACTTAAAAGTCTCTTATCCTTAATTGAATATGTTACAGCATGGAAGTCCACTAAGCAATGCTTCCAAAATTTATTTGCATTTTGTGGATTATGTTTAAACCCCTTTTAGATTTGATGAAAGGAGTCAATAATATTAAAATAAGCTCAAATGCATTTTCAAGATGTTGAAACACTCATTGCCAAAGAGAAGAGCAAGTATTGGTCTGAAATGAAATAAGAATAAACTTTCTATTTTATAGCAGAAAGTATCATTTTGGGGGAAAATATGAGAATTTTAAATGTTCACACTAGTGCTAAAATTTTCTTTTACTTTGCTAATGCTAACTTTAAAACTTGCCAAAATAGCATTATTTGCAGTCTAGGCATAAGGGATATATAATTTTCCTAGCATGAAAGAATTTGTGCTGATGAACACTGAGTAATGTATAGATTTGTTGAATCACTGTATATTGTATACCTGAAACTAATATAACACTATATGCTAACTATACTGAAATTAAAATTAAAAACCTTAAAAAAGAAGAGTTTGGAGCTCTTGTTACAACCTGTTGGCCATAGCTTAAACTATATTAGTATCTTATATTGACTTAAATGTAGAAAAATAGACAAACCAGCATTTGAAGCAGCTTATGTTTAAATTATATTATATTAGTAATGTACTATAGTATTCTGTTTTTTTTCCAAAAAGATGGAGTATTAGGTATTTTATTTACATGAGAATTATCCTGTTTTAATCCATGTTTTAGTATGCATTCACAGTATTTAATACGAAAATTACTTTGAATATAATTTAATATATGATGAATCAGAAATTCTGGCAGGCTCCCGCTTTGACTTGGGGACATCTTTATGAAATCCAGATTATACCATACCATGGAAAGATGCTGGTTGTTTTAAACCTTTTGAATTTTGGATAAATTGGGGTTTGTTATGTATTCCTTCTACATTCTTTGATGCCAAATTTACAGAAAAAAAATTTTATACAGAGATATTTAAAAGCTTCCTTTTAAAAAAAGCTTCTCTACTGAAATAGGATAGCTTTATTTGGTTTTAAAATCACATTCATAAGTGACTTCTGTCCTGGAGTTAAAAATGTAGACTGAGTTCTATTTGTCTCTCCCCCCACTGAAGGCAAAAATCTCTTCTGAAGTCAGTGAAAGGTTAGCAAGAGAGAAGAGAAATTGTGATTGGAAGAATTGAGCCTAGTAATTCCTGCTATTATGGCAACTGTCATCTGAAACATAGGGAGTACTCTTCAAGCTCTATTTTTCATTGTTGAGTTAATACACTAAGTATTTATAGAATATGATTTTGAGCCACGTTTACTTTTCTAGATTTATAATTTGGTTTTTAAGGAAACAGTCTCAGAATAGTACTTAGCCTTGGGTAATTTTTTCTGGAAGACAAATAATATTCCTTGAGAGAATTCTCCCTGGGTTAAAAAAAATGAAATTAAGTTATTTTATTAATTTTGATTGGTTAATTTATTAAGTTCAGTAAGTACTTTTTTGTTTCTTTGGAATATTTCATCTGGCTCTCCTGGTAATGCCATGAAGTTGCGAGCCAGGGTGGGAAGATTATGGCACAGTGAGGTGACATGCCAAAGAGACTATAATTAGTTACTGGTAGCAGCAGGACTAGAACTCAGATCTGACACACTTGCTTCATGTTCTCTTCATTGATCTCTATTGATCACTATGCAGCCAAAGTTTTAACGTGAGAAAAATGAAATCTTCCAAAAATCGACCAGAATGGTTCCTTCAGATACGCTAGCATTACTTCATACAAAGCAGGGGGGTTTTTTGTTTGTTTGACTGATGAATACAAAATTACCATGGTAAAAATCATTTTTACTCCACAAGATAGAGAATACAAGTAAGGTGATGCGTTGGGTTAAGGCACCAATTTCTAGTCCAACTGACTGAGATCTTTATCCTGGCATGAATTTGGTGGCACCTCCTAGTCCCTCATGGACTTTTTTCCACATCAGACAAAACCACTGAATGGTTTTGTGCAGAGTCTGGCAGGGTTGTTAGTTGCAGTGGTGTAGAAACGGAAACAATTTGGGAGTTGTAGGTTGAAACTGAGGTGCCTGGCTCTATGAAGTGGTATTGGTACTGAACTTTGAGTACCAAATTTATGTATATATTTAAAACAATTTTTTTTAAGGTGGATGGTAGTAGCTATTTGAGTGTCTTTGGAATACTGAGACATTCAGCATAATTGTACATCTTATAAAGAGGAATTTTGGAGTAGGATGGGTTGTAAATCCACTGCAAATTTAGAATCCAAACAAAACTCATTTCATGTTTGTATAAACTATTTTAAGCCATCTTGTTCTTACTAACATTTTTTTTTTCCCTCTAACCCGTAGTCTTTGTTTTTAAGGCTGGCTTCCCCTCTTTCACTAAGAGATATGTATTCATGGGTCAGCTGAATCACTTCTAGATGGTCCCAAAAGAAGTTGTTGTTTCCATTCCATTTTGTTGAATATGTTATAATCTTCGTCTGCAAATCATCACTGAGGATCCACAGAATTCACTAAGTTCTTAGAAGAGCTTACATGGTAGAAAGAAGATATGGTCAACACCTAGCAAAAGGGGCATTAGACCAGCATAATAAACACTTTAAAAATATGTCTTATAAAAGAGATACAGTATTAAGGGTATATCTTCAGCAATTTTTATATGTTAAATAGGTAAATTTGGAATTGTTTTGAGTGAGAGGTCCTACTCTGAACTCTAATGGCATTCACTATCTTTCTTAGGTCTCTGGATTAAAGGACTAAATCACAGTGCTTTGTAATGGTGAACTCTCAGTATATGAATAAAATAAGGAAACTGGTTCTGAATTACAAATACAATATTGCCTTAAATCTGCAATTTCATTAATTTTTTTAGAAAGTCATCTTATCTAATTTCTGCTCAAGTAATTGTAATGCATGGAGTAGTTTTATACATAGTTTTGAATGCAGTAAATTCCATGAATGATGCTTTTATTTATTTATTTATTTTGACATTCTCCTTTACCTTCACCTGTCCTGCACTCCATAGCAGACTCTATGCCAAACCTAGTTAGTGAGTCCCAATCTGCAGTGCAGACTGTTTCATTAAAAATCTTAGCACTCCTGAAGAGTATGTGATATCTTCATTTCTAATAAAAGCTAAATAGAGCACCTGGATGGCTCAGTCGGTAGAGCATGTGACTCTTCTTCATTTTGGGGTTGTGAGTTCAAGCCCCGTTATGGCTGTAGAGCTTACTTAAAAAAGTATAAAGCTAAATAAAAGTGAGTTGAGACATAGAAGGAAACAAAGATAGAAAGCTGAACACCTTCAATGTTCATTCTCCAAAGCACACAATTTTAACATACCCTAAAACTTCAGGGAGCAGCTGCATCAATATTTGGTTGGAACTTAAAATCCCAAATAAATTCCAGCTTCCCAGCAAGATAGAGTTTGAGCAAAGTGATAAATGTTATTATGGTGTCATTGGCTTGAATGAATTGGAAGAGACTTACACAGAGGGTATCCTTGGAAGGGATAAAAATGCATATAAATAAAAGATATTAAATGCTAAACAAGAAAGGTGCAAAATATTGTCCCTACAATAAGAACCGAGTCAGCTACTCTCTGGGTCTGGAAGGTGGAGTCTTATTGTTTGGTTGTTCTTTTCATACTGTGTGCCTTCCATTCTTAGGGAGTATGCTTTTGAAATAAACCAGGGGGATAGAAGAGCAGTCCTCATTTGACATAATCATAGAGAGGTTCAATGACACACCACAACCAAGAGCAAGATGAGATCTCCTGTTTGCTGAGATCAGGGCTCTTTTGAAGGAGAACAGCTGGTTAGCAAGAAGTCAATAGAAATGTCTTATTTTCAATATAGAATACTTGCAACAGAGGATATTTCAGTGGATTATTATTACAAGTGTCTGTGTCTTGCTCTCCATTTGTGTGTGTGTGTGTGTGTGATTCCTTGTATTTTTCTGGCAGGGAAGTGTGCAAAATAAATATCATTTTAATGAGTTGGATGTATGAAATAAATTGACAAAACCTTCAAATGGTGTGATTTTTTAAAAAGTGTGTGTGCTGTTGGAACAAGCACAAAGTGGTATAAGTTTTTACTCCTTTAAATGTAAGATAAAAATATGTCTACTAAAAGTAGGGGCCATGGTACTAAGAAAAAAAAAACTCCCCTTCACATAAATGGTTTTTTAGCCTTGTTTTATTGTGTACATGTGTGTGTTTGTGTTTGTGTTTGAGCTAGGGGTGAGGAATTAGGAGATAAAAGAAGCAATTTGTAAAATAAACAGAATGAAAATATATAATCCAAGTTTATGACAGCAATTACAGATTCTAGACATATTTTCTTAAATAATATTATACCTGAAGAGTGTGTATTATTAATTTTATTATACATGTTCCTAGTCCGAATGTAATATTGGCACAAACTCCAAAAATTTAGCCAAAATGAAATTGGTAATGCTAATGAAATTAAAACTGCATCTTGGCCATGCTTTAGAGATAGTGTTTGAATTCCCTCATTTATTCTTTGTTTTACTATTTGCTAGGGCAGAGTAAGTCTAATTCTGTTTGTCTAATATCTTATTTCTTAAGTGGTCACTATTTTGAAATCTACGTGTCTAAATGCCATGACAGGCTAAGGTGGATTTAGAGAAGGTATTTGATTTGAGTGAGAAGAAGACTATTTATACTTTGGTCACTTTTTTTTCTTGGTTCACCCAGATGTGGGTGTCACAGTTAAAATTCCCTTTTACTATAATGATTCTTTGGTAAGAGTAAAATCATGTCCTATATACCATAGGAACTGAGTGAGTTGATAATGAAATTTGAAACCCTAAGTGAAGATAAATTTTTTAACTGTTTCGTTATTTGGAGGGCCATTCTGAATTTGAGAATCTTGCTCTTTGTGTCTAAAAAAAAAAAAAAAACAAAAAACCAAGAAAACCCTTTAACTTGGATTACTGCCTTGTCTTTGCATAGTTTTAGCATATCATTGTCATCATGTCTTTTAACTATTCATATAATGATTCATTTTCACATTATGTTCATGTTGATGTTCACATCATTATGGGACTATTTTGTGGCAGAACATCTCCACATCACATTGCTACACACCTTTGGATAAATCCCCAAGAGGGGCCATCAGGACTTCTGCTCAAAAAATTTTTTAGCCTTGGAAATAATGTAAGTGGTAAGGAACAAGAGAAATAAATTAGGAGATATACTAGATTTGGCCAAAAAACAGCAAGAGTACTTTGGGGATTTCAAATTTGATTTATAGCCAGTCTAATAAAAAAATAAGTTGACTACTTTTACAGTGCTCAGGAAACAAAAAGAATGATTTTTTTCTGGAAGAAAGGATGAGAATTCTGTAAATTGGCAGATGGAGAAAATTTACCAGCCAAATAGGCCTTCATACTTGCCACAAAATCTTTCCTGACACTTCATTTATCTTAAGCTACATTAGGGCTAGTAAGTTTTTAGGTTGGCAAGCTCCAAGGAAACCTTACTGAAGATTCAGAATAAATTGCAAGGTAGTTTCTAGTTTGGTATTAGCTACATTATAATACTACAAATATCATCTTTCAGTGTCTGCTTTGTGAATTAAATTAAGTGAGAATCTACACAAAGTAGGATATTGCTAACTGCTTTATAATCTTTAATGAAAGTTACTGTTATTTCTAAATTATGCAATTTACTGATGTAAAATTTGGAATTTGAGATTAAGTTTTAATAAAGAGATGAAAGAAAAAGAAACTACTAGTATTATCAAACATGATTGGAAAGACCAATTTCCATTAATCACTGAATGAGAGACTAACCTAATCAATGAGTTTATACCTATTTATTCTCTTTAACAAAAGCAACAATAATTGAAATATCAATAATATTTATTAAGCACTATTGTGCTATTATGCACAATATATATGCAGTACCCAAGTTTATCCACAAAGCAACTAGGAACTGTAGCTGCTATTTTTCCCCAGTCCCCTGTCAGCTCAGAGCTGGATGTGGGGCTCAAACTCACAAACCATGAGATTATGACGTGAGCAAAACCAAGAGTCAAGGGCTTAACCAACTGAGCCACCCAGGGAGACAGAGAGTCCCAAACAGGCTCCACAGTGTCAACGCAGAGCCCAACATGGGGCTCAAACTCACATACTGAGATCATGACCTGAGCCGAAATCAAGAGTCAGTCACTTAACCAGCTGAGCCATCCAGGCACCCCTCACAGTTTTTTATTGGAGGACATTTACACCTTTTCCAAATGTCAATCACTGGCAGATATCAGAGTCATTTTATTTAGGAATTACAGAATAGTGAGAGTTCATGTTTACCCAAAGTTCAATAGTAATTCAGGACTAGAGACAAGAAACTTCAAATTTTCTGCCTTCCAAAAGTAAAAATTTTCAGTGTGTCACTTTTAACAAATGATAAGGGCACTAGACTGTTTTTCAAAATTGGTGAGTTAAAATCTCACCCTGTTTACTAGCCATTTGGCCTTTGGTAAATTATTTGACTTCTGTAAATCCCAGTTTGCTCAATCATAGAATGAAAGTAATACCTCTTTGCTTTCTACACTGTGACGGTTGTTGTGAAATGGAAAGAGAAAATTCCTATGGGAACTATTACCCTTTGCACAAATATCATATTATTTCAAGTCATTTCCTTAATACTAACAATATTTCAGGCCAGCACATATCTTGTAGGCAACAACATAATGTTAAGCTTGTTATTACTATGGCACTGATTATGGAATGCAGGAATATACTAATAAGGTAAGTTTCATTCATTCTTATGAAGATATGGGGAAGAATTCTTAGGTAGAAATAAACCTTGCATGTTTGGGGAAGAATGTAGGTTGGTATGTATAGTTAATATGAGTGCAGAGAAACATAGTTCTGAGAGGCAGGGACAGATCATTTTGAATCATATAGGCTAAGATGAGTAGGTTGAATTTTTTTAGTGCAATGTTATCATTATGCTTATTTGAAATACAGTATTCTTCAAATGAGGGTGACAGTTTTACTCTACTTTTTAATTAGAAGAAGAATCAAGATAGGAGATCTTAAGTTTCATATATACACAAGTGGTTTATGAGAGAATGGCAATTATATATATGCCTGGGGGCTCTTGCCCAGTTTTTAGGCTAAAAAACCCATTAATGGCTCTCTGTGATTATTGAATACTATCATATAAAAATTTATTTGTATTTTTCATCACCTAATATATTCTAAATTTCTTTTGACCATGGACTGTGTTTTAGAACCTTGTATAGAAAAGGACTTTTTTTTTTTAGTTTGTAAATTCCAGTATAGTTAACACACAGTGTTATATTAGTTTCAGGTATACAATATAGTGATTCAGCAATTCTGTAAATTACGTAGTGCTCATCATGGTAAGTGCATATAACAGGATTTTTTTGTTAATTTTTTAACACTAAAATAGTATGTTATTATGGTAATGAAGATTAGTCTCTTGCCACATCCTTTCCCCGATGTTACTTCTAAGAGTTAGTACTCGATCTCTAAATAATATGATTTTACCACAACTTTCTGATTTGTTAATTTTAGACATTCTCTTTTATTTATTTCTCTTACGGGTAATAATTTTACTGATTTAAACCACTGATTTTAATTTTACTGATAAAACCACTATTTTAGGGATGCCTCGGTGGCTTAGTTCTTGAGTTCTTGAGTTCAAGCCCTGCATTGGGCTCCGTGCTGACAGCTCAGAGCCTGGAGCCCGCTTCGGATTCTGTGTCTCCCTCTCTCTCTCTGCCTTTCCCCGACTCATTCTCTGTCTCTCTCTCAAAAATAAATAAACATAAATTTAAAAAAAAAACCCACTATTTTAAATCATAAAAATACTGACTTAAGTAGGCTCATCTTCCTAATACATTTAATCATTTTTAATTCCTCTTTTGTTTACCATTTTAATTTAAAATTTTTTTAATGTTTATTTATTTTTGACAGAGAGAGAGAGAGAGAGACAGAGCATGAGCGGGGTAGGGGAAGAGAGAGAGGGAGACACAGAATCCGAAGCAGGCTCCAGGCTCTGAGCTGTCAGCACAGAGCCCAAGGCTACGCTTGAACTCACAGACCGCGAGATCTGAGCCGAAGTCGGATGCTCAACCGACTGAGTCACCCAGGCGCCCCTAGCATTTTAATTTTAAACAGTAAATTAACTTCGTTTCTTGTTTTATCACTTACAAATGCCTTTTATTTCTGTAATTTGTAGAGAACAGTGTTAGTGCTCACCAGGTATTTTTACAGGTTTGGAACAGCTTTGTTAAGACAGAACATAGAACACCATGATTTCTTCATGGCAGTTAAGTAGTGGTCCTTGTCTTCCATCTCTTAAGTGCATTTTCTCTTGATCTATGTATGATATGTAATTCATGTTTGTGTGATAGCAATAGATGATTTCATGGATTTTACCTGGCTACCTGTGCTTCCATGTTAGTAAATTGTTTAAATATCTAGCTCCTATGCAGTAGACACAAGATCGGTTTACATTTTTATTTTATCATTTTATTTTATCTGGCATAGCTCCACATGTACTAAGTTCATTACAAAAGTGCTTTTTAAAAAAATATATATCAGTAAACTTCTGCAAGAGAAACTGATCCGCATATTGTGAAATTTTAAATTTTAAAGTCTCTGAGACTTTATGAAGTTATGAAAGCATTTTGGTTTTTCACACCTTATATCATCTAGTCCCTAAGGCAGTTAGTGTTGGGCTGGGACCTGAAGGTGAGGAGCTAATGTAACAAGTCCTATGCAAGCACAGTTTTTTCAGACAATGATGAGTTCTAGCACTCAAGTTTTTCGAAAACTTAAGTCCCTCTTGTAAACAGATAATGATTAGGTGTTGTAATATTCTTTCCTTCAAAGTTTATTTATTTATTTTGAGAGAGAGAGAGTGGGGCGGGGTGCAGAGAGAGGGAGAGAGGGAATACCAAGCAGGCTCAGCACTGTCAGCACAGAGCAGGACATGGGGCTTGAATTCACATACTCTGAGATCATGACCTGAGCTGAAATCAAGAGATGGACACTTAACCAACTGAGCCACCCAGGCGCCTCAGATGTTGTAATATTCTTAATAAATTTTTGGCAATTCCAGTTAGAGAGAAATGGAGTAAGAGGATCAATGCCTTGTATCACTGTAGATAGTAGTGTTAGACTAAATTTAACAAATTGAAATACTGAATAGAAAGTAGGATAATGAAATGTAGCTGGGGACAAATATAAAGCATTATGGTTGGAGAGAAAAAATAGTATATAATCCAGAGGACGGATAACTATGTTTAAGTAGAGTTGGAAACCCCCTTAATAGTAAAGGAATAACAAGATTGGTATGAGTTAACAATGTAGTGTTGTGGTGAAAGCAAACACAACACAAGGTCACATAAATAAGAATTAAGAATGCAGGAAACTTGAGGTTATTTTCCCCTGTAGTACTTGCTGCTGGTCAGGCCCTTGTGAGAGCATTGTTTCTAGTTCTGGGCTCTACCACTAAGGAAGGACGTGGAGAACTTGGAAAAAGTTCAGAGAAGGACCACAAAGATGATTAAAGGGTTGAAAGAAACCTAAAAGAAAAATTCTTAAGTAGCAGGGATTATTATTATTCCAGAGAAGAGAAGATTTAGAGGTATTTAACTTATGCATAAAGGATGGAGACCAGATGTTCTCAATCTTCAATGAAGGTCAAACAAAAAGAAATCAATTGAACCTGCAGCATGAAGGATTCGGATTAAATATGAGCTGAGGTTTACATTTAGAAAGTTAGAATAAGTGGCTATGGGACATGTGAAATTTTTGTAACATTGTATATCCTCACTGATAATATCAAACTGCTCACAAGGCATTTGAACTATTTATTGTTCCAATAGCTCATTAGGAAAGCGTGCCTTTTTTTTTTCATTCTTTTTTTTTTCTGACTGAGAAATTCTGATTTAGGATTAGTACTTATGGCAAATGTGTCTAGGTGATTTGACAGAGGTAATGTAATTTGAGTTATACTCAGTTCCTGTTAATAAGACAGTGATGTTTCATTAAATCAGAAGGATACTCAATGTGACCTCTTTCTCCTCTTTCTTGTAACTACACTTAGAAGAGACATGACAGTTGTTGTTTATTAATTGGTTTGATGGTAAATATCAATACAAAAAGAAATGATCACATTAAACATATTATTCCATGTACAAGTGGTAAAGTACTGTGGTGATGTTTTTTTTTTTTTCTAAAAGTAGCCCTTTCATATGCTTTTTAAAAATGCAGCCAAGCTTTCCAAATCAATATTGTTAAATAGTTTGCCTGATCATAAATAAAAATTATTTATCTTTGCAAATTGAGTACCAAAGTACTGCCTAACAGAACTAGATATTGGTTGCTTGTGGCTAGATTTAAAGACTCATATACTTACAATAGAAAATTTTTTCTTCCTATTGAGCAATGCTTTGCATGTGTATTATGCTTTTCCTTTTTTGCTTTAAATAGCTTCTTTGGTTTTGAGGTTTTTGAGGAAGAAGACAAAATAAGCTGTGTACTTTTTTTTGAGGCAAAGAGCTGTTGTGGTCTACAAAGTTCTATAAAACTAAAAAGATGCTATAGTAAAAAATTCAGAAAGTAAAAAATTTAGATGTGTTAAATGGTATAAAGTTATTTGTATAAACTGGCCTTGTATTATAAATAATATAAAATGGACTGATCAAGTTTTCATTGTTTATAAGTCATTTTCATTATATGTTGATGTCAAATATAATTTTTTTCTCAATCCTAGAGAAAGTTGTATTTTTATAGGGATGTAGTTTGTTTTCTAAACAAAGAGCAACCTGTTATTTTATTTTTTAGGAAACAACTTTTTTATTCAAAACTTTTATCCATTTTGTTTTAGGTGCTGTAATGGCTGTAAATATTTTAATGTTAAAAATATATGGCATGGGGGCGCCTGGGTGGCTCAGTCGGTTGGGCGGCTGACTTGGGCTCAGGTCATGATCTCGCGGTCTGTGAGTTCAAACCCCGCGTCAGGCTCTGTGCTGACAGCTCAGAGCCTGGAGCCTGTTTCAGATTCTGTGTCTCCCTCTCTCTCTGCCCCTCCCCCGTTCATGCTCTGTCTCTCCCTGTCTCAAAAATAAATAAAATGTTAAAAAAAAATTAAAAAAAATATATATATGGCATGTAGGGTCCCTGGGTGGCTCAGTTAAGTGTTCAATTCTTGGTTTTAACTCAGGTCGTGATCTCACAGTTCATGGATTCAAGCCTCACATTGGGCTCTGCACTGACAGTGCAGAGCCTGCTTCGGATTCTCTCTCTCTCTCTCTCTCTCTCTCTCTCTCTCTTTCTCTGCATCCCCCCAAACTGTCCATGTCTCTCGAGATAAATAAATTTAAAACCTTTAAAAATATATATGGTACGTTTTTTTCATAGAGCTACAGTGGAATAATAGGATTCTTGTTATTTACTCCCTAAAGAAGACAATATATCTTTCATGGTGGTATTTATTAATTAGGTGAATTTAGTATACTCTGGAACTTTGATTAATCAGCCCATTTTATATTATTTACAATATAAGGCCTGTTTATAGAAATAACTTTACATCTTTTACTATATCTGGAATGGTGTTCAAAATACATTGGTAATTAAAAGGCAGCATTTCAAAATATAATATATTACTTTAGTGAATGTGTAAAAATGTAGTAACAGTTTATTCATTGTAAATAAATATATCACACCTTAGTGACAAGACAGAGAGAAAGTTACTTAATCAAAAGATGGAGGGTTGTCTGGGAGGCTTTCAGTTAAGTGTCTGATTCTTGATTTTGGCTCAGGTCATGATCGTGCAGTTCGTGGGTTCGAGCCTTGTGTCAGGCTCTGTGCTAACAGTGTGGAGCCTGCTTGGGATTCTCTTCCTCCCTCTCTCTGCCCCTCCCTGGTTTGTGAGCATGTGTTCTTACTCTCTCTCTCTCAAAATAAAAAAATAAGCATTAAAAAAAAAAGATGGAAAAGTATTGAGATAATGAGAAATGGCCTAGAGGACAAATATGATAATCTGTTGAATTGAGACTGTTCATGATTAGAAAGGAGTGAAAATCCTGTATTGGTAGATTTTTATAATTTAGATATGGAAATTTCAATCTTGTCAGGTAGATCAGTATTTTGTAATATTTCGGGACAATTTTGGAAGAGCAAAGGGTGTTTCTAGCTAATTATCTCTGTGCTTCCCAATAGAAATACCCTATTAGAATGAATGGAAAACTTGTGCTGGCTTTGGCAGCACATATACTAGAATGAATGGAAAACTCATATTATGAGGCAAATAGCTGTAGAAATATTTTATAAACTAATGGTAAATCTTTAATAATTCCATGGGCAAAAACAGTGGCAGCCTCTGACTTATGATAGGAATTAGTAGCTAAAAGTATCTCACATTCATTAGGAAAATAACCATGAGACATCTGTGAGAAATATCATGTAAAATGTTCACATAATAATAATAATAATAATAATAAATATGTCATTTAATCAAGTAGTATACATATGGTTGGTCTTAGGTTTTAGGCATTCGAAAATACAAGTGAGTAACTTTCTTGAGATAATTCATGTCATTTAGATAAAGGGCTGAATATTATCAAAGGCATAACCTGGGAAAGGAGGTACATAAACCCAACAAATTATTTGTTTATTTGAAATGGTGTTGGAGCGCCTGAGTGGCTCAGTTGGTTAAACATCTGACTTCGGCTCAGGTCATGATCTCACGATACATGAGTTCGAGCCCCACATCGGGCTCTGTGCTGACAGCTCAGAGCCTGGAGCCTGCTTCGGATTCTGTGTCTCTCTCTCTCTGTCTTCCCCCACTCATGCTCTGTCTCCTTCAAATAAATAAATGTTAAACAATTTTTTTTAAAATAACGTAAAGTGGTGTTAAGGGGGTTGCCAGGCAGGCTCAGTTGGTAGAACATGATCTTGGGGTCATGAGTTCAAGCCCTATAGTGGGCATATGCCTTACTTAAAAAAATAGTAAAAATAAAGTGGTGTTATGGGCCGAGTATTTGTGTTCCCCTAAAATTCATATGTTGAAACTTTAACTCCCAATGTGATAGCATTAGGAGGTAGATCTTTAGGAGATAATTAGATTTAGATGAGGTGATGAGAGTGGAGCCCCCGTAGTGGGAATACTGTGCTTATAAGACAAGGACAAGGCCAGAGCTCTCTCTCCACCAGGTGAGGTTATAGCAGGAAGATGGCTGCGTGGAAGTTAGGAAGAAGGCTTTCACAGACACCATTTCTGCCAGCATCTTGATCTTGGACTTCCCAGCATCCAGAACTATGAGAAATAAATGTTGTATAAGTCACCTGGTCTATGGTATTTTGTTATAGCAGCCCAAGGTGAGCAATTCAGCAGTTAGTACTGAGAAGTGGGATGCTGCTGTAACAAATATCTAAAAATGTGAAAGCTTTAGAACTGGATAGTGATTAGAAGCTGAAAGAATTTTGGAGTGCAGGCTAAAAGAAGCCAAGGTTGCCATGAAGGGATGTTTAAAGGCAATTCTGGTGAGACTTCAGGAGGAAATGAGGAGAGTTGTAAAGGAAGCTTCCATTTTTAAAAAAAAAATTTTTTTAATGTTTTTATTTATTTTTGAGACAGAAAGAAACAGAGCATGAGCAGGGGAGGGGCAGAGAGAGAGGGAGACACAGAATCCGAAGCAGGCTCCAGGCTCTGAGCTGTCAGCACAGAGCCCGACGCGGGGCTCAAACTCACAGACTGTGAGATCATGACCTGAGCTGAAGTCGGACGCCCAACCGACTGAGCCACCCAGGTGCCCCAAGAAGCTTCCATTTTTTAATAGAATACACAAATTATTATGAACAGGTTTTTGGTAGAAATGTAGATGATAAAGGCCCTTTTTGTGACATCTCGGTCATAAATGGAGCATATGTTATTGGATAATGGAGAAAAGGTGATCCTTGTTATCAGATAGTGAAGAAGTTAGCTGAATTATGCTTATGTCCTAGTGTTTCGTGGAAGGTGGAACTTGTGGGTGATGAAATTGGGTATTTAGCTAAGGAGATTTCTAAACAGAATGATGAAGGATCAAGTTAGTTCCTCCTTACTGCTTATAGTAAAATGCAAGAAGGGAAAGGAGTTGAAGAAGGAATTGCTAAACAAAAAGGAACTGGAACCTAAATATTTGGAAAATCTCAGCCTGTCTATATTGCAACAATTGAGGAACATGTTCAGAAGAGAAACTGAGGTATGACTGACTGGCCATTCAATAAGGAGGTTAGTGTGGCTGTGAACTACAGAGTGATCATCCATCTCAAGAGAGCTAGCAATAGATAGAGATCAGTTTATATCAGGAGAAACACTAACAGCTGGGACTAAAGGAAACCAAGAAAATAGGAGGGAACAAAGGAAGCCTATGAACATGCATTATCCTTCAAGAAAGGGAAGAAGAACCCCAAAGGCAATTCAGAGATCATCTGGGCTGCCACTTCTACCACAAGCCCAGAGTGCATGGCCTGGGTGGCAAGACTGCCTCCATCTTAGTTTCAAAGGAAAGAAAGCACTGCCCTGCAAGAGGTGCATAAGAAGGCCTTCATAGACAGCAGAGTGAGTAGGACCCTTACAGAGAGAGCCTTGTGAACAGCGCTCTGCTAAACTAAAGGGGTGGGGCCATGGATGTGAAAACATGGATGATGCTTCCCACCCCAGTGGGTCCAGAGAGTAGAGTCCAAGCCTATATTATTCTCAAGCCTTAAGTCCACTGGCATGTTCGATGGAAGGTTTTGGGACTCTACTTGGAAACCTACTTGGGATACACTACCTCTTTCTTTCTTCTGATTTCTCCTTTTTGGAATGGGAACATCTATCCTATGCCTATCTCACCATTGTGTTCTGGCAACACATAGCTTTTCTGATTTCACAGGTTCATAGCTAAAAAGGAGTTTTTCCTCAGGATGAATTGTACCTAGAGTCTCACCCATATCTTCTTTAGATGATATTTAAATAAGAGTCTGGACTTTAGAGTTAATATTGGAATGAGTTAAGACTTTGGGCGTGTTGAGGGAATGAATGTATTTTTTTATTGAGAAGGACATTAATTTGGAGGACATGGTAGGGGTGAAATGTTATGAACTGAATGTTTGTTTTCCCTCCCCCCAAACTCCAGTGTTGATGTCTTAGTCCTCAATTTGTTAGTATGGAGATGTGGCCCTTTGGAGGTCTTTGGGATGAGATGAGATTATGAGGGTGGGCCCCTCATGATGTAATTAGTTCCCTTATCAGAAGGGTAAGAGACACCAGAGCTTTGTTTTCTCTTCATGAGTAAGCATCAATGAAAGACCATGTGAACACACAAGGAGAAGCTTGCTGTCTACAAGCTAAGAAATGGGATCTCACCGGACACCAAACCTGCCGGTACCTTGATCTTGAACTATCCAGCCTCCAGAACTGTAAAAAATAAATGTCTGTCATTTAAGCCATCTAGTCTATGGTATTCTGTTACAGCAGACCAAAATAAGGCGAGTGATCTTAGAATCTTTTTAATTTATCATCAAGAGTGTTAGTACATTCTTGCATATATTGGGTTAAAATCATGTTTTCTCTCCATTATTTTATTATAGTTGTCTTTGTAACTGCAGTCAGTTTTATATTGCTGGTGCCTCAGTGCACATAAAGAAAGCAGACAAGTGCTGTGTCACTATCACTTGACTTTCACCACCATATCTAAGAGAATGAAGTGAAACAACACAGTACACAGGACATTTTGATTGGAAATAAGTCCATGATTCAGTGTTAAACAAATGAGACTCAGGGTTTAGATTCTGATTCATTCCATTTTCAAACCTAAATCATTGAAAGGAATGCTTCTTTGCAATTAGTGTTTCTCTTACATAAGAATGGAATGTAGTTTTTGGAAAAAGTTTTAAGAACCCATCCAGGTATTTCATCATTGTGAGGTAGTGCTATATTTTACAGGCCTTAAAGTGGAACTTAATCATATGTTTTGGTCAATTTCTTCTGATAGCCTTGCCTAGCCAAAAGTAATTAGGAGATTAAAGAATTGAAAGTATCCACAGCAGAAAAGTGTACCAGTGTTAGAGTAACAGATATTCAGCCAGCCTCTCTGGTGTTGATTTTGCTCAGTAAGTCCTCCCTTATGAACATAGGGTAAGGGAATGACAATGTATGCATTCATCTACTCATCCTAGAGCAGGATTTAGGTACCTGGTGTTACATAGACTCCCTAAGATCATGTTTCTTAGTGCTTTTTCATCTGCCCTGAGACCTTTATTATTCTTTTATGAAAAGGAAACAAAACAGGTGCCACAATGATGAGGTGTTGTTATTCTACCCAAATTCAGAATCCAGAGAACATTCTGTAGTCATATTTCAACTTTTCTGTCCCTTTTTAGGATCCCACTGTACTTCTTAGCCTCACCTGTAGTTTAGACCAAAGACCTAAGTTTAGGGCCTCCTGCTGTCTCTTTGTTGGTTGAGATTTAGTAAAGATTGATTTGTTTAAAGGATGCTGAGAATAGGGAATGGGGAACTCCTTTTCTTTTCCTCAGCCTCTCATTTCTTCACTTTGTCCAGCAGCAAAATGCCTTAAAAAGCACACCAGTTACATCTTAGTGATAAGGCAAGATTCCTTGCATTGTTTTCCTTTGCAGTTTTTCCTGACATGACTCAAATTTGGAGGAAAATAAGGCAAAACCATAGCATGTCAGAGAAGTTGATAGGATATAGAATTAATGCAATGCATGGTAAAAATGAGAAATCCAGGAGAAAAAAGGGGGTGTAGGGAGAAGTTTATGAGAATTATCATAATATAATGTTGAAAATGATGATAATGGTAATATTTGAGAAGATTGAAATAAGCTGGTTCATACGTGTTCTAATTTGGCAAATCAGGGTTCAAGTATAATATAGCTTGAATTAGATAACTTTCCAAGATTCTTTTCATCTGTAGAAATATGGGACTGACAGCAAAGAGAATAGTTTGTAGGATGGGAAAGACTCAGACATTTATACATGAAAAAAGAAGGGAAAATAGTAATGAGAGAATGGGTGGAATAAGAAATTTTAAAAGGTAAAAGGTAGAATAGTACATTTATAAAAATAAGAAAGTAACTGAATTAATGCAATGTTTAACTTTTAAATGTCTCAAATTATTACCTTGAACTTATGTTGAACATTTTGTTATGTATAGGTAACACAGTGTTGAGCAAGCACATACAATCAAGGTATGGAAAGGTATATCAATCAATTCTGCATTGAAATGGAAATTCAATATAGTTGAGGAAGTTTACTTTGAATAGAAACTAGGTCTTTTAGATTAACATTCTTGATATTGGTATAAATACAACTTGATACTATATTATGTAATTTGTGGCTAAAACTGTGTAATGTTTTTAATCCACGGCTGAAGTCTTCCTTCTGCTTAAATTATAATAATAGCCTAAAGAAGAGAAATCTTTTAAAATTATGTATCATGGTGGATATGGCCACATATGAATTATTTTTCTTATTACCATATCACCTCTTCCTCCCATCAGTCATGGGTTTTTATTGTTTCAAACTGGACTTAATATGGTCAGGCACACTCTTATGGTTTGTTGAGTAAGTGTTGTTATCAGTTATAATGAAGAGAAGTTTTAGAGCAAATGCCACTAAGCATACAAATATGTATTAAACAAACAAGGAATTACAAAATAGTTCCTATTCCTTGTTTTATAAGCCTGATTACATTCCAGCTCTCAGTATTTAGGTGTGCTTATAACCTTTTCCATGAAAAATGCACTCATTTGGTACATAAACCCATTTTAGGGACAGAATTCCACTACCCTTACTGACACCATAATCTTTCAAGCAATGATTAGACACACAACACAAACACCAGGTGCTTTACGTTAAGTGTACAGCCTGCAAAGTTTGCTGCATTGTTGTATGTGGTCATGCAGATCGGGGGAGTGTTTCTGAAATATTTTGACCAATGTACGTAATCTGGAACATTACTAATATTTGTTCTTCATTGAAAAACATCTTTTTCAACATTTATTTAACATATATAAAGCTTCTTTTCAGTTATCTCTTGTGTTGGTCATTAGCCATAGGTGGAACACCTTCTGATTAAATGTTAGTTATACAGAAATGTGTACAGCAGAGTTAAAATCTTTATAATTTCCCCACTCTCCCATCTCTTCTGTATATACCCACTGTTATCCTCCCAGATTTTTATCTGTAAACACACTTATATAAATATATTTTTTGTACTATGCCAACTATTTTCTAAGTATTTTTTTTTTCTATAGAGAAAAAACTGGTTTGGTATTCAAGGCACTTAATAATCTGTCCCCCCAACAGAAACTCTCTAAACTAATTTTTTGATGTTTTATCCTATGTATTCAATGCTTCAGCCTTTCTGAACTTCTGATGGTTTCCTGCATATGCCATACCCTTTCCAGATTCTGTTCCTTTGATTATTCTGTTCTCTGCCTGGAATGCCTTTATTTTTCTATTTTATCTGGTTATATATTTAAAATCTGTTTCAAATGTTATGTCCTATGTGAATCTTTTTTTTTTTTTTTTAGCTTTCTATTGTGGAATTCCTCCTTCCTCTCTATTTTCATAGTATTTTTATATATAACTTGACTATGGCAGTAGTCATCATTATAACAGCTATCAAGTATTGGCTCTACTGGGTGAAAGTTTAACTTTTTTTACACTTATTTTATTTAATCATCTTTCCACATTGTTGTAACTTACCTGCTTATATGTCATTTCCCAAATAGACCACAATTAACCTACCCAACTTTATTTAGATTCCATTATGTGGCAATATACTTGGACACAAAATAGGTCCTTAGCAAATCCATGTATGAGAAAATGAAAGTAAAAATGTTGCTTTTCAGCACTTGGTATTAAAGTAAATATGTAGATCATAATTGTTCTTGGTGAATATAGACTAGAGAAGGATACAGCATGAAGTGAATGCAAAAGCTACAAGGAAATGGCATGTCTTTTTCCTATATAGAGAATTCTATAGGTATGTTAGAAGATTGGGAAAAGCTGAAGAAAATGCAAATAGAATGATCTTATTTTAAGATGCTTTAGCTTGCATTATTTGTTGATGGCTTTAGCCTTGTGTGGCATTTTGGGCAGTCATGACAGAATGAAATAATTTTCATCATGAGTGTAACATAAAAAGTGTATGCAAAATGAAAGCAATGAGAGGAGATGAGAAAGGACTGCTATGAGGTGGAAATAGAAATTGTATTTGTCTGTGATCTTCAAAAATTTTGCTTAATTTGCCTCGTAAAATAATTTGGAAAAATGACATACCACTTTGCAAATTTCAAAGTTACTATCTAGGGTCACCTCAGTGGCTCTGTCGGTTAAGCGTGCGACTCTTGGTTTCGGCTCAGATCATGATGTCACGGTTCATTAGTTCTAGCCCCACGTCAGGCTCCACTCTGTCAGTGAGGAGCCTGCTTGGGATTCTCTCTCTCTCTATCTGCCCTTCCCCCACTCACACTCTCTGTCTCACTCTCAAAATAAATAAATAAACATTAAAAAATAAAAATAAAATAAAATACTTTTTATTATAACTTTAAGTAGCTGCAGAGATTATAGTTAAAAACATGTTAACGGTAACTATTGTCTATTTCACTGAATCATGAAAAATGTTTACCATATGGTTGAATGGGCTAAATCAGCCCTCATTGCCAAACTCCTTAGCTAAGTCAGACTTGTTATCAATCAATAACACACCTGACTTCATTTTTTAGATCAAATTAACATGTTAATACATTCCATGCAAACTCTCTCGCTTCTGAATTCAAACTATATCCCCTTCTGATTTTCTTGCTTTATTCCTAATGGATGGACCCCAGGATGAATGCATTCTTGAATTATCTCTTTGCATATATTCTTGAGACTTTTACAGCCAGGAGGCAATGCACCATAACAATGTTTGGGATGGGTGAGATGTATGCTTTCTTTTTTGTAAAATTGAAACAGGGCAATTATGAAAGGAAAAAGAGGAAAGGAAAACTGGTTGCTTGCAGGTGCTTGCATTTGTAGGCAGGTCAGTTTTAGGAAAGGGAATATATGGAAGTTGAGAATTTGGATATAGATTCCCTATAGATATTTGTATCTGCGTTACTTATGAAAAGTCTTTGTTAACATTTTCTTGAAGACTCCTGGGATGGGTTGTGTGTAAGTAACATTATAGACATTGGATAGTATGATCACGAGGTAGATTGTGACACAGAGAATATACTTTCTGGTGCTTTGGTAAATACACCAAGTACCCTTTCTATATCTTACATTCAAGAATGTACAGATAACTGCAATCCCATGGTTTATGAATTACGAGACAAGGGGTGCAGGGATGAGTATGTGAATGATCAGAAGAGAAAGCTATGCTAGGGAAGAAATCCCCTTTCCCAAATGTAAAGCATACAAGATGATGAGTTTGAAATTCTACAAATAGGCAAAGGGAATCTCCAGGGTTTTTAATGAGTTCAATGGTAAGGTGGAATGCTATTTATGATATTTGTTTCTTTTTTTTTTTAATATATGAAATTTGTTGTCAAATTGGTCTCCATACAACACCCAGTGCTCATCCCAAAAGTTGCCCTCTTCAATACCCATCACCTCCCCTCCCCACCCTCCCACCCCCTATCAACCCTCAGTTTGTTCTGGGTTTCTGTTAAGTTTCTCAGGATCCACATAAGAGTGAAACCATATGGTATCTGTCTTTCTCTGTATGGCTTATTTCACTTAGCATCACACTCTCCAGTTCCATCCATGTTGCTACAAAGGGCCATATTTCATTCTTTCTCATTGCCACGTAGTACTCCATTGTGTATATAAACCACAGTTTCTTTATCCATTCATCAGTTGATGGACATTTAGGCTCTTTCCACAATTTGGCTATTGTTGAGAGTGCTGCTATAAACATTGGGGTATAAGTGCCCCTATGCATCAGTACTCCTGTATCCCTTGGGTAAATTCCTAGCAGTGCTACTGCTGGGTCATAGGGTAGGTCTATTTTTAATTTTTTGAGGAACCTCCACCCTGTTTTCCAGAGCGGCCGCAACAGTTTGCATTCCCACGAACAGTGCAAGTAGGTTCCTGTTTCTCCACATCCTCTCCAGCATCTATAGTCTCCTGATTTGTTCATTTTGGCCACTCTGACTAGCGTGAGGTGATATCTGAGTGTGGTTTTGATTTGTATTTCCCTGATAAGGAGCAACGTTGAACATCTTTTCATGTGCCTGTTGGCCATCTGGATGTCTTCTTGAGAGAAGTGTCTATTCATGTATTCTGCCCATTTCTTCACTGGGTTATTTGTTTTTCGGGTGTGGAGTTTGGTGAGCTCTTTATAGATTTTGGATACTAGCCCTTTGTCCGATATGTCATTTGCAAATATCTTTTCCCATTCCGTTGGTTGCCTTTTAGTTTCGTTGATTGTTTCCTTTGCTGTGCAGAAGATTTTTATCTTCATGAGGTCCCAATAGTTCATTTTTGCTTTTAATTCCCTTGCCCTTGGGGATGTGTCACATAAGAAACTGCTGCGGCTGAGGTCAGAGAGGCTTTTTCCTGCTTTCTTCTCTAGGGTTTTGATAGTTTCCTGTCTCACATTCAGGTCCTTTATCCATTTTGAGTTTATTTTTGTGAATGGTGTAAGAAAGTGATCTAGTTTCATTCTTCTGCATGTTGCTGTCCAGTTCTCCCAGCACCATTTGTTAAAGATACTGTCTTTTTTCCATTGGATGTTCTTTCCTGCTTTGTCAAGGATTAATTGGCCATACTTGTGTGGGTCTAGTTCTGGGGTTTCTATTCTATTCCATTGGTCTATGTGTCTGTTTTTGTGCCAATACCATGCTGTCTTGATGATTACAGCTTTGTAGTAGAGGCTAAAGTCTGGGATTGTGATGCCTCCTGCTTTGGTCTTCTTCTTCAAAATTACTTTGGCTATTCGGGGCCTTTTGTGGTTCCATATGAGTTTTAGGATTGCTTGTTCTGGCTTCGAGAAGAATGCTGGTGCAATTTTGATTGGGATTGCATTGAATGTGTAGATTTCTTTGGGTAGTATTGACATTTTAACAATATTTATTCTTCCAACCCATGAGCACGGAATGTTTTTCCATTTCTTTATATCTTCTTTGATTACCTTCATAAGCTTTCTATAGTTTTCAGCATACAGATCTTGTACATCTTTGGTTAGGTTTATTCCTAGGTATTTTATGCTTCTTGGTGCAGTTGTGAATGGGATCAGTTTCTTTATTTGTCTTTCTGTTGCTTCATTATTAGTGTATAAGAATGCGACTAATTTCTGTACCTTGATTTTGTATCCTGCAACTTTGCTAAATTCATGTATCAGTTCTAGCAGACTTTTGGTGGAGTCTCTCGGATTTTCCATGTATAATATCATGTGAACTGCAAAAAGTGAAAGCTTGACTTCATCTTTGCCAATTTTGATGCCTTTGATTTCCTTTTGTTGTCTGATTGCTGATGCTAGCACTTCCAACACTACGTTAAACAACAGTGGTGAGAGTGGACATCCCTGTCGTGTTCCAGATCTCAGGGGGAAAGCTCTCAGTTTTTCCCCATTGAGGATGATATTAGCTGTGGGCTTTTCATAAATGGCTTTTATGATGTTTAAGTATGTTCCTTCTATCCCAACTTTCTCGAGGGTTTTTATTAAGAAAGGATGCTGAATTTTGTCAAATGCTTTTTATGCATTGATTGACAGGATCATATGGTTCTTATCTCTTCTTTTATTAATGTGATGTATCACGTTGATTGATTTGCAAATGTTGAACCAGCCCTGCATCCCAGGAATGAATCCCACTTGATCGTGGTGAATAATTCTTTTTATATGCTGTTGAATTCGATTTGCTAGTATCTTATTGAGAATTTTTGCATCCATATTCATCAGGGATATTGGCCTGTAGTTCTTTTTTTTTTACTGGGTCTCTGTCTGGTTTAGGAATCAAAGTAATACTGGCTTCATAGAATGAGTCTGGAAGTTTTCTTTCCCTTTCTATTTTTTGGAATAGCTTGAGAAGGATAGGTATTATCTCTGCTTTAAATGTCTGGTAGAATTCCCCAGGGAAGCCATCTGGTCCTGGACTCTTATTTGTTGGGAGATTTTTGATAACTGATTCAATTTCTTCGCTGGTTATGGGTCTGTTCAAGCTTTCTATCTCCTCCAGTTTGAGTTTTGGAAGTGTGTGGGTGTTTAGGAATTTGTCCATTTCTTCCAGGTTGCCCAGTTTGTTGGCACATAATTTTTCATAGTATATCCTGATAATAGCTTGTATTTCTGAGGGATTGGTTGTAATAATTCCATTTCCATTCATGATTTTATGTATTAGGGTCATCTCCCTTTTCTTTTTGAGAAGCCTGGCTAGAGGTTTATTAATTTTGTTTATTTTTTTCAAAAAAACCAACTCTTGGTTTCACTGATCTGCTCTACAGTTTTTTTAGATTCTATATTGTTTATTTCTGCTCTGATCTTTGTTATTTCTCTTCTTCTGCTGGGTTTGGGGTGTCTTTGCTGCTCTGCTTCTATTTCCTTTAGGTGTGCTGTTAGATTTTCTTTTTGGGATTTTCCTTGTTTCTTGAGATAGGCCTGGATTGCAATGTATTTTCCACTCAGAACTGCCTTCACTGCATCCCAAAGTGTTTGGATTGTTGTATTTTCATTTTCGTTTGTTTCCATATATTTTTTAATTTCTTCTCTAATTGCCTGGTTGACCCACTCATTCGTTAGTAGGGTGTTCTTTAACCTCCATGCTTTTGGAGGTTTTCCAGACTTTTTCCTGTGGTTGATTTCAAGCTTCATAGCATTGTGGTCCAAAAGTATGCATGGTATAATCTCAATTCTTGTATACTTATGAAGGGCTGTTTTGTGACCCATTATGTGATCTATCTTGGAGAATGTTCCATGTGCACTCAAGAAGAAAGTATATTCTGTTGCTTTGGGATGCAGAGTTCTAAGTATATCTGTCAAGTCCATCTGATCCAATGTATCATTCAGGGCCCTTGTTTCTTTATTGACCATGTGTCTAGATGATCTCTCTGTTGTAAGCGGGATATTAAAGTCCCCTGCAATTACCACATTCTTGTCAATAAGGTTGCTTATGTTTGTGAGTAATTGTTTTATATATTTGGGGGCTCCGGTATTCGGTGCATACACATTCATAATTGTTAGTTTTTCTTGATGGATAGACCCTGTAATTATTATATAATGCCCTTCTTCATCTCTTGTTACAGCCTTTAATTTAAAGTCTAGTTTGTCTGATATAAGTATGGCTACCCCAGATTTCTTTTGACTTCCAGTAGCATGATAATAGTTCTCCATCCCCTCACTTTCAATCTGAAAGTGTCCTCAGGTCTAAAATGAGTCTCTTGTAGACAGCAAATAGATGGGTCTTGGTTTTTTATCCATTCTGATACCCTATGTCTTTGGTTGGCGCATTTAGTCCATTTACATTCAGTGTTATTATAGAAAGATATGGGTTTAGAGTCATTGTGATGTGTGTAGGTTTCATGCTTGTAGCGATGACTCTGGTACTTTGTCTCACAGGATCCCCCTTAGGATCTCTTGTAGGGCTGGTTTAGTGGTGATGAATTCCTTCAGTTTTTGTTTTTTTGGGAAGACCTTTATCTCTCCTTCTATTCTAAATGATAGATTTGCTGGATAGAGGATTCTCGGCTGCATATTTTTTCTGTTCATCACATTGAAGATTTCCTGCCATTCCTTTCTGGCCTGCCAAGTTTCAGTAGAGAGATCCGTCACTAGTCTTATCGGTCTCCCTTTATATGTTAGAGCACGTTTATCCCTAGCTGCTTTCAGAATTTTCTCTTTATTCTTGTATTTTGCCACTTTTGCTATGATATGTCGTTAGGAAGATCGATTCAAGTTGCATCTAAAGGGAGTTCTCTGTGCCTCTTGTCTTTCAATGCCTTCTTCCTTCCCCAGATCAGGGAAGCTCTCAGACATTATTTCTTCAAGTACACCTTCAGCACCTTTCCCTCTCTCTTCCTCTTCTGGGATACCAATTATGTGTAGATTATTTCTCTTTAGTGCATCACTTAGTTCTCTAATTTTCCCCTCATGCTCCTGGATTTTTTTTATCTCTCTTTTTCTCAGCTTCTTCTTTTTCCATAATTTTATCTTCTAGTCCACCTATTCTCTCCTCTGCCTCTTCAATCAGAGCTGTGGTCATCTCCGTTTTATTTTGCAGCTCATTAATAGCATTTTTAGCTCCTCCTGGCTGTTCCTTGGTCCCTTGATCTCTGTAGCAATAGATTCTCTGCTGTCCTTTATACAGTTTTCAAGCCCAGTGATTAATTTTATGACTATAGTTCTAAATTCACTTCCTTTTATATTGTTTAAATCGTTTTTGATCAGTTCGTTAGCTGTTGTTATTTCCTGGAGGTTTTTTTGAGGGGGATTCTTCTGTTTTGTCATTTTGGATAGTCCCTGGAGTGGTGCGGGACTGCGGGGCACTTCCCCTGTGTTGTCTTGAATAACTTGCATTGGTGGGCGTGGCCGCAGTCAGACCTGATGTCTGCCCCCAGCCCGCTGCTGGGGCCATAGTCAGACTGGTGTGTGTCTTCTCTTCCCCTCTCCTAGGGGCGGGATTCACTGTGGGGTGGCGTGGCCCGCCTGGGCTACTTGCACACTGTCAGGCTTGTGGTGCTGGGGATCTGTCGTATTAGATGGGGTGGATCGGCAAGGTGCATAGGGGCAGGAGGGGCAGGCTCAGCTCACTTTTCCTTCAGGGCCCTGCTGCACCGGCAGTGAGTCAGAACCGCCGCCGGAGGGATGGATCCGTAGAAGCACAGCCTTGGGTGTTTGCGTGGTGCAAGCAAGTTCCCTGACAGGAACTGGTTCCCTTTGGGATTTTGGCTTGGGGATGGGCAAGGGAGATGGCGCTGGCGAGTGCCTTTGTTCCCCACCAAGCTGCGCTCTGTAGTCCGGGGCTCAACAACTCTCCCTCCCGTTGTCCTCCAGCCCTCCCTCTCTCCGAGCAGAGCTGTTAACTTATAACCTTCTAGATGTTAAGTCCCCCTTGCTGTCCAAACACATTCCGTCTGGCCCCTCCGCTTTTGCCAGCCAGACTCGGGGGCTCTGCTTGGCCGGTGGGCTGCCCCTCTGCCCTGGCTCCCTCCCGCCAGTCCGTGTAGCGCTCAATGCCTCTCCACCCATCCTACCCTCTTCCGTGGGCCTCTCATCTATGCTTGGCTCCAGAGACTCCGTTCTGCTAGTCTTCTCGTGGTTTTCTGGGTTATTTAGGCAGGTGTAGGTGGAATCTAAGTGATCAGCAGGTCGCAGTGAGCCCAGCATCCTCCTACGCTGCCATCTTCCTTCAAAAAAAAAAAAAAAGTGGTATTTGTTTCTTGAAAATACATTTTGATCTGGTGAACAAGAAGGGATTAATTATTAATCCCTTCCCTCAGTATTATGGACTATTATTTATGTACAATCAAAGAACTTTTATAACTTGGATTTTCCTGTAGCTTGTGAAATATTATATTTTACCTGAAAAGCTTTCATTTCTAGCATAAAACATAGGCTAATAAAAGTGATCAGTGTTTTTAAATTTCTTTTTTATTCTCACTTTAAAATGCAATGCTTTTGGTTTTAAAGATTACAAGAATATATAAAAATGCTTAGAATAGGTTTTCATATCAATATTGATTTAGCTTTCTAAATGTAATGTATTTTAAAATATGCAACATTACCTATGGACTTAATATTTTCTATTTAGTTATAATGCAGTATAGCATTAGAGTAAGCCCAGCCAACATTAGGAAAGCTTCTGTTGAGGCTATTTGTTTAACTATTTGCAAATTCACTTAAAAATACTTGTATTTTAAACATGCTAAATTGATGGTATGCAAGTAGGAAAACTATGTGATATCAATTTTGTTCCCATTGCTGTATTGGGCTAATTTTTTAAAACAAGAACCTGTGTTAGAGTTGAAGGAACTCCAGATAGTTCTCATAGCTCAGCAGTATAAAACACAATCTGTGGCTATAATAAAAAAAATATTCCAGCAGGTTCAAAGAGATTGGGGATAAAAAGCCACTCATTTGCTTTTTTGTAGAAGCAGTAGCAATCTGCAGACAAGCTATTCTAGCTTCAAAACAGTATGGTAGATGGTTTTCTGGAACTTGCAATTACAGAAATCCACTTTAACCTTTCTTTCTTACTGGCAGGTGTCCCATTGGCTTGCAGCCAGAGGCTGCGAGTGTAGTGCAGCCGGTGTGTCCCCCAGAGTGCTGAAAATGCCGACACTCCAGCTGGCTGCTCATAATTGCACTGATTGTGGTCTGACAACCCAGAGCTCCAAGAAAGAAATGTGATGAATATACGAAAATATTTTACAAATTTGATCAGATTACAAATTTCATCTCTCTTTTTTCTCCTCTATAGATATGATATCTGCACTTATAAAAATAAGCCCTGTGGAACATTGGGTAAGTTTTTTCAGAAGGGAGGATAGTTCAGATTGTCTTTTTTGGTCCAGTGACTTTACTCTTCATCATTAATTTGGTCATTTTCCTTTCTGGCACATCTGAAATTACTCCCATAAATTGTTAAAAATTTAACCTTTGTGGTATGTCACTTACTAGGAAACAAGTGGAATGATGATTAAAAACAACTTAGAAGATGTTTCTAAATCTTCAAACAATCATGTTGAATCAAAAGTTACCACTCTATAATGTATTTTCCAAAAATATCAAGGAATTTGAGACCAAAGGAAAGCAAACAGCATCTTCAAATATCAGGCTAGGAAAGGAAAGGGGAAAAACTGGGGGGGGGATACTTAAAGGAGAGATGTTGTGTTCTTAATGTACTTCCTTCGGTGCAATTTTGTGGAACATGTATATCCCTATAAATTAGGATATTAGAAATTTTCAGTACCTGAACAACAATAAAATAAGAGAGAGAGAGAGGGAGAGAGAGAGGACAGGAGTATTTTTCTTTTGCTCCCCAAATATCATTTGTTTTTTTGAAAAGCGTTTCTGTAGTATTTTAGAATTTAAAAAATTACATTTTGTTGGAGAGCATAACTTCATTCTGGTTAAACGTTAACTGCAAATATAAATGGAGGGAAATGATAGCTTTCAAGTAGACTTAATTGTTAGACAACTAGAGTTATTTTTAAGAACAGGCTTTTTTTTTCTATGATAAATTTTTTAGTGTCATAGAGACTTTATACAGACACAAAAGTTAAGCACCTGAAGGTGAATTTTCTACTGTCTCTATGAAAAGTCTCAATTTTCTTATATGTAAAGGAACAATTGTGAAATCTATTCCTATGCCCCTCAAAAGAATTTTGGGAAGATCAAATTTAAGTAGAAATGGGAGAAAAGATGTTACCCAATTTCCTAGGGAGTTCAGAAAGCCACCTGTTTATAGAGACTTGTCTTGATTTTTATCTGCCTTTCCACTCTTCTCCTACCGTATTTCCCTTGGGATTTAAGGGTAAAGAAGAAATCCCAATTAACCAATTTGAGTATTTATAGTGGAGAAGTTTGCTAGTTAAAAAGCATAATGGCGAAAGAGCTGTCTTTCCTTAGAGATCTCACTTCAAAAAGATTTAGGTTTTTAGGTTAATTAGACAATGTAATTCATTGGAAAGGACCCTAAACTGGAAACTAACAGCTGGCTTTGACAGTTTCATTGCATTAGCCTTTACTCTTCATTTAGGACTTTGTTCCTCAATTTCCTTATCTACGAAGTAGGAGCAGTATCTGCCCTTATGCAGCAGGGATATTGTAAAAATCATTTCAAGAAAGATGTTTGGTAAAGAAGTACTATAAAATGCACTGGTATTATTACTTATTGTAGAAATTATACTGTTTAACCTAACCTCTCTATTATTCAAGTTCAATAAAGCATTTTCTAAGTGCTTAATCAATTTTAGGTACAATGGACACTAAGCTTCAAAGCTAGAGCTTGTATTTTTCTAGTATATATATATTCTGACGATATACATATGTGTATATATGTATACATATACATACACATATTCTATTCTGATTTTTGAAGGTAGATTAGTTACATTGAGATATGTTCTTTATTAGGATATTAGTAATAACACTGCCTGTACTTTTCTTGTTATTTTTACCAAAGTAGATTCAAGATATTTTTCTACCCTACATCTCTTTTTTTTCCCCGAGTATGTATTCCAACTTTTATAGTTTATTAATTTCTCAAATGAATACAATAATACTTTAGTACATGTCAATGCATTTTCAAGCTCAGTATAAATTATTTTTCAAATTATAAACCATTGTAAATTATTTTTTGTATTATGTCATGGTGAAAACTGAGTGCATATGTTTACATGTGTTGACCTTCATATGTGGAAAAAATATTATCAGTACAGAATTTATCAGGTTTTTTTCTTTTTGGGTGGTTATTCTGGCAACTTTCATGTTGGTTTTATGCTAATACTTGCATATTGTACCTTGCTTAGTACTTCTGATGACCAACTGTTACATGGCTAAGTAGATTTAAGGGTGCAAACTGTGGCCATCAAACTGAGGAAATCTAAATGACCCAAAGAGTAATCAAACCCCTATTAACACAATCACACGTAAGAACTTTGACAACTTCAATTTTACAGAAATACAGAAAGTTGTAGGGGTTGTAAAAATAACATCTAAATTATTTTATTTCACTTAAGATTAAGCTGTGCATTTTCAACTAGTAGTTATTTCCCAAATATGTTCTTTCTAAAGTTGTTCTTTTAGTAGAACAACTAAGTTAATTTTCTATCAGATACAGAAGTAAATCTGTGCTTGCAAATACACCTTGGGGAGTCATTGAGAAAAATATTACCACATGGCATAGACCAAACAACCACAATAACAACAAGCAAAAAGCTAACCCATGGAATAATATATTTTGTAAAATAGAAGAAATGTTAATTTCACAATAATTATTCTTTGTAATTGTTTTTTAGCCAAATTTCATAAAGCTCAAAACAGAAACATTTTTCAGTGTGGCTTTGTTCTTCCAATATCATGGATGATATTGAACTCAATAGCTTAAAGCCAGATAATCTACAGCAAACGTTTTTTGTATTCTTTCTCTCCTTCTCCTTCTCTCTCTTTCTCTTAATGGAATTTGGAAGTAACATTGATTAAATATTTTT